>NC_064758.1:44766637-45408512 GCF_011397635.1 Epinephelus fuscoguttatus | reverse complement strand
TACAAAGATGAAATAATCCATACGACGGGGAACAGTGCAGAGAAGAAGGAGAGGAGGACAGTTTTTAGACGTGGTTGTTGATAAATGATGGTCACTAAGTTTAATCTCTTTAGTTACAGTATCATGATATTTACTACAGCTCGTTAAATATTAATCACATTAAACAAAATCACACGAATAAAGTAAAAGATCCTGAACGTCACAGGAAGTCTATGAATCTACAGTATAAAAACACACAGGTGTGAACAGGGACAGAGGAGCAGACAGGTGAGCGCCCTCACAATAACATCACTTCCTGTGCGCAGATAAAACTTTGTTTTGTCTACACGCTGATAAATCTGTGTGTGTGTGTGTGTGTGTGTGTGTGTGTGTCTCAGGCGTGTCCGTACTCGATGTTCTCTCTTCATCTTGTCTCTAAAACAGTGGATCTGAACCCGCATCACCCTCAGTCTGTCTGTCTGTCTGTCTGTCTGTCTGTGTTTTCAGCTTTGTCCTGACAGAGTCTCTGTGAGTCAAATATTACCTTGCAGTTGATTCCAGGTGTTTCAAAGTGTCTGTGTTTCACTCGTTTGTCTCTGGAGAGAAAATGTTCCAGACTCCCTTAAAAAGTGTCTGAGTTTTGAGAGTTGTTGAGTCAGAGGAAACTTTGTAAACTTTGTTCAACACTGTCTGTGACAGAATCTGAATTATTTTCTCCCCTGTTGAAAATCCGGCGAATGTAACAGCTAACTTACAGTCGCTCCTATGGTGTTAAGTTGATGTGTTTTTCAGCGCATTAACAGACCTGTGTCTTTTCCTGAGTGGTCTGTGTTCTGTTCACTGAAGACGACCATGAGTTATAGATCCTTCAGACGTTCTCACCCGCCACATGATTGACTGCCTCACACTTTGAGATCCCGTCTGAAAACACACTTTTTTAAGCTGCCATATTAAGTCCGATTTAATGATGACACACATATCAAGACTTGTACTGAGACTAATCTAATAATGTCTAGTTATTTTATTAACTTCCTATTGTATTCATTTTCTGTAACTGCTTATTCTGGTGGAGCCTATCCCAGCTGACACTGGGCGAGAGGCAGGGTTCACCCTGGACAGGTCGCAGGGCTGACACATAGAGACAGACAACCATTCACAAGTTGAGCTGGCCACAACTTTTGCCAGCGCTCCAGTGACGCAGTGAAGCGTCCACTAATCATATGTTTTGTGACATTGAAATTGGGCTCAGATATTGATATTGATATCCTCACTCTGTCCTCTTCGTCTTCCTCTGTTTAATCCTCAGGTCGGAAGTTCTGAAGACTGTTTAACTTCCTCTACAGACCACCCTGGGAACTGCACTGCTAACAGCTAGCAGCTAACAGCTAACAGCTAGCCAGCGGGGCAGTCCTGTAGTTGGTGTTCAGGCTGTTGGATGGCAACAGGAGTGAACTACTGGAGCTCTTATGAACCCAGTTACAAGGTGAGATTTACTGATTGACTGATTAAAAAGGGAAATGAAAGGAGATAAAGATCCATTTTCAGCCTCTTATGTGGGAGGTGTTGGCAGCAGGTTAACGTCCAGACGTCCCTCTCCTCAGCACCGTCCTCCAGCTCCTCCTGGAGGATCCCATGCGTCCCCAGACCAGGGGTCTCATTTATAAAACAGAGCGTAGGGTCCACACTAAAAACAGACAAAAGCCAAAAATGGCGTGCACGAAACATATTCGACAGTTTCTACAATCAGGCTCCACCTCACCATCTCCAAAATCTTGGTCAGCGTGGGTCAAAGTTTCTCCCATCAGGTCTGATTTATAGATCACAGCTCTTACATGTGAAGTGGCGTGCGCCTGAGGCGAGGCCTGACAGAGGCGTTGGAGGTGTCTTCAGTTGTGGTCAGAACCTCTGCTGGTTGAGATGTGAAAGGTCTTAAAGAGAGTCAAGTCCAGCTGTGTGCGATAAAGCACTGAAGATCATGTGAGAAGATTTTGTTGAAGATCATTTCCTGGTTATGTGACATGAAGTCTGTGACGTCATGTGACGCTGTCAGCTGTTCTGGGTTCAGTTTGACCTCCTGTGTTGTTGTTCCTCTTGTTGGTAATAAAGGTTGAATTGAATGTGTTCTACAGGTGAGCGAGTGCGTGTGGGGCGGCGAACAGGAGTCCAGCAGTGAGGAGGGAGGAGGCGGGGTCACATGGGACACACACGCCATGGAGGTCAAAGGTCAACTCATCTCGGCACCTGGTGAGAACCGTGCATGTGTTCAGGTCCAGACACACTGAACTGACTTCAGAAAGCAGACGGTTGTGTCGCCTCACGTCAACATGTCTCATGTGTTCACAGACATGGATGTAAACTGTCAGACAAACTTAACTGGTGGGCGGAGTCAAGCTGCAGCGTGGTTATTGTAGTTTCTATCTGAAATGAATCTGGATTCACTGATGAGCCTGTAGCTGATTGTTATATAGACCTCTGTAACATTTTATTTCAGGGTATTTTAACTGATGTGTGAGATCAAGAATACGCTTCACTCATTCACACATCACCTGCTGTCCCACTGAGGCATGATGGGATGTTCAGGTCCAGTTCTTATAGGACATGTATGATGAGAACAAACAGCAACAGAATGATGTTTAATGTGTGTGTGTGTGTGTGTGTGTGTGTGTGCGCGTGCAGACCCTCTCACCTGTCCTGACAGGAAGCAGAGGGAGCGAATGGCAGAGCTGCAGGAGAGGAGGCGGGGCCTGCAGGCGCTGCTGAGCACACGACTGGCTGAGCTAAGACGCATCTGTCTGCAGGAGGCGGTGAGTGATGTCGTCATGTAACAGGGATTGTCCAATCAGAATGGACCGTCCTGTGCTGAGTAAGATGTAATGTGCGGTGTGTGTTGACTGGTCAGGAGCTGACAGGTGCGGTGCCCAGTGACTTCCCCCTGGAGGCGGGAGAGAAACCCCCCTGTGTCCGCCGGAGAGGGGGCGCGCCTCGCCAAGGAAACAGGAAGTGTCGAGTGGAGGTGAGAGTCGTGCTCCTGTTACCAAATCACACGTAGATTCTGATTGTGAAGAAAACACTGAATGATCATGATGATCGGCTATAAAGGGAAATTTCGGTTTATTTCAACCTGTCTCCTATCGTCCTAAATTAGTTTCAAGTGACTAGTGACATAGAAATAATAGTTAGCATGTTAGCCGTTAGCCTAGATACAGCCGGGGCGCATAGTAGCGTCAGACCTGTTAAAACGTAAGTGAACGGGCAACCTTCAAGTGCAAAGTTAGTCCACTAAACAAGCTTTTTCTCCACAAAGACCGCCTCATATCGTTAGGATAAATGTCAGAGAACATATAGAAAACGACATGTAAACGTGTTGTCTTACCTTACCGGTGTGCTGCCATGTTTGTTTACCATTTAGCTCTGCTTTCCAAAGCGCGGCCGAAATATATCTGGTGAGCTCTAGATAAAGCCCAGCTGGATACTACTCCAGGTGGAGGTGTCTCGTCCTCGGTCACATCCAGACCTTGAAAATAAGGCTGCAACCGGTCCCATTCCTTGCAACAGAGGCATTCCTCTTCTGTGGGCACTGGGGCACAGCATTCACAGG
The DNA here is from genome assembly GCF_011397635.1 of Epinephelus fuscoguttatus. Lineage (NCBI taxonomy): Eukaryota > Metazoa > Chordata > Actinopteri > Perciformes > Serranidae > Epinephelus > Epinephelus fuscoguttatus. The sequence continues at coordinate 45,404,935 of NC_064758.1, read as the reverse complement.
TACACCACCAATCTCCAGAGCTACGCAGCCTTGCAGCAGCCATTCCTCCTCTCTCGTCCTCTACCTGTTGCGCCTCTCTCTCTCTCCTCCTCCGTTCTTCAATTTCATATCTTTCATTTCGTATCCTTCCAGCTGTTGCTGCTTGTTCAGGCACGCTATGAGATCGCTGCTTGTTCTTGCAATATTTTGGCCGCGCTTTGGAAAGCAGAGCTAAATGGTAAACAAACATGGCAGCACACCGGTAAGGTAAGACAACACGTTTACATGTTGTTTTCTATATGTTCTCTGACATTTATCCTAACAATATGAGGCGGTCTTTGTGGAAAAAAAGCTTGTTTAGTGGACTAACTTTGCACTTGAAGGTTGCCCGTTCACTTACGTTTTAACAGGTCTGACGCTACTATGCGCCCCGGCTGTATCTAGGCTAACGGCTAACATGCTAACTATTATTTTTATGTCACTAGTCACTTGAAACTAATTTAGGACGATAGGAGACAGGTTGAAATAAACCCAAATTTCCCTTTAAGTGCGCCCACTGTGTGACCTGGTAGAGCAGGTACCTCATGTACAAAGGCTGTGTCCTCACTGCAGTGGCCGCGGGTTTGATTCCCACCCACAGCCCTTTGCTGCATGCCCCTCCCCCCTCTCTTTGCCCCTTTCATGTTATATTCATCCAATCAAATAAAGCCCCCAAAAAATCTTTAAAAACAGGCTCTGAATCAGAGACAGCATCACAACTATTTTTGTAATTTTCGCGTACCCTCCCTCACAGTTTCACAGGGAAAAAAACCTCGTTACATCACGCGTCGCAATTTTTAAAAAGAGCTGCCGTGAAATGAGACATTACCACAAGGCTGTCATCACCCTTCAGGCTCCATTGATCAAAAACTCAAAAGCATTTTTCATAAAAACTGAATCCAAGTTGTGAACATTGTCCTCAGTGTGTAGGCTCACTTCGTTGGTCGAACAGACCACATAAAAGTGTCCCACAGGTTTTTGGTGTATTTTTCACCCGCAGACAGCCCCTGGAGTAAAGCATGTGCTCCCAGGTCAGAGGGCAGATGGGCTGTGTCTCGTATCTCTGAGACTACGTACTGCAGATTAATGTCTCGCTGACAGTCTTTATGTAATGTGTCCTATTATGCTGAGTATATGGAGAACAAAAAGAATGCTGATATCAATAGAAAGCTAAGTCTTGTCTTCCTAACAGTGAATCACTCCTTTTTTTTATACTAAAACAACTTATACTTTTCATTTTAATTGATTTATCATAATATGTCATGATTTATTATAATTACGGCCGAGCGTTTCAGGCTGCGACAAGCCCAAAAACAGCCCGCGAAATCCTGGAGGGAGCAGATTTCCAGTCAGTATGTCTGCCAAGTCATTCCACCTCCTGTCTACTATTGTCCTGTGTGTGTGTGTGTGTGTGTGTGTGTGTGTGTGTGTGTGTGTGTCCAGGAGGAAGACTCTCAGCGTTCGAAGCCGAAGAAAACTTTATTTAGTGGAGCTCTGAGGAAACACAGCGACCCTGAACACAACACACACACACACCACGGCAAGAGGACCGTACACAGAGGCTGCCACACAGGTAACACGCACACACACACACACACACACACACACACACACACACTCAGCTGGCAGCAGATGAGAGGCCATTGTTTCAGGAAGGCGAGGAAACTTGTTTCTTCCTGCCTTTATTCTGAATCTGACTGTGTGTGTGTGTGTGTGTGTGTGTGTGTGTGTGTGTGTGTCTGCAGACGACACAGTGAGGTCAGAGAGCAGCTCCACGTCAGACTCAACAGGACTGGATAACGGTAACACTCCCCGCTGCAGCGCCTCCTGCTGGCTCACTGTGGAAACAACACACATTATTATCATGCTCTTATTTTGATAGTCTGATCCAGGATGTGATGTGTGAAAACACCAGAGGAACTGTTACTGAAAATAAACTGTTCCTTTGTCTGTCAGATGACGGCGTGTCTCAGTGTCGCCCCCCGCTGGTCGCTGCTGGTTCTCCAGTGGAGGTTTTCTACCAGAACAAAACCAGGAGGAACTCACTGCACAACAGGTACACACACACACACACACACACACACACACACTCACTCACACTCAGTGTTCTTGCTGTCTTAGTGGGGATATTATGACGGACAGACGTGCAATACATGTTGTACAGAACAGATCAGCATAATAAATTAACAGTGATCTATACGACACAATGATTAGAGATGCATTATATCTATCAGGCTGATAAATTATCAGCTAATAATGGGACATTTTTATGAGTATGCATTATTCTGATAATTAGAATTACAGCTGATAAATAGCACCGATGATATGAGGCCAGACAGCTTTTAGTGACTAAACAAGGGCAGAGTCTAAACACCGGACACAGTGGGTGGAGCTACATGTGCCTTTCAACTTGGTTGGTGAGCCGCCAATAAACACAGAGAAGAAGAAGAACAGCTGCAGCAAAACATGCCACAGTGTGGACGTCTTTCATAGTTCGAGGCGCCGAGGGTCTGATCTCCAACCGCCAGACACAGGTTAGACGCAGCGCTGAAGGACCGTCTGTGTTAGCACGAGCTAATTAGCAGCAGCAGCTAACATCCAACACCGAGCTTTTAAAAGGCTCGACTGTGTTGTTAGACTTATTAATAACCGCTCGTCATGTGACGCTACAGTTAGTGATTATTTGTTTCATTACCACTCTGACTGCGTGTGTGAGACACTGTGTGTGTGTGTGTGTGTGTGTGTGTGAGACACAGCTGCTTGTTTGTAACACTCAACTCAGTAACAAGCGGCTCTGTCTCACACACACACACACACACACACACACACACACACACACACACACACACACTGTGTCTCACACACGCAGTCAGAGAGGTAATGATACAGATAATTGTAGCATCACATTGCGAGCAGTTATTAATAAGTTTAACAGCAGTCGAGCCTTTTAAAGCTTGCTGTTGGGTGTTAGCCGCTGCTGCTAATTAGCTCGTGCTAACACTCTGGAGACGGTCCTTCAGCGCTGCGTCTAACCTGTTTAAAAGCTGCAGGAAGTTTGTTGATCTGGTGTGGTGTCTGGTGGTGGGATATCAGACCCTCGGTGCAGTCCTGTTGTCTACGTCCACACTGTGACATGTTTGTTCTCTAGACAGCTGCTGCAGTTGTTCTTCTTCTTCTCTGTGTTTATTGGTGGCTCACAAACCAAGTTTAAAGGTACATGTAGCTCCACCCACTGTGTCGGGTGTGTAGACGCTGCTCTTGTTAAGTCAGTGAAAGCAGTCTGGCCTCGTATTATCAGCACTATTAATCAGCTGTAATTTTAATTATCAGACAAATGCCTCCTTATAAAATGTCCCATTATCGGCCTGATATAAATCGTGCATCACTAGTTCACTCTGCTGGGTCTAAACGTTTGTATTCACTCGCAGCAGCTGCTCCTCTCATCCATTGATCTGTTTTGATCAGCTCTGAATGGATCGGCAGATCAATTGACCCTTCGCTAAGCCCCGCCCCCCTTAGTTACTGTTGCCGCGTCAGTCAAGCTTTCGCTCCTAGCATAACAAATATGGAGTTTTCAGCGATATCAGTGAGAGATATTCCAAAGGAAATAACATCAAATTTCCGGAAAAACTGTTCAGAGATATCAGAGAGAAGCCGACAGAAAGGTCTTCAATTTGCATGTGAGAGCTACGTTCACAATATCATCTGCTGGCAGTATAAACCATGAGAACATTAAAATAGAGGGAGCAGCTCACCAGTCGCAATGCAAGCGTCAGGCACCCCACGTCTTGACACTTCACGTGAAGGACAAAGAATGTTCTTGTACAGCAGGGTAAGACAATATATGGTTTAAATTTAAGTTAATGTTGAGTTATGTTCCCTCCTTGGGGCAGACAAAGGGAGAGCAGCTAGCACACAAAGCTAGCGTCAGCTAACGTTAGTTAGCATCTTAACTTTGAACAAACATATGTGTTTTTATTGATCTTTGCTGGATTCAGCTGTTCGTGTGGTCTTCCACACTGTTTTAGCCATATCTTCCTTGGGTCTTGGGCTTGGGGAAGGGGAAAAATTCAACACCACCTTTGACACTTTTTGGGTATCAGGTGTTGGACTTGAAGGTAACGTTACCGTGCGCACGCCGCTTTGGCATATTAGCTTCTGCTGAAAGCTTGACGGACCTCCCAGTTGCTACACACGGTTGCTAACGTAGGATTGGACAGTGACTGATTAAGGGAGAGGCTTAGCGAAGGGTCAATTATCCGCCCTGCCAGTCACAAACTCATGGAGAGCTCCGCCTGCGCTGCGTTCACTGACCCACATTAACTCTGCGAATTTAGAGACTGGACACAGAATGATACAGAGAGACACACGGGCATTTACAAAAGTAAAAACTAGTAGGTGGGATAACGGGGTCTCCTTCTGACATCATCATGATGTCATTCAGTCTCTCACCCGTCCCTCTTCTCTTTCAGGACTGACCATCCAGAGACTCTTCAAAAGCCCCCACCCCTGCCCCCCTCCCATCCTCCCCCCCTCCATCCTCCTCCTCCCCCCCCTCGCTCTCAGGACTCCTCCTCCTCGTCCGGCCCCTCTGATCCAGGTCCAGCGGGGGAGGGCAGGGTCAGGGTTAACGCAGCTCGCCACAGTAACAGCTCCGACGGCCTCCTGGAACGCATCACCCCCCCAGAGGAGGAGGGAGGGGCACAGCAGGGAGGATTGTGGGTAAATGGTCTGCAGGGGTCCAGAGGAACGAACACGGCAGGAGCACTGAGGAGCTCTGAGACACTGACGGACGGTCGGACGAGAGGAAGGGCGAGGACAAATAACAGCCTCACAGAGGGCGGAGGAGCGGGGCGAGGAAGAGGAGGAGGCAGAGGAGGAGGAGGAGGGTACAGCGAGGTCCTGCTGGACTACGTCTGGGGGAAACAGCAGCAGCTGCAGCGACAGCAGTCCCAGCCCAACAACAGGCAGCCAATCACATCACAGCAACAGCTGCTCTACAATGGCTACTCCTCCCAGCAACCCTCTGGAGCCCCGCCCACCTACCGCGGTCCCCTAGGCGACCAGCGGCGAGTCAAAGTGACCCGCACCAAGTCCTGCGGCCCCTTCCTCCCAGTGCAGCAGAGCCAGACTGATACCCATAATCCTCCTCTGTCTGCCATCCAGCCAGACCCCCACCCCCATCTGCTGCCCCCTAGACCACCACAGCTGCCCCCCGCCCAGGACGCACAGCTGGAGGAGGCCACCAGGAGCCTCCACAAGGCCCTCGCCCTGGAAGGTACGCATCAGAAAAGTAGTCTAACAAGAAAGTGTAGAGCCTAACCCTAACCATGCCCTCTTAGGTCCTCTCAGGCCCCCTCAGGCCCCCTCAGGTCCACTCGGTCCACTCAGTCCCCCCCAGGCCACCTCAAACCCTTTAGGTCCCCTTCAGCCCCTCCAGGTCCTCTCAGGCCCCAACAGGTCTCCTCAGGCACCCTCAGGTCCTATCTAATCTCTGAGGTCCCCTCAGGTCCTCTTCAGGACCCATCAGGTCCCTCAGGCCTTCTCAGGTCCTCTCAGGTCTTTTCAGGCCCCTGAGCGACCTCCTCAGGTCCTTTCATGTTCCTTGAGGTCCTCTAAGGTCCCCTCAAGCGCCATCAGGCCCCCGCAGGTCCTCTTAGACTCCCTCAGGTCCTCTTAGACTCCCTCAGGTCCTCTCAGACCCCCTCAGGTCCTCTCACGTCCTCTCAGGTCCTCTCACGTCCTCTCAGACCCCCCTCAGGTCCTCTCAGACCCCCTCAGGTCCTCTCAGGTCCTCTCAGGTCCTTTCAGGCCCCCGAGCGGACTCCTCAGGTCCTTTCATGTCCCTTCAGGTCCTCTCTAAGGTCCCCTCAAGCCCCATCAGACCCCCTCAGGTCCTCTCAGACCCCCTCAGGTCCCCTCAGGTCCTCTCAGGTCCTTTCAGGCCCCCGAGCGGACTCCTCAGGTCCTTTCATGTCCCTTCAGGTCCTCTCTAAGGTCCCCTCAAGCCCCATCAGGCACCCGCAGACCTGCTTGCTGCTGCTGTTAGTGAACAGATTGAACCTAAAGTTGAGCAGGTTATAAATCTGAGTGTGTGAAGATAAAATCTCATAAATGTTTAATGCAGAGCTGAAACTGGGTCACTGCAGCAGAAACCGTCTGACGGTCTGCTGCACCAAGGTCTCACTGCAGAGGGGAGGGGACGCCACCTGGTGGAGCTCAGTGAAACTGACCTGGACTAACACACAGAGACGACTCAGTTTGATGTCAGTTAAACTGTGATTCTGGGACACCTGTAATAAAAATACAGTTTTAGATATAAAAACTGTCCCAGGTGGACAAATAATGGAGGCACAAAGATGGTGTGTAGGTGGAGCTTACCTGCACACACACACACATTAACACCTACTGTACTGTTAATGTTTGCTGTGTGTGTGATTGACAGGTCTGAGGGACTGGTACCTGAGGAACACAATAGGCTCCACCCACCAAAACCAGACCAATGGAAAGGTCAACACGGGGGTCAGTACAAAGATGAACGGAGCGGTCAAAGGTCAGGCCGGAGGGGGAGGGGCTCTGCAGGGCAGACGGAGGACTCACGGTGGCGTCCAGCAGTCGACCTATCAGACGGAGACGAATCATCATCACGTTCCGACGCATCACAAAAAGACGCTGCCACATTCAGCCACATTCCACGGACATCCACTGCATGGCAGGTAGGTGTCCGCTCACCTGTACAGGTAGAGATCCACTGCTGTGAGAACACCTCTACAGGTACGGATCTCTCACACCTGTCTTACTCTCTTTGTCTCTCTCAGGTCTATGGACGGTTCTCTCTACCACGACTTCCCTCCTCAGAAACAGGAAGACCAGCCGTCTCCTGGAACTCTGGTCTGAGTCACCGACCAATCAGGACGCTGACGGACAGACACATGGGCCAATCCCGGGCTGGCTTCCTGGGATCACCACCTGTCTGGACTGTGTCCCGTAGGATCTTCAGGGGAACCAGGGGAACCAGGGGAACCAGGACCATGGTGGTTCTCATCAGGTCACACCAGCAGCTGCGTCCTGCAAACCCTGCCCACCATGATGTCACACAGTGGATGATGATGTCACTGTCCTGTTGGCGGCTGCAGTCTGACCTCAGGGTGGGGTCTGGACTGGACTCAGGAACTGGAAATGAGTTTAATGACATTGATGTGTGAACATCCTTGAACTGACCGGCCCAAAGGGTTTCTGGGTAAAAACTCAGCTGTCACGTGACACGTTAAAACTGACCTGCAGTTTTTTTTCCTGCGGAACGTTTTCTAAATTTTCTACGACGACGTCTTTGATCTGACTCTGCTCAGACAATCAGGACCAAACCAGAGTTTTATATCAGCTTTTGATAGAAGTGATGATGATGATGATGAAAGTGTTGCACTCTCACCAGCTGACATCACCAGCTCCGCCCACCAGACCAGCAGTTTTTAAAGAGTGAACCTTTTGATAATCGGACCTGTTTGATCCCTCAGGTGAGTCCAGGTGAGTCCAGACAGAAACCAGCAGGTGACACTCTTCAGGTATTCTCACGTCTCTGCACTAAAAGTCTGACGAGGTCTTCGGTCTGAGAGCAATAAGAGGACGGCGGAGTCCACGTCGTGTTCTGGTTGAACCCTTTTAACTTTTCAGGACGAAAATCGTTTGCAGCGACAATCAGACGATGATGTCACAGTGTTGATTGATTGATTGATTGATTGATTGATTGGTCTATTCATCGACTGAACGGAGCTTCAGTGAAACTCTTTTGTACAGATGTCCGTGAACTCAACTTGAATGAAATGCAACTTTTAAAAAACAAGTGAAATCAGTGTTTAATGGAGGTCGGATGGATTCTGATCTGTCAACATGTTGATTATTGAATATTGATTAGTAATCAATAACACGTCTCTCTGTGTGTTGTGATGAAAATGTGTTTTAGTTCCTGACTGATGACGTCTGTGCTTTTTATTCTGAGTCCACTTCAATCATTCAGCTCCATAAAAACCAGTCTGACCTCCAGCTGCCTCCGACAGGAAGCCACGGTCACATGACGCGTCACACGATGATGTCACACGATGATGTCACATTCAGACACATGAAGAGGAAACTCTTCACCCAGAACCAGAGATCAGTGGTGCCCTTCATTATGCTAACTTATGTCTCCTCGCCTCCTTTCTCCTCCTCTGTCATAGTCGTGCCTCCTCTTTCCTCCTCTCTCCTTCTATGTCCTCCTCTCTCCTCCTTTCACCTTCTCTCACCTTCTTTCTCCTCCTCTGTCCTCCTCTCGCCACCTTTCCTCCTCTTTTCTCCTCTTTTCCTCTCCACTACTCTCGCTTCCTCTCCCCTCTTTTCACCTTCTCTCTCCTCCTCTCCTAATCCATCCTCTTCTCTCTTTCTCTGTCCACCTCTCACCTCCTCTTTCCTTCTCTCTCTTGCCTCCTCTGTCCCCCTCTGTCTTTGTCTCTCCTTCTTTCTCCTCTTTCCTCCTCTGTCCTCCTGTGACCTGGAAATCTTTCCCCCTCCGCCATGATGGAGGGTCTTCTAATCCCTCAGACGCACCTCAAGGAGATGAGGAGAGAGGAGACATGGAGAGAGGAGGCTTCAGGAGGAGTTTAGAGTAAGGAAACACAGGTGTATCCTATACAGAAGTCTTTTATCAAGTGGTGTGACTACGGAGGCCCTCGAGGGTCATGGTCAGAGTTTTTGCTGCGGCACACAATGAATCTCTCTCCTCAGTCCTCACGTCTCTTCCTCGTCTCCTCTGTCCTCACGTCTCTTCCTTGTCTCCTTCACTCACATCTCCTGTTGGCAGGACTAAGCTGAGAGGAAAGGAAGCGAGTGAGTGAAATGAGGAGACATGTTAGCACGATGAAATGCACCTCGACCGTAAACGTCACACAGCGCCCCCCACAGGACACATATATGCAGCTTTCGATCCTTATGGCCAAACACAAGCCCCGCCCACCTCCAAAGGTTGCTGCTGCTGGCCAGCGTTAGTCTTCACGTCTGACTGGGTGATGTCATTTAACTTGACATCTGATTGGCTGCAGCAGCTGTCATGTGACCGCAGCTTCAGAGGAGCAGAAAGAGTCCCAGCATGCACTTCTTCTAACTCACACCAAAGCAGAACAGAAACATGTAAATACTGAACTCTGTGTCCGTCTGAATCTGATACGACCCTGCAGCTCAGACGCCCCCGCAGAACGTCACCAGCCACAAACCAAACCCTGTACGCATTTCTAAAGACGTCTGTTGATCGATGTGACTCACCTCTGTCTGATGTGTCACAGTGTGAAGTGTTTCCTGCTGCTGAGGACGACTCCGACGTGTCCTCAGTGTCCTCACAGTGTTTGTTCAGAGTCCATCAGGCTCAGTACTGTACAGTACCAGTACCAGTTCTGGGTACAGTGCTATGTCATACCAGTATTTGTTCCATGTCCCCCTTCAGGTCCAGAACCAGCTGTTGTCCAGCCATGTGGACAGCCTGTCAGTGTGACATCACAGCGGTCTCTGCGGTGATGCGTTCAGGTGCACTCTGTACAGTCCAAACTCTCTGTAAAAATCATTTTCTATCTTTTTGGACTCTTTTGTCATTTGTACTTTTTTCACTCTTTCCGCTGTTCGAGGTGAAAATTAAAAATGTAAATAGATGATTGACACACTGTAAACAGGATGTTTTTAAATAAAGCTTTCTCTTTACTGTTTCCAGATATCTGCCTGATAATAAATCAGTATGTACAGTTTCATTTGACGAGTGAGTTCACAGTCATAAATATATGAAGCCATGTTTATCCACGTGTGTAATCTTTGATTCCTCTGGGCCAGAGTGGAAGGACCCTGAATGCCACATGATAAGAATACTGTAAAACTTCAGTTAAACACCCAGTCCCTTTTACCAGCCAGGTGTGGCTGAACACCTGTCTCAAATAGAGGCCTGGTCGGGTTTCCAAGCAGTTCATTTTTATAGAAGGTCTTTGGATGTATAAATCCGCTTGTCGGCTTTCCACCTGAGCTAATGTTAGTTAGATCGTGCATACAAATATAAATGTGTAAACTTCTGTCATTATGCACATCGTTAGCTCTGTTAGAGCTTAAAGAGGTGACTCCACACGTTACCTCTGAGGGCTAAAACTGTACATTAGTAGTTGAGGTAGCACGTTGAAAGGCAGATAGTTAAAGTGTTCATATGTTGTATTGAATTAAAAGTGGGGCGCACTGGTAGACTGACTGACTGACAGAATGACACACTGACAGTTTCCGTGATTATGTACAGCATACCATACCATGACTTAGTCATACCAAACATTAGAAACAACACCAACATTGGTCCACAGGGGGAGCCACAGCGATCGGTCGCATTTTAGCCATTTTGAAGCATTTTTCTGTTGTTATAGCGCCACCCAGTTGCCAATTAGAGTTAAATTTCTCCAGGCATGGGTGAAACCCTTGAGATGTTCTACACCTTTATGTGATGAGCCACGCCCTCCGCAATATTCATTGCCTTATAGAAGCTCAGTTTTAGGAAGTTTTCCAACTTTTGCCAAGAGGGAACTTTAGATATTGATCCCTAGATTATGTTCACCCAGTTTCATGCAGATCGCTCAAACTTCCTAGGAAGAGATCCATTTGAAGTGTTTTTCAAAAAATTCAAAATGGTGGAAAATCTATATAAGCGGAAGTTATGGGTTCTTGAGGCAAATGTGTTCCTCATGAGGAGAGGCATCTCTGTGCAAAGTTTCATGTCTCTACGACATACGGGGCATGAGATATGCCCATTCAAAGTTTGACATTTCAATGGGTTGCTATAGCGCCCCCCTTTGGCCAACTGATGTAATATTGCTTCATTGGCATCCTCCCATGACCCTCTACCACTGTGCCAAATTTCACATGGATTGACCAAGTCAGTGAGGAGAAAAACGTGGAACAGACACACAGAGTTTTCCTCATTATATAGTAAGATACACAGACAATAATAATACAACATGACATAAGAAAACAAAAGGAGGAGAAAGATATACTCAATGTAAATAGATAGATAGATAGATAGATAGATAGATAGATAGATAGATAGATAGATAGATGATCTGTACCCACCTGAAGAGTTAAATTAAACAGTTAAACAACTGCACAGCTGTGTTTCCTTCAAACACATCAGAAATACTGAGGAAGAAGGTAGGATGTGTGTGAAGGAGAGGAAGAGATGAGGGGAGGAGTGAAGGAGTGAAGGAGGAGTGTGTTCAGTATTGGGATGCGGCCCGTCCTCTCAGGTAAACAGAAGTTTGTTCCGCGGTGACATGAAACACTTTAAACCGGTGAAATCTATCTAACGGTGGATGTGTGCGGAGCGGGGATGTGTCCCGGTGCTGTGTCGGTGCTGAGGGCTGATGTGGGTCAGATGAAGCAGATCAAACCGTTAAACTTTGAACTCTTTTCATGTTCACATCACACAAAGTTCCTGCTGTGTTAGCGGTTAGCTTCAGTTAGCATCGCTCCGTTAGCCTGCCGGGGATTAAAACCCGGGCTAAAGTTTTAGTTCGGTTTAGTGTCAGCTCCGTGGGAACCGGGACTAACGTTACCAGGTGTAACGGTACCGGGTACCTGTTGTCCACCGTTATTTAAAGTATGTGTGTTCATGCGGAACTCAGTTAATACCAGTTAGCTTTGTGCTGTTAGCCAGCTGCTACTCGTGGAAGCTAACTGAACTGTAACCGGAGCTAACTAGCGTTCAGTGACCGGAGCTAACGGGGGCAAAGTGACCGGAGCTAACGGGGGCAAAGTGACCGGAGCTAACGGGAGCTGTCTGCCCTGAGCTGGACCGACTTCACCGCTGTTGGTTTTATTCGGTGTTACCGGGTTTCCTCAGGCTGAGTGTTCAACAGGTCGCTGACTGAACCAAACTCTGTTCATATTGTGGTGAGTTTAACGGACGGAGACACAGACACACACTGTGAGTACCTTTATATAACTCCCATGAGTAGTGTTATATCTTAGGGACTGTTCGTTATTTATTGTGGGGGGATTAGGGCCAAGTTAAAGAAAAAAGACAAGTAGAATAAAGTCATAAATCTACAAGAATAACATCAAACTTTTATGAGTTTGTAATTTTAGGAGAAAAAAGTCACAGATTAAAGATGGAGAGTCGGTAACACGATATAAAAAGTGACAAAGTGTGTACCTGCAGTGTTTGGGTGACAGTAATATATCGTGTGGCAGTACTGAAATAAGAGTTCAGGTGACACAATTACATGTATGATGTCACATAACATGTTACCACCTAGAACAAAGTTTATTGTTTTTATTTTTCATTCATCCACACCGCTCCACCTCTGTCAGTGCACCAAGAGACAAAACACCATCCCAAGGTTGTTGTGTCATGGCACAGACTACATTATAAAAGGGTGCCGCCGGTGCTCAGCACCCCTAGGTCATGCTGCACTGTGTGTTATCATGTTCACTGTGTTTACATTCATCAACCCACACCGTATCCTGTTCAGCCTTTGTGCCCTGAGGCTACCTGAAAGCAGCGAGGATCAGGAGCTGGCATCTGGTGTGTTTTCCTCGTCCCAGTGATCAATACATCTGGGTGAAGCCATCGCATGTGCGTTTGTATGTTGGATGTGTTTCCATTCACATCTACAGCTGCAGAGCAACACCAACACACACCTGTTAGTCATAACTCTCTCTGTGGTGCTGCTGTAGCTGACCGGCACACTGGGAACCGGCAGACTTTGATCCTCTCTGCCTGTCCCTGTGTCCAAGGCTGTTGGTCACAATAGGCTGTCACGTGTTACATAACATATCACCTGAAATCTTGTTGGTAACACATCATATTACTCTGGTACTGCTGAAACATACATTACTGTCACCCCAACACTGTTTGTCACTTTTATACCGCGTTACCTGACTTCATTCATCTTCTAACCGCTTCATCCTCTTGAGGGTCGCGGGGGGGCTGGAGCCTATCCCAGCTACATCGGGCGAGAGTTCACCCTGGACAGGTCGCCAGACTATCGCAGGGCTGACACATAGAGACAGACAACCATTCACGCTCACACTCACACCTACGGACCAATTAACCTAGTCCCCAATCTGCATGTCTTTGGACTGTGGGAGGAAGCCGGAGTGTCCGGAGAGAACCCACGCTGACACGGGGAGAACATGCAAACTCCACACAGAAGGGCTCCCACGCCCGGGATCGAACCGGCAACCCTCTTGCTGTGAGGCGAGAGTGCTAACCACCACACCACCGTGCCGCCCCACGCGTTACCTGACTTTATGGTTTTAATCTGTGACTCTTTCCTCCTGAAATATAAGTTTAATCGCATAATATTTTGACTTTATTCCCGAAACCTAAGATTTTTTTTAACATGACTCTCATCCTCCTTTGTATAAAATAGTATATATGTTGTAATGTTTTCTTTTAAAATGGCCAAAATGACACAATTTATCAGCCAGAAACTGTAAAAACAGAAATTATCATTTGATTTTTAAATTTCTGACAGTCTCTGAACACATCATGTGTGATGAACGCTTCTGTCAGATAAAAACCACCATAACCAAATCTGATCTTAAAATAGTGATATTTCATAAAAATCACTTTATTCTATGTCTCATTTGAAATTTGTCCAAAAATAAACTGTTTGCACAACAAGAGTGAAAAACTGAGACTTTTTCCAACTCCAGGATTTCATCTTTTAACTCTCAAACATCAAAGGGTAAATTTTAAAAATCTAATAACTCATTTATGGAGGAGGGAGGGTCATGGAATAATATCTGGAGCTTCAGTCAAACCCCAGCCGCCCCCTCCTCTGATAAATAAAGAACAGTCCCTTAGTATGTACTGGGAAGATCTTGGTTTCTAAACTAGATTCAAAACTGTATTGACATTTTACTGAGGTGATGAGAAATAGCTTCAGCTCACAAACTGATAAACACACAAATACTGACCAGAGATTTCAAGTCAACACTTGTTTTTGCTCCCATTTTTTTTCTACGTTTAAGTTTAAGATCTCAGACTATTTTATGCACTCAGTAGATATATTGATTATTTGTTCTTTTCCCAAGATAGTCCCTCCACCTGACAGGTGTGGCACATCATCAGCATCATTACTACACAGGTGTGCCTCGGGATGGCTACAATTAAAGAATGTACAGTGTTGATCACCTGGTATATTTACAGTCACACTGTAGATGAGATCAACAGTAGAATTAACCTCACAGACAGAAGCCACGACTCTGTAAACAGCTGATCCAGGTGTCGTTCTGTCTGCTGTCTGAAACCAGGATCTGATGTCTAATTGTGCAAACACACAAACAGGATCATCAGTGTGCTCGTAAACACTCCCACGTGTCAGGGCTCAGACTCAACTGTGAAAAGCTGAGGAAGTATTGTACATAGTAAATGTAAGGATTACTCTCATCATTATGTTCTCCATTAATTGATCATCACATGTTCCTGTTTTAAAGCTCACAGCAACAACATCTTCAAACAGCCTGAAAATACTTTTATAGTGTATAGTTTATTAAATAGTTTTTTTTCCCACTAAAAAATAGACGAGATGAGGAAATGAGAACATGTTGGTTCCTGTCACTCTGCAGGTGGAGCATAGCTCTCTGACATCATCATGCTGTTTACGTGACGACCAAACTGCAGCCCGTGGTGGACCCCTCTGGGACCGTTACTGTCCTCTGATTGGTCGTCTGTCACCTGCCCATCACCATGCAGCTGACCTATCAGCAGCTGCCGGCTCAGCTGAGGCGGAGCTCCAGGCTCAAGAAACTGACGGCTGCTTTACTCGTCGCCTATGCCGTCAAGAAGCTGTCACCACACGTCTGGAGGAGGATACAGGTGAGACACACACACACACACACACACACACACTGTGACAGCCAGATGATGAAGAGTGATGGTGACATGTGTTTGTTTTGTTATCAGGGGAGTGCAGCAGGTAAACAGCTGGGTGGAGCTAACCTACCTGAGGGCGTGGTCAGCAGCTCCTCCTCCAGCTCCGTGGACAAAAAGAAGACAGACAGCAGGTGTGTGATATCTGTCCTGTCCTTACCTGCAAGCTCTTTAGAAGCGGCTGCAGCTGTGATGACAGCTGGCACTTTGTTGAACACTTTCAGAAGTGAAAACTAGCCTGTAAAACAGAAATCCATGAAATGACCATCTCCATGCTCTCTGCACTGTTTGGTGGAAATGTTATCGCAGGTCCAGTTTGTTCTCCTGGTCGTCCGTCATATATGTTACTGGTGCTGTCACTCTGGGTATTCAGACGCCAACCTCATCAGCTCCTCCATCTTGTCTTCCTTCTCCTTCTGTGATGCTGTTTGATTGGCCAAAGTCAGACTGCTACTCACAGAACTTCAACATGGTGAACTTTGCGCAGCAGAACAAAATCTGTATGTGGGGGGAAACTGATTCACCCCCCTACAGCTGTGTTGGAGACCACTTCCTCTCTGCCGCTCTCCCCTCACTGAAGGGATTCGAGGCGGCGAGTTACTGTGTGGTGGTGTGAAAGCTGCATCAGGCCCAAATCACAGAAAGCAGTTTGCAGGTTGCCAAACGCAAGGCGCACTGTAAGATAAGAGGAGCGTCTGTAGTATTATCCTACATAGTCATGAATTCAGATGGATTTAATGAACCTTAAGATACAAGGTTATTGTCTCCCGGCGGTCCCTGGGGACCTCTGTGCCACCTGCTGTCTTTACCAGGGAGTGGTGGCACACCTAACTGGGACACTTATCGAGCCTAATGCTATTATGGCCCTGTTCGGCCTTTGCCTAGACTTGAAGCAGATCTTGTAGCTTTTCTAACATTATTGGCGAGACGTCTGATACTAATGAGATGAAAATCATCAACACCGCTCTCCCACATTTTGTAGATTAAACAGATTCTCAGTAATTTACAGCTTGAGTCGATCCGATAAACACTGACAGGCTCTGCCAGTAAATTTAAAAAGATGTGAGGCCGTTCTTTGCCTGTGTGAAGAAAATGACCTTTCCAGCTGTCCATGAATTATAACCCACTGAATCTTGTCTGTTCTTGTTTCATATCTTTACTCCGACTCTGACTTTAAGGGCAAGTTCATTATTTACTGTAATAAGTGAAATATGACCAGGCTGAAGCTTCGAAGTATTGTATGTTTTTTTGTTCGTTTGTTTTCCTTTGTACTGCGCTACTGTTACATCACACTGCCATTGACGAGTGCTTTAACACTATTATCTATTTGTGTGTAAAAATCTATAAACAAAGTTTATAAGAAAAAAAGAAAAGAAATGGCGGCGCACCGAGCTACAGAGAGCCGGGGGCAGGAGGTGGGCGGGTGGACAGGTGTCAGATCTGTGCAGAGCACCAGAACACAAACACAGACACATCACAGACAGTCTGATAGTAACATCCAGAACACACGTTTCACTGTCAGCGGTTTCTGTGACATCATCAGAAATACTTCCAAAACTAGTACAGTCACCTGACGTCACCGTTTCACCACCACACGCAACGTGTGACAGCACATGTAAGGATACTGTTAATCGCAGCTCAGACCGTCCTCTGCGACACCTCTATCACATGTTGACGTCGTGACGAAGGTGAATTTTGGATGAATCAAAACCAGCTGACACACACCAGTTAGACCAGAATGAAAGCGAGCTGGTGAACTGGTCTCACTGCTGTGGTTCTGTCTGTCCTCAGGTCTCCATCAGTGAACAGGGACTTTCTCCTCAGACTGTCTCGTCTGCTGAAGCTGTTGTTTCCACGGTTACTGTGTCCAGAGATCGGCCTCCTCGCTCTGCACTCACTAACCCTGATGACCAGGACCTTCCTGTCCATCTATGTGGCTTCTCTGGACGGTCTGTCTATGTCTGTCTGTCCATCTATCTGTCTGTCCCTCTGCCTGTCTGTCTGTGTCTGTCTGTCTGCCTTAATGACAGGTGTGATATTGAAGTGTATTTATTGATGGTGCAGGTATGATAGTGAGGTGTATAGTCCAGAAGGATCCTCAGGCCTTCATCCTGCAGCTCCTGAAGTGGCTCCTCGTCGCCGTTCCTGCGACCTTCATCAACAGCGCCATCAGATTCCTTGAAGGTCAGCTGAGCCTCAGCTTCAGGAGCCGATTGGTCGACCACGCCTATCAACTGTACTTCACCAACCAGGTAACACACACACACACACACACAGACACACACAGACACACTACAACAGCACCTCATTTGTCCTCTCTGTCTCTCTGTCCGTCCCTCTGTGTTCCTCTGCAGACTTATTACCGTGTCAGTAACATGGACGGCCGTCTGTCCAACCCTGATCAGTCTCTCACGGAGGACATTGTGATGTTTTCAGCCTCCATCGCTCACCTCTACTCCAACCTGACCAAACCCATCCTGGACGTGGTGGTCACCTGCTACACCCTGCTGCGCACTGCCCAGTCCAAAGGTATATCTGCTACACCTGTTTACACAGCTGTCGTCCTGATGAGGAGTGTGATGACTGTCTTCTTCCTCTCTGCAGGAGCAAACACCACGTGGCCCTCCGTCATCGCCGGCCTGGTGGTGGCGTTCACTGCCAAAGTCCTGCGCTCCTGCTCGCCTCGCTTCGGGAAGCTGGTGGCCGAGGAGGCGAAGAGGAAGGGAGACCTGAGGTACATGCACTCCCGCATCATCACCAACTCCGAGGAGATCGCCTTTTATGGGGGACACAAGGTGAGTGCCCCCAAGTGGACAAACTGAACTGTAGCTTTAAATCATTACTAGAGTTTTATCAGGAAGTCATTACTATTACTTTACGATGTTTGGGTGTGTTTGTTTCGTAGGTGGAGATGGCCCAGCTGCAGAGGAGCTACAGGTCCCTGTCCTCTCAGATCCATCAGATTCTGCTGAAGCGTCTCTGGTACGTCATGCTGGAACAGTTCCTCATGAAGTACGTATGGAGCGCATCCGGTCTAGTGATGGTGGCTGTGCCCATCATCACCGCCACAGGATATTCCAAATATGGTAAATACACACCAACCAAACATCACACACACTCCTGACATACTTTATGAAGTGATAAAGAGCTTTCCCTTCTAGAAAAACACAAAGTGAGGTGAAATACGAGAGGCCTTTACTTTTAGTCCGGTGCTCCACTGACTTCCCACTGGGAAGGGCTAGCTAGAGGCACCGCTCATTTGGCGATTACGCTAATAACGCTTCCCCGACCAATGGTGGTGGGAGGACATTGCAGCAGAAATATGGTGTCCATCTTCTGGTCTCTCCCCCTCAGGTCATCACGGTGAGTAAGTGTATGTTAGCATTGTTAGCTCTATTAGCACCATTAGCCATGCTCACACTGCTAACAGAGCTAACAGTACTAAACAATGCAAACTACTACTCACTCACCAATGGGGACCAGAGGATGGGCACAGTGTTTCCACAGCAACTCCACCACGAGACAGGACAGTGTTACCAGCTTATTACCGAATTAGCTGTGATGCTAGCTAACTCCCGCTTGATCTTGGTGATGCACAGTGAGCTAACCAGTGTAGCATTTGTTGTAGCATGGTGCTGGTACAGCTACTAAACTAAAGAGCAGCAACATTACCTTTTAGACCAACATACGTAACAAGCGATTAATGCCTGACATTCCTCATCCTGTGCGACCCGTGACCTCTGACCTGTCAGACTCTGAGGAGGTGAAGCAGGCAGCCCTGGTGATGAAGGAGGAGGATCTGGTCAGTGAGAGGACTCAGGCCTTCACCACCGCCAGAAGCCTCCTGAACGCTGCTGCCGATGCTGTGGAGAGGATCATGAGCTCATACAAGGAGGTGCACATCCTTCCTACGTCACCTCCTCTTCTCCTGTTCACCCCCTCCTCCTCTCCTTCCTGCTGTTTTCCTCCTCTTTCTTCACCTCAATCAAACTCAAAATGGCAGTCCTTCATTTTCACACCTTGGCTGTGACTCCTCTCTGTCTCCTTTCAGCCTGTATATAAACTCCTGTGTGTCCTCCTCTTCTCCTCTCTGTCTCCGTCAGCCTGTATATAAACTCCTGTGTGTCCTCCTCTTCTCCTCTCTGTCTCCATCAGCCTGTATATAAACTCCTGTGTGTCCTCCTCTTCTCCTCTCTTTCTCCGTCAGCCTGTATATAAACTCCTGTGTATCCTCCTCTTCTCCTCTCTGTCTCCATCAGCCTGTATATAAACTCCTGTGTATCCTCCTCTTCTCCTCTCTGTCTCCATCAGCCTGTATATAAACTCCTGTGTATCCTCCTCTTCTCCTCTCTGTCTCCATCAGCCTGTATATAAACTCCTGTGTGTCCTCCTCCTCTTCTCCTCTCTGTCTCCATCAGCCTGTATATAAACTCCTGTGTGTCCTCCTCCTCTTCTCCTCTCTGTCTCCATCAGCCTGTATATAAACTTCCTGCCTGTGTGTGCAGGTGACGGAGCTGGCAGGCTACACCTCTCGGGTCTCTGAGATGTTGGACGTGTTTGAAGATGTGAATCAGGGAATATACCGGCGCTCTGCAGACAGAGAGGAGGTGTCAGGACGAGGAGCAGCAGGAGCAGGAGGAGCAGCAGGAGCTGTGGTCCAGCATGGTCAGAGAGTGTGTGGTCCTCTGGAGATCAGAGGTGAGAGCTGAGTTAAGTCACATTAATACTGTGCACTGGAAGACATTTTCCCCCTGGGTTTGAGCTGTCAGGCTGCCTACCTGCAGACACTACTCAGGGCTGAATATTAGAATATGGCGTAGTTATTTTTCCTGAATATCATACAGCACTCACAGAACGGAGCATCAGTCAGAGACGAGGCAGGAAATGAGAGACGTGAGAGTTACTGCGTTAATAAAAGAGGTTTCCCTCCTCAGTTAATAATTAACTTTATTTCACATGTCTTTTTCTCTACTGTCCTCATGAAGCACAATTACTAATTTAATATCACATATATAATGTTCCTGTGCAGGTCGGGTGATCAGTGTGGAGAAGGGGATTCGCTGTGAGAACCTGCCAATCATCACACCGACTGGAGATGTGGTGGTTTCCAGCCTCAACATCCAGGTAACACACACACACACACACACACACAAACACAGAGCTGGGTGATGCAGTGTGTGTTGGTGACCACATGGTGTCAGTGTTGAAGAAGAAACCGTTGATGACCACAGATGAATTGATGACTCGAGTGTTGATGACAAACAGCTGACTGTCAAACAGACTGTGTACTTAAATGTAATTATATTTTATCTGTCTGTTTTAATAAAAAACAATCAGGAAGTTGATTCTGATTGGTGCTGACGTGTTTATTGAAAATTAAATGAGTGATACAAATGAATATAAATCAACACTGAACACTTTCAGACAGTAACGACTGATTATAACATAAGTTTTATTGATTCTATCCACATAGGATGGTGATGATGTCACTGCGGTATGGAGC
The DNA here is from genome assembly GCF_011397635.1 of Epinephelus fuscoguttatus. NCBI lineage: Eukaryota > Metazoa > Chordata > Actinopteri > Perciformes > Serranidae > Epinephelus > Epinephelus fuscoguttatus. The sequence goes on along the minus strand of NC_064758.1, from coordinate 45,384,491 downwards.
ATGCTCAGTGCAGTCAGCCCTCTGCCCTCCTTTAATCTCTTCTTCTTCTTCTTCTCATTCTTTCCATCTCTGAGGTCAAAGGTCAGAGCAGAGACTGCACTCATTAGCATTTACTGAAACGTGTGTGTGTGTGTGCGTGCGTGTGTGTGTGTGGATGCACAGTAACACAATAGAGGGATTATGGAACAGGACATTTTTGTGGCACAGACTCAGACAGAGAAGAAGAGAGGAAGAAGGAAACAGAAGAAGAAGAACATTGATGGAAACAGAAACTCCTCTCTGTCGTCTGATTCTCGACCTTTGACCTGTGTGCTCTGACAGACGCTCTCTGATTGGTCCGTTCTGTCAGACTGCGGTCTTGAGGAAGAGTTTAGGGTCTGCAGTCCTCCTAGTCTCTTTTCAGCTAATACCATTACATGTGTTTATTATATTTTTTCCTATATCTGTTCATTAATCTATTATAATATTTTTTTTCCATCGTTGCATTCATGATTATATCTATACTTCTATTTATTCTAATATATACATTAATTTATTATACTGTAATTATGTTTATACACAAGGCTGAGCGGTGTGATTCACTGATAGTTTAACCTCAGATTCAGGAGGAGAGGGGGATCATGGGAGTTTGCCCATCCAGTCTACATGTGCTTTGTGGACCATGTGCCCCATGAAGTCCTGTGGAGGGTACTGGGGTTGTTGCTTAGAGCCATCCTGTCCCTGTATAACCAAAGTGAGAGCTGGGTCCGCACACTTGGCACAAAGTCAAACACGTTTTCAGTGGGTGTTGTTCCTCCACCAGGGTTGTTCCTTGTCACCGATTCTGTTTTTGATATTCATGGAGAGGGTTTCAAGGTGCAGCCGGGGGGAGGAAGGGGTTCAGTTTGAGATGAGAGTCAGTACCTCTAAGTCTGAGGTCATGGCTCTCTGCTGGAAAACAGTGGATTGCCCCCTCTGGGATGGGAGAGAGTTAGTGCCTCAAGAGAAGGAGTTCAAGAATGTCAGGGTCTTGTTCATGATTGAGGGTAAAATCAAGTGTGAGATGGACAGATGATGACAGGTGGATCGGTGCAGCATCAGCATTGATGCAGACACTGTGGCATGTTGTGGTGAAGAAGCAGCTGAGCCAGAAGGCAAAGCTTTCCATTTCCTGGTCCATGTCTGTCCCAACCCTCACCTATGGTCATGAGCTCTGGGTAGTGACGGAAAGAATGAGGTCACAGATACAAGCATTTGAAGTGAGTTGTCTCTGAAAGGTGTCTGGGCTCAGCCTTAGAGATAGGGGGAGGAGTCAGACATCTGGAGGGAGCTCGGAGTAGAGCCGCTGCTCCTTCATGTTGAGGTGGTTCAACATCTGATCAGGATCCTCCTGGACGCCTCTTGCTAGAGGATTTTGGAGCACGTCAAACTGGTAGGAGGTCCCGGGGCAGACCCAGAACACACTGGAGGGATTATATATCTCTGCCTCGGGATCGTCCAGGAGGAGCTGGAAAACGTTGCTGGGGAGAGGGACGTCTGGAGTATGTTGCTAAGCCTACTGCTGCTGATAAGCAGAAGATGATGGATGGATATCTGTGATAATATATTCTCATTATGTCTGTACATTTAGTTTTAAGAAGGTGGTCTTGTCTCTGTTTGTCTCTCAGGTGGACGAGAAGATGAACGTGTTGATCACAGGTCCAAACGGCTGCGGGAAGAGTTCTCTGTTCAGGATCCTCAGCGGACTGTGGCCTGTTTATGAAGGAGTGCTGTACCGTCCAGACCCACAGCACATGTTCTACATCCCTCAGAGGTACAGCACTTCTCTTTTTCCAAGATAATTTGTCCACCTGACAGATGTGGCATATCAAGATGCTGATAAAACAGCAACATTACGACATGCTCTAAAATGTGACATGATCACAACACAGTGGACCTGGACCTGACAGCAGGTCATCATTCTGAACGCATGACTTGTGAGACTGGTTGGATGTACTGTGAAATTCAGCGAAACTACATTGGACACTGCTTAAGGTTGTGAAATGAACATTCAGTTCCCGGGCAACAGCTCTGGTGGACAATTCTGTCGTCACAGGGGCCCCTCAGAGACCAGCTGACCTACCTGTAGTACTGTATTAATACTGTAGTACTGATGTTGTACTGTGCACTGTACAGGCCCTACATGTCAGAGGGGACCCTCAGAGACCAGGTGATCTATCCGGACTCAGTGGAAGAGATGGTTCAGAGAGGAGTCACAGATTCAGATCTGGAGCAGATCCTGAAGACCGTCCACCTGCTGTACATCCTGGACAGAGAGGGAGGTCAGTGTGAGTGTGTGTGTGTGTGTGTGTGTGTGTGTGTGTGTGTGTGTCAGTCAATAATAATGCAATTACTGTATTTCTGCTCTCCAGAAAGAGCTGAGGAAAGTTTGATGACATCATGTGGTACAGAGTTTATAGTGTGAACAGAATGAATGTGAATGTAAACACACAGTACTACATGTACTACTGTAATATCTGTATCTGTGTGTGTGTGTGTGTGTGTGTGTGTGTGTCAGGCTGGGAGTCGGTCAGTGACTGGAAGGACGTCCTGTCTGGAGGAGAGAAGCAGAGGATGGGGATGGCTCGCATGTTCTACCACCGGTACACTACAACACATAGTACTTTAATGGTCACTGAGACTGATAATAATAATAATAATAATAATAATAATAATAATAATTGTATAATACTGTGAAACCCTGATATTTTCTGAGATAGTTTTCGTACAGTAAAAATCTCATATTGTTGCATATACACGTGTTAATATGTATGTATCCTCCTGAGACCCGAACTTTTGTTTGGTTTGTATTTTTAATTTCTCCGAGCTATTTGGGATCAGTAGGACCTGATTAGTATGAAAAACTAAACATTGTCAGTGATAATTAAGTCCCAGTGTCTTCATATGAGTACTTTCTAATTAACAGTGTCTTAGCTTGTTACTGTTCCTAAAATTAGTCACATGTGTATTCCATATCAAAGTACAAACATAATTAATCATAAATAAAGTTTCAGCCTTGACCTGTGATCAAGTTTTGGACCTTGTCCACTTGTGTGTCGGGGTCGGCTGCAGACTGACTTGGCAGAGATGGCTGCCATCTTGTTTTTACATGGATTATTGTATTGTGCAAATTATCCTTCCACATGTTCACAGATGGAAACCTTGTCACGACTTTACTTCCTCTGGGTAGTCACGTTTGGTCGTACTCTCGGTGCTGCGCCAGGCCCACTAGATGGCACAAAAAAAGTGGCCACGAACGAGGACAACAGGTCTGAGTTCAGCAGAATGAAGTATGAGGTCAAGTAAACCCAAAATGAGACGTCCTCATATGAGGACACAGGGTCTCAGGAGGGTAAAGGTGGACGACACATCTCCACTTCCTGCCAATGTACAAAAAATGGCCGCACACGGCTGCTGCCATGTGACGCCGGTGATGTCATTTTTATAGCATCCAATAACTAATGAGACCAAAGTCATGAGAGAAACAGACACAGATCAGACAGCAGCCTGATAAGAACGACCTGAAATGACGGAAACCATCTTTGGGAAAAATGTATTTGACATGTTTGAGTTTCTATGTCCCGTCTGCTCACATGAAGGGGGCGGGGCTTATGACCTGTACAGCATATACCTGTCTGTCTCTGCAGGTCTGTCTCTTTCCACCCATCTGTCTCTCTCTCCACCTGTCTGTCTCTGTAGGTCTGTCTCTTTCCACCCATCTGTCTCTCTCTCACCTGTCTGTCTCTGCAGGTCTGTCTCTTTCCACACACATCTGTCTCTCTCTCCACCCGTCTGTCTCTGCAGGTCTGTGTCTCTCCACCCGTCTGTCTCTCGCCACCTGTCTTTCTCCACCCGTCTGTCTCTGTCCACCTGTCTGTCTCTCCACCTGTCTGTCTCTGCAGGTCTGTCTCTTTCCACCCATCTGTCTCTCTCTCCACCTGTCTGTCTCTGTAGGTCTGTCTCTTTCCACCCATCTGTCTCTCTCTCCACCTGTCTGTCTCTGCAGGTCTGTCTCTTTCCACCCATCTGTCTCTCTCTCCACCTGTCTGTCTCTGTAGGTCTGTCTCTTTCCACCCATCTGTCTCTCTCTCCACCTGTCTGTCTCTGCAGGTCTGTCTCTTTCCACCCATCTGTCTCTCTCTCCACCTGTCTGTCTCTGCAGGTATGTCTCTCTCCACCCGTTTTATCTCTCTCCACCCGTCTGTCTCTGCAGGTCTGTCTCTCTCCACCCATTTTATCTCTCTCCACCTGTCTGTCTCTGCAGGTCTGTCTCTTTCCACCCATCTGTCTCTCTCTCCACCTGTCTGTCTCTGTAGGTCTGTCTCTTTCCACCCATCTGTCTCTCTCTCCACCTGTCTGTCTCTGTAGGTCTGTCTCTCTCCACCTGTCTGTCTCTCTCCACCTGTCTGTCTCTGCAGGTCTGTCTCTCTCCACCTGTCTGTCTCTCTCCACCTGTCTGTCTCTGCAGGTCTGTCTCTTTCCACCCATCTGTCTCTCTCTCCACCTGTCTGTCTCTGCAGGTGTGTCTCTCTCCACCCGTTTTATCTCTCTCCACCCATCTGTCTCTCTCCACCCATCCGTCTCTCTCCACCCGTCTGTCTCTCTCCATCTGTCTGTCTCTCTCCACCTGTCTGAGTAGGTTTTCTCACACAGGTCAAACACCTGCAGGTCATCAGTGACCTGACAAGTGTACAGCGCACACATGTGGGCTATTCATGCCAAGAGCAGTGAAACTTTATTTAAACAGGCTGTCTCTGTCAGTAGTTTGAACTTCCGGTGAAACTTTATTTAAACAGGCTGTCTCTGTCAGTAGTTTGAACTTCCGGTGAAACTTTATTTAAACAGGCTGTCTCTGTCAGTAGTTTGAACTTCCGGTGAAACTTTATTTAAACAGACTGTCTCTGTCATTAGTTTGAACTTCCAGTGAAACTTTATTTAAACAGGCTGTCTCTGTCATTAGTTTAAACTGACAGTGAAACTTTATTTAAACAGACTGTCTCTGTCAGTAGTTTGAACTTCCAGTGAAACTTTATTTAAACAGACTGTCTCTGTCATTAGTTTAAACTGACAGTGAAACTTTATTTAAACAGACTGTCTCTGTCAGTAGTTTGAACTTCCGGTGAAACTTTATTTAAACAGACTGTCTCTGTCAGTAGTTTGAACTTCCAGTGAAACTTTATTTAAACAGGCTGTCTCTGTCAGTAGTTTGAACTTCCAGTGAAACTTTATTTAAACAGACTGTCTCTGTCATTAGTTTAAACTTCCGGTGAAACTTTATTTAAACAGACTGTCTCTGTCATTAGTTTGAACTTCCGGTGAAACTTTATTTAAACAGACTGTCTCTGTCATTAGCTTAAACTTCCGGTGAAACTTTATTTAAACAGACTGTCTCTGTCAGTAGTTTGAACTTCCGGTGAAACTTTATTTAAACAGACTGTCTCTGTCATTAGTTTAAACTTCCAGTGAAACTTTATTTAAACAGGCTGTCTCTGTCAGTAGTTTGAACTTCCGGTGAAACTTTATTTAAACAGGCTGTCTCTGTCATTAGCTTAAACTTCCGGTGAAACTTTATTTAAACAGGCTGTCTCTATCATTAGCTTAAACTTCCGGTGAAACTTTATTTAAACAGGAGGAGAAACATCGACTGGAGAGTCAGCTGTCCGGGATTCCCAAGATGCAACAGAGACTGGCCGAGCTGTGTGGGCTTCTGGGAGAGAGAGAGGGGGAGGGGGGTGAGGAAGAGGAGGAGAGGGGGATGAAGAGTGAAGAGGAGGAGGATGAGGAGTGAACTACAGATGAAGAGGAGTCACTCTCCTGAGTTTAACTCCGAGTCTCTGTTGGAAGAAATCTGCTGCTCTTACTGGTTACCGTGGAGAGAGACACACACACACACACACACACACACAGTGATTTTAAACTCAGTGGACTCTGCAGTCTGGATCATGAAGGGGGTCAGCAGTGATCCAGATCAGAACTGGTGTCATGAAGCTGGTTTACTGATCAGCTGGAAAAAATAAAAGAGACAACATGTGACAGTGACAGGTGACGTGTCTGACAAATAATAGGTGACGCGACAGTGACGGACGACAGGTGACAGTGACAGATGACAGTGGCAGGTGACAGGTGACAGTGACAGATGACAAGTGACAGGTGACAGTGACATGTGACAGTGACAGATGACAGGTGACAGATGACAGGTGACAGTCACAGGTGACAGTGCCAGATGACATGTGACAGTGACAGGTGACAGTGCCAGATGACATGTGACAGTGACAGATGACAAGTGACAGGTGACAGTGGCATGTGACAGGTACAGGTGACAGATGACATGTGACAGTGACAGGTAAAGGGGGCAGTGACAGATGACAGTGGCATGTGACAGTGACAGGTACAGGTGACAGATGACAGGTGACAGTCACAGGTGACAGTGCCAGATGACATGTGACAGTGACAGATGACAAGTGACAGGTGACAGTGGTATGTGACAGGTACAGGTGACAGATGACATGTGACAGTGACAGGTAAAGGGGACAGTGACAGATGACAAGTGACAGGTGACAGATGACATGTGACAGTGACAGGTACAGGTGACAAATGACAGGTGAAAGTGACAGGTGACAGTTGAGAGTGACAGCAGACAGATGACATGTCACAGATACAGTTGGCAGATGATAGGTGACAAAGCTGAGCTCAGCTCCACTAACATGAGTCCATTGTTAAATCTGTATTCAGTTTGATCTGATTTGGTGACTGAAGATTTATAATTAACAGCTGATTGTCAAAATAATTATTGTTTTTATAACAGAGTTTAGTTTTTCATAGATTTTTAATAATATCATCGTACCACATGTTAAGATAGCTCCTATTACTCGCCTTGTGCATACACCAAAAAAAGTTTCTGGCCTCCTGGTTTACCTTGAGGGTATGCAGCTCACTGAACATGTGCAGTGATATTTCTCCTACTGGCCCCGCCCACAAGTTCCCGCTCAGCTCATAGACTTTACATTGTGATGATGTCACAGATTTTTAAATCACTTCTCGGCTCATATAAAACTTCCATGGATCAAAACTTTAAAGTAGAAAGAGTCACGTCAGGTTTCCAGCTATCTGATTGGTCTGTGTTCTGATCTGTTACCATGGTGATCTGTGAGCCAGCTTCATGACACCAGAGAGTCTGACGGCAGTGATGTCAGCGATGATGTCAACAGTAATGAAAAAGCCTCCTTTTGTTTCGATAAAAAATCAATTCTCTTATCAATATTAGAGTTTCAGGGTCAATAACTGATGTTTATCTAACGAATGAAAATTAATCTATTTTTAGATGGACAGGTTTATTTTACTAATACAACACAAATATTAATAATAAAGATAAATATTTATATTCAGATCTTATTGACGAGCACTTACTAGAACTGATCAATAACTGCCTGATGGTCACTAATCAGCCATCGATAATGTGTTCATGTTGAAACCACTGAGAGTTCTCTGCTGTGATTGGCCGACAGACGGTCGAAGTGAACGCCTGTGACCATAGATACAGAAACACAGGTGCCTCATTGGCCGCTGGATCATATGTCAAAGACGCCGCCATATTGGAGAGGTCAAGACTTCCTGTACACAAATGACAGTAAACAGAAGCTGCTGTTTTACTGATTTAAAATCACTGTAATGTTTATATTTCTCAACCGACTGCAATGAGTTGTTTTTATATTAATGGGTTTATGATTGTTGTGTGTAGACAAGATAAAAGTTTTGTCTCTAGTTTATTATAATGTTGATATTTAGTCTATAATCACTGCTGGACGCTCAGCAGAGGAGTGTTAGACTGACAGGAACTGAATTACTGACGTGCTGGAAAATATTTTATTGTCATGTAAAACTGTAAAATCTGACATCTGTCAAACATGAATTTTTCCTTGCTTAATATTTGTGGAGACGTCCCTATATAATCTAATTTTATGTGAAAGTAGGCAACTCATCAAATAGCTAGCATGCTAGCAAGCTAACGCTGTCCGGTTATTAACTCCTTGATCATAACAGAATATATTAACTTTCATCACCGAGGACACTGAAGACAACATGTTCTCTATTTATGTTGTGTAACTGTCCTGTAGACTGGTCTCCCTCTGCGTCCTGCCGTAGCGCTGTTTACTCTCTGTCTTGCGTTACGTGATTAACCAGGCACAGACTTTCTCTCTTTGGCTCCAACCAGCCATTCATTGACGGGGACGGCACACTGGTGACACCACAGTGACATCAGATCTCACAGCAGCCCCTCGTGGTAATGAGCTCCATAAATTGTTTAACCACAGAAAGAAAGAAGTCTTTCAGCCAGCAGTCAGTGAGCAGGAAACACTGCAGATTTTTTCTGAGACAACATGCGAGCTACCAAAGTCACAGTGTGGCAAGCCCAATAAATGACTTCACAGCACGACAGTATTGGCACCAAAACACTTGATACTGAATGAAGACGTCTTTTTTTAGCATTGTGAAGTGTCAGACATGGAAGTTTTACAAGGGATGCACGATAATATCGGCATGTCATCAATATCAGCTGATATCATCTTTTAAGTGAACTCTCAATCAGCCAACATGCTTTTTCCTATTTATCACAATGAATGAATATCACAGACACTGAACAGTGTTTCATGTCTCCACCTGCTGGTGGGCCGTCACCATCACAGTCTGTATAATATGATGTTAATCCACTACAGAAGAGACTTGATGATGATCACTCACATCAGGAGGGGAAAATAGTGCATATATCAATATCAGTATTGGTTATTGGTCAGATGAGTTCAGATATCATGTTGGATATCTGCAAAAAATCCAATATGGTGCATCCCTGAATTTTACAACTCAACAAAAACAGTGTTTTATACATTTTCAGAGAGCTAATCAGAAACCACGATGACAACAGACTGGCATTTATAAACGGGGTGTCCCATTCAAGTTTGCAGGGATTGATCTGTGGGGCGCACCCTGCGGTCTGCAGAGGCCCAGCAGAGGGCACTCACTGATAACACCAGTCCCAGTGGAAAACTATTAAATAAAAACTATACAGTATTGATAAAAAATAAGATAACTACTGCTACACAGGTACGGGAAAATAAAAGGCTTGATAACAACAGCACGCTAGCTACGTTAGCTACAGCTCATTGCTGGCAGCCAGAAACAAACATCTATGATCCATCGTCCAGTTGATCATCTAAATCAAGAACATGTTTTCTCTCTAAAATGAGCGGTGGTGAAAGTTACTTTATTCTGTTGATTGAAGAGTTAATGATCAGCAGACAGAGCTAACATGCTAGTTATCTACTTCCACATTAGATTATAGTCTATAGAGACGTCTCCACAAATATTAACCAAGAAAAATAATCTAATCCATGTGAGATTTTACATCCCTCATCACAACTGACCTATGGCTAAGCCACGCCCCCTCCACTCACCTGGACAAACTATCAACATTCAGTGAGCGGCGCTATGGCAGGTGTCACAGTACACGGCATTTCACAGGAGGCAGTTGATGATTTTTGGAGACATAACGATCAGATGTCATTGAGAAGTAACCAAAAGGGCCTAAACTACGCATTGGAGGGATATATTCATCATTTTATTGTTGAGAAGGTCGATGAAAAGCTTAAATTACAAGCCAACATTTACAGGTCACAGTGTACGCTTGTGAACCGCATCTGGTTGCCGTCACCATCAAAGACAACAAGTTAAAGTGCCACTGAAGTTAAGGTTTTTGGCTCAGAATATGAGAAAAGGATAACGGCCTTTTTACCATCTTTACCAAGAGTGTCTCTCCGTTAGTTTGGTGCTACAGTATTTACACTGAATCATTCAGCATAACGTTTGCCAACCTTTGTTATCTCTGCCATTACAGATAAGTTAATGAAGCTAAGCTCCAGAAGTTAACGTTAGCTTAACTAGAGCCCTTTGGACAACAGCTAACAATGATGTACCATCACCAAAGTACAAAACTAGAACAAAATAGGCTAATGAACTCCCAGCAAACAAGGTGACATGATGAACAACGCAGCTAGGAGCTAACGTTAGGCTAACTTTAGCTAACGTTAGCTAGAGATGTTAAAGATAACTTTATATTTCTTTGCAGCAAAGTGACAATATGTTGCCTCAAACACAATGTTGACTTACCTTAGAACAGATGTAGACATCATTGTTAATCTTATTCACGTTGAGTTGATGTTGTGGTCTAACGTTACCACACAACTTTATCCAAAGGAGACACTTTTCTCGCTTGAGATGTGGTTTAAAGTGTAAAAATACACCTGGTCGCCCAGCCTCTCAGGATACCTTGTGTCAGAGTTGCATGTACCCCATGCACACCGTTTGACCATTTTTAAACTTCAAATCTCTGAAAAAGCTGTGATTGGCTCATCGCGTTTGAGGGTGGGACTTAGCCATAGGTCAATTGCTATTTTACACCATGAAAATAATTGAGTGATTCATTATAGACTAAATATCAAGATTCTACTGAACTGGAGACCAAACTCTTTTCTGATACACATAGATCATGGACCCAGGAATATAAAAACGAATTCATTGTGGTCGACTGAGAAACATAAACATTAAAGCTCTGCTTTTTACTGTCATTTGTTTACAGGAAGTCTTGCTCTCTCCAATATGGCGGGGTCGCTGACATGTCACAGCAATGGGCTGACACAGTCAATGTGGCGTCTGCGTGTTCATGTCTATGTCTGTGACGATCACTGATCAATGTGCCTGTATTTGTGAGTCTGTCAGAACACAGGTGACCTACACTCTGTACTGTACCTGAACGCCTCCTGTGTATCATTATTCTATGTTTCATAAAGGCTGATATTTCAGTCTGTTTCCATGGTTACGGTGGAGACGGGAAGTGCCAACAGTGACTTTACAAAGACTCTGAGGTCATGATGAGGTCATGTGACACTGTAGATTGTGCCAACTATAAGATTATTAACTGTTAATATAATCAATCAGTTTGTATTCAGCTGATCAATAAATCAATCAATCTGCTGCTGGAGACTTTCAATAAAACTTTATTTTAATGTGTTTGACGACAGAGACGTTTGTATTGACTGTGTGAGGATGATGATGATGATGAGGATGATGATGAGGATGTTTAGAACTTTACTCAGTAGAAAATGAAAAATAACGACCGTCGTTTGTCCGGAGCTTTTCACAATAAAGTTTTAAAGAAGGATTCACCTTTTTATATTATTGATTATTGATTATATTACAGTGTATTTTCATGTTTAGAGTTTAATGATGAAGATGTTTATATTGCCTCTGTGATGGTCAGATGATGATGATGATGATGTCAGAGGATGATGAAGATGAAATATGGTTTTAATAAAGAGTTAAATCTGAAGTTTGATTTTATTTTTTACTATAATAAATCATATCAGCTGAGCTGCTGTGTGTGTGTGTGTGTGTGTGTGTGTGTGTTAGAGGTACTGTACTTTTAAATTTTTAAATATTTTAAAAAAATAAAAATTAATATAAAATATATTTATTTATATAAAGATAACACATTTAACTGTGATCATCTTATTTGTTCTATATATATATAAATTAAATAAATATATATTATAATAAATATTTATATTAAAAATATATAAATATATATTTTGTTTAAAATGTAGAAATAAAAGATAAATATAAAATATATTTAATCAGCTGTGATCATCTTATTTTGTTTTGTTCTATTATAAACTGACCTTTAAATATTTATTTAATATTGAACTGACTGAATATTTGTTACTGACACTCTTTGACCTCCTGACATGAACCCTCTGAGCCAGGCAGCAGCTGCGGGTTGTCGGTTCTCTTCCCTGCCCAGGAGCCAGGCAGCAGCTGCGGGTTGTCGGTTCTCTTCCTGCCCAGGAGCGAGGCAGCAGCTGCGGGTTGTCGGTTCCCTTCCTGCCCAGGAGCCAGGCAGCAGCTGCGGGTTGTCGGTTCTCTTCCTGCCCGGGAGCCAGGCAGCAGCTGCGGGTTGTCGGTTCCCTTCCTGCCCAGGAGCCAGGCAGCAGCTGCGGGTTGTCGGTTCTCTTCCTGCCCGGGAGCGAGGCAGCAGCTGCGGGTTGTCGGTTCCCTTCCTGCCCAGGAGCCAGGCAGCAGCTGCGGGTTGTCGGTTCTCTTCCTGCAGGAGCCAGGCAGCAGCTGCGGGTTGTCAGTTCTCTTCCTGCCCAGGAGCCAGGCAGCAGCTGCAGGTTGTCGGTTCTCTTCCCTGCCCAGGAGCCAGGCAGCAGCTCCGCCGCTCAGGAGCGTCAAAAAAGCCTCCCGGCGCCGCGCGGAGCGGAGCGGGGCGGGGTCTCTGTCGGACCTGTTGTGCGGCTCTCGGTGCGGATCGTGCAGGTTTGTGTCTCCTCTGGACTCTGTGCGGGTTTTCTGGAAGTGGCACCGGGCCGGTCGGACCCCGGCGGACCACAGAGCTGCCCGCCGAGCTCAGGTGAGTGTGACCCGGATCACATTGTCGCGTTTTCACGGCTCTAAGTTGGACCGAGCTGCAGCTGCTGCAGGAAGGAAAGAGCGTGTTTGAGTCAGGCGTGTCTGACAGCGACGCGCCAGACTCCATTCAAAGATCTGAGCGTTTTACATGTTGTCGCTTTTCTGTCTTCTCTGAGCGCTGAGAGAACACACTGAGTGTGTTTTGTGAAACAAGGTGAGACGGTCTTTCGTTCGGCCGCAGCTGTTTGATAAAAACTCAGTTTTCAGTGTGTGTTTGGATTCACAGAGCTGTGTAACACTCAGCCGCCGAGCTGCAGATCAGCGAGTTTAAAAGTTGAGATTTCTGTAACGGTGTCTGGTTGGTGGTTTGTGAGGGAGCCGAATGTAACAGCTGAGTCTGAAGACTGAATCAGTTCAGTTCGGTTAATGTCTCAGTCCGACCGGAAACAGTTTTCATCAACTGTAAAAGTGTGTGTGTTTGTGAGTGTGTGAGTGTGTCGGGTGTTCCCAGCCTGTCCTGGCACGGCACGGCTCGGCCCGCAGCCGCATACTGAATAGCTGACATTCCTACACACACACACACACACACACACACACACACACACACACACACACACACACACAGTTGTGTTTTAGGGCAGAAGTGAATTTAGAAGTCACCTTTGCTGACGCTACCTAAGGGAAGTCTTCACGTCACATGACCCCCTGAGAACACAAACAAAAAACAGTACCCCCGCACACACACACACACACACACACACACACACACACACACACACACACACAGGAAGTTGATTAACCTGCTCAAAGTTTCTCTGGAAAACTGTCACATAACACACATGTGGTTCATCCATGACAGTCAGTGCCGTCACTACCACCACCATGAGTCAAGGTTCCCACAGTCATGGAAGACCTGGAAAAGTCCTGCAGTCTCATTTTCCAGGCCTGGAACAGTCCTGGAGCTTTGTTGTGTATTATGAAATTGTTACCGCAACTCTCCGTGGATAATCTCCCACATATTTATTTATTGTCTGTAACTCTAATGTGTGGGAAAATATGACTACAGGTCCTTGAAAAGTCCTGGAAAAGTTTTGGAACTTTGTTCATGAAAACGTGTGTGAACTGGCCGCCAGTTAACCTCAGAGCTGATTTTAAGGTTCTTTTAATAACCGTTAGAGCTCAACATGGTTCAGCACTGAGTCATACATCTGAGCGTCTGACTCCCTACGCTCCAAGTCATGACCTGAGATCCTCGAGTCTCCCCTCACTAGTCGTCCCTAGGTCAAGGCAGGTAACTAAAGGTGACCAAGGCGTGCTCAGGCTGGCGGACACATTATCAGTTATTACATCACTGCTGACAACATGTGTTCATAGCACAGTTTCTCTTTTGATGCCTGACTCGTAACTTTCGTGTTTTATTTCCTCTGTCTTGTTTTGTTCCTGACCCTCAGTCATTCTGCTGAGCTTCATTCATAAGATGATGTTTCATCTCTGCATTAACCCTTTGTTGTCTCCAGTGTGTCAGGATAACTCCACAGTGATTAGACCCAACTTTTCAGAACAGCACAGTTTTCATCAGCTGCAGACACACATCGCGTTACTGTGCATCATCGTTATAGTTCAGAGTGTGTGTGTGTGTGTGTGTGTGAGATGGTTGTTTACAGTTTGTCATATTAAACAGTTAGAGTGAGTCAGTCATTGTCAGGCTGTTACTAAATATGGTCTCTACGTACAGACTGTGTCATTGTTATCCTGTTGCCGTGGTTACAGCTTTGGTCCTTGTTTACTTCCTGTCCGCACTAACTAACAGTCCTACAGGAAGTTGAAAGGGAGCCATTTATGGTGTCTGAGATGGTTTATAAAAAATCACATCAGTCAGAACAAAAGAGAATCGACAGCATGAACACAGAGTGAACTGTAACATCAGATACGATCACAGAGGGTCGACTGGAGGATCAGTATCATCAAAGACTGACGTGCACCGCCAGGTGTGTACTTAGTGTGTAGTTAGTGTGTAGTTACAGTAGCCCAAATTTGCAGGAAAGCCCAAGCAGTCTTCTTTCAGCATTGGCAGTATAAAAACAAAATCGGGGAGTGCAGCAAAATGCCGCCTACCTACTTTTGTTTATACAGAATGTGCCTTTTTCGGGGCAATGGGGGGCGTGAGCAAGTAACAAAACGTGTAGCTCAGCGTGTGACGTAAACAGTGACGTGGGAGGGAAGCCGCGGCTGGTCAGTCCTTCGGTGATTCTCTCGTAAGTCGGCCCGTTCTTCACCGTCCCCGTCATCTGACGGTTAATGGCCTCTTCGTTTGCGAGGACAAGGAGGGCGCGCAATTCCTTGTCTCCCCAGTTGCTCATCTTTACAGTGTCTGTCAGGTTTGTGTTTCCCTCTTGCTACTAGCTGCTCGCTAATTCCTGCTATCAGCTGTTTCCTGTTTATCCACCGCCAGTGGCTCGCACGTGCAGCGTCATCAACAGCTCCTCCCACAAGTCATCAACAGCCCCTCCCACAAGTCATCAACAGCCCCTCCCACAAGTCATCAACAGCTCCTCCCACAAGTCAACAGCTCCTCCCACAAGTCATCAACAGCTCCTCCCACAAGTCATCAACAGCTCCTCCCACAAGTCATCAACAGCCCCTCCCACAAGTCATCAACAGCTCCTCCCACAAGTCATCAACAGCCCCTCCCACAAGTCATCAACAGCTCCTCCCACAAGTCATCAACAGCTCCTCCCACAAGTCATCAACAGCTCCTCCCACAAGTCATCAACAGCCCCTCCCGTTGCAGAAGGCCGCCTTGTCTGTTTAAACTAAAAAGGTTCCACCAATATGTCTACCCTACGAGGAGGAAAACTGGGCACCTCGGATCAACTCGCCAATCCGGCTCTGTGTGTCTAAACACTCGCAGCTTGCCGGCAAAACAGCCCAACATTCACCGAAAATCTGGCAGTGTAAAAGGGGCTTGTGTGTACTTACAGTGTGCAGTAACTTTGTTTAGTAACATGTAGTCATGTTGTGTACTTATGTTTTGCAGTAATGTTATGTTTTAACATCGTGCAGTAATGTTGTGTAGTAATGTTGTGTAGTTCCTGCTGCTGCAGAGTCATTTATCTAAACAGAGTGTAAATGTGTAACCTGTTCAGTTACTGTGTGATCAGTAGAGCTTAGGTTCTCTGCCCGAGCCCAAACCTGACCCAAGGGGCGGGTTCGGGTGCTGCCCCCCTTGACAGCGGCACTGGCCGTGCACATGTGAGTTGTTGATGGTGGCAATGTGTGTGTTGGCTTCGTGGAGTGTACCAAGTGCAGCGCCATGCTGGTATATGACAGCAAATAGACGGGGACCTCTACACTGAAGAGGCACATGACGAAGGCTTGCCATGGGAAGAAAGATGAGAGTCAGCCTTTAAACCAGGCTTGGACTCGTAATTACAGGTAAAGGGCCGGACCGGGCTCGGCCAGAACACGCACGGGCTCGGGCTGGATTTTTTGGGCCCGATCTAAACTCTAGTGACCAATAAGATAAGTTTGTGTGTGGTTCAGGCAGGTCGTAGTTTGTCGTACTTCACATCTGTTGAGTCTTTTCTTCCTTTTGCGCAAAAGAATTATCTTCAATAATGAATCGTTGACATCGTTGCTGATTGGCTGATCAATATATTTTCAGGACTGAGAGCTGATTGGTCGGTTGAGACTCTGGTCAGATGTGATTGGCTGTTCATAGTGTAGTTTTTTAAACAATGACAGTAAATTAAATGAAGTTTGGTGTGAGATGAATGACGTCTGCAGACTGAAGACCTGCGAGGATGATTTTTCTTCTTCATGTGTTTCTGTGTAAAGCAGTAAAGCTCCTGACAGACAGAGTTCAGGGACGCAGTGACATCACTGAGATGTGTTCTGAATGAAGTTTGTTTAAAGCAGGACACAGAGTCCCTTTAACCCAGAAACATATGTGAAGTCACACACTGACACACAGGTCATGTGACCTATATGAAGCTGCATCAGCTGTGACGTCATCATCATCATCATCATCATCATCTGTGTGATGAAGATTATTTAACTGAAACGTCCATTTGACTAATCTGAAGGATTTAGTCTGAGTCCAGATTCAGATTACTGTTTAATCACCTCTAATCTACACACACACACACACACACACACACACACACACACACACACACACACTGTGTTAATGTGCTGTAATCTGCAGGTTGACTTCAGCCTTTTCACACAGTCAGAATGAACTGGACTCACACCAGTAACACCAGTAACACCAGTACAGTCAGAGTGTGCTAACAGTCAGAACATTTACTGAAGAGTCTCACAGTGTGTTTGGACTCAGAATTTAACATCCTCGTCCTCGTTAACTGATGCTGATGAAGATCAGAGTTGTGTTTGGACGTGAAGTTCAGCCGCCATGTTTGTTAATCCTGAGAGAGACGAACGGAGACGCAGCTCGTCTCTCAGGAGACGACCACATGTCACGTGATCAGAGGTGGAACAGAGTCACGCTACGGTTCAGTGGAATAAAGAACAAAGACAGACACAGTCCTGCTGCTGAGGAACATTCATGTAGATGTGATTTCATTATGAGGATTAATTTAATTTTAATAATTAATAGCCAGAAATCTTTGATCCTCGTCGGTCAGAACTGAACTTTGAACAGTAGAAACTTTGTCTGCAGAACAACAACGTAGGAAACAACAACAAACACAGTTAAAACAGAGAAAAAGAAACAGTGAATCTGACTCACGTCTTCCTGATCAGAGTTTTAGTGTGTTTTGCTGAGCGCCTCACGTTTACATAACCGTCTTCAGAGAACTGGTGACAACGATAGCTGAGTACTGCGTCGCCTCACGTCCCCGTGTGTCCGCCAAAAAGTTGCACATGCACACATAACAAACAACAACACAATCCAGTGTTGAAAGATCAAAGCATATTTACCGTGTGCCAGTGAACGATAACTATCAAACTATCAGGAAATGTTTCTGCTAAAGAAAAATAATCTGACTTTATGGAACAAGTTTGTTTTGGACTTTAGCTCCTTGTTGACTCAACTCAGTGACGTTTCTCTTCCTGTGCGCTGAGCTCAACTCACAATCAGAGTGATTTCAGTCACCGACGGGCTCCACTGTTGTCGTCACCAACATGCTGAATCGAGGGCCAACAGTGCGGCGCACATCACACTGACGAGGACGACAGACGCTCACTGACGGCCCAACGTTGACTGGCAGCTGACATCAGTTTGGTGTGTCGGGGCCTTCACAGTTAAGATGGAGGTGAAGAAACAAAAACAGGGACTTATTCATCCTCTGTTGTGTCTGACATTAGTGGATCATAACGTGTCAGGTATTAGGGATGCAAAATAATATAGGCACATCATCGGCATCAGCTGATATTGGCTTTAAGAATCAGTGCAACAGTATTGCTTTATCGGTGGCGGTTATCGGCCAAATCTGTTGTTATATATCAGCAAAAAATCCAATAAGTTGCATGACATTGATCTGCAGATGCTTCTGTTCAAAATAAGACCAAACCTTTGTCTGGATGTCAGTTTTTGACCCACAACAAATGCCAAGATGTGTCCTGTACCAGACGGTAAGGCTCGTTGTGTTTAGCCGAGACCATTCCCTAAAAACGTCCAGCTCCAGTGAGCGGCTCAGAGGAGTGAGGAGTCAGCAGGAGCTGACGTGACAGACAGTCATTTAAACAGGTTTTTCAACTAATGGGAATCACTGCAACCACAGGAGGTCCTTGAGCGTACAGTCAGACATGTGCACGTTAAATAAGAGGCTGATCGGTCCAGTAGTTTGTGAGATTCACTGCAGACAGACAGAAACACTCACGCACCTCCAGGATCACACCTGGGGAAGAAATTAGGGAGTGTTTCAAACACAAAACAGCTAAAAGTGTTCAGGTTAACCTCGCACTTGAGAACTTCCACATCACCTGCAACAATCTACAAATGTGTATCTGCGTGTGGCGGACACACAACGGCTCAACACCAACACATGAACCGTTTCAGGCCTGCAGAGTGTGTACGAGACGCTCTGTTGGTCGGCTGCAGTTTGTTTTGTTTTATTGTTCTGAGGAACTAATGAATGTGTTGTGATGAAACTGCTCCACACAGATCCTGAATCAGCCGTCTGATGTTCACACAACAAACTGTTCTGTGATCAGTTTGTTTTCAGCTCGTTTCCTTTAACCCTCCACAACACAGAGTGTGTGTGTGTGTGTGTGTGTGTGTGTGTGTGTGTGTGTTTGTTGGTGTGATTAACAGTCAGTTTCTGATACAATCTGCTCGACCATCTGTTTAACTCAACTTTACACACTCTGTCCTGTGTGTGTGTGTGTGCGCTCTTGGGAATGTGTCATCATGTATTATGTATGCGCACATACCAGCACAGGTGCTGCTGTTTGTGTGTTTCAGTGTGTGGTCATTACCTGTGTCGTCCTGGAAAAGTTGTGACGCTGTGTAAAACCATAAATAAAAACAGAATGCAGTGATTTGTGAATCACATTTCACCAATATTCTGATGAATTCAGTCCAAAAACAAGATATAAACTTTATTGTTCTCTGTAAATCTGCACTCACTCTGCAGCAGGTTGTAATGGAGGAGCCTGTTTCCTGTCACGGCGTGACATCATCACCTAGCCCGGGAGACAGTAACTTTAATCCTTAATAAAATACAAACAGGTGAGTTCTATATAAACTCAGTCTGTACAGTCGTCATGAATGTTGAAATGAGCTCCAGAGACCAAAGTGTTTTTGTACCAGGCTGTAAACATGTTTATTTCTACATGTGAACATGGAGGTCTGTGGGGACTGACTCACTGTTGGAGCCAGCCTCTAGTGGACATTAGAGGAACTGCAGGGTTTGGCTTCATTTTAAGCCCTGGAGGTTCTTCCTCTGTAACGACAGTTTGTGTGTGTGTGTGTGTGTGTGTGTGTGTGTGTGTGTGTGTGTGTGTGAGATTCATCTGTTCCTGCAGATGAAAGAGTTGCTGGTTTGATTCCTCTGAGAATTCCAGCAGCCGCCTGCTGTTCTGAACTACGACACACTAAGCCTTAGGGACAGTGTGTGTGTGTGTGTGTGTGTGTGTGTGTGTGTGTGTAGTTGATCTCCATCTGAATCAGATCTCATCATGTTTTTCTGGTTTTACATGAACTCTCTCAGAGTGATCGTCAGATTCTGAATCTTTGGTTCCAGCAGAGTGAGACGTCTTCGCTGTTGATGATCTCAGGTCAGTTTCAGGCTTAAAGTTCACTCAGATCAGATTAATAATTCAAACTGCTCAGCTGTATAGGTTAGAGCCAGGACCTTTAGTGACGATAATGTGTGTCAGATTTATTATCCACAGTCAGTGGTGTGTTGGAGTTGATGAGGTTGGTGTTCCTCTGGGTAGGTGAGAACATTACAGAGGAGGAAATGTGGGCGTACTCTGCTTTATGTTCCAGAGGCTTTCTGGCTGATAGTCAGTGGTTGTTCTGCTCACTGATTATACCCTCCACTACACCGCTGTCTACAGCCGTTAGTTTATTGTGTCAGAAACATATTGATTCAACATTTAGAAAAATATTAGGGATGCACAAAAATATTGACATGTCATCAGTGTTGCTGATATTGACTTTAACATGAGAACGTTGGTACAGCTGGTGGGCGGGGCTGCGTTTTGGCTCAGCTGTTTTCAACATGGCCGCCGGGTCACAAACTTTCTCATGTTACAGCGGCACAGTCACTAAAATCTGTTTGTGTAAGCCCGGGGGTGATCGCTGAACGTGACCTTTACCATTAAACACAAATCCAGATGTTGGAGGGTAGGGGCGGGTTTTGTGCGGTGGGAAGGAACACAGTCAGAGAAGAAACCGGTCAGACTCAGTGACAGGAAGTGGACTCTGAGCAGGACCGGGACTAATGATGGACTTCCTGTTGATAGAACATGAGGCTGCAGGACGCTGCAGAGTCTGAACTCATTCTTCTTCTTCTCTTCCTGTCGTTGTGTTCTTCTTCTTCTTCTTCTGCAGCAAGTGTTTGATGTTTGTTGATGTTTCTGTGACGCCCCGAACCTGAACTGATGGCGGGGGGGTGTTTGGAGGACGAGCGGAGGACGAGTTGAAACAAACAAGAAACTCACAAAGAGAAGTGGAGGAGGAGGAGGAGGAGGAGGAGGAGGAGGAGGAGGGGGGGGTCTATTGTTGATCCAGATTAGGGCGTGGCCTCTGAACAGCTTAGACTAACACACACACACACACACACACACTGACAAGTGGTGTGTGAATGAAGCGTCCTTGATCACACCAACTGGTGAGACCCCCCCCTCCCCCTCACACACACATGCACGCACACACACCTCCCCCCTCCTCCCCCGTGTGTGTGTCAGATCACACACACACACACCGACTGTGTGTGTAGCTGGAGGTGATATTAATAATCCATAAAGAAGCTGGTTTCTCCCGATCGCTCCCTGTGGAGTCAACACACACACACACACACACACACACACACACACAGAGCGTGTCTCACTGCCTGGCAGACAGACAGGACGGTGGAGTCATCACTTTCTTTCTTCAGATGTCTTCTAGAACTTTTCCAGGATGTAAAGTCGAACTCAGATCACCTGACGTCAGATTTAATCATGAACACTCGGCTGCTGACGAGCTCAGAATCAGCTGTTAGACACTGACGTTACTCTTTCCTTCGATGATAACCATGGTAACAGAGATATAGCCCGACTCAAGAAAAGTCGGGATGTTGTGTAAAACCGTAAATAAAAACACAGTGCAGTAATTTGTGATTGAGTCCAGCCTAAAAACAAGATATTTAATGTTCAAACTGATAAACTTTATTGTTTTTGTGAACACACACTCATTCTGAATTTGATACCTGCAACACGTCACAAAGTCAGGACAGGAGCATGTTTACTGCTGCTCTCGTGGGAGTATGTTGTCATGTATTATGTATGTGCACATACAGCACAGGTGCTGCTGTTTGTGTGTATCGGTATAAGTACGTGTCAGTGTGTGTGTGTGTGTGTGTGTGTGTGTGTGTGTGTGGTCTTTACCTGTGTTGTTGGTTCAGTTCTGGTTCTGTGCACCTGCAATCCCAGAGAAGTCGGGATGTTCTGTAAAACGTAGCTAAAAACACGATGCAGTTATTTGTGAATCCTGTTTGACCTGTATTCAAGTGAATTCAGTCCAAAAACAAGATATTTAATATTCAAACTGATAAACTTTATTGTTCTGTGTAAATCTCCCTCACGCTGCAGCAGGTTGTGATGAAGTCGTGACAGGAGCCTGTTTCCTGTCACTGTGTGACATCATCACCTCAGCCAGTGTTTGGGAACTGAGGACACTAACTGTTGAAGTTCATCTGACTTCAGTGTCTCAACAGTCCCATGATGCATCTCTCTCCGGGCTCGACGCTTCATCATGCTCCACACATGTTCAGTGGGAGACAGGTGTGGACTGCAGGCAGGTCAGTCTGGTACCTGCACTCTGTCCCTACGGAGACACGCTGTTGGGACACGTCACAGTGTGTCTCATTGTCTCGCTGGAAGAAGACGGGACGTCCCTGTTACTGCCTCAGGCGAAGGAGTTCAAGTATCTTGGGGTCTTGTTCATGAGGGAGGGTAGAATGGAGCGTGAGATGCATCAGTGGTTTGGTGTGGCGTCTGCAGTGATGCGGGCACTGAGCCAGACCGTCGTGGTTCAGAGGGAGCTGAGCTGGAAGGCGAAGCTTTCCATTTCCTGGTCCATGTCTGTCCCAACCCTCACCTATGGTCATGAGCTCTGGGTAGTGACCGAAAGAATGAGATCACAGATACAAGCGTCTGAAATGAGTTTCCTCTGTAGGGTGTCTGGACTCAGCCTTAGAGATAGGGGGAGGAGTCAGACATCTGGAGGGAGCTCGGAGTAGAGCCGCTGCTCCTTCATGTTGAGGTGGTTCAACATCTGATCAGGATCCTCCTGGTCCAGCTGGTAGGAGGCCCCGGGGCAGACCCAGAACACACTGGAGGGATTACATACTGTATCTCATCTGGTCTGGGAACGTCTCTGGGTCCTCCAGGAGGAGCTGGAAAGTGTTGCTGGGTAGATGGATGTCTGGGGTGCGTTGCTCGGCCTGCTGCTCCTCTTAACCCAAACTCTTTCAGTCCAGTACCTTTGGAACCAAAAGTAACCCTTCAGACGTGGTACCTAGACCCTGGATCCGTTTAAACAGTACTCTTAAATGTTAGACAGAGTGAGCGTCCTCTACTGACCAATCAGACTGCAGGGTTTCTAGCTCCACCTTTTAGTACCAGATCTGTGTGCTAGGTACCCCAACAGAGGGGGGACCAAACATGGGGACGCTAAGGAACGCTTCTGTTGGGACCATCCACAACTTTCACTGTGGAGACAGAAACAATGAACTGAACTGACAGTGGTTTTCCAGAGTGTAGTATCCTTTACACAGACATGTTGGTTTTTAATGCAGAGCAGTCTGAGGGGTCAAAGGTCACGGACAATCAGCCTTGTCCCTTACGTGCAGAGATTTCTGCAGATTCTCTGAATCTTTTGATGATATTATGGGATGTAGATGTGAAATCACTAAATGAGAAACATTGTTCTTTAACTGTCGAACTGTTTGTCCTCACAGTTTGTCACTAAGTTTCTGTCCTTGCTTGTGAACAGCTGAGCCGTTCAAGGACGTCTCTTTCAGACCAGTCATGATACTTTAATCTAGTTACTAGTTAACCCTTTTATCTGTGGAACGTTTCAAACTGGTGTTTTTTTTAACATTCCACAACTCTCTCAGTCTTTTGTTGCTCCTGTCCCAAGGTTGTAAAAACAGTCTGATTCAGACACCAAATGTTTTACTGACATTTGAAAAGACAAAGAATGAAATAAGTGGTCGTCCCCTCAGTGTCTGATTCATGGGACAATACTGTGTGAACTCTGATGTAAATATTACTTTGCTCTCTTCAGTCGACTCACTGCGGAGGTCGGAGCTGTGATGTTTCAGATAACTGACTGTAGGTGTGATGTCATGGGACGGTTGTGTCTCTGCAGGTAGAGCAGGTCCACTTATCACAGGGTCAGTGGTTCCCTCTGCGGTTCCCTCTGTCCACCTGTCCAGGTGTCTTTGGACCAGACCCTGAACCTCAGTTTGCTCCTCTGATCACTGAGCCCAGATCAGAGATTCTCTGTTGTTCTGCTGGAGTCCGCTACGTACGAGCTGACATCACTTCCTGTGGCTCCAAAGTTCAGTAACTATTTCATTAAGTTTTTCACTAATACAGTGAGGACACAGTCCGATCATCAGGACCAGTTTAAGTATCAGGACCATGTTTGGTTTCAGGACCAGATTTAGTTTCAGAACCAGGTTCACTTTCAGGACTGTGTAAGGTTTTAGGACCAGCTTTAGTTTCAGGACCAGGTTCAGTTTCAGGACTGCTTTCAGTCTCAGATCCAGGTTTAGTATCAGATCCAGGTTTAGCTCCAGGACCAGGTTCAGTTTCAGGACTCTGCAGCAGGTGAACTAGCACCGCAGGACAGAAAAACCTGGACAGAGAGGAATAAAACTGTCTTTATGGTGAAAGTCAGGCGTGTCCCTCTGATGGTCGAGGTTTCCATGGCGACGGTTGAGGTAACCATGGTGATGAGGCGTATGGCTGACGGCGAGGAGAGGCGGACCTCAGACTGATAGTAATACCAACCCAAGTGTGTGTGTGTTTGTAATTGGCTGAGATGAAATATTCTCTTTGATGTTGAAGTGAAGTGAGAACGCCTGGAGAACCCCGAACAGAGGAGCTGCTCCACAACCAGTCAGCTGCTTCAAGACCAGTTAGGAGAGCTGCTCCACAACCAGTCAGACACTTATCACACCAGTTTACAGACCAGTTAGTACAGCTGCTCCAGAACCAGTCAGCTGCTTCACACACCAGTTTACAGACCAGTTGACAGACAAGCCGACCAGAAACAGTCAGTAATTGGAAGCTGAAGGTTTGGCTTCAGAGCAGTGACCGTACAGCGTGAAGTGCATTGTGTGTGTGTGTGTGTGTGTGTGTGTGTGTGTGTGTGTGTGTGTTCCCATATCTCCGGAGAGAAACACTTTTCCTGTGACAAACAGCTGACTTCCTGTCTTTCTTCAGTGCTGGACAGTTTAGAGTCAACACACAGACAGAGGCATTCTGGGTAATGCAGTCTGGATGTTAGTTTTGATAAATGGGGCCCAGGGACTCTTTGTTTCCACATGTGAAGGCAGAACAGAGAAAACACACACACACACACACACACACACACACACACAGTCAGTGTTTGATATGAAGATGAAATGAGTCAGCAGGCTCACCTGTGGTGAACAGGTGAGTTTCTGAAGACGCAGCGTTACAGATCTCTGCAGGGAGACAGTTCAGACGGAGGAGGCTGTAACACTGAAGGATCTGTGAGGGGAGTGGGGAGCAGACCTGAGTCTGAGGAGGTTCAGGGGCGGAGTGTGTGTGTGTGTGTGTTGGGGGGGGGGGGGGGGGGGGTGTGATGTGTGATGGTGGAGGTGGGGTTGTTGAAATGTTTTATTTCTAATCAATAACAAATATCAGCCTGTTTGTGTCTCTGCAACACGTCAGAGATCAGCTGATCGCTGCTACACAGCTGATGTTATGTTTAACCGCAGTCAGTGTCATCATCACTCAGTCTGTGTCATGTGCCTGAAAATATGTGTAGAATTAGATTTTTTTTAAAATTTGTTTGTAATCTCTTTTTACTTAATCTTAGTGTTGTATTCAATTATTTATTTATAATTTTTTAAAAACTTTTATTTGATAGTTTTTTCTGAACCTTTTTGCATTTGAATTTTTATTTTATTTTATCATTTATTTATTTTTAAAATTTGAATCTCTTGTGTTTTATTTGATTAATTCGTTTTTTGTATACTTGTTTTTTTTTTTTTAAACTTTTGTTATTAGAGTTTAGAAACATGCAGACTAAAGAAGCTTTGAGTCATCAGACAGTTCGTTCTTTGTTCTGAAGTTTCAGACGCTGACAGGATGTTTGTTCAGTGAGGAACTCTGCAGCCTGCAGGTGACGAAACTAACAAAGGTGAATACTCAGAGCTGCAGTTACTGTGGTAAAAGTACAGAAGCATCATCAACAAATTATAATTATTATTATTATTATAAGTGTTTTATTATCATAGAATATTATATTATTTTGTTGTTTATCACTGATGGATACATATATGAGTATTTTAATGTTATTTTTAATCAATTTGGAGCCAGTTTTAGATTCTACAGTCAGAGCAAACTTTATGTCCATGTGCAGTATTATATTTGGCGGTATGGCTCTGTTCTGGGTCCTCTCTGCCCTTCCACATGCCTATATGGGAAGCCTTAAGATAGAAAGAGCATACATCTCTGCCCTTCCACAGATCTACATGGAAAGCCTAAGGTGGAGAGAGCACACCTCTCTGCCCCTCAATGCACAGATGAGGAAAGCTTGACGCAGAGTGAGCAAACCTCCCTGCCCTTCCATGCGCCTACATGGAAAGCCTAAGGCAGGGAGAGCAGCAGCAAAGACCCCTGGGAACAGAGCAGAGCAGCATCAATGACAAACAGAGATGACATTGGTAAGTCAGACACAGCATGAAAAGGAGGAGCTGGGGTGGAGGCAGGTTGCAAAGCAGCTTGCAGAGGAAGCAGCAACAGTAGGCAGGACAGAGCAGTTTAAATAGGGCGCCATGAATGAGATCTTGGTTTCATTAGTTTCATAGAAAGGAATCATGTGATCTATCAGCTGATTGATGAAAGGCAGTCAGCTTAGGCTGTTTGAGATCAGCTGATGTAGCTGTGAGCTGAGCCTGACATCGTGTCTGCCTGAACTAACACTAAGCTCAGTTTTGTAAACTACTGAGAAGAGTGGGAGTGCTGGTGCTGCATCATATGTTTATATGTCAAACAAAAACCTACAGCCGTCAGATGAATGGAGCCTGGTGCAGTGACAGGTTCAGTATTTACCTCTGAGATGTGATGACGTATAAAGTAACAGGAAATGGAAATATTAAAGTACAAGTATATGAACATTGTACTTAAACACGGTAGTGGAGTAAAAGTACTTAGTTACTCTCTGGCAGTGTAAACCAGGAGACCATGAGTGACAGCAGCTGACGTGATGTGTTCAGGGCCTGCTGGGTATTTCATTCACTGACTGAACTTTATTGAAAACAGGATCTTCACAGAACAGTTTTTATTGAAACTCCGAGTCTTTATTGAAATGAGCTCCGTTAACAAAGAGCGTCTGAACAAAAGAGTGAATTTAAATGAACTTTATTGAAAGGCTCGGGGTGAACAGTGTTAATGAACAGTTCGGCTTCAACAGAGAGGCTTTATTTAAACACAGTCTGCGAACAAAGAAACAAAACCTCATTCAGCTGATTCAAAAAGCTTTATTGACAGCACAGAGCGGCAGTGGTGACAGTGCGACGGAAGTCAGTCACCACCGTCAGAATGGGTCTAACAGATTTATGGTGGTTGTATATGTTTGTTTAACGTGTGCGTGAGCTGAAACTGAAACACTCGATCATAAATAATTATAATTAATAATATTATAATTCTGGAGTTTCTGTATGTTGTTTAGTTTTAAGTTTCTGGACTGATGTCTGTGTGTGTGTGTGTGTGTGTGTGTGTGTGTGTGTGTGTGTGTCTGTGTCCCGCTGTGTGAAATGAGAGAGGAAGTTCCTCCTGTGTGGTAAAATGAGCTGCATTTACTGTCCCTCTGTTTCCATTTCCTCGGCTGACTGCCTCTTCCTTCCTCTCTGTCTCCCTGATAAATGTTAGAGTGAATTTTGGGGACGGTTATGGAGACTCAGTGTCGGGTAATATATTAATATTATACTGATATGAGACTAGTAATGGCCTAAGAGTTTGGATATAGTGTCATGGTGAGTGTTGTCTTCTCCTGGTTTTAAAGCTGTGTTACAGTAAAGTGAAGTCGTGTTATGTTTTATTCTTAGTTTTTACCCACTCATTCGTCATATTCACATGACCAGTGATTACTGATCAAAACTCTCACTGTGGAGCTGTTTTGTGAAAGACTGAGTAGACTTTGGATTTTTTGCTAAGCTAGGCTAGCGGATTCTCCCTGTTTCCAGTTATTGTGCTAAGCTAGGCTATTGAGCTCGGCATGTGATACATGGATCATCGCCTCT
This sequence comes from Epinephelus fuscoguttatus, assembly GCF_011397635.1. Classification (NCBI taxonomy): domain Eukaryota; kingdom Metazoa; phylum Chordata; class Actinopteri; order Perciformes; family Serranidae; genus Epinephelus; species Epinephelus fuscoguttatus. Next base: position 45,356,835 of record NC_064758.1, on the reverse strand, counting down.
TAAAGGAGAAGACTGTCTCGTTTTTAATGTCACACAAACAAAATACACGACAGCACAAAGTCCAGGTTCTGTAGCTGCATGAACACACAGATGTGGAACTATGGGGTTTATATGGGGTTCATCTAAATGTTGGACTGTTCCTTTAAGCCCCTTAGCCCCCCCATTGGGTCTCAGTGTGACTGTTCAGATTACAGACCGGAATAATGTCACTGCATCACACTGAAGATTACACACTCTGACTGACACACTGAGGGTGTGTGTGTGTATAATTGGTATCTTGGAGTGCAGCTGTCCTCCGTCACTGGCATCAGTTACACCCCCAACTTAGAAACACACACACACACACACACACACACACACACACACACACTCAATGTTAAAACATTTTACATGATGTGTGTGTGTTTGTATATATGTGTATATTAAGTGTGTTTAGGTGTGTAGTTGCCACAGTCTGATACCATACAGTGATGTTCGTTACGTCTTTGAAAGAGCAGAAAAATAGAAATGATAAATTTCCTTGATTTTTAAAAAAGAATTGTTTAATTCCATGTCAGTTAAATTAATTTATTTATTAAAATTAACCTCATAAAATATGATGAAGAACAGAGAACAGTCATTTGGAGTTTTCTTCTCAGCAGCATTTAAAACAAAACAGCTCCTGATAAAAAACAAAAGCAGGATAATAGTTATAAATAATTACAAATAAAAGAAACCACACTGTTTCTGACATACCAGAGGAATTCCCTTGGGTTTTTTTTATTTAAATGTAAGAAATTAATGTAATTTGGGCTTTTGCCTTTTTTTGTACAAAGCAGTAACGACAGTCTGAAATCAGCTCATTAAAGTCTGAGTGAAATGAAATCAGTGATTTCTCTCTAAACACATTAAAAATGTTAGAAAATGTTTGTTGAAAACGTGTTCGCAGACTGTGAGCTGTGTCGCACTGACCTGTGGAATTAGACCATTAAACTGTTTTTCACCATTTCTGCGTCCAGGATTTTTTGGGCGGGGCTAAAAGTCTGCTTGACGACTCACTGGAGACATCGTTAACATAACCCCTCCCGTAAGAACTAGCTAACAAGTTGTGTTGTCTTGTTTTAGACGATGGAGGAAGATGAAGTGAGTGTTGCGTTCAGAAACACTCATTGTGAGTGTGGGAGCGCACACTGACACAAACTGGAGCGTTGATAAATTGGGAGCGCTGTCTGAATGTAGCGTTGGGTTATCCAGAGCAGCGCACTCTCAGAGTGGCAGAGCGCACTCTGGACACTCTGTCTGTGGAGACGGAGCAGCAGAGCGCCGAGCGGAGTGAATGTGTGATTAACTTAACCGTTGGTTCATTCATGTAGAAATATAACGCTGCGTTTCTTCCACCAACAGGGCTCTCATTTTAGTGTAGAGCGTCAGACTGAATTTACCAACGCACCATGTCAGGTCACTCACTCTCCGGGACCGCCAGTGTTACTTGAATAAGTAAACACTGACCAACGGGACCAGACTGGCCGACCCGTATGCTCTCACTCAGTGGATGGATGATGTCACAGGAAGCCAATCTTACAAAGGAGGACCACACTTGTTTGTTTTGCTATGGAAGCTAACGTTAGCTAATGTGCTAAAAAGTTAGCGTTGCAGAGAAATCCAATCTTCCTCTTAATCCCTCCCCAGTTTCTGATGAGGTGGACATGATAACCCTTAATACACATAACCTTATTCATCCCTACAACAGGAAATACTTTTTCCCTAACCTGATATGAAGTGTGCGCTGCACATGTGAGCATTTTTGATGATGGCCTCCGTCCAGTCCTTTGGTCTTATCACATTTAACCATAGTTGTCTTTGTTTTTGTTGACGGGCAGTGGCGGCTGGTTTTGAGCCATGACTCCTTCTATTCTGGCTCCCAATAACACAACAAGACAAACACATTTTAACACTCCTATGGAGCCTACAGCCCTGTGGGGGAGAGGCTACAATCATTGGAGCGCTGTTCACTACACTTTACTGTTCGCTGCGGGACACTGTTGGTTATGCCTGTGTATTCTTCTGTATCTTCATTGTGATGGATTGTGGGTAAAAATAGGCTGTTATTGATGTATGATTCATAGATGAGGCTGATTCATCACTAATTCACTTTAATAAGTGACATCGACTGAGTGTCTGTTGATCCTGGGAGAGGGATCCTCCTCAGTTTCTCTTCCTGAGGTTTTTTTTTCCTGTTAAAGGTTTCTTTTTTTTTTTCGGGGAGTTTTTATCTCTCAGCTGTGAGGGTCTGAGGACAGAGGGATGTCGTATGTTGTAAAGCCTCTGAGGCAAACTGTGGTCTGTGATATTGAGCTCTATAAATCAAATTATATTGAACTGAATAAAACATGCATGTTATTCCTGCTGTCACCATGGGAGCGTGGTGGCACGACATCATGAACTTCACTCACTTTAAAGGCGTACTCTGCAGGATTGTTGGTTACTGTTTGTTAACACGCTCACCAGTGAGCGTGAAATAAACGCCAACCCCAGATTCACAGGGGACACGCCCATAAATGTCCCAACACGGAGAATAAGAAGAAAATAATGAACTCCAGACAGAGGGCGGAGTCTCTGCAGATTAATACACCGTCACACACTGAGTGGCTCACAGTGATGAGTTAGAGCGGTTGGTTTCACTCTATATCCTTAACTCAAAAACAGTCTGAGCACTGATTTTCTGTCATTCATCTCTCTGTTTCTGCAGTTTTCATAGATTCTGTATGTCATGATTTCATGCTCAGACCTCTACTCGTCATATTTGTGCTGATGAACTGTACCATCCCGTCCGTCATCTGCAGAGACGCTGCTCCTGTTGGCGTGTTGTGATGTGTGTGATCCTGTGCGGAGGTTTGATGTGGTCATTAACTGATTATCATGTATCAGATGTGCTGACGTAAAGCGAGCAGGCCTGCGTGCGATCAGCTGTGAATGATTCTCTCACAGTCAGTAAACACCCCCCCCCCCCCCATGGAATAGATCACACACTGGTTCTTCTTCATGTCTTTATAAACGCGTTGCTGTCTGATTATTGGTGATGGAGAACCGAACAGTCACTGACGCTTCGAGCTAAACTCTGTTAGAGAGCACAAACACAACTCTGAGACTGCTGCACATATGGCTGAGTGTGCGTCACTGTGTGTTAGTGTGTGTGTGTGTGTGTGTGTGTGTGTGTGTGTGTGTGTGTGTGTGCATGTGCGTGTGCGTGTGCATGTGTGTGTTCCATATATGCAGATTACAGCTCTATAATGTCTCAGTTTGCAGAGTTACAACCCTCAGATTAACTGCACAGATTAGTGAATGAAGGCAGGCAGCCTAATCTACTGACTGTGTGTGTGTGTGTGTGTGTGTGTGTGTGTGTGTGTGTGTGTTTCAGGGTCAGGTTTAATGGGGATTAAATCGACTGGTGGCCTATTTGGAGACATCAGTTTTAATTTTTTTCACTGATAATAAAAACTAAATTCGACTTTGATGTCTACGAGTTCAGGGACAACAAACAGGAGAAACTGTAGAACAACAGAACCAACAGAGACAGAACAGACGTTCTCACCCAACCTTAGATGAAGGTCTTTCATAAAGCAGAATAACCCTGCACAGAAACAAACACACAGAGTTATGATGATATGATACTCAAAACTCATTTGATGATAGCCTTTACTAGTCCATACCCACTGAGTGCACAGCTGCCCACGTACAGTTTCACATGGTGTGTGTTTGGGATACAGGTCATAGGAGACTGCAGATTAAATAGTCAACTGAAGCCATTAAGAAGAGCAATGTATTCAGACAGAGTGTTTGTGAAGTTGATAGTACGATTGCTTTATTGAAAGTACAGTAGTACCATTGCATACCATACCATGACTTAGTCATACCAAACATTAGAAACAACACCAACATTGGTCCACAGGGGGAGCCACAGCGATCGGTCGCATTTTAGCCATTTTGAAGCATTTTTCTGTTGTTATAGCGCCACCCAGTTGCCAATTAGAGTTAAATTTCTCCAGTCACCTTGAGGCGTCCTGTTCTACATATCTACCAAGTTTATTAAAAATCCATATGGCGGTTAGGCCTAGATAAGAAATGAGCTCTCTAGCGCCCCCATTTTGTTTGATGGGGTCAATAATGGAGGGGTCCCCTCAGATTATGTGTGGTCATATGCCTACAAAGTTGCGTGGTGATGGGTGAAACCCTTGAGATGTTCTACACCTTTATGTGATGAGCCACGCCCTCCGCAATATTCATTGCCTTATAGAAGCTCAGTTTTAGGAAGTTTTCCAACTTTTGCCAAGAGGGAACTTTAGATATTGCTCCCTAGATTATGTTCACCCAGTTTCATGCAGATCGCTCAAACTTCCTAGGAAGAGATCCATTTGAAGTGTTTTTCAAAACATTCAAAATGGTGGAAAATCTATATAAGCGGAAGTTATGGGTTCTTGAGGCAAATGTGTTCCTCATGAGGAGAGGCATCTCTGTGCAAAGTTTCATGTCTCTACCACATACGGGGCATGAGATATGCCCATTCAAAGTTTGACATTTCAATGGGTTGCTATAGCGCCCCCCTTTGGCCAATTGATGTAATATTGCTTCATTGGCATCCTCCCATGACCCTCTACCACTGTGCCAAATTTCACATGGATTGACCAAGTCAGTGAGGAGAAAAACGTGGAACACACACACACACACACAGTTTTCGTCATTATATAGTCTTTATTTTTAGGGGTGAAACAGTTCATATAATTTATGGTTCGGTACATTTTTGAAACAACAGTAAAGGAGAGATACCTGAGAAATATCAGTGTTTTAAAAGAAATCTTGGTGGAGCTGTACCTAACTGTCTTCTTAGCAGCATATAAACCAAAAACAGCCCCTTGTAAAATATTAAATGTAGTATTGTAGATATAAACAAATACAAACAAAATAAACAATTCTGTTTCTGAAATTATAGAAAATTTTACTTGTTTTTTTAATCTTTCGAAATTTTTTTACATTTTTAAATGCATGAAATCTAATGTCATAATTTGAGCTTTTAGGTGTTGTTGTTTTTGTACAAAGTAGGCTGACCAAACGTCCTCTTTTGCCCGGACATGTCCACTTTTCACGTCCCGTCTGGGGCGTCCGGGGTTTTTTTATAAACTGATGATAATGTCCGGTTTTCCGTGTGTTTGTGTGTGTGTGTGTTAGAATGTGGCATGGGCCGCATATTTCTGTCCAAACCTGAACCGAGCCCGACATTATTTATGACCAAAGCACTGAGTTTGTGTCACACAGTGGTTACAGGCTATTTAACAGGCCGGGCGTGCTCAGCGGAGAGGGAGACCTCCGTGTTTGAGACGGGAGCGGGAGGTCCGAGGCTTCCAGCGAGGGGAGAGGTAGAAACAAACAGCCAATGTGTGTGTGTGTTATGTTCAGGTGTTGTCACGTAAATAACAGTGCCCAAGCAATAAACAGGACAGACAATAGGATTTTATTTATTTTTACACTACATTTTCACTGAAAGCTGACCGAATCCGACCCGAGCCCGAATACAATTTATAGCTACATTTTTGACCAAACCCGGCCGACCCGTCGGGTACCGTCGGGCTCAGATCGCCACACTCTAGTGTGTGTATGTGTCCCCTATTGGGGCCTATCTGAATTTCTGTCTTTGAGAGATATTATTTTGTAATATAACTGAATTTTCTATCCATACATATGAATTTTAAATATATTAAAATTATAAGGCATCTTTGAGTAAACTGCGAGTATCATTTGTATGTGTCCTCTTTTTTGGAAATCAAAATATGGTCACCCTAGTACAAATCAGTAAATACGGTCTGTCTGAAATGTTCATAAAGCCTGTGTTTTCCACTACAGAGTACAGCCTCATATCTGCGGCTAGAACTGTAACGTTACCAATCCACACAGTGATTTCTTTTGAATCAGTTGTGATTCGCTGCCTAAATGCTGCGTTGATAACGTTAGCATGTAGTGTTTGTGTTGCTCCTTGTTTTCATCTCGTTCCTCTGACTGACACCTTGCCTACATGTGTTGAGTGTCGTGTAGCAGATGTGACATACTGCTGCTTATTTATCCACCACTCTCTCTTGCTATCGTCCTCATAATTCACAGTGAAACCAACACATCCTCACTCTGACCAGTCACATGACCACGTGTCTGAGTTTCACTTTCCACGTCCACATATGACGTCCCAGGTACCCTGGGGTTGTTGGTTGTTGACGATGTTTGATGCCAGAAGTCACTGACCAAATGGCAGATTTCAACAACTTTGGAGTGAGACAAAGTTCCTGAAAGCAAAGTGGCTCTAAACATCAGAGGAGCTTCTATATCTGGTCTGGTGATGGTGTTACTAACCATCTTCAGTGAGTTAGCTTAGCGTTGTGTCTCCCTATATTGCTGCTTCAGCTGCTGTGCTGCAGAGTGGACATCAGTGGACTGGGAGGCTGCACTGGTCTTACTGGACTAACTGGACTTTATAATGATATTAATCTTGTTTGCAGGAGGAACAGACTCTTTGATCTGACTGATGTGTTCAACATTTATTTTCACAAATCGGACTTTAGTTTGAAAGTTTAAATGCGACATTGTTTACTTCCTGTTTACCTGTGTGCACTCTTCTTCTTTGTTGGTGTCTGACTTTGTGTGTGTGTGTGTGTGGTTGTGTGTGAGCATTACGGCCTCCTGTAGGTCACCTGGAGAAAATCTCCCATGAATAGTTTCTCTCAAAGATGACATCATGATGACATCATATGTCCCTCATCTCCACAGTGATTGGCTCATATGAGAATGAGGAATTCATTCAGTTCAGTTAAATTCCATTAGAAATATTTCATAAACATTAAACAGTCAAATATTTTAGGATCTGACATCATCAGTATGTCGATGTTTATAAACATCAAACGTGTTTAAACAAACGGTTAAATATTGATGAAAGAGCACTGAATGACTTTTAGTCTGAAGATCAATCAAATGCTGCTGGTTTCACTGGATGCTGTGTGTGTGTGTCTGTGTGTGTGTGTGTGTCCGTGTGTGAATAGAGTCTCTGTGTGTGTGCCTGAGACCTCCTGACCTCACCACAGCACCACTTCCTCTCACACACACACACACACACACACACACACACACACACTGTCAGATCTTACTGTCACTGTGAGGACCTGACTGATGTCATGAATTCACTTATTATCAGTGTGAACTGTCAACACGCTGACAGCACTGTACACACACACACACACACACACACACACACACACACACACACACACAGGGGGCTGGGCTGTTGAGGCCTCCTGCCTCAGCTGGCTCTATAAACCATCTGAAGCAGTGTTTGTGTTGGACTGACAGGAGGCGGAGCCACAGACAGCGTGGCAGGTGTTCACGTGATAAAACGTAATGTGTGCGCATTAATTATCAGACTATAACAATAGTTTACATCTATTTAAGGTAAGATAATGTGAGGGCTGCAGTAACCACGACAACCAGTTCATAAACAGTGACATCATCATCTTCATCGTGTCAGTAGAGTTCTGCAGGAATGAGTCCAGAAATGACTCAGCATGTTTGCACCATGGATGTATAAAGAGACCTGGACACAGCGTTACACGCGGGGCTCCGTTCATTGCTATGAAAGTTACTTAGTGGTGCATGAAGCCAGAACAGCTGAGCTGCTGTGGATGGAAGTGCCCTGATGATCTGGGGATTATTGACACTCTTCTGCACCGTGCGGCCCATAGAGACGGCGCAGTAGAGCCCTATGGCGGCCATGCATCTCACTTCTGGTTTAGCACTCGGCTAACTGGGATAAAATGACTGAATGTTGCAGCTCCTCCAGACTGTCAAAATGTTATCGGACTGAAGGAAATAAATGCTGATAATGAACCAATTCATTTTGTGCAGGTCATCCATCCACCCATTTTCATTCGCTTATCCAGGGCGGGGTCTCGGGGGCAGCAGGCCGAGCAAAGCACCCCAGATGTCCCTCTCCTCAGTGATGCTTCCCAGCTCCTCCTGGAGGACCCTGAGGTGTTCCCAGACCAGATGAGATATATAATCCCTCCAGTGTGTTCCGGGTCTTCCCCGGGGCCTCCTACCAGTGGGACGTGCCCAGTGCACCTCTAACACGAGGTGCAACTTATATGCGAATCAAGTGGTGCGAATCAAGCAAGTAGTGAGTTTTCATGTCATATGTTTATCCGAGAGAGTCGAAAAATCCGAACTTCAGCAACCAATTTGTGCCGCGATAGCCAATCAGCACTGACATCCTCCAGGGAAGTATGACGCACCAGCGGAAGTTCACTTATCGATTTAGAGATTTGATGATGATGATTTGATGATGCGAGTCAACACAAAATATTGTAGTGTTCAACTGATGGGAGTATCGTAATGTGAAAATTTGCATCACATTCGGTGTGAACACAACATAAATATCATAAACGTCTGTTTGTCACAGAGTTTATTTTCTGCAATAATCCAAAGCCCAGTCTGCTCGTTCAGTCTGTTAATTGGTGCAGAGTTTGTGTTGGAAACCATTTATAAAGTCAAACGTGTTTGTGTTATTTGTGGACGCTTTGTATCGACGCAAAGGTTCAAACACCTTCAGTCTGAACTCGTCTGACAGATGGATGTGTGTCTGAGTAAACACGTGTTTATTCTGTGAGGTTCTGAACACGTTGTGTTGAGTTATGAATCAGTGATTAACAGGAAGGAGCTGAGGTGTTGGAGCAGCGGCTGAATTGACGAGGACAGATGAGTGTGAGCAGCTCAGTCTATAGATCATCAATCAATATGCGCGGTGATTGATTAGCTGTGGCTCTGTGCTGCTCATTAACTCATTATATGCTCCAGCAGACAAACAGGAAGTGATTCATTGCCTGACCTCACAGCTGACCTTGAAGGCAGATGGCTGATGAAGAGTGAATAAAGGAACAATCCGCCCAAAACAATCAGGCTGTGGCAGAGAGACAAAAGATGATGAGGAGAGATCTGGTTTATTATTGGATGTGAAATGTTTAAATACGTTAAATCCCTCTGTGAAAACATGAAGCACGTGTTGGTATGATCCAGCGTGACTTCTCATTATCTCTCATGTCCATCCAGAATAAACGTCCGGAAATCCACTTTGAAATCAGAGACAAAAGAATCAGCGTGTTTTAAGTTTCCTTCAGTGTCGCAGTCGTGACGGTCGTCTGTGCGTCGATGAGTTCACTGCAGCTGCTCACATCATTCAGATCACTGTGAAAATGTCTGAATGAAAACTGGACAATAAAGTTTACTGAATCGAACTGAGAACAAAAAAACAAAGATAACATTTGTTCATGATTCTTTGTGTTCAAACTTTTTGGCCATTTGAACAAAATTTAACATATTTCACATTTTTGTTTCTTAAAAATATTCTTTCAGTAAAATGATTAATTTCCTCCTATCAGAGGGTCATTGAAGTAAACACGTGGTCAGTGGTTTCAGAAACTTTGGATTAAACAAAGATTCATGTCACAGCTGAGACGTCTGACGTGCGTCTGTTTCTGTGTTCCTACAGGAAACGTCCTCCTGATGAAGAACGTTCCTCCTCTTCCTCCTCAGAGACGCAGCACGTTGCCTCAACAGGTTGGTGCAACTCTAATCCCTCTTTCTACTGAGTCAGGGCATCCAGCTGGTTACCATAGCAACCGGTGACCTCAGAGACCACCGCCACATGGCGACCGATGATGTCATCCATCCTTAACAAGAAACGGTCGGTGAGATTAACTTTGAGTTCAGATGTTTGTGGCTGCAGCGCAGAGGAAGTGCCGCCATGATGGGTCGGCGCAGACAGGTGAACTGATGAACAGGTGAACAGGTGTTGGCGCTGGGAGCAGTCCAGTAGTCAGGTGGTAGTAAATGTACAGTGCAGGTTTCTCCCCTAGAGAAGGAAAGTTTTCAGCTGATGTTTGTGATCATTATGGGATGCAGCCTCAGTCTGGTCTGTTTCACAGTAACACAAACCACTTCCTGTCCACTGAGACATCACAGAATCTAAGGAGGCGTGACATGTAACACAACAGTGTCGGCCTCTAGTGTGACATATAACATACGTGTCAGCAGCTCTTTATAAACAATAACAATGACATCACATGTCAATAACAATCATTTAGCGTCCCTGTTATATGGCGGCTGATCTCGTCCTCTGCTCAGAGGGTAAGGAGCTCCTGTTAGCTGCTAACTGCTAACAGCCGCTGTTCTTCTTATTTGAGTTAGCTGCTAACTGCTAACAGCTGCTGTTCTTCTTCTTATTTGAGTTAGCTGCTAACTGCAAACAGCCACAGTTCGTCTTCTTTGATTTAGCTGCTAACTGCTAACAGCTGCTTTTTAAATCTCCCACGGTGTGTTGCACACCTGACACGTCATCAAAACTTTCTACCTGTCCCCTTCATGGTGCCGTCCTGCCAGCTGTCCCTTTTACACAGACGTAGATTTGGCGCTGTTATTGGCTCTGCCACCAGCTTAAAGGTGAGACAGCTCTGACATAACAGACAGTGAAATGTGGCTTTTAATTTTTAGGGTTCACAAATTCAGACATAACAGAATTACTACTACTGATAATATTTACTGATTTATTTTTTTCAAAAATAAAATATCAGTGGCGTTTAAATATCCAGGTCTGATTAAATCTCAGTTTATTTTTTCTGTTTGTTTTTTTTTCGCTCTGTGTGATGTCATTTTATTTTTTTTCACTGTCAGCACCAGAAACAAAGGATATGAATGAATAAATGATACACATAAAGTTCAGTGAGATTTTGTCTGTTGAACACATCGTCTCTCCATCACACACATTTCCCCCCAATTACTGTGCGTCACCTTTCACCTCCTCCCCTCCCCCGCCACTCATTACTCCGCCTGGTTGGTTCGTCTCTCCACAAGCTGCTTTTCACGCTCTCTAAACCTCACCCCCCCCATCACCCGTCCTCCCCCTTTAAAGCCTCTTCACTTGTCCTTCATCTTTTGTTTCTGCTGGGAGCCTCACATACCTGATAAACAACACACACACACACACACACACACCACACCCAGAAATATAACAACACTTTTTATTATATTATATTATATTATATTAATAGAATAAATGATATTAATAGAATGAGTGCAGCCCCACCGAGGATTTCTAATGTTTAAAATTCACATTAACTGTATTTTTAAATATATTTTGAAAGCATTTTGCTGAATTTCCACCTGAATTTAAAGATTTGTCAGCTACACGTTTTTTTTAAAGTCATTTTTTAAACTCTGTGCAGAAAAAGAGTTAAAATCCTTCAATTATTCACAGTTTTTAAATGAATGTGTTTTAATAACAGCATTATTAATAGGTCAGACTCGACTCGAGGAGCTCAAGACCTCTAATAAAGAACAGAGATGGGAACGTTCTTCAGGACGGACCGACAGGAAACAGATGAACAACAGTAACATTAATCTCTGGGTCGTTGTAGTTTAAATCAGCGTTGCAGTTTATTTTCAGTCCAAACTGATCCAAAACAGACGTTTGTAACAACACCAGCGCAGATCAGTCGGATACTTCTGTACTAATACTTGCTGTTTTCAGTGCGTTCACACTGAGAAGTATGGTTATAGCTCCTTTTGCACAGGCAGCAGGACGGGATCATGAGAGGCATGGGTGTGACACGTGTTATGCAAACCGCTGAGTTTTTCTGCTGTGCATATGACAACAAACCTCTTGAATCTTGAATGTGTGGGACCTGCTGCAGGAGATTTAAAAAGCAGCTGTTAGCAGCTAACTCAAACAACGAGGTCCTTGAGCTCCTTACCCTCCAGGCAGAGGACGAGATCAGCCGCCATATAACAGGGACGCTAAATGTTTGTTGTTGACACATTCTTTACGAATTGCTGAACTCTTCAAAACAACATTGAACTATCCTATAACATCTGGAAAATAAAATCTATAACTTAAACTGTGTTTAATACAATGTTCTCAACGAGGCAGCCCACAGGCCCGACCCCCAAACCAGAACATTCTGCTCCAGGCAGCTATGCTAAGCTAGTTCATATCAAGTTAGTTAGTAACACCATTACCAGACCAGAAATGGAATATTTTCTTCAGGGGCCATATTAAAGCTTTTATTTGGAGCCACTTTGGTTTCTCTGTGAATTATGCGAGTGATGGTTAGGGAGAGAGTGGTGATAAAAACACACCAAGCTGAACAACAAGCCGCCGCACAGCTGCAGACAGAGCAGTTAACCCAGTAACACAGTAACATACATGACGTCTGGGCCGAAGCATGAGCCGCTACGCAGCCACGGAGCTAAGCCAGTCGCACACACAGTCACGGCACACGTAACTCCCCGAACCAGGGCACAAGCTGTTTGGCTACAGCCTCTCTTTCAGCCGCTAACAGGAGCTAACATCAGTGAGTGGTAACTGGGAGCCGCTGTAGCTAATGTGCTAAAAAGTTAGCGTTGCAGAGAAATCCAATCTTCCTCTTAATCCCTCCCCAGTTTCTGATGAGGTGGACATGATAACCCTTAATACACATAACCTTATTCATCCCTACAACAGGAAATACTTTTTCCCTAACCTGATATGAAGTGTGCGCTGCACATGTGAGCATTTTTGATGATGGCCTCCGTCCAGTCCTTTGGTCTTATCACATTTAACCATAGTTGTCTTTGTTTTTGTTGACGGGCAGTGGCGGCTGGTTTTGAGCCATGACTCCTTCTATTCTGGCTCCCAATAACACAACAAGACAAACACATTTTAACACTCCTATGGAGCCTACAGCCCTGTGGGGGAGAGGCAGCTGCACCTCCAGATCACAACATGACGGCTCTATATTGTCATTAAAAAGAAATCACTGATTTTGCTGCAGCCAGATTTGAAAGAGCCCATTTCAGCCAGACTGTAATTATGCTTTGTACAAAAAAAACAAGGCCAAATTATGTTTTCATACATTTAAGATTTTGATTATCAAGGAATTTCTCTGCATTTCTACTTTTTTTTTTCTGTGTCAAAAACGTACCGAACCGTGTATTTCATGAACCGTTAAACCCCAAATATTTATAGAGATCTTATTTTATTTTTGCATTTTGTTTTTATTATTATCATCATATATATATATTTATTTATTTATTTATTTTTTTTTTTTCGGACAGTGAAGCGAAGTCCTCGAGCACATTAACTCAGTGAATTAAGTCTGATCCTGAATCAGATCCTGACGGACGTTAATGCACCAGCTGTCCACACACACACACACACACACACACACACGCACACTCTCTCTCTCTCTCTCAGACCTCAGGCTGTGTGTGTCTTCTCTTTGTGTGTTTGATTGATGTGTGTGTGTGCAGCGGTGCATGTGACCCTGTGTGTGTGTGTGTGTGTGTGTGTGTGTGTGTGTGAGAGAGATTAATATTGCATGAGGCTCCTGATGAGAAGGTGGACAAACACTCCCAGCTGAGCTCCAACACACACACGCACACACACACACAGGAATGAATGCATTGTCACATGAGGTCACACACACATGTTTTACTAGCACTGTGTTGTGTCACAGATAAGATGAGGTTGATAACACACACACACACGCACACACATCACATTTAACTGTCTGTGGTTACCATGACGACCTGAACAGTTTCTGATTCTCACCTGCTGTGACCGCTGAGCTGTGAACCAATCAGACAGCAGGAAACAAAGAGAAAGTTTGACTCACCTGAGCAGAGACGTTGTGACAGCCAGAGTCTCACTCAGACACGTTTCCACTGACTGATCAGCTGATCACTATTGATCCTGATAATCATGTTCCACAGTCAGAGAGCAGGAAGGACGGGATTTATTTTGGCGTCAAACCAAAGAAGAAGAAAACAAAAAAAGAGATGACAGAGGCAGAAGAACCGGAACATGAACAAGAAGGAACATGAGAGCCGTTATTTTTACTCTCAGGCTTCAGTTTTCTGCAGAAACTGTTTTATTAGTTTCATTTTGTGTTTCTACATGTTCATGTTCATATTTAGCAGCTGCTTCCCATCATGCACCGGGGCACACAGTGGGATTATTGAACCACCCACAGCAGCAGCTGATGGAGGAGAATCAAAGGGACGGATGAGCTGTGGGACCATAAAGCTCCATACAGACCATCCAGGATCTCACCAGGCTTCTTTAACCCTTTGAGCACAAACACTGCTGCTGCATGGCGTCCATGTTTGTTTTGGTAAAAGAACACGTGACAGTTGCCGGCTGTGGCTCGGACGTACAGAGGGTCGTCCACCAATTGGAAGATCAGCGGTTTGATCCTGGCTCCTCCGCTCTGCATGTAGAAGTGTCCTGTTTTAGTACAAGAACACGATAGTTAGCATCTGTGTTGGCATCCATCTTTATTTTGATGCCAGGACGTGTTACAGTTGGCATCATTGTTGGCGTCCAGCTTTGCTTTGGTTAGAGAACATGTGACAGTTGAAGTTGGCAGTGACGTCCAAAATTATTTTAGTACAAGAACACTTAACCGCTGGCGTCCGTGTTGGCGTCCATTTTTGTTTGGCGAGAAGGACATGTGACAGTTGATGTCGGTTTTGGCATCCATGATTATTTTAGTAGAAGAACCCTTTCCAGTTGGCGTTTGTGTCCATCTTACTTTTGGTACCTGAACATGTGACAGTTGGCGTCTGTGGTGGACCTGGACGTCTCCCTGCAGAGGGTTCAGTGTGTGTGTTGTGTTCACTCAGTCGTCAGATCGATGTTTCTCTCTGACTGTCGATCACTGAGATGTTTTTATGTTTTGTTTTGTTTTTTCTTTTTCAGCTGTTGCTCAGATCACACGTCGTCTGTCTCCAGAAACCTCAGGACTGAGTGACATTTATCAGACTAACAGAGACAGAGACAGAGACAGGGAGGGACAGTGTTGTGTAGAGACAGAGACAGTGGTGTCCCTCAGACGGAGCCGTAAACCCTCCCTGTGACCCCCCCCCCCCCCAAGCCCCCCCGTCTCTAACTTCACGCCTCTAACCGCTGATTAAATATTAATGACTCTGGCTCCGCCCACAACCCTGTGTGCAATGAAGCCCCGCCCCCCTCCATCCCCTCTGGGACCCTCCCTCCCTGTGTGTGGATGTCTCTCGCCCTCTCTCTCTCAGAACAATGTGTCGTTCACAATAATGGGATTACTGCTCGCTCGCCCGCCCTCTTCTCTCTCTCTCTCTCTCTCTCTCTCTCTCTCTCTCTCTCTCTTTTGCTCGCCCATGTGCAGCTTCTTTCAGTCTGTTTTTGGAGGAATGAACGAACGACGGGCGTCTGCTGAATGAAGTAAGTCCCTGTGTGTGTGTGTGTGTGTGTGTGTGTGTGTGATTGACAGCTGACTCGTTAATTTGCTGTGGTTTAATTAGCGGAGCAGGAAGCAGGTTGGTGCTCGACTCTGAGTGTGTGAGTAAGTTGGATGCTTCGTCTCTCAGGGATCACAGACATGATGTTACAGACGTGTCGGACGTCTCAGATCAGCTGTGTTGTATCAGTCAGGTCCTCAGTGTCAGATCATGAGACGCTCTGCAGACAGAGAAGAAACCATACGAGTCTAAAATGTCTCCTGATGAAGAAACTGTGTGAGGAAGAGGAGGAGTAGAACGCACCATATCATCAGGAACTTGTTCGGTTTGTCTGATTGTACGTGGAAACATCTTGTGTCATTCTGACATAAAGACCTCACAGAGAGGAGGAAGATCAGAGTTCCTGCAGTCGTGCGTTTAAAATCATCATTTCAACATTTTGACTGATGAAACTTTGATTATAAATTACAGGCAGTTTCCTCTGTGATCACTCGTCAGCATTTATCGTATTTAAAAATCTTTATCCGTGGAGTCAAAGTATAGAGTTACGGAAGATAGAAATACTTTGTGTTGAACCTCTCCCCGTCACAGTATTGTTTTTAGGTTTCCAGCCACCGCCAGCGTTTTTGATCATATTCACTGATCTAATCATCAGGGCTGTAAATCACCAGTTTCATCACGATATTATATCATATCCATTCTTTGGACAACAATACAATATTTTCCGATATTACAAAGATAAGGTGAGGGGCTCAGACGTCTGAATGGAGCTCAGAGCAGAGCCGCTGCTCCTTTGCCTTCGGTTCAGTTGAGGTGGTTCAACATCTGATCAGGATCCTCCTGGGCGCCTCCTGTTAGAGGTGTTTCAGACACGTCCCACTGGTAGGAGGCCCCGGGGCAGACCCAGAACACACCGGAGGGATTATATATCTCATCTTGCCTGGGAACGCCTCGGGGTCCCCCAGGAGGAGCTGGAAAGCGTTGTTGGGGAGAGGGACGTCTGGGGTGATTTGCTCGGCCTGCTGCCCCCGCGACCTGGCCCTGAATACAAGGATGAAAATGGATGGATGGGGAAAGTCTGCCATGATACGGTTTCGATTCGATTCAGGGGTTCGCGATTGATATGAGACGACATCATCTGATCATTTAACACAGTCTGTTACAGAGGAAGCTGCTGCCTCCTTTTTTCACTTTTGGTCATTGAAAACAACACATAAATAATAAGTTCAGTAAAGGTGACTTTAAACTGACTGCACTGACACATGGGGAAAGTTATTACGTAAGATATGTTTCTTCCTCGCCGCTAGTTTAAGTGTCTGCATCTCCTGACAGAACAGCGAAGTTGAATTTCAGCCAGCGTGCACGTTTTTCAGCTGAACATTGTTGAAACAGCAGCTGATGTTGCTGTAGTGAGAAGTTAGCGGAGTGAGATGTCGTCCAGGCAGGAACGTCGAGTTTTATCCTGTGACATCATTGTTTACATACGACATGTGTTCTGTCTGTTAGCATGTATTTTCTCCAAAATGCAAATTATTTCCACTCTGCTGATTTATTCCCGAGTAAATAACATTATCCTCATCGTCTTTCTCTCGGCTGCTCTCTGTCTGCCTGCCGCTGTTTGATGGTTACACAGACTTTCAAAATAAAAGCCTGTGCTAAAGATGATGACGTGGATCCATGTTTTCATTTTGCATCGATGATATTGGATCGTTAATTATTAAATCGATATATCAATCCAGATCGATGGATCGTTACACTCCTACTAATCATATTCACTAATCTTTCAAGACAAACAGAATATTTTATTTCTGTGAATATGTAAACAGTGTGTACATGAAACTAAATCAAAATCTAAATGAAATCAAGTTTATTCATATAGCACATTTTAAAACAACTGTAGATGAGCAAAGTGCTGCTCAACATAAAAGACTGACACACAGATATATTGCAATATTAAATGTACACAAATATAAAACAGAATAAAACCAGTAAGAACAATTAAATACATAAAAAAAGATTATAACAACACATCGTCACATATTGACGTTTTGGTCGTGGACTTTCCTCGTCCACGTATGACGTGCAAGGTACCCTGGGTGTGCTGGTTGTTGACATTCGGGGACACCGAAGTTCTTTCAAGACACACTTCAGTTTTCACAGGAAAGTTAACGTTCATACAGTGTTTTTGAAAATAAAAGCACTGCGTCAGTAAAACACTGCAAATTGATGTTTTTTCCCTCCAACAACAAAACCATGTGGTTAGGGTTAGGAAACAAGAACAGGCTTTAGCTTTAGAATCTTACGGGACATAAACACCGCTCTCTTGGGTGAAAGTTGGTGTTTGTTGGACCCATCCACCACCCCGCCCGCCTGCCTGCCCGCCCGCCCACCCGCCTCATTTGGACTTTAGCCGCCTCAAATTTTGTCCTTGTCCTGCAACGTATCCCCCTGACGCCGCCTGGTACCCTAAAACTGTGGCGCCATGTCATTGGTCCGACGTCCCATTAGTCCGATGTCCCGTTGTTCCGATATGTGATCATACTAGGCTATACTGTATTTGTGTACCATAGAGGATCAGCAAATGCAACAAAAGTAGGCTACTGGTCGAGATACAAGTGTCATAGAGAGGAGAGAGTGAAACACCATAACCTCCTGTTATTAACTCTGGGGTCGGGGTTGTGTGGGGAGCTCTCTGCGGTGCTGAACGGCTCCCGGCGGACGTATTTCTGCCTTGATGGTGCGCCGCGACCGGCTCTGGGTCAGCTGGGAAAGGCTTGAGGCGGAGCAGGCTCACAGCTTATGTGTTGGTCACTTTCTTTTTCATTTTAACCCACACCATGATCTTTTCCTGACCCTAACCAAGTGGTTTTTGTGCCTAAACCTAACCAGACCTTAACCACAGGGCATCATGATGATTTCGGAACAACGGGACTTCGGAACAATGGGTTTAATATGGTCGGACCAACAGGCAGACCCCAAAACTGTAACGGTAACCGGCTGCGTATCATGCACACCGTAGCACAATTGTTGCCAAATTTTTTATGAATTATTTTATTACCAGGCTCATTAAAGTGAATCAAAAGCTTGGTATTATCTCATTGTGTTCTGAAGATATTGAGCAATGAACTTCAAAAGTGACATGGCTCAGCACATGAATAGAGCTAAAGCGGGATTTAAACTTCTGCGTCTATTTGACGCTGTACATACGGCGTAGTCTGACGTGCAGCTCCTCATGAATGTAACTCCACAGTGTCACAGTGACGCAGACCTCCTGTCTGTCTCTGTGAGCTGAAACCATTTCCCTCAGTGGAAACAAAGCTTTGATTCACTTTAATTTCACAGATAAGAAACAATAAATTGTGAAGACAATAAAGCCTCCACACACTGTGTGTGATTTATCCTGGCTGAAATATGAGCAGAGGAAATCTGCGCTTGTTGCTGTTGTTGAAATACATCCCCAAAAGGTTTTCTCCGTTTCCAGTAGGGGGCGACAGTGCTGCTGAAGGAGGGCGTGGCGTGTTATTTATCTACAACGCAGGTGTGGTGACCTATTAGAGGTCTGGATCCTCTGCAGCTGTGAACCTTGAGCAGTCTGTGAGTGGTTGAACCCTGAATTACAGCTGTAGTTTAATTTTGTCTTCATGAGATGAGTAGAAAGGCAGATACAGAGAGGGTGACAACATTGTGGAACTGTATGTGTTTAACCACTCGAAATATCTGCTGTTATTTTCAGAGGTTCTAACTTTATTGTGGTGAATTATGTCACAAATGAATGACAAATGAAATCCAGTTTGTCAGATCCAGTGAGGAGGATCCTGTTAGGGGAGGCAGTGGACAGGATCTAGTGATGAGGATTCAGCGAGGGAGATCAGTGATGAGGCTGCTGTCAGAAAACAGAAACTTAGTAAAGGGGGTGATCTTGTCCTTCTCAGGTACCTTCTGTCTTCCTGTGGTCACAGACTGATGACCTGACACAGATGTAATGTCTGTGTGTCTGTGTGTCTGTGTGTCTGTGTGTCTGTCTGTGTAAACAGCAGAGACAATAATGGAAACAAGTTCAGGGCCTTATCGATCTGTCGCTGACAAACTTGAGTGTGCTGATCTTTACATGAATCAGTACTTGAATGTCAGGACTGGGGGGCTTTGATGGACCAGAGGAGTTGCATCATTTATCAGGAGTCCTTTAACCGGACCAAACCGTCATCAAGCCGAACTCCAGTAGAGGTTGAAGTACTTGAACCTCACACAGCGCCACCTGCTGGTTTATGATACATCAACAACCTGTCTGTCAGTATTTTCAAACACTGATGAAACACATCTGTAACACGTGAACCCTGCAGTGAGCTGCTGGCAGCCGTCATGTCCCGACACTGGGAGACTTTATGGCTGACCACGAGACGGACCACTTATCTTTAACAGCCAGTGGTCGGCCGTTCGTCTGCTCGCCGCTCAGAATACAGATGTGGTTTTTTGATGGACATGAAGTGATTTAATGGAGCAGAACTTTGTGTTTCCTCCAGAGTTTCAGTTTGTTGTTGGAGAGGCAGAATGTGGATACAAAACATACAGAGCAACAATTAAGTGTCCAGATTGTTTCTGTAGTGCAGGCGGACCTTCGTGGACTTGGACAAATGAAGCGACCGTAAACTGGGCTGAAGACCAAGAACATGTTGGGAATCCAGTGTTCCCAGTTCAGGTCTGGTTCAGGGTCTCGTCTCTACAGAGGTCAACATGTTTATCTGTCAGGTCATACTCAGCTGTTTGGGACGGTGGTGGAAAGGAACTTTTCCACCTGGGGCTGGGCGATATGGCAAAAAACATAATAATTTTCCTGTATTGTTCGATATTGATATCTATCACGATATTTAATTTGATAATGCTGAGTTTATTAAATATCCCGATAACATCTGACACCTGAAGAAACCAAATGATTTTCCAGCTTCCCACGACATTCGTCATAAAGCTGAGGCAGAGCAGTTTGAGAAAAGGTTTCCTTCCTGGGAGCTCGTACCTGCAGTCTCACACTTTGATTGATTTCTTGAACCCGTATTTTTCCCACAGTGCTTTGGCTAGAAAGTATGACACTGCGTCTGTTTTATATCTGCTCCTTTATCATCACTTCTCATACAGGGTTACGGCGGCAAAACAGGACGCTATTGATCGCTGTTTTACTGCAGCCCCACTAGCCCCGCCCACAGCAGCAGAAGTGCTCAGCTGTTGAACACTTGTTGGTGGACTTACTGCGTAAGATTGTAGTCGCTGGGACGGCACCTTTTCAGGGGATGGAAAAGGTTTGTTGTGTTTCTCGTCCTGGTTGGCACCAACCAACGACATATTTTGCAGACCGTCTTTGTCCGTGCGCCGTCACCTTTCGAGTAGCCAAACCACTTCCACATTATTTATGTTTTTTAACCTTTTTTTATCCACAATTTCGTCCGAAGCTCTTCTTCAGCTTCACTGCCAGTTCGCTCCTCACTTCCACTCATTTTCCCCTCTTTTCATCATGTCTATGCTACTTTCAATTCCTCCTCACCTCGGCACAGACTTTTCAGTAAAAAATGGGCGTGTACAATCATGCGTATCCCCAACACTGCAGATTGACTGACAGCTGTCTGTTTGGATCTATCTCGGTCTGCCCATATCCAGTAAAAATGACTATAGTTTATCATCGACATACATTTTATTAGGATCCCGTTTCAAGATCGTTTGATCACTCAGCCCTGTTTTCCACAGCTTTATCTGTACGTCACTACATTTATCTGCACAGCTTTAGTTACTTTGCAAACAAAGATTAAGATAAATGCATGTATCTATCTTATTATGCTTGATGAGTACTTTTACTTTTGGCATTTAAATTAATATTTTGAATTCAGGACTTTTACTTGTAATGGAGTATTTCTTCAGTGTGGTATTACAACTTTAACTGCAGTAAACTGTGAACACTTTGTGCTCCAGTTTGGGAGGAGGTCTGTGTTCGGTTGGAGGTGACGGAGGTTTAGTTGATGGATGATGAACTCTTTTGTTGTTGGTTTTATCTCCTGTGAATGAAGCTGATTGTTGTAGTTCCTCCTCTCATCGCCCCCTCCTCTCTGTTATTACAGTATTTCTGTCGTTTATTGCCCCCCCCCCCCCCCTTCTCCTCTCCTCCTCTCCTCCTCTTCAAAGCCTTGTTTTAATGGTGTAGAGATTCTGCTCTCATAAACACATTATGGAGCTCATTCACGCCTGTTAAACTGCTGAAAGAACCAGAGAGGAGAGAGACGGGGAGCTGTAAAACCCAGTCAGGGTTTGTTTTAATAGAACTGCACCTCCTCCTCTTTCTCCTCGACACAGCGTCTCCACCCTGATGCAGGAAAATTAAAAATCATCTCTTCTTGTCTGTGTTTCGTTCTCTGTATTCACTCAAAGACGTCTCAGGTCGCTGACTCGTCGTCTTCACACCGGATTATCTCATGTCAGCGTTTAGAGGTCGACTTCCTGTTTGACTCTTATTTTAATGTTTCACTCTCTCGGTCCAGCTGTTGTCTTTGACTCGTCTTTGTGTTTGTTGTCATGACAACTGAATCAGAACCAAACATGTGATTTAATGGAGGGTCTCAGTGCAGCAGCTCCGAGTTATTACCAGCTGCAGTTATGAATAGATGAAGTGATCATGTAGCTCCAGGTGGGTCTCAGACAAACTGGTCTCAGGGTGGACTGGTCTAAGACGGACTGGTGTTGACCTGAAAAACAGTGGTACCACTCGAGACTCATCTAAAGGCAAGACAAGCGTATTATAGAGCTCCTTTCAGCAGTAAGGCAGTGCAGTGCTTTACATGAGAAAGAAAAAGGCATCAAGAAAAGATATAAAACATAAGGCACATATAGATATAAATAGGATTTAAAGGGGCAAATAAAATAGAAGATTAGAATAAGCTGAAATAGAATAAAGACCTTGAACAAAAACAGGCTCTGCGACCGGCTGCCCCCGCCCATTATAGAGAGAGAGAGAGAGAGAGAGAGGGAGAGAGAGAGAGACGTCTTTAATGTCCCTGTACAGACACCTTTTTTTAATACTAACTCTGAAAGGCGTCTGAAGGCAGATCTACTCTTTCTCCCTCAGTGAGAAATTTTCTCGCTGTAAGTTTTGCTTCTTGTTATGTCTAGTGTCGCTCGCACTTGGTTGACTAGTAAAGAGCAGTGTGCATCAAAATGGCTAGCACTAGCATTAACGTTACAGGAAGATTCAGCCATACATGATTGAGCCTCAGTCAGGCCCAGACTAAGATGAGGAGTCTGTTGCGCATACAGATTGGCAACTAGCACATGTATCAGAATAATAATCTTTTCCTTCAGTTTATTTTTATTGTTGTATAACGTACAGTTCTGTCAGCTACCATGGGGTTTTTGATACTGGAATAAAGCACTCGACAATGTTAACTGTCACAACTTACGCTATGCTAATGCTGTCTGTAATGTGATGCGAGTTTTTTGATACAGTGAGGAGTGTTTGATACAGTGAGAAGTGTTTGATACAGTGAGGAGTGTCTGATACAGTGAGAAGTGTTTGATACAGTGAGGAGTGTCTGATACAGTGAGAAGTGTTTGATACAGTGAGAAGTGTTTGATACAGTGAGGAGTGTCTGATACAGTGAGAAGTGTTTGATACAGTGAGAAGTGTTTGATACAGTGAGGAGTGTCTGATACAGTGAGGAGTGTTTGATACAGTGAGGAGTGTTTGATACAGTGAGAAGTGTTTGATACAGTGAGAAGTGTTTGATACAGTGAGGAGTGTCTGATACAGTGAGGAGTGTCTGATACAGTGAGGAGTGTTTGATACAGTGAGAAGTGTTTGATACAGTGAGGAGTGTCTGATACAGTGAGGAGTGTTTGATACAGTGAGGAGTGTCTGATACAGTGAGGAGTGTTTGATACAGTGAGAAGTGTTTGATACAGTGAGAAGTGTCTGATACAGTGAGGAGTGTTTGATACAATGAGAAGTGTTTGATACAGTGAGGAGTGTTTGATACAGTGAGGAGTGTTTGATACAGTGAGAAGTGTTTGATACAGTGAGGAGTGTTTGATACAGTGAGGAGTGTTTGATACAGTGAGAAGTGTTTGATACAGTGAGGAGTGTTTGATACAGTGAGGAGTGTTTGATACAGTGAAGAGTGTTTGATACAGTGAGGAGTGTTTGATACAGTGAGGAGTGTTTGATACAGTGAAGTGTTTGATACAGTGAGAAGTGTTTGATACAGTGAGAAGTGTTTGATACAGTGAGGAGTGTTTGATACAGTGAGGAGTGTTTGATACAGTGAGGAGTGTTTGATACAGTGAGGAGTGTTTGATACAGTGAGGAGTGTTTGATACAGTGAGAAGTGTTTGATACAGTGAGAAGTGTTTGATACAGTGAGGAGTGTTTGATACAGTGAGAAGTGTTTGATACAGTGAGGAGTGTCTGATACAGTGAGAAGTGTTTGATACAGTGAGAAGTGTTTGATACAGTGAGGAGTGTCTGATACAGTGAGGAGTGTTTGATACAGTGAGGAGTGTCTGATACAGTGAGGAGTGTTTGATACAGTGAGGAGTGTTTGATACAGTGAGGAGTGTTTGATACAGTGAGAAGTGTCTGATACAGTGAGGAGTGTTTGATACAGTGAGGAGTGTTTGATACAATGAGAAGTGTTTGATACAGTGAAGAGTGTCTGATACAGTGAGGAGTGTTTAATACAGTGAGGAGTGTTTAATACAGTGAGGAGTGTTTGATACAGTGAGGAGTGTTTGATACAATGAGAAGTGTTTGATACAGTGAGGAGTGTCTGATACAGTGAGGAGTGTTTAATACAGTGAGGAGTGTTTGATACAGTGAGGAGTGTCTGATACAGTGAGGAGTGTTTAATACAGTGAGGAGTGTTGATACAGTGAGGAGTGTCTGATACAGTGAGGAGTGTTGATACAGTGAGGAGTGTCTGATACAGTGAGGAGTGTTGATACAGTGAGGAGTGTCTGATACAGTGAAGAGTGTTTGATACAGTGAGGAGTGTTTGATACAATGAGAAGTGTTTGATACAGTGAGGAGTGTTTAATACAGTGAGGAGTGTTGATACAGTGAGGAGTGTCTGATACAGTGAGGAGTGTCTGATACAGTGAGGAGTGTTTAATACAGTGAGGAGTGTTGATACAGTGAGGAGTGTCTGATACAGTGAGGAGTGTTGATACAGTGAGGAGTGTCTGATACAGTGAGGAGTGTTGATACAGTGAGGAGTGTCTGATACAGTGAAGAGTGTTTGATACAGTGAGGAGTGTTGATACAGTGAAGAGTGTCTGATACAGTGAGGAGTGTTGATACAGTGAAGAGTGTTTGATACAGTGAGGAGTGTCTGATACAGTGAGGAGTGTCTGATACAGTGAAGAGTGTTTGATACAGTGAGGAGTGTTGATACAGTGAGGAGTGTCTGATACAGTGAGGAGTGTTTGATACAGTGAGGAGTGTCTGATACAGTGAAGAGTGTTTGATACAGTGAGGAGTGTTGATACAGTGAGGAGTGTCTGATACAGTGAGGAGTGTTGATACAGTGAGGAGTGTCTGATACAGTGAAGAGTGTTTGATATAGTGAGGAGTGTTTGATACAGTGAGAAGTGTTTGATACAGTGAGGAGTGTTTGATACAGTGAGGAGTGTCTGATACAGTGAAGAGTGTTTGATATAGTGAGGAGTGTTTGATACAGTGAGAAGTGTCTGATACAGTGAGGAGTGTCTGATACAGTGAGGAGTGTTTGATACAGTGAGGAGTGTTTGATACAATGAGAAGTGTTTGATACAGTGAAGAGTGTCTGATACAGTGAGGAGTGTTTGATACAGTGAGGAGTGTTTGATACAGTGAGGAGTGTTTAATACAGTGAGGAGTGTTGATACAGTGAGGAGTGTTTGATACAGTGAGGAGTGTCTGATACAGTGAGGAGTGTTTAATACAGTGAGGAGTGTTGATACAGTGAGGAGTGTCTGATACAGTGAGGAGTGTTGATACAGTGAGGAGTGTCTGTTACAGTGAGAGTGTCTGATACAGTGAGTGTTGATACAGTGAAGAGTGTTTGATACAGTGAGAAGTGTTGATACAGTGAAGAGTGTGTCTGATACA
This sequence comes from Epinephelus fuscoguttatus, assembly GCF_011397635.1. Classification (NCBI taxonomy): domain Eukaryota; kingdom Metazoa; phylum Chordata; class Actinopteri; order Perciformes; family Serranidae; genus Epinephelus; species Epinephelus fuscoguttatus. The sequence goes on along the minus strand of NC_064758.1, from coordinate 45,331,400 downwards.
GTGAGTGTTTGATACAGTGATGAGTGTTTGATACAGTGAGGAGTGTTGATACAGTGAGGAGTGTCTGATACAGTGAGGAGTGTTTGATACAGTGAGGAGTGTATGATACAGTGAAGAGTGTTTGATAAAGTGAGGAGTGTTTGATACAGTGAGTAGTTTTTTATAGAGTGAGGGGGGTTGGATCCAGTGAGAAGTGTTGATACAGTGAGAAGTGTTTGATACAGTGAAGAGTGTTTGATACAGTGAGGAGTGTTTGATACAGTGAGGAGTGTTTGATACAGTGAAGAGTGTTTGATACAGTGAGGAGTGTTTGATACAGTGAGAAGTGTTTGATACAGTGAAGAGTGTTTGATACAGTGAGGAGTGTTTAATACAGTGAGGAGTGTCTGATACAGTGAGAAGTGTTTGATACAGTGAAGAGTGTTTAATACAGTGAGGAGTGTCTGATACAGTGAGGAGTGTTTGATACAGTGAGGAGTGTTTGATACAGTGAAGAGTGTTTGATACAGTGAGGAGTGTTTGATACAGTGAGGAGTGTTTGATACAGTGAAGAGTGTTTGATACAGTGAGGAGTGTTTGATACAGTGAAGAGTGTTTGATACAGTGAGGAGTGTTTGATATAGTGAGGAGTGTTTGATATAGTGAGGAGGGTTCGATACAGTGAGGAGGGTTTGATACAGTGAGGAGTGTTTGATACAGTGAGGAGGGTTTGATATAGTGAGGAGGGTTTGATATAGTGAGGAGGGTTTGATACAGTGAGGAGGGTTCGATACAGTGAGCAGTGTTTGATACAGTGAGGAGTGTTTAATACAGTGAGGAGTGTTTGATACAGTGAGGAGTGTCTGATACAGTGAGGAGTGTTTAATACAGTGAGGAGTGTTGATACAGTGAGGAGTGTCTGATACAGTGAGGAGTGTTGATACAGTGAGGAGTGTCTGATACAGTGAGGAGTGTCTGATACAGTGAGGAGTGTTGATACAGTGAAGAGTGTTTGATACAGTGAGGAGTGTTGATACAGTGAAGAGTGTCTGATACAGTGAGGAGTGTCTGATACAGTGAAGAGTGTTTGATACAGTGAGGAGTGTTGATACAGTGAGGAGTGTCTGATACAGTGAGGAGTGTTTGATACAGTGAGGAGTGTCTGATACAGTGAAGAGTGTTTGATATAGTGAGGAGTGTTTGATACAGTGAGGAGTGTTTGATATAGTGAGGAGGGTTCGATACAGTGAGAAGTGTTGATACAGTGAGGAGTGTCTGATACAGTGAAGAGTGTTTGATATAGTGAGGAGTGTTTGATACAGTGAGGAGTGTCTGATACAGTGAAGAGTGTTTGATACAGTGAGGAGTGTTTGATACAGTGAGGAGTGTTTGATACAGTGAAGAGTGTTTGATACAGTGAGGAGTGTTTGATACAGTGAGGAGTGTTTGATACAGTGAGGAGTGTCTGATACAGTGAAGAGTGTTCGATATAGTGAGGAGGGTTCGATACAGTGAGGAGTGTTGATACAGTGAGGAGTGTCTGATACAGTGAAGAGTGTTTGATATAGTGAGGAGTGTTTGATACAGTGAGGAGTGTTTGATACAGTGAAGAGTGTTTGATACAGTGAGGAGTGTTTGATACAGTGAAGAGTGTTTGATACAGTGAGGAGTGTTTGATATAGTGAGGAGTGTTTGATATAGTGAGGAGGGTTCGATACAGTGAGGAGGGTTTGATACAGTGAGGAGTGTTTGATACAGTGAGGAGTGTTTGATATAGTGAGGAGGGTTTGATATAGTGAGGAGGGTTTGATACAGTGAGGAGGGTTTGATACAGTGAGCAGTGTTTGATACAGTGAGGAGTGTTTAATACAGTGAGGAGTGTTTGATACAGTGAGGAGTGTCTGATACAGTGAGGAGTGTTTGATACAGTGAGGAGTGTTTGATATAGTGAGGAGGGTTTGATACAGTGAGGAGGGTTCGATACAGTGAGGAGGGTTCGATACAGTGAGAAGTGTTTGATACAGTGAGGAGTGTTTAATACAGTGAGGAGTGTTTGATACAGTGAGGAGTGTCTGATACAGTGAGGAGTGTTTGATACAGTGAGGAGTGTCTGATACAGTGAGGAGTGTTTGATACAGTGAAGAGTGTTTGATACAGTGAGGAGTGTTTGATATAGTGAGGAGGGTTCGATACAGTGAGGAGGGTTTGATACAGTGAAGAGTGTTTGATACAGTGAGGAGTGTTTGATATAGTGAGGAGTGTTTGATATAGTGAGGAGGGTTCGATACAGTGAGAAGTGTTTGATACAGTGAGGAGTGTTTAATACAGTGAGGAGTGTTTGATACAGTGAGGAGTGTCTGATACAGTGAGGAGTGTTTGATACAGTGAGGAGTGTTTGATACAGTGAGGAGTGTTTGATATAGTGAGGAGGGTTCAATACAGTGAGGAGGGTTTGATACAGTGAAGAGTGTTTGATACAGTGAAGAGGGTTCGATACAGTGAGGAGTGTTTGATACAGTGAAGAGTGTTTGATACAGTGAGAAGTGTTTGATACAGTGAAGAGTGTTTAATACAGTGAGGAGTGTTTGATACAGTGAGGAGTGTTTGATACAGTGAAGAGTGTTTGATACAGTGAGGAGTGTTTGATACAGTGAGGAGTGTTTAATACAGTGAGGAGTGTTTGATACAGTGAAGAGTGTTTGATACAGTGAGGAGTGTCTGATACAGTGAGAAGTGTTTGATACAGTGAGGAGTGTTTAATACAGTGAGGAGTGTCTGATACAGTGAGGAGTGTTTGATACAGTGAGGAGTGTTTGATACAGTGAAGAGTGTTTAATACAGTGAGGAGTGTTTGATACAGTGAGGAGTGTTTGATACAGTGAGGAGTGTTTAATACAGTGAGGAGTGTTTGATACAGTGAAGAGTGTTTAATACAGTGAGGAGTGTTTGATACAGTGAGGAGTGTTTGATACAGTGAGGAGTGTTTAATACAGTGAGGAGTGTTTGATACAGTGAAGAGTGTTTAATACAGTGAGGAGTGTTTAATACAGTGAGGAGTGTTTGATACAGTGAAGAGTGTTTGATACAGTGAGGAGTGTTTGATACAGTGAGGAGTGTTTGATACAGTGAGGAGTGTTTGATACAGTGAAGAGTGTTTAATACAGTGAGGAGTGTTTGATACAGTGAGGAGTGTTTGATACAGTGAGGAGTGTTTAATACAGTGAGGAGTGTTTGATACAGTGAGGAGTGTTTAATACAGTGAGGAGTGTTTGATACAGTGAAGAGTGTTTGATACAGTGAGGAGTGTTTGATACAGTGAGAAGTGTTTGATACAGTGAAGAGTGTTTAATACAGTGAGGAGTGTTTGATACAGTGAGAAGTGTTTGATACAGTGAAGAGTGTTTGATACAGTGAGGAGTGTTTAATACAGTGAGGAGTGTTTGATACAGTGAAGAGTGTTTGATACAGTGAGGAGTGTTTGATACAGTGAAGAGTGTTTGATACAGTGAGGAGTGTTTAATACAGTGAGGAGTGTTTGATACAGTGAGGAGTGTTTGATACAGTGAGGAGTGTCTGATACAGTGAGGAGTGTTGATACAGTGAGGAGTGTTTGATACAGTGAGGAGTGTCTGATACAGTGAGGAGTGTTTGATACAGTGAGGAGTGTTTAATACAGTGAGGAGTGTTTGATACAGTGAGAAGTGTTTGATACAGTGAAGAGTGTTTAATACAGTGAGGAGTGTTTGATACAGTGAGGTTTGATTTTTTACAGTGTGTGTTGTGTGTCAACATTGTCTGGGTCTTGATGTGAAGAACCTGTGAGCGGAGATGCAGGTGAACACCTGTCATGTGATCACCTGCCGATCACAACCAGTTACACACTCTGCTAATTGGAGAGGAGGCTGCAGTGATAATATATTCAGACACACACACACACACACACACACACACACAGTGTGGGCGTGTGTGTGTGTGTGTGTGTGTATGAGAGAGAGGGGAAATGTGTGAACAAGCAGGAAGAGGTGATGGGCGTTAATGATATCGATGCTAATTCCATCACTCTGTGTGTGTGTGTGTGTGTGTGTGTGTGTGTGTGTGTGTGTGTGTTGTAGTGTTTGAGTATCAAAGTCTTGTAGTTATTAATATTTAATGTTTGCAGTGATCAGTATTCAGTTTGTGGAGGTTTAGTTCAGATCAGCCTGCTGCTGCTGCTGCTGCTGCAGAGAACTCCTGCAGTAAAATACAGTAGAAACATGTACAGTAGAATACGGTAGAAACGCCTACAGAACTCTACAGTAGAAACATGAAGAGTAGAATACATTGTGAAGTCTTACGGAAATATACAGTAAAGACACTAATAGGAGCATACAGTGAGACATTTACAATAAAGTACAGCAACACCTACATTAAAGCACGGTAGGAATACTGATGATAGAATAGAGTAGAAACACAGGAGAATATAGTCCAAACACTTCATGGAGAATGCAGTAGAAATATTTATGGGAGACTTTCATTTTTATTTTCTATTTTATTTTTACACTTAGATTACAGTAGAAACACTTCAGTAAAACAATATTAAAACAAATCTGCTGCATCATCATAAATAAAAATCTAACAAATCATGTGCAGTTCATAAAGCAAACAGACAACAGCATATCTTTGATGCATCATGGACGGACAGACTCAGCTGTGGACAGACTCGGCTGTGGACAGACTCGGCTGTGGACAGACGAGACATACACTTTGCTGTTTTTCCTCACAGAGATGTTTGAGAAGAACAGTCTGTACTGAGTGTCGGGGGGACTGAGGACAGATGACAGACACTGATGTCAAACGTTTACACTCTGTATGCAGCTGCCTCAGTCTAAATGTACTGAGTCCAGGTTTCTGATATTTTTAGTCTGAAGTTTTTGTTTCCCTCCTGCAGCGAGTTAATCTGCTGTTATTCTCTTATTATTCTGATCTTCTGTCCTGGATTAAACCGAACAGAATCTTTAATTCTTCTTATTCTGATCTGATCCTCCTGTCAAACACCGCTCTGTGTGTGTTTACATCTGCTGTCAATACAAACAGGTTTTAATCCAGATTAAGCACAGAGAGGCAGGAATAGCAGCTCCGCAGCCTCGTCACCAATAAAACAAACGGGCATTAACTGATGGTTGTCGCTGTGTAAAACCCAACAGACGCTCCCTCTGTCTGAGGAGAAAAGAGGAATTAGCTCCTTTCAGCTCGGATCGGATCAGAACACAACGACCCAGAATCAAACTGAGAGTCCTGCTGCAGGAAATAGCTCCGACTGAGACAAAGAAATCTGCTGAGGACGAAGAACAGTCCTGCAGTTGAACACAGACAGACGGAGTTATTGTGTCCAACATGAGTGTTGACGTGCCGTCAGACTGATGGAACTTCAAAGTTTCTGACTATTTAATTTCACTCTTGATGGCGCTGTGATGTAACAGGCTGTAATGGGATCCATGCTGACTGCAAGTGACAGACGCAAACTGTGGGACGGGGACAGGCTGATGTGGACTGTGAAGGAGTTGCAGAGGTGGATCGTCTCAGGTGTCTCTCAGTCTGCAGTGTGTCGTCCTTCAGTGACACCCTTTAGTGTGTTTTAGAGAAGTGACACGTTTAATAGGTTTGATCAAAACTCTGATATTGATTCTGTTCACAAGCATCCACAAAGTGGGAGTCCTTATGTTTAAATCGTTGTGGGAACTGTTGGAGTTAAGATGGAGGAGGATGGGATCTGCCTCCCCGGGTCCTTTAACTCCTCGTCTGGTCCGGACTGTCGGACTTTTCAGTTTGATCTGAACCAGTGTCACAGGTGTGAAACCGCAGTCTGATGAAGACGATGGAGACGCGTACACCTCAGATTCTACCTCTGACTCCACCCTCCATAAATGAAGAATATCTTGGATATGCCACGCCCCTCTCCGTCTCCATGGCAACCATGTTAATAACTCAGGGCGAGGTGTTTGTGTTTAAACAGTTCATTTTGTCCCTGCGGCAACAAGCTGCGTCACCACGGCAACAAATTGACTTCCTGTGGCTACAGTGATGATGATGATGATGAAGGTGTGTGTACAGTCAGCTCTGTGACTCACATACACACTGAAACACGCACACACACTGAGAAACGCCTTTTTTGGGAAATGACTTTTTTATTTGTGACAACCGCTGACAACATCCATAACACACACACACACTTTAAATCCCAGCGGGGTTTAAAGAGTGTGTGTGTGTGTGTGTGTGTGTGTGTGTGTGTGTGTGTGTCAGAGTTGTCACACACCCTCGATGATATCAAACCGTCCTCGTCTCTCTGAGCGCCGAAAAATATTCATGAGCTCACCAGGGGAGAGTGTGTGTGTGTGTGTGTGTGTGTGTGTGTGTGTGTGTGTGTGTGAATAATAAAGCAGAACAAATGACAAAATAATCCTGAAACAGAAAAAAAGACAAAGAAAGAAAAATAAGAAAAAGAAAAACAAACAGAGTCAGGTGGAAGAACTGCAGCACTGAGTGTGTCTAACAGACACAACTGAGGGTCGTCCTGAGCAGCACTATACAGACAGACAGACAGACAGACAGACAGACATATAGACAGACAGACAGACAGACATATAGACAGACAGACAGACAGACAGACAGACAGACATATAGACAGACAGACAGACATGCAGTATAGTACCATGGTGTCTTTTGTTCAGTCATGATGACCTCATGTTTCGTCACATAATCCCTGAGCAGGTTCACAGGTTCCAGCAGATCTGCAGGAACGCTGCTCAGCCTCGCTTCCAATTTTTCCCAGTGGCCACTCACGTTAGTGGAGCGGCCTGAAAACCTTTTTCCCCGTAGACCACCACTGTATAGCCCCGTTTCCACGGAGCAGTCCAGTTTCTGTTCCCACAGTGAAAGTTGTGGATGGTCCCAACAGAAGCGTTCCTTAGCGTCCCCATGTTTGGTCCCCCCTCTGTTGGGGTACCTAGCACACAGATCTGGTACTAAAAGGTGGAGCTAGAAACCCTGCAGTCTGATTGGTCAGTAGAGGACGCTCACTCTGGTTTTATGTAACCTCTGTTCATACATCAGTAAACTACAACTATAAAATGAAAGAGAAAAAAATCACTTCATTCACTGGGCCGACTGCCGGCAACTTTTAAGGTGGAACGTTAACTTGTAATGTTACTCAATGCATGAGTTGATGACGTGAATCCATCAGCACACCTTAAATTTCACTGTGACAACTTTGACCATCACTTTAGTTTTTATATGACACACACTTTTAGTAATGACTTTAAAAATATAGATTCATTTGGAGCGGATTATGTGAAGGTCACATTTAAGAGTCTGTCTGAACAGACCGAGGGTCTAGGTACCATGTCTGAAGGGTCACTGCTGGTTCCAAAGGTGCTGGACTGAAAGGGTTTGGTGGAGACTGTGGACAAACGCCTCCAAACAAGGTTGATAATGACTCTGTCTATTCTTTCTATTTTTGATTTACGAAACTTTACTCAAGCTGAGAAAAGACGATTTGTGTTGTCATCACAATGAAATGTCTACAAGAGGAGCTGGAACTTGTGGGCGGTGCTAGTGGGAGAAATACTACTGTGCATGTTCAGTGGTCTACATACCATGGTGTATGTGCCAGGTGGTACTGAATAGGCGCCACCTTGGGGTCTGATCCCAAAGTGTAACGATACATCCTTGGGTTCAACACAAGGCGCTGGTAGCTGATTGGTCCTGCGTACAACTGCGTATCTTGCCAAACTTCAGGTGTGTCTCTGTGTGGATGTCAGGGTGATCACCATGAAGTGTGGCTAAGGATCGATAGCTTCTATTCACCTGGGGGTCGTTAGATACCCGTGAGCGATATTTTTCCAACTCTCTGCCTGAAAGACACAGAGTCACTCACAGAGCAACATTTCATCCAGCACATATCCAACCACAGGCTTCATCACTTCTCTGTGTCTGCAGCTGTCCACCAGTAAAATCCACTTTGGCTTGTTGAGCCAGTGTCGAGCTACAGCCGACCTCAGCGGCCGAGGAGGGCTCTCCTTTGGTGGGGTGTATTTCCTGGAGCTTCAGGTCATAGTCGGTGTCTCAGAGCGGAGGTTTGAGGACGTGTTTTTCACAGTGTAAAGAGTTTTAGTCCGACTACCTGCAGCAGCAGAGTTCCTGACGTCTTTCCTCCAGACAAAATTAGAGTATTGGAAATATTTGCAGCCGTTGAGGTCAGCGTTTCTAACTAGCCTGCTGCTTTATGACGTGCGTGTGAAGCATGACGATTAATCAAATAAGTCTGCTGATGTGATTGTCTCAAGTCAGTAGTGATGTGAAAACAAAAGTAAAGTTGTAAAAAGTTGTTTGGTTTTGGAGTAACTGAAAATTATTACTGAATTTTCATTAGTAACTAGTTACACTACTCATTACTGGGGAAAAGTAATATTATTACTGTAGCACGTTACTGCCCAACACTGGTTCTCAATTTCAGCAGGTAGGTTGGTTCTGATTGGTCCTCTGAGATGAGGTGACACAAGCCTCAGTAGTTTTGATGAAGTCATGTCTCTACAGCTGATGATCACAACCTTTAACAGACTCACGTGTGTGTTCCTCCACTGTACCACTGCTCCACTGTACCACTGCTCCACTGTACACTGCTCCACTGTAGTACAGGGTTTGATCTCAGTGAACTGGACATCTTCAGGTTTACAGTGTGAGGCGTGTTTCCTTGCTGTCTGATTGTTTAATGACAGAACGATGTATCGAGAAAATAACTGACAGATGAGTCAATAATGATCATCATCATCATCATCATCATCATCACTGGTTGCAGCCACACTATAGGGCATAACATCAGATTCAGTGTGAAAGTCAAGAGACATAAAATAGAAACATATCTGTCTTTAAAGTGCAGAGCTGTGCAGCTGACGGTGTGTGTGTGTGTGTGTGTGTGTGTGTGTGTGTGTGTGTGTGGAGGAGGTGGAGACGTGCTGAGGTCAGTGTGATGGTGCCTGGCTCTGAGGCTCTGAGGCACAGAAAGTAGGACACACTGAGACAGAGACACAGAGAGAGTCCCCGAGAGTGAGGAGGAAGAAATGAACAAAGAGGAGACATTTAACTGTAACACACACACACACACACACACACACACACACACACACACACACCTCCACCCCCATATTATCTCTGCTGACTCTCACACTCACTCTTCAAAGAGACGACAGAATCCGACACACACACATACAGCTGTGTGTGAGTGTGTGTGCGCCTGAGGTAAGGCAGCCTGTAATCATCACCTCGACGTGTTGAAAGCAGCCTGTTCATTTACATACAGAGAGGGAGGGAGGGGGAGGGGGAGGGGGGGAGCGGACCCCTGAGAAAATTAAAAGGGAGGGTGAGGGTGGGGGGGGAGGTGACAGGAACAAGAGAAGAGCGACGTACAAACTGCTGCGTTTAACAAAGTAAACTGCTGAATATTCCACTGTAGACACACCTGCAGCATCAGTCCTGTTGCCATGGTTACCTAACACACCTGCAGGTCTGATGTAGCACAGAGGTCAGACTGACAGCCAATCAGAGAGCAGGATGTCTTTGTGGTCGGGGTTACGTTTACTTCAGACTGAAAAATTGGAGAATGTTTTAGGTTCCAGCAGAAGATGTTCCAGGTGTTCGTGCTGTGGTTCCAGAGGTTTTTAAGGAGGTTTCAGGGGTCCTGGACGGGGTTACAGTGGTCCATGAAAAATTTCCAGCAGCGCTTGAAGATGTTGTATATTTCCATGTTGAGGTGTCACTGGTCCTTGAGAAGATTCCAGAGGTCCTTAATTGGGTCTGTTCCTGGGGTCCTGAGAAGACACCAGAGGTCTTTGAGAGCGTTTCAGGTCATTACCGCGCTTAATCATGATGATGAAGAGTCAGGTGAAGAGGTTTGTGGTGACACACCTGTCAGGCAGGTCAGAGTTTACCTGTGAAGAGGCTAGTTGAGTCCTGAGACAATCAGAGACCTGCTGCTCATTTGGGATCATCTGTGATGGTCAAGTTTGACAGGTGAGCTGCAGGTGTGACCTCTGACAGGTGAGCTGCAGACAGGTTAGCTGCAGGTGTGATGTCAGACAGGTGAGCTGCAGGTGTGACCTCTGACAGGTGAGCTGCAGACAGGTTAGCTGCAGGTGTGATGTCAGACAGGTGAGCTGCAGGTGTGACCTCTGACAGGTGAGCTGCAGACAGGTTAGCTGCAGGTGTGACCTTAGACAGGTGAGCTGCAGGTGTGATGTCAGACAGGTGAGCTGCAGGTGTGATGTCTGTTAAACTGTTTCATGTGTTCTGAACGACTTAATTTGAATCCTCTCACGTGCGCTGAGCGTCCTCAGTGAGGTCAGGTTACTGTCCAGGTGTCTTCAGGTGTCTTAATGTTGTCGTGCATAGTAAAAAAAAATGGAGGGGCGGAGTTTAAGTGAAGCTGCTGTTCGTCTCAGCTGCAGGACACGTTATCTGCTGTTAGCATAACTCACCGCCATCCACCACACAGCTGTCAGAGGAGAGGTGCACTGTGGGTAATGTAAGCACCAGGTTTTGACAAAGAAACATAAATGTGGAATGAAAACAAGGATATCTCCGCTCTGCTGCGATTTACAACCTTTTTTGAACAAAAACTTTCCACCGACAGAGTCACAGAGGTCACATGATTCTATTAACGTATTTAATGAATTAATTAATGTGATAGAGTCGTTACTGACGAGTCATGTGACATCAGAACAACAGAGATGGAAAATCTTTGAAGTGTTCATGTTGCGGCAGATTCAGGACGTCATGAGACGACTCTAACAATGGATGGATGACCTTTGACCTCGACACACCAGCTGCTGCGTGCGCACACACACACACACACACACACACACACACACACACACACAAAGGCTGATGGGTGTGGCTCGTTGATCCTCAGGATCCTTTGAGTCTGAAATAAAAGCACATTTATTCTGTCGACAGACACAGAGAGCTGATCTGAATTCAGCAGATCAAACATGAATTTATTTTCTCCCCATTTTTGAGTTTAACGCTCCATCGCCTCCACCTCCCTCTGCACACCCCCACCTCCCTCTGCACACCCCCACCTCCCTCTGCACACCCCCACCTCTTACTCTCCTTATTCTCCTGTCATTTTAAGGGACTGTTCGTTATTTATGAGGGGGGAGGGAGCGTTGCAAAAAGGGGGAAGGAATGTCAAATAATATTTTTAGCACTGGGGAGGGACTTATGTTTTTTATTTTGACCAAGGGGAGGGACACACAGATTTAAATGGTTTTATTCTGTATTTATTTTACTACACAGCGTTCAAGAAAACATGCCCTCCAAACCTGTGAGTGGTGTTCCTTAAAAATCATCAGAATGACACCGTTCATCGGCCAGTGACTGTAAAAACAGAAATGATTGTAGGACTGTGCAACAAATGCTTCCGTCAGATAAAAAAAAAACATTTTTCTTCTAACATAAAGAAAATAAGGAAAAAATAAGAAATGAAAATAAAAGACAAAGAAAATAAAGAAAGACTGGAAGGCATGTTGTCTTTGAAAATAAAAGAGAAAACTGGCTAAAAACATGCCTTTCAAAATAAAGAGGAAAGAAAAGTCTGGAAGGCATGTCTGCTTTAAAAAATGAAGAAACATGATTTTAGTAATAAAGAAAAAAAGAAAAATACAGTGAACATGGCTTGAAGTCATGTGTTTGCCAAAATGACTCATTTATCAGCCCAAAACTGTAAAAACAGAAATTACTGTTGCATTTACAAATTTCTGACTTCACATCGTGTGCAATGTGCTCTGTCCGAAAAAACACCATTACCTTATCTGAGCTTTAAATAATGATATTTCATCAAAAACACTTTATTAAATGTCTCGTTATATATATATGTCCAAAAATAAACTGTTTGCAAGACAAGAGTTAAAAACCAATCTAATAACTCATTTATGGTGGAGGGAGGGTCACACCCATTCTCATCTCGACTCGTCACATATTGCTGCTCGGTCAGCTCTACTCACGTCTGCGTGTTACACTCTGGGTGTCCTGCTGCATTTTGTTGATGTTCTGGGACAGAGCGTTTGTTTATCGTGCAAAGAAAGCACATGGTTACACTTTAAAATATCTGACTGTGCATTTACAGTAAATGACTGGCTCCTAGCTGCATCACTTTCACAGTTACTGTTTTATTTTACAGTAACTTGTTGTGAGCTGACAGCTGCATACTGTGACCTCACAGGAGTTATACCTGTGCATCACTGTGATGTAGCAGCAGAGTTATTTTATTTACCTGAATGAATTTCACAATGAAATTTGGTTTAATATGACAATAAAGGGGCAGCACGGTGGTGTACCACTGTCGCCTCACAGTCACACAGGAAGTGAACAGCAGCCTCCTGGGTGGAAGTCCAGGGTTTGTTGAACCCATCGGCGGCCGTTCCTCTTCTCGCCTGAAGGAACTTTCCAGCTGCTTATATTACATCATTACCGGCGGTGTTTCAAACTGATGCCGTCCATTGGTGTGTCCTACCGCCACAACAGGTGCTGTCCGGTTCAGCAGAGGGGTATCATAACGCTGCAAAAGGGGCCGTACACATGCTGTGTTTTTAACCGCCTGGTAAACAGGAGGTCGGGTGCTTGTCGATAATCTGGCCGTTTCTCTGCTAGCTTTTAAGAGCAGCGCGTTGCGTCTGAGGTTGCTAAGAAACCTTAACACACAAACTGTCTGTGGAACAGATGTGACGCTCTGACAGCTCTGCACCAACATGATCAACTTCTCCTCCATATTTATCATAGACTGGTATTTACTGAAGAAGAAAAGATGTCTGTCAGCTGTGATTGGCTGGTCCTCATCATGTGACATGTGATACACACAGCTGCATTCCAAAAATTGAACTTACCTCGAGGTTTATCTCAAGGTGCAGCCGTCGCACCCTGAAAAATGGGCGCTCAGGAACGCGTGCATGTCGTGACGACATCGCTCTGGTGGTGAGTGTGCCTGCCAAACGCCTACATTGAAACCCATGAATTTGAGGGCGTAAAAAATGCGGCATGTGTACGGCCCCTAAGGGTAAACTGACGCCACCCAGTGATGTGTCATACCGCCACAGAAGGTGGCTTTTGGTGTTGGTGTCTCCAAAGTCATTGAGCAGTGATATTTGACGAGTTTGGAATTATAACAGGCTGGAGGGTCGTGCATTTTATATCTGTAGCTTCAGAGAGTCACACTCAGCTGCCCCTCTTCCTCCTCCTCTGATAAATAAAGAACAGTCCCTAATCTCATTGTCTCTTATTGTTTAAACTGTCTTTACTTACTGACACCCTACAGCTGCCTGTCTGTCTATCTCTGTCTGTCTCTCTCTCTGTCCGTCCGTCTCTTCTACTCAATGAATAATAGATGACCCTCTGTGTCTCCGTCAGGCTGAAGGAGGAAGTTATTACCATACGGACACACTGACTGTGTGTGTGTGTGTGTGTGTGTGTGTGTGTGTGTGTGTGTGTGTGTGTGTGTGTCCTGAGGCCTCTCTGGGTGTTTCCCAGCATGCACTGGGGCGAGTTAAACAGCGAGTTTCAGTCTGAACCAACACACAGCAGGAGGGAGGGACGGTCGAGTGAGCAGGAGTCAAACAGGAGAGAGAGAGAGATGAATAGTGTTTTGTAAGAGACGAGTGTGTGTGCGCATAGAGCCGTCAGCGCCCCCCAGAGGCTCCACCCACCACTGCATCCATCACTGCACCACCTTACATGCAGATGATGTAAATGAGACACAATGAGACACATACAGAGCAGTGTCAATGATCCACGTCATCTCAGCTGAGTCACATGACGTCAGGTGATGTCTGTGAAGCTCAGGGGAGAGAAAGTGATAAATAAATGTGATCAGGTGATCGATCAGCAGCTGTTTGTCCTCACTGCAGCCTGTTGACTGATTCCTGGTTTAAAACCATTATAAGACGACTGTAGTAAAAGAACCTTTGGCTGTATAAAGGAAAAAGAACCGGTCCCAGAGCTGAACCCTGGGGCACTCCGCAGGTTAGAGGCCGACACAACAATCAGCTGCGTCACACCCCCCAAGGCAGGTTGTCCTGCTGGAAGGGGGGGTTAACAGAGGCTTCAGGAAATGAGATGGAGAATATACTGAAACCAGTTTGACACCAGTTTAAAAACCCAGTCAGTCTCCACTCTGTCAGGAACCAACCCACCGGAGAATTGAGTTTGAGTTTCACTGCGTTGCCATGGCTACGGGTGTGTTGCCATGGTAACGTTACTACAGGCAACCACAGTTTGACCGTCAGAGGGAAATATTTTATTAATAACTTGACAGAGAAGCTGCAGCAGACGGGCTGCAGAGCATCCGCAGGGCCGGGCTTCACCTGCTCAGGTGTGAATCAAAGTTTTCACCTCACATCAGTTTCTGTCCTGTCAGAGTTAAATCCTTCATCACTGTCAGAGAGGTCCAGTTATTCCTCCAAACATTCTCCAGTTTCAGCCTCTTAGATGGGAAGATTTGGTTTTTGTTAGGGATGGTTCTTTATTTATCAGAGACGCAGGATGGCTGAGATGTTTTTTTTTCCTTGACCCTCCCCGAGTGACTGGAGGGAAACCCATGACCCTCCCTCCGCCATAAATGAGTTATTAGATTTTTCAAAACTTACCCTTTGATGTTTGAAAGTGAAAAATTGAAGATGAAATCCTGGAGCTGAAAAAAACCCTCCATTTTTCACTCTTGTCGTGCAAACAGTTTATTTTTGGCCAAATTTTAAATGAGACGTAGAATAAAATGATTTTGATGAAATATCACTGTTTTAAGATCAGACGTGTTTATGGGTTTTTTTCTGGTGGAAGCGTTCCTCGCACATGATGTGTCCAGTGACCGTCAGAAATGTGAAAATCTAACAATCATTTCTGTTTGGTTGATATACACGGTGGTGTAGTGGTTAGCACTGTTGCCTCACAGCAAGAGGGTTCCTGGTTCAGTCCCAAGAGGGAGCCCTTCTGTGTGGAGTTTGCATGTTCTCCCTGTGTCAGCGTGGGTTTCCTCCAGGTGCTCTGACATGTTCTCCCTGTGTCAGCGTGGGTTTCCTCCAGGTGCTCCAGCTTCCTCCCACAGTCCAAAGACATGCAGGTTAATTGGTGACTCTAAATTGTCCGTAGGTGTGAATGGTTGTCTGTCTCTATGTGTCAGCCCTGTGTCAGTCTGGTGATCCACAAAAATGGATGTGTTTTCTGTATTTGTATTTTTTTTCGTCATTTTCTTAATTGTTTCTGCATGTTTTCTTTTTTATCCTCAAATGAGCTGTGTGGCTCTGTGGCGCAATGGATAGCGCGTTGGACTTCTAGTTGAACACAAGAGAAGTGATTCAAAGGTTGTGGGTTCGAGTCCCACCAGAGTCAAACTTTATCAGCATCACATTGACTGAAGAGTTGAAAGATGTGGAGTTAGATCACTTTGGGGCAGCAGTAGATCAGTCCATAGGGACCTGAGTTGGGAACCGGAGGGTCAGCAGCTCAAGTCCCCACATGGAGTGTGATCTGGTGGCTGAGAGGTGCCAGCGTGCATCCTGGGCACCGCTGAGGCATCCTTGAGAAAGATGGTGAACTCCCAACTAAAGTATTTCTTCTTCTTTTCTTTATGATTTTTAAAGAAAACATGGCTTCCATACCTTTCTTCTTTATTTTGGAGGGCATGTTTTTTGTGCATTTTCCTTAAAAATCGGTGGTGAAATAAATACAAAACACAACCATGCTCCCTCCCTGAGATAAAATAAAAGGCATAAGTCCCTCCCTGTGCTTGAAAACATCATTTGACACGCCTTCGCCTTTTGGCTCCACCCCCTCCACCCTCATAAATAACGGACAGTCCCTAACCATAAATGAGTTAACTGATTATAAAAGACATTTGACATGTCTCTGTGGGACTGAGAGTGTGTTTTAGATATGTTCAGTTGATTGACTGTAAAAATAATTTGTCGATTAAAAAGCTGAGGAAGATTTTCAGACGCAACATGTAACTGTGTCAGTATTTACACATGTGGCAGGTTCTTCATTCAGTGAACGACTGTAAACTCTACCGCTGCAATAACATGAGGGATCAGGAGGGAGGAGGTGATGAAGGATCTAACCAACCGCTGGGTGGTGGTTTGGTGGTTGTCGTTCAGGCAGAGGGCTCTGGTGTTTTGGGGGACAGGGACGATGGTGGTCTTTTTAAAATGTGCGGACTTCAGACTGGAGCAATGAGGAGGTGAAAATATCTGTGAAGATGTCTGCCAGCTGGTCAGCACGCGCCATGAGAACCTGCACCGTCAGGTCAGTTGTGGATCTGGTCAGTGGGCAGGAGGTCTTGGACCTGGTGAAGCTCCTCAGCCGGAGAGTTGGTCTCAAAGTGTCACTGACGATATACATGCCACTAATGACCATGCCACAGCGTTTCCTGGTCTCAGTCCCTGCGTGGTCTAAACTGGATCAGACTCTCAGATCAGAACTGCTGCCATGTTGGCTGAGCGATGTGTGATTATATTCTGATGTTACTGTCAGTGTTTAATGAATGAACGTTCTCTGTCAGTCTCCTGATCCAGATCGTGACGAGGATTCAATCAGTAGATTTAACGCCTCTCTGTCTCACCTGTTGCAGGTAAAGAGGAGCTGCCATGTTGGCCTCCTCCATCCCCCCGTCACTCCTCCTCCTCCTCCTCCTCCCCCCTCCCTCCCACCCTGCTGATGTCATCAAGCTACACGGCGCCCCCCTCTCTCATCTGGTGCTGGACCCGGGGGCGGGGCGGCTCTACGTGGGCGGGGTCGACCACTTGTACCAGCTGACCTCTGACCTGGAGGTGATGTCCCACGTGAGGACCGGTCCTCAAATGGACTCCCCAGACTGCCTCCCCCCGATCAACCCACAGGACTGCCCCTCGGCCACGCCCACTCACAACCACAACAAACTGCTGCTGATGGAGGCGGGGGCGGAGCCAGGGAGCCTCATCGTGTGTGGTTCACTCTACCAGGGGATCTGTGATAAGAGGTAACGGCTCTTTGTGATGATGTCAGTGTTTGAACCTGTGACTCATTCAGTCAGATTAACATCTGCACTTCAGATGATGTGATCCAGGTTAACGTGATGCTGACATGAGGTTAACGTGATGGAGGCGTGGTCGTAACTTTAACTTAAATTCATGTTATCATCATGTTAGCTTCATGTTATCACCACGTTAGCATCAGGGTATCACTATGTTAGCACCATGTCATCATCACATTATCACCATGTTAGCATCATAATATCACTGTATTAGCATCACGTTATCACCATGTTAACATCATGCTAGCTTGGATTAGCTGAAACAACAGAGTAATTTCTTCTTCTCTGGTCCTGCAGGAGTCTTTCCAACATCTCTCAGCTCATCTATCAGACCTCCAACCCCGTCGACACTCAGTACGTTGCTGCCAACGACCCTCGAGTCTCCACCGTGGCCGTGGTGATAACAACAGAGACCAAACAGGAAGGGGGTGGGGCTGGTGGTGTCCTGCGTTTGATGCTGGTTGGTCGAGGTTACACCAGTAAAGGTCCCGGTGATATCCCACCAATCACAACGCGGCGTCTGTTCCCAGTGGTGCCACCTCGCCGTGCGTTCTCTCAGGAGGAGGAACTTGGAAAACTTGTTGTAGGGAGTTACTCTGAGTATAACAACCACTTTGTGAAGGCTGTCGCCCACGGCACCCACGTGTACTTCCTGTTCTCTCGGCGGGACATGTGGCACAAGAAGGAGTACCGGACGTACGCCTCACGGCTCTGCATCGCCGACCGAAGCTTCTACTCGTACGTGGAGGTGCCGCTGCAGTGCAATGGGTACAACCTGGCTCAGGGAGCGTGGTTAGGGAACCACTCAGGTGAGCCTGCCCTGTTTGTCGTCATGGCAGCCGGACAGGCGTCCACACCTGTAGCCACAGGTCGCTCAGCACTGTGTGTTTATGGGATGGCGGAGCTGGACGCCATGCTGCAGAGAGCACAGAAGGTGTGTTACACAGAGGGAGGGCGAGGCAGCAGCGGACAGGAAGAGGCCTACATCGAATACGCCGTGTCATCAAAGTGTCTCAAACTACCAAAGGTAAACACACACACACACACACACACACACACACACACACACACAGTTTCCTGTCTCACATAAACAGGTGGATGATAGGTACGTGTGTATGTAAGGAGGCAGGTGACTATAATGACATCACAGATTAGCAGCTGGTTTGGTAAGAACTCACTGCTGACCTTAATACTGTGTGTGTGTGTGTGTGTGTGTGTGTGTGTGTGTGTGTGTGGTGCAGGGGGGATTACAGCTGTTATCTTCAGCAGCTGGATTTATCATGAGACAGCTGTCACTCAAACACACAGCTGGTAAAACTGATCTGACCCACATATGACACACACACACACACACACACACACACACACACACAAACACACACACAGATTAAACAGGGAAATGTTTGTGCAGAAAGTGAATCAAACAGATGAATAGAAACAAACTCTGACGTCTCTGATATAATGAACCTGATCAGATCTGTAACATGACTTCACCCTATGTGTCCAAAAGTATGTGGACAGTCTCGTCCTCACGCAGCAGTTCACTTTGGTCTGTTTGTCCTGGTCTGTCTTTTAAAGAGTAAAGACCTGCTGAACGCTGTAACCGAGTGCTGCTGGCTGTTTCTGGGCCCACAGAGCGTGCTCACGAGAGACTGTGTATAGGTTTACATACAGTGTATATATATATATATATATATATATATATATATATATATATATATATATATATATATATATATGTATGTAGTATATATTAAACTTGTTAAATTTTAAACTTTTTATTTTATAAACACATTGAGCTTCTGCTGAATAAACAAAGTTCATTATTATTATTATCATTATGATATGATTACTGTTACTATCTCCATTAAACATGCAGAGATGGAAAATGCTAACGTAGCTTCATCACCTCTCTCAGGAATCTGTGAAAGAGTACCCCTGTGGGGGAGAACACACGCCGAACCCCATCGCCAGCACCGTGCCACTCCCAGCCATACCTACCTTCACCGCCACCACCCAGCTGACTGCTGTCACCACGGCAACAGAGGCAGGGCACACCATCGCCTTCCTGGGAGACCGAGAGGGACGACTTCACAAGGTGATGACCTCACTGAGTGTAATATAATATCTGATATATCATCTTTATAACCTGTCAGTGTGACACACACACAGCAGCTCCACTGGACACACCTTTGCAGCCTTTATGCTAAGCTAACTGTTTCCCACTGTGTTCAATCTTTATGCTATCCAATGCTGACTGTTTCCTCCGTTTCTAGCCTTTATGCTAAGCTAACTATTTCCCCCTTTCCTGTTTTTATGCTAAGGTCATTATTTACCCATTTCTAGAATTTATGCTAAACTAACTGGCTGCCCATATCCAGTCTTAATGCTAAGCTAACTGTTTCCCCCATTTTGTGCTAAGCTAACTGTTTCCCAGTTTTTAGTTTTTATGCAAAGCTAAGCTACGTTTCCCCGTTTCCAGTCTAAGCTAACTGTTTCCCCCTGTGTCCAGTCTTTATGCTATCCAATGCTGACTGTTTCCTCCATTTCTAGTTTTTATGCTAAGTGTTTGCCTGTTTCTAGTCTTTAAGCTAAGCTAACTATTTCCCCATTTCCCGTTTTTTATGCTAAGGTCACTGTTTGCCCATTTCTGGAATTTATGCTAAACTAACTGGCTGCCCATATCCAGTCTCAATGCTAAGCTAACTGTTTCCCCCATTTTGTACTAAGCTAACTGTTTCTGAGTTTCTAGTTTTTATGCAAAGCTAAGCTACGTTTCCCCGTTTCCAGTCTAAGCTAACTGTTTACCCCTGCATGTGGTCATTATGCTAAGCTAAGCTAACTGTTTCACCCTGTTTCCAGTCTTTAAGCTAACTATTTCCCCATTTCTCATGTGTTTCCTGCAGTATATTTTAGCTCTGTGCGACTTTAGAAAACACAGTTCAGTTTTTAACTTTGACAGTTTGACGTCTCAGTTTTCAGGTTTTTCAGCAGAGCACTTTAAGATTCCTGTGTTTTCATTAATGCTTTGTAGTTTCAGCTGTAAACATGCGCACACACTGGTCGTTCCTGCAGGCAGCTCGTTTGTCTCAAAGATTAAACGCACGGCTGCTGCAGTGAAACAGAACGCCTCATTAAATCAGGCATCGACATTGTGTTATCATTATTTCAGGGGTCTGCCCCCCCACCCCGTGTCCCTCTGAGGGGCCCCTGAGCGAGGCCCCGACCCCCCCACCTGCCGCCCAGACACCATCAGACCAGGCTGTGGTTGGACTGGTTTCACTGGGCAGCCTCAGTGGTGAATGTTTCTCTGAGCCTGAAGGAAGGAATCAGCTGTTTCCTGTTTGTGTTTGTGTGTGAAGAGAACAACAACAACAACAACAACAACAACAACAACAACACACACACACACACACAGTGAATGTTTCAGGGACTTTCTCCTGGATCCTTACCCAGAGTGCACCTGGGGGACCAATAACCAATCAACAACAAGAGTCTGAGCACGCTCCCCTGTGAGGACACCCCCCCACCCCGCCCCCACTACCGCCCCAAGCTAAACGCCTGTTTGTCAGGACACACACACACACACACACACACACACACACACACACGGTGAACAGTGAGCAGCTTGTTGCCTGCAGCTCTTCATCAACAAAACAACACACATACAGTGTGTGTGTGTGTGTGTGTGTGTGAGATATTAAATATTAACAGGAAGAATCAAAGCTCTGCTGTTTACCTCACTGAGGCTCTGAGGCAGGATTAGACCTCATTAACACACACACAGAGTAACACCGCGGTGAGTTGAGTCTGACTCTGCCGCCGTTTACAGAGTGTGAATCAGATCCCAGCTGACACACACACACACACACACACACACACACACACACACACACACTGGTCATGATGTTCCTCCACAGTTTGGTTGTACAGGTGGAGTTGTTGGGGTGATGCAGCTCTACCTGGTGGCAGCTTGTTGCTGCAGCAGACTGTGTCAGGTTCTTCTTCGGTGGTGTTTGTGAAGGTGCGGTAAGTGTCGCTGTGAGGCTGCCAGCAGGAGCGCTGGATTTTGAAGTCAGTTTTCATAGTGACAAACAGTCGCACTGCAGTCAAGAAGAGTCTTCATCCACCACTGACCAACTGTATCCAGGTCTCTCAATACATCCATGGTCACTACCTGATCCACACCTGATCTGTTAGGTCCTGTCTGAACGATATGAGCTGAGTGTGAACACACCGAACACTGTGTGCACTGATGATGATGATGATGATGATGACGATGACCCTGCGAGGTCTAACGCCAACCATCTGTTGTTAACCTGTGTGTGTGTGTGTGTGTGTTGCAGGTGTTGGTGCACTCTGATGGGTCAGGTGACCTGTACGGCAGTGTGTTAGTGGACAGCAGCAGTGCCATCAGCGCTGACCTCCTATTGGACGACAGCCAGCAGCATGTTTATGTTTTAACCAGCAGCAGGGTGAGACCTGTCTGTCTGTCTGTCTGTCTGTACTTTATTTAAAAGTAAACATGAACACATAGAGGTAACCCCTACACATATGAAGATTTTGTTTAGAAAAAAGGTATTAATATCTCTCGAAAAGATTATAATAATGTTATTAAAAGTATATCTCCTAAGTTACTGTTCCTTATCAAAAATGCAGTAATATATGGTTCTTTGAATTCAGAAATCCCCAAGCTTTTAATTGGTGGAAAAGATATTTCAGGTGGTATATGTAGCAATCTGCATATCAGAAAGACACTTACTTCATTTCAGAGTTGCTTTCCCTAATCTATTCTATTATGGAAAATAACTTTTCCTGATATCTCAGCAGAAAAAGTTTGGACAGACCATCATAAGTTCCTTTTACCAAACAAAATAAAAGAAGTCCATCTGAAGGTCTTACATAGGTATTATCCTTGTAATGAACTATTGCATAAATTTAAAGCAGATGTCTCTCCACTTTGCTCTTTCTGTAAAGCTGAAAGCGAATCGATTTCTCATCTATTCTACACTTGTTCCTTTTCTCGAGAATTTTGGACTGATGCTGCTCTACTGATTTTCTCAGCGTTTAATACAATGACACCAATATCAGAAGAAATGGTCTTGTTTCTGAGCTGTAATACAGACATACAACCTATTAACTGTGCTCTCAAAGCCATCTGTCTTACTGGCAAGTTTCACATTCATAAATCTAGAATCACTCAGACTAAACCTAACATAAATTTATTTCGTGTCGAATTACAATATCTCTTTGCTTCTGTCTCCAAAATAACTAAAAACAAGAAAGCTTTTAAGACCTCTCAAATAATTGGTAAAATCCTATGTACTGAATGATCTAAATGTGTGATATGTAACAAAACTGATGAGGCTGTTCGGCATATGGTATAGTTTTTCCCTCGTACACCTTATTGTTGGTACATGTTTTCTTTTCCTTCTTATGTTCTTAGCATATTATATTTGGTCCATTTTCTGTTCCTTTTGTTTATGTCATTTTACATGTTATTAATGTCTTTTTGAAGGATGTTACAGAGTAGCAACATGTTAATCAACAATGCGTTGTTATGAATACACATCCAATGTTCTGCAGTACATTGTTATAATTGCATTTAATGCAATGTTAAGTCTATTAATAAAGGATTAAAAAACAAACAAACAAAAAGAAAACATGAACACTGACCTCTGATCTGTTCCTGTCTGTGTCTCAGCTGACGAAGGTTCCCGTCTCATCATGTGAGAGACAGACAGACTGTCAGTCCTGTCTCGCCGTCAGAGACCCATACTGTGGCTGGTGTGTCCTGGAGGGGAGGTAGGTCCACCCGTCCGTCTGTCTGATCTGTGGCGACCCACAGGTGATGTCACTTAGCTCTGTGACATCATTCTGAGCCTGGAGTTTGTGGGCGGAGTTACGTGTTTGTCTCACTGACCGAGTTATTGTTTTGTACAGATGTTCCCGTAAACATCAGTGTCAGCGCCACGCGCAGCCCAACCATTGGCTCTGGAGCTTTGAACCAACCAATCAGTGTGTGACGGTGCAGAGCCTGCAGCCGGCCAATCAGAGCAAAGACGAGCAGACACAGGTATGTTGTTAAGTACTGATTTGTGCTCAGACCAGTCACAGCTGAACCTGTCAGCCAATCGGTAATCAATAATCACATCCATGTGTTTGTTTACATGTTTGTCTCCAAGGTAACCCTGTCAGTCGTCCAGCTTCCTGCCCTCACAGAGGCGGAGTCTCTGTCCTGTGTCTTCGGCCTCCTCCCACCCCAGCCCGCCATTGTCACAGGCACCAGCATCACCTGTCAGTCACCTGCCCCAGAGCTCCTCCCACCCATGCTGACAGGAAGTGGTGAGTAAACAGCTGATCAGTCCAGTCTCAGGGTCGACCGCTGAGGGTCTCTCACTTCCTGTTCCTGTTTCTCTGCAGATCACATGATCCTGCCCGTGTCACTGATGTTTGGTCATGTGACCATCACCATGGGAAACCTGACCTTCTACGACTGTGGAGCTGTGAGCCGCCTGAACCAGAGCTCCCAGTAAGACACCATCATACACTCTGTTTAACCAGTACACCATAATTATGATACATGTTACTGATGATGATGATGGTGATGATGATGATGATGATGATGGTGTGTTGCAGGTGTCTGGCCTGTGTCAACAGTGTGTGGAGGTGTAACTGGTGTCCTCTGGATCAGCTCTGTACTCACAACCACAGCTGTCCCAACCAACACATCATCCTCAACCAGAGGGTAAGAGACAGCCTGTCTGTCTGTCTGTCTGTCTGTCTCTGTGTCTCACTCTGTCCCCTGTCTGTCTGCAGGACTCTCCTGGTCCCACGTCCTGTCCTCTGGTCTTCGCCCTGCAGAGTTCTGCCTTGGTGCCGTTGGGTCTGAGCACCACTGTGGTGCTGCGGGGACGAAACCTGGACGTGTACACGGTGAGACCAGCTGCTGTTAATGATGGGCTGTTTGAGTGCGTGTCACACGGGGCAGGAGAGTGTCCTGTCCTGTGGGGGGCGCCACAGAGACACAGCAGTGTAGCTGTGAAGCTCAGAGCAGACACACTGAACAGCTGTGTGCGACCTCTGCTCATCAACAACAGTTAAACACACGATGGCAGCGCTCAGGAAAAACACTACAGTCTTTATAATCTGTGTGTATCGCTACCATCTCTTTGTGACTTATAATAATCTGTGTGATGTGTCTGCGTGCAGGATGAAGCTCAGTATGTGTGTGTGGTGGAAATCGAAGGAGTTCAGTTTAATCTGACGGCAGCTGTAGAGAAAACACACGACAACACACACACCTTCACCTGCAGCCCACACCAGGTAACACACACACACACACACACACACACACGACAACACACACACCTTCACCTGCAGCCCACACCAGGTAACATAATGCTAATGCTAATGCTACATAGCACAGTGGTTGATCCAAACTGCTGCAGATCTCCACCTGTGAGTCTGAACAGGACACGTCTCTGTATTAATGCTGCTGTCCCTCTGTCTCCACCTGTCTGTCCCTCTGTCTCCACCTGTCTGTCTCCACCTGTCTGTCTCCACCTGTCTGTCCTTCTGTCTCCACCTGTCTGTCTCTACCTGTCTGTCCCTCTGTCTCCACCTGTCTGTCTGCACCTGTCTGTCCCTCTGTCTCCACCTGTCTGTCTCTACCTGTCTCCACTTGTCTCCACCTGCCTGTCTCTACCTGTCTCCACCTGTCTGTCTCTACCTGTCCCCACCTGTCTGTCTCTACCTGTCTGTCTCCACCTGTCTGTCCCTCTGTCTCCACCTGTCTGTCTCTACCTGTCTGTCCCTCTGTCTCCACCTGTCTGTCCCTCTGTCTCCACCTGTTTGTTTCTACCTGTCTGTCTCTACCTGTCTGTCCCCATCTGTCTGTCCCTCTGTCTCCACCTGTCTGTCTCTACCTGTCTCCACCTGTCTGTCTCCACCTGTCTGTCCCTCTGTCTCCACCTGTTTGTTTCTACCTGTCTCCACCTGTCTGTCTCCACCTGTCTGTCTCTACCTGTCTGTCCCTCTGTCTCCACCTGTCTGTCTCCACCTGTCTGTCCCTCTGTCTCCACCTGTCTGTCTCCACCTGTCTGTCCCTCTGTCTCCACCTGTCTGTCTCTACCTGTCTCCACCTGTCTGTCTCCACCTGTCTGTCTCTACCTGTCTGTCCCTCTGTCTCCACCTGTCTGTCTCCACCTGTCTGTCCCTCTGTCTCCACCTGTTTGTTTCTACCTGTCTGTCTCTACCTGTCTGTCCCCATCTGTCTGTCCCTCTGTCTCCACCTGTCTGTCTCCACCTGTCTGTCTCTACCTGTCTGTCCCCATCTGTCTGTCCCTCTGTCTCCACCTGTCTGTCTCCACCTGTCTGTCTCTACCTGTCTGTCCCCATCTGTCTGTCCCTCTGTCTCCACCTGTCTGTCTCTACCTGTCTCCACCTGTCTGTCTCCACCTGTCTGTCCCTCTGTCTCCACCTGTTTGTTTCTACCTGTCTGTCTCTACCTGTCTGTCCCTCTGTCTCCACCTGTCTGTCTCTACCTGTCTGTCCCCATCTGTCTGTCCCTCTGTCTCCACCTGTCTGTCTCTACTGTAGTTTCAGTATGCTGTCAGTCAGCTTCAGTACTCCACTGCTGTCTACCTGCGTAGAGGAGAGAGACGCATCGACACCTCACCTGGCCTCCAACGTAAGAATCTCACCTGAGAGAGAGTGTGTGTGTGTGTGTGTGTGTGTGTGTGTGTGTGTAAATTTCATTGGCTGATTTTTGTTTTCTGGCTTCTTCAGTCCAGCTGTACGACTGCTCAGCCGGCCAATCAGATTGCTCACAGTGCAGGGCGGTGCCGGAGGAGTACGGCTGCGTTTGGTGCTCAGGAAGCCCCGCCCCCAGCTGCGTCTACAACCAGTCCTGTACCAGTGGACCTGCAGACACCTGCCCGCCTCCTTTGATCACACAGGTGAGTCTAATGATGGCTCAGTCCGTTTGTAGAGGTCTCGTTTGTTGCCATGGAAACCTTCAAACTGTCTGTCTGCAGGTGCTTCCCATCTCTGGTCCTCTGGAGGGCGGAGTCATGGTGACCATCACAGGGTCCAACCTGGGCATGAAGTACCAGGATGTGTTGGGCGGAGTCACAGTGGCAGGTGTTCAGTGTACGGCCCAACCTGAAGGATACCAGATTTCCACCAGGTAAATCGCACACACACACACACACACACACACACAATTCTGAATAACCTGCGTTGACCTGTGTGTGTGTGTGTGTGTGTGTGTGTGCGTGTGTTCAGGGTTGTGTGTGAGCTGCAGTCCAGTGGGAAGCCGAGGGAGGGGCCTGTGCTGGTTACCGTGGGAACAACTCCACCTGGAAGGTCAACACAGATCTTCACCTATCAGGTGAGTGACGGGTGTCCTGGCCGTTCTCACTGTGTCCTCAGGTGAGTCCTTTGAACCTGTTCTCTGAGGCCTCGTACACGGGTTTCTATGACTCCCCGCCGGTGATAGCTGAGGTCGGAGGCATTATGTTTTCGGGTTGTCCATCCATCCGGCCGGCCGTCTGTCCGTACTGTAAACATCAATATCTCAAGAACACCACGAGAGAGTTTCTTAATATTTGGCACAAACGTTGGCCTCAACAATGAACTGATTAGAATTTGGTAGTCAAAGGTCACTGTGACATTCATCTGTCTCATTCTTGTGAACGTGATATCTCAAGAACACCTTGAACATTTTTTTTTTGGCACAAACGTTCAGTTGGACTCAATGTTGGTTTGATTAGACTTTGGTTAGGGTCGAGGTGACTGTGACCTTGCATTCATCTCATCCTTGTGAACACTATCTCAAAAACACCTGGGGGAAATTTCTTCAAATTTGGCACGAACATCCACTTTGACTTAACAATGAACTGACGAGATATCAGTGTTCATAGGTCAAAGGTCAAGGTCACAGTGACCTTGTCTGTTTCATTCTTGTGAGTGTGACATCTCAAGGACACCTCGAGAATGTTTTCTCCAAATTTGACACAAACATCCACTTTGACTCAAGAATGAACCGACCTCAAAGGTCACTGGGAGATTCACAAAACATGTTTTTCGCCTTTCTCAAGAATTCATACACTGATTATAACAAAATTTCACACAAGCTTTGAACAGGATAAAATGTTGACATTTTTATCGGGTCAAAGGTCAACTGGGAGCTTCACAGTTGTTGGTTTGACTGTCCAGTTTTGCCTTCCCTAGTACCACACTGTTTTTATTTTACTTGAACTTAATTTTTCCGTATCACTTTTTTAAATATATTTTTTCCCTTTATTTATTTAGTGTTATCCCGATTATTATTATTATTATTATATATTATTATTATTATTATTATATATTATTATTTTATATTATAAAATTATTATTATTATGATTATTATTATTATTATACTATATATTACTATATTCTTCAGTTATTCTATTCTCTCTCTCTCTACCTCACACAAGGTATGCCAATATTATTTCTTTTCTTTGCTTAAATTATTATTAGGTCAAATTGAAGTCACTCTATAAGCCTTTCGGGTTTCTGACCTCACCTGCACATTTCCTTATCTTCCTCTCTACCAAGACAGATATGTATATGTATTTGTTTTGTTTCATATTTATATATGCAAAAAAATAAAAAAGTCAACTTCACTGTGGCTCTGGTGCTCTGTACTCACACTGTGTGTTATTACCAAGTGACTACATATATATTTAGTTCCTGTGTCAGTCTGTCCAGCTCCTCCCATCACAGAGCTGATGGTTCCTGCCCCCCAAGTCTCCAGGACCTGCAACCCCCCCACAGTCAGGTGGCTCCTCTCAGGAGTGTGTTAAGGGTCCTGAAGTTGAGCTTTCACCCATCACAGTGTTTTTAAATATACGTCTCCTCTGTGTGTCTTCAGGACCCTCAGCTCCTGGATCTGGTTCCTGATAAAGGTCCGGTCTCTGGAGGAACAAGACTTACAATTAGAGGACGACAGCTGCTGACGGGACAGAAGTCCGACCTGAGCGCCTTCCTGGGACCCCAACCGTGCTACATGTGAGTAATACTACTACTGTTACCACTGCTAATATTACTACTACTGATACTGCTACTGCCATGGCTTCATGTCAGCACTACTACCATCCACAGTTCAGTGTAACAGAGCTTATTCATTAATCTCTGGCTCCACCTGCTGGAAACGTCCTTGTCTCCTCAGTGTGGAGGAGGTGACTGACACCCAGTTGGTGTGTCAGACTGGTTCCAGTTCTCAGACCAGTGAGGTTCCACTTCGGGTTCTGTTTGGTAAAGCGGAGAGAACCGTTCCCAACGTCACCTTCCGTTACCTTGACGACCCCGTCATCACTGATGCCACACCTGCAGAGAGCTTCTATGCGTAAGAACCTGATCACTGATCAATAATCAATTATCTTATGACTCAAATCAATGTCCTAACAAGGTGACGACTTCCTGTCCTCAGAGGTGGGCGTGTCGTCATGGTGACCGGCAGGAACCTAGGCGTCGTGCAGCAGCCAGTCATATCGGTGTGGGTGGAGCCTGTGGAGATCCAGAGGGTGAAACGGAAGAAACGATTGGCTCTGCTCACCGCCAAGCAGCAGCTGGTCTTCAACAGCACCATGACAACCGTAAGATCAACCAGCCAATCAGAGATTAGCTGGACCCAGAGACAAGACAGACAGGGTCAAAGGTCATCCTGAATAATGATCCTGTCTCTGTCCCTCCACCTGTCTGTCTGTCTGTCTCTCAGGTGTCAGAGCGCTGCGCCGTCCAGTCGTCCTCTCAGATGACCTGTCTGACCCCCTCGGTGTCCCAAGATGTCAAAGTGAAGGGTGTCTGGTTCCAGTTGGACAACGTCCGAGTCCACTATGAGACCATCAAGGTACCTGTCTGTCTGTCTGTCTGTCTGCGACATGGTGTTAAAATCAACTGCAGACACACAGTCTTTAAGATGCTTCACAGTGATGATAAGGGTCTGATTGAAACACCTGTCTGTCTCTCTACCTGTCTGTCTCTCAGGGTAAAAGCTTCACGTATTATCCGAACCCGGAGTTCTTCCCTCTGAACAAAGAAGATCCAGACGCTCCATATCGCTTCAAACCAGGAGGAGTGATCGCTGTGGAGGTAACTTATCCACTGACCGCCGCCCTCTCTGTTCACTGACTGACTGACACAATAAAACATGTCTGTGTTTCCATGGCGACCTTCAGGGTCAGGACCTGACCAGAGCCATATCCAGACAGGAAGTGACAGCTCGACTCGGAGATCAGGAGTGTGAAGTGAAAACTCTGGACAACACTCACCTGTACTGTGAACCTCCAGAGACCCAACCAATGAGTGTGGACGACACCAACCAGCTGCCCAGCCTCAAGGTAATACTCAACTCGAGCAAAAGTTAGCACAAATGTTGCCCAAATGTGACACAAATATAGCTCCAAAGTTTGCACAATTTTAGCTGAAAATTTTCCCCACATTTAGCATAAACGTAGCTCCAACTTTTGCCCAAATTTACTACAAACTATAGCATCAAATTTTGCACAATTATAGCCCCAAATTAAGCACAAATTAAGCACAAATTTAGCACAAATTTAGCATAAATTCGCCTGTGAGGTTTATGTTTTGTGTGAACCCATCAAAGCTCATTAAAATATTCTCTGTCTGTCTCTCTTTCTGTCTGTCTGTCTGTCTGTCAGGTGTTCATGGGGAACCTGGAGGTGGACCTGGGCTTGGTTCAGTACGACAGTGATTCTTTGCCTGTCGTCCCATTGGCTGCTCAGATTGGTCTGGGGGCAGGAGCAGCTGTCATCATCCTGTCAGTGCTGGTCGTCATCCTCATGTACAGGTACAGTGTGAGTTTGTGATGAGCGGCCACAACAGGAAGAGTTCGTTATGACCCACATGACTTCCTGTTTGTGTGTTTGTGTCTGCAGGAGGAAGAGTAAACAGGCTCTCAGAGATTATAAGAAGGTTTTACTGCAGTTGGAAACTCTGGAGATCAACGTGGGAGACCAGTGTCGCAAAGAGTTCACTGGTACGTGGTTTTAATTCAGATGCACCAAAAAGCTACAGATGGTTCAGTCTCAGCAGGTGTTTCATTCAGGAGTGGCGAGGCTGGACAAAGGACAGTGGCGTGAAGCGTCATAGGGTGGCACGTCCATGAGCACCTTTAAGTAGGCTTGTTGGGGTGGAGTCTAAGACAGCGGGATGGCTTAGAAGAAGAATTCATTGATGTTAGTTGGTGAAGGTCGATAGGAAGATGAAGTGGATGAAGTCATGGCTCACAAACAGGCTCAACAGAGTTGTGACTCTCAGTCAGCCTGGCTACAGTGCTGAACAGAAAACTTTGCTGATATAATACTCGACCTGTGTATGCCCAAGACAGAAGATATTCAGAGCTAAGCACTGCCTCTGGTATGCATCCTGTATCCATAGAACCCTAGTTACATCAGTAACTTTTGTTATGCCCCTGCACCAGGGATAGCCACGGCCGAAGGGCTTATGTTTTCAGGTTGTCTGTCAGTTTCATTCTCGTGAACACAATATCTCCCTTGAGGGAATTTCTTCAAATGTGGCACAAACATCCATTTTGAAGTGGTGAGATTTTGGTGGTCAAAGGTCAGCGTGACCAAACTTGACACAAATGTCTAACAGGATAAAATAATGAAGGTCAAAAGGTCAAAGGTCAGCTTGACTGTGACATCATCATGTTTTAACGTCATATCTCAGGAACAGAAGGGGAGACATTTGGTCAGATACTGAATTGGTGACTCTAATCTTGAAACTGTGCTGATTGTATAGATCGTCTGTGCTGATGGGGGGATGATGTGTATGAGGCGTCCATGTTTTCACAGACATGCATGTACACAAGGCTGTAATTCTAGTTTCTTTGAGCCTGGAGGCCAGACGCTGCCTCCAGCTGTAACATCCTCCTCTTGGTGTTTGTCTTGTCTGTGTTCAGACCTGATGACTGAGATGATGGACCTGAGCAGTGATGTAGGAGGACCTGGACTCCCCCTGCTGGACTACAGGACGTACGCAGAGAGAGTCTTCTTCCCTGGCCAGCAGGTGGCGCCGCTGAGCCGCCAGCTGGACCTCCCGGAGTCCAGGAGGCAGACTGTGGAGCAGGGCCTCCAACAGCTCAACAACCTGCTCAACAACCGACTCTTCCTCACCAGGGTGGGTGTGGGGGGGCAAGACGAGGGTCATGTGATGCTGATGTAACCAGGTGGACCTGCAGGTGACGGTCTGTTCTGTCTCTGTCTCTCAGTTCATCCACACTCTGGAGGCCCAGCAGGGTTTCTCTCAGAGAGACCGAGGTTACGTTGCCAGTCTGCTCACTATGGCCCTGCACGATAAGCTGGAGTATTTCACCGAGGTCATGAAGAGTCTACTGCAGGACCTGGTCCAGCAGTACGTTGCCAAGAACCCCAAACTCATGCTACGCCGGTATGTAAAACAAACTCACCTTCATCTGTTAAATGGAAATGTCAGTGAACTGTGAGTAGATTTGCACATAACAAACCTTGGTACTAAGAACCTACCCCTGCACCACTCTCTGTCCGTCTGTCTGTCCGTCTGTGTTGCAGGACAGAGACAGTTGTAGAGAAGATGTTGACCAACTGGATGTCGATCTGTCTCTACTCCTTCCTCAAGGTAAATCTGTCTGTCTGCCCCCCCCCCCCCCACACACACACACACTTGTCTCACCCTCACCTATCTGTCACTCTGTCTGTCCGTCCGTCCGTCTGTCTGTCTGTCAGGAGGTGGCGGGGGAGCCTCTCTACATGCTCTACAGAGCCATAAAGTATCAGGTGGATAAAGGACCCGTCGACACGGTGACCGGTAAAGCCAAACGAACGCTGAATGACAGCCACCTGCTGCGAGAGGACATCGACTACTGCTCAGTGGTAACCATGGCAACACACACAGATAGGCATACCTGGGCACACCTGGCAATACAAGTCAGTCATAATGGACAACAAGGCAACGTGATGTACTGTGCAACAGCAACAGGAGCTCGCTGCTGTGTTCTTTAACATTTTCATCTGGACATGGACACCTGTCTGTCTGTCTGTCTGTCTGTCTGTCTGTCCAACAACACTCAGGGACAACAGATGAAAATATATGGTGTGAGACATGTACTGTCCACTGTCCTAGTAACTGTCTCTCTGTCTCTGTACCTGTCTGTCCCTCAGACTCTGACAGTGTTGGTGAAGAACGGAGTCGAGGTTCAGCCTTGTCCTGTTAAAGTGCTCGATACCGACACTATTACACAGGTAGGTACCTGTCTGTCCATCTGTCTGTCTGCCTGTCTGTCTGACTGTGTGTCTGTCTGTCTCTAACCCCGTGTGTCTGTGTGCAGGTGAAGGATAAGATCCTGGATCAGGTGTACAGAGGAGCTCCGTTCTCTCAGAGACCATCAGCAGACAGTCTGGACCTAGGTACACTCACACCTGTGTCACCTGTCTTACCTGTCTTACCTGTCTCTGGTTTGATGGACAGCTCACACTGACCTGTGTTTCTGTGTTTGATTGACAGAGTGGCGTTCAGGTCAGGCGGGTCACCTGACCCTGTCGGATGATGATGTCACAGCTGTGGTTCAAGGTCGCTGGAAACGACTCAACACTCTGCAGCACTACAAGGTAACAACCGACCAATCACAGGGCATCTTATGTTTCTCCTCTTGTTGTTCTCTTTCACGTTTCCTCTGTACATGTGTAGAACCTGTCTGTTAAACATTAAACTCTGTGGTTCTTCAGGTTCCAGACGGAGCAACAGTCGCTCTGATTCCTCGCTCTCAGAGTTCAGGTGGAGTTGGAGTCAACCAGGTTTTCCAGACTGGAGAGAGTAAGAACCCAAAGCATCTAAACAATCTAGAACACATAGAACATGTGGTATATCTGCAGTCCAGCACAACACAAACAGAACCATATAAAACATCTAGAACATTTAGGACACCAACAAACCAGAGGTAGCAGAAAGAGGTCATTTTGAACTGAGAACCAACACTATAGTATATAGAACATGTAGAAAATCCAGAAATAACACACAGAGAATCATATCAAACATCAAGAACAGCAACAGAATTTTAAGAACATGTGGAACATCCACAACACAAACAGAACCATATAAAATATCTATAACATTTGGAGAAAACATCAGGAATCTAGAACATCTGAAACCCAGAGCCAGTGCAGAGAGAATCATTGGGAGGAAAATCTAGATCCAAAACCAAACAAAAAGAACATCCGAGAAAATGTAGAACCCAGTACCAAAACAAAGATGATTTTAAAGAACCCAGAAAAGACATGGAGAATTATGGAGATCATCTAGAACTGATCATCAACACAAAGAGAACTATCTCTGCATCCATAGAGAACACTTAGAGAACCATGTCAAACATCTAGAATATGTAGAACATCTAATATATCAAGAACATCTGAAACCCAGAGTCAGCTCAGAGAGAACCATGTAGAACATGAAGAACACAAAAACAACATCTATGATCCAGAACCAAAGCAAAAAAGACCACATAGACCCCTGGAATAAAACATGGAGAGTCATGTAGAACCCAGACAAAACACAAACTAGACCAGGTAGAACCTGGTCATACTCACAGAGGGTCATCTAGACTATCTAGAACCCAGACAAAACACAAACTAGACCATGTGGAACCTGGTTATACTCACAGAGGGTCATCTAGAACATCAAGGACCAAGACACAACACAAAGAACGCCACATAGAACCTGGTCATACTCATAGAGAATCATCTAGAACACCTGGACCCAAAACAAACAAAACATCTAGAACCTCTGGAACATCTACAACATGTAGAACATCCAGAACCCAACACAAAAAGAACCATCTTGAACATCTGGAACCCAGAACCAACTTGCATATACATTGTGTGATGAAAACACAGAGAACAATTTATACCACATAGATCCTTTAACAAATAAACCGTATGACCATTTAGAACATTTAGGATCGTAACAACACATAGAACCTAGACCCAACACAAAAAGTGTCACCTAGAACTTTTAAAATTGCGAACCAACACATAGAGCGTCCACAACCCAGTACCAACTCGAAGAGAAGCATCAAGCACATTTAGAATCCTGAAGGAATATCTAAACTGTCTGTAACATTTAGAATATCTAGAATTCATTTAGAACCCACAGTCAGTGTTAGGAGAACCATCTAGTACGTCTAGAGCCCAGACCAGCACAAACATAACCTTATAGAACCTCTACAACACCAAGACACCAGGCCCAAGAACATCTAGAACCCAGAACCAACACAAAGACAACCATGTAGAACTGTGTTGGTCGTCGTCCTGGTAACATTCTGTGTGTGGTTGCCATAGAAACGCCAATGCTAGAGGGCGAGGAGGAGGAGGGTCTGCGTCTGTGGCACCTGGTGAAGAGCAGCGAAGATCCGGAGATCCCAAAACACAGAAAGAGCAGCATGAGGGAGCGGGAGAGGGCCAAGGCCATACCTGAGATTTACCTGACCAGACTGCTGTCCATGAAGGTAACACACACACACACACACACACACACACACAGTAACACACCTGAGATTAACCTGACCAGTCTCTGTCTCTGTACCTGTCTGTCTCTCTGTAGGGGACGCTGCAGAAGTTTGTGGACGATGTCTTCGTGGCGATCCTCAGTACGAAGCGTCCTCCTCCAATCGCCGTCAGATTCTTCTTTGACTTCCTGGACGACATGGCTGAAAAACACGGCATCGACGACCCAGAGACCGTCCACATCTGGAAGACTAACAGGTACAAAGACACACATGGACACCCGTCTGTCTCTCTGACCTGTCCCTCTAACCCGTCTCTGTCTCTGCAGTCTCCCTCTCAGGTTCTGGGTGAACATCTTGAAGAACCCTCAATTTGTTTTGGACGTTCAGGTAACCGACAGCATCGACGCCGTTCTGTCCGTCATCGCTCAGACCTTCATCGACTCCTGCACCACCTCCGAGCACAAAGTGGGACGGGTATGACCTGTCTGTCTCTCTGCCTCTCTGTCTGTCTCTGTGTTTACTATCATCAGCGCTGTGCGGTTTAGTCATGTGACCTCATGGTAACTTTCTGTCCAACCAGGACTCTCCTGTCAACAAGCTGCTGTACGCCAGAGAGATCCCCCGCTACAAACAGCTGGTGGAGAGGTGAGACAACTTCCTGTCAGAGATAATGTACAGTTACGGTCACCACTGAAACGCACAAACTTTAGCAACGCTGTTATTGTAAACGCATCTTAATGTGTGTGTGTGTGTGTGTGTGTGTGTGTGTGCGCAGGTATTACAGTGATATCCACAGCGCTGCATCAGGCTGTTATCAGGAGATGAACTCCACTCTGACTGAATTGTCCGGGGTCAGTGAACACAACTAAACTACTGGTTTGACCGAAATACACATGTACAGTACACACAGAAGGAAACAACTGAAGTTAAACCTCATACTGTCTGTCTGTCTGTCTGTCTGCAGAGTTTTGCCTCAGAGATGAACAGTCTTGTTGCTCTTCATGAACTCTACAAGTACATCAACAAATATTACGACCAGGTAACACACACACACACACACACACACGTTTGATGTCACTTATTTCGTTAGTTCCACTTCCTGTGTTGTCTCTTAACTCCTGGGGCCGTATTAAAGCTTCACAGTACCCAGAGTTGCTCCTAGTTCTAGTAGAAAAGTCTTAGAATTTAATCTTAAAGTTAAGACTAGTTGTTGGTCAAGATAAAAGTTATTCACAGAGCATCTCAGCCCTTAAGAGAGCTCCCAAGGTAAAATACTGTTCGGAGAGAGAGGAGGACTTTTCAGGCAGATCACACACAAAGCATTTCAGCAGCTGGAGGCTTTTTGTAACAGTTTTTAATGAGAATTAAACTTTTTGCTTGCTGTTTTTGCGTTGCTACACGCCTCGTGTTTATGCGCTCTAGGCGCCTGGCGTTTCTGCCGCAGAACTCTGAACTTCAAGTCAGAGCAGTAAAAAGGCCCCATATCATCTCAGCTTTTTCCTCATTGTCCAATGGGATGATGTGAGAGGCGGGGCTTCTGTGGTGGTCACGACAACCAGTTTACAGCTGGTAACCAATGGAGGAGAAACTGGTGGTAGTGGTTGCTGGATACCCAGAGCTATACGACTTTACAAAGCACAGTTAGCACCATCTGAATAGAAAACAGCAGATAAGTGCAGTACTGTAAACGTCCATGATGGAGGAGAAGCTCCTGGACCAACTGGTGGTACTCCCCATGATCCAGCCTCTTTTTTAGGGTCTCATGTACCCACACAGATCTCTGTTTATCTGCTGACAGCCTCTCACCCTCAACCAGAGCTACAGACAGCACCCTCTGCCTCAACATGGCAGCAGCTACACACTGATCACTGCAGGATACACAAACTGTAGACTGATCACACAGGAAGGTTAGGGTGAGGAGGTGATGGGGTGGTTGCCTGGCAACAATAACAAGGTGCAGCAAACGTTTTTTTCACTAGTGACATACGATTTTTAAAAAAAAAGGCAGTGCGGTGCGCCTCACGTTTTGGGATCTGCAGAACTCTTTCTGTGTGATCGAGGCCGAACACAGTAACAAGTCTGAGAGAAAAGAAAAACATCTCAAACTGTAGAAAAACTACAAACATTCAACACCTGAATCCACCTGTCTCCCTCTGTACCTGTCTCTGTCTCTGTCTCACCTGTCTCTCAGATCATCATGTCTCTGGAGGAGGACAGTTCAGGTCAGAAGATGCAGTTGGCCTATCGGCTGCAGCAGGTCGCCGCCCTGGTGGAGAACAAGGTCACCGACCTCTGATGACCTCTGATGACCTCCAACCCAGTGACCCTGAAGACACTCGGAGCTCCCACTGAGGAAGAGGAGGATAATGAAGCTTCTTCAGCAGCTCTGAGAGACTGAAATTCTGGAATTCATGGACTCTTGTTAACACTGTGTCTTCCTGCTGTGTGTGTGTGTGTGTGCGCGTGTGCGTGTGTGTGCATCGGGGATATACGAGGTTTTTATAGTCAGACTCAGGAGATCCCAGTTCTTTAGATTCCTACGCTCCACAGCAGCACTCAGAGTAAACCTGAACTAAACCTGAACCTGGCGGTGGATGACCTCACACCTGCCGGCAGTGAAAAA
The DNA here is from genome assembly GCF_011397635.1 of Epinephelus fuscoguttatus. Classification (NCBI taxonomy): domain Eukaryota; kingdom Metazoa; phylum Chordata; class Actinopteri; order Perciformes; family Serranidae; genus Epinephelus; species Epinephelus fuscoguttatus. Next base: position 45,294,163 of record NC_064758.1, on the reverse strand, counting down.
AACGACAATCTAACCAATCAGATCAAAGAGCATCATCAAGACCTGCTGCCTTGCACTACATTTCCCAGGATTCCCTGCTGTCCTGCTGTCTGTGGAGCCCAAAAGCACAATTGTAATAGTTTCTATACTGATCACGTGTATCGATTATCGACCTGCTGATCTCAGACATGCTGGACATTTTTTATCCACGATATTTTTTGCTTGTACGACTGAAACCAGCACGACTCTGCATCAGGAGCTTTAACCAGTTTATATTAACGCAATAAGTGAATCAGGGAGTGTTTCTCAAATCACATTTTCAGTGTGACTCCAGTTTGTAAAGCTAACATCTCAAACTAAACCCTCAACCTGGAGCTTCTCTGGTGACCTCAACCCCTGACGACCTCAGGACCAGACCCGCACTGGTTCCCATTCTTCCCAGTCTTCCTCAGTCCAGATTGACTCACCAGGGTTCTCAGGTTTAAGAGTACATTTTGATCGGACCTGACAAGTGCTGAAGTTTCATTTATCAGCCAATCAGCACACAACAGAGTCTTGGCGTGAAGAAGGATGGAGTTTAGCCCAGTGATGCTACGGAGACAGTTGTGCTACCGTAGAGCTACAGAGGTCACGTCCATCGTCTGATTCGACAACGATGTGTTTGATGGAAAATTAATAATTAACAGTTCAGACAGGAAAGGATTGTAAGACTGACTTCACATGTAGACTCAGTTTCTAAAGCCCAGTTCAGACCAAAGATTCACATTCTCTAGTCAACAACTCTCTGTGCTTCTGATCTGTAACGTTGACAGCAGCGACCCACCGTCTGACACCGGCACACCGTGAGGACGGAAACAGAGGGCTCTGTGGGGACGGAGCACCTGCTGCAGCAAGCCAACATGCCGTCTGTGGTAATTTTGACTTGACCAGCGGACTTCACTACAAGCTGATTGGCTGTTGAAACAGGTGACGTACTTTAAAACCAGCCGCCGGCCATTTGACCAGCTGAGTGTCAGGTGACACCATCAGCCGGCTTGAGTCCAGCTCAGACCGACCAGTTCACACCGCTGACACTTTTCTCTGCAACGTTCTTAAATGGTTTCGTCTTGTCACCAATCTTTGGTCTGAACTGGACTTTAACAATTACCTCGATGCAGGTGGGATTTTACCTGGAGAGCCACCTGACCAGCTGCCTCAACATGTAGTTTACAAGCTAATGATGTAGCTAAGTTGTTAGCTAGCTTCCTCAAGAGCAGACGAAGGAATCTGTGCATTTTTTATATTTGACTGAAAAACAATAATGACTAACGTGAAACTCGAGTCACACTGAAAATAAACTGAAACATTAAAGTTGCTGAACAAACAAAGAGCTGACAGACGATAAAAACAATCTGAAATCTGGGGGGGAGGAGTTTAAACGGTGTGTTCGTGTGTATGTGTGTGTGTGTGTGTGTTAGCTAGTTACTAACTTATTACGTGTACATACTGTAAGTCCTATTTATACCTATTTATCCCAGCTGTGCCTTCACTCTTGCAGCTAGGTGGCGCTGTCTGTTCTTACAGCAGCCTTATTGATCATGTGTCCCAGTGCATCATGGGAAGATAAATGCATTTTAATGTTTAACTCTTATTGAAGCAGGGAGGAAAAACAACAACAGACTCATCATGTACAGAAACCCCAAACAGCCAGAGTATCACTGGACACACAGATAGCATAGCATCACTCACTGGACTGAGCCGGAATTGTTTTCCAACGTCAAGAATAGACCCTCTGGAGGTGCAGCTGCCCCTCCCCCACAGGGCTGTAGGCTACACAGGAGTCTTAAAATGTGTTTGTCTTGTTGTGTTATTGGGAGCCAGAATAGAAGGAGTCATGGCTCAAAACCAGCCGCCACTGCCCGTCAACAAAAACAAAGACAACTATGGTTAAATGTGATAAGACCAAAGGACTGGACGGAGGCCATCATCAAAAATGCTCACATGTGCAGCGCACACTTCATATCAGGTTAGGGAAAAAGTATTTCCTGTTGTAGGGATGAATAAGGTTATGTGTATTAAGGGTTATCATGTCCACCTCATCAGAAACTGGGGAGGGATTAAGAGGAAGATTGGATTTCTCTGCAACGCTAACTTTTTAGCACATTAGCTAACGTTAGCTTCCATAGCAAAACAAACAAGTGTGGTCCTCCTTTGTAAGATTGGCTTCCTGTGACATCATCCATCCACTGAGTGAGAGCATACGGGTCGGCCAGTCTGGTCCCGTTGGTCAGTGTTTACTTATTCAAGTAACACTGGCGGTCCCGGAGAGTGAGTGACCTGACATGGTGCGTTGGTAAATTCAGTCTGACGCTCTACACTAAAATGAGAGCCCTGTTGGTGGAAGAAACACAGCATTATATTTCTACATGAATGAACCAACGGTTAAGTTAATCACACATTCACTCCGCTCGGCGCTCTGCTGCTCCGTCTCCACAGACAGAGTGTCCAGAGTGCGCTCTGCCACTCTGAGAGTGCGCTGCTCTGGATAACCCAACGCTACATTCAGACAGCGCTCCCAATTTATCAACGCTCCAGTTTGTGTCAGAGTGCGCTCCCACACTCACAATGAGTGTTTCTGAACGCAACTCTCACATCATCTTCCTCCACTGTCTAAAACAAGACAACACAACTTGTTAGCTAGTGCTAGCTAATGTCTGTGGAGAATTGTTTTGCCTCCAGCTAAGCCCCGCCCACCAAAAACATAATTCTGTTTACTAACAGTAATAGGCTCTATTAAGTGTCTAGTTAAACGATGCTCTGAGTTTATAACGCACTGTTTGGACCTATATGCTCTTATGTTATTCTTGTATGTTTGAATTGTTGTCGTCAGGAGAATCAAACTGTGACATCAGTGAACAAACAGCTACAGCCGCCACGCCACCAGACACCCACGTATCAGATATTTGAATCAAGACGCCTCAGTGTGTGTTCTCTCTATGAAGATGCTGTTTTTAGTCCGCTGATGTTACAACAGCTACAAACCTTTTGACTGTCGACAGCTAGCATATGATTTTATCTATTTTTACTTGGCTGACAGCTACATGTTACGTTGTTTCTGATATTAAGGAGTTGTACTGTCAGACAGGCTGAATCCAAATATCTGACGGACTCACAGTCGTTATCTTGTATAAAAAATCAATACTAATCATTGGAAATGTTTTTTATTGAACCAAGACAAAAACCGTTGGGCCACATGTGATGTGAGGGTTTGATCTGTAGGTTTACTGTAGACCACATGTCCACCTATCTCTGGTTCGATGTAGAGCAGCACAAATAACTGTATAAAGCAACAAACTTTGAGGTTTCAGGTCAAAAAGCTGGAAACATTGATGTGATGACGTCTGCCTGCAGGTCCAGTTAGAGTTTTGGATTCAGCCTTGAGATCATCGTCTGTGTCTCCATGGCAACAGTTTGTTGTTTTAGCTATTGGTTGTTGTTGTTGTGTTTTGTTTTTTTTGTTTGTTTTTTCACAAAGTGATGATTCAGCTGGTGTGGAGTTTTATTTAGTTTTCATGTGCAACTCTGTGGGACAGGATACTTCCTGGACTCTCCTAAAGGTGTGTTCACACCGAACGTGAAGCGAATATTTTGCATGGCGAGTTTACGCACAAAGTCAGTGATGTACAGAGACGGAACAAAACAGGAGAGGGCTCTGAGATATGTGAGCGAAGCCATAGAACTTCATACTGAGTTCTGAAGATGTGTATCTGTGTTTTGTGTAAAGCTGTTTTGTCAAGTTGCTTTTTAGCAAAATGTTCTGAGAAATTAAAACTGGTCTTTTATTGTGGAAGGCAACAGAAGGGGGAAGCAGTAACATGCAGCTGTGGCAGTATGAAAAGTAAGTGTTGACATCTTGGTTCAGAACACGTTCTGTCGGGTGTACTTTGCTGTAAACCAAGTTAGCTGTTAGTTGCCTTCCAGTCAGTTACAATGCTGTTAAGGGCGAATATTCGCCAGTTGGGAAATACTCCAAAAATCACCACAGTGGCCATTTTTGTGTGGCTAACACACGCAAAAATTCGCTTCGCATTCTGTGTAAACACGGCTTACATCCTGGACTCTCCTGACAGGATACTTGCTGGACTCTGCCTACAGTATACTTCCTAGACTTTCCTGACAGGATACTTCCTGGACTCTGCCTACAGGATATTTCCTGGACTTTCCTGATAGGATATTTCCTGGACTTTCCTGACAGGATATTTCCTGGACTCTCCTGACAGGATACTTCTGGACTTTCCTGACAGGGCACTTCCTGGACCCCCGTTGTATGTTTTCGGTGTAAATGGACACCAGCTGAAACCGAACCCATCGGCCGATAAATAACTGGACTCTTTTCTGCTGCTGAACTGAACCAGAACCAGATGTTGTTATAAACGAGGCGTTTGTGGAACGATCTTCCTCCTGCTGGTCCCAGCTTCTCTACTTTTCTTCTTCTAATATTTCTGATGATTATCGCTGTTTAATCTGAACATCTCTCCTCTGTGTTTTTGCCTGGTGTGTTTTTTGAGCCTGTGTTTGACCCGTAGTTGTAGTTCTCTGATCATATTAGAATTCTGCATGCGTGTGATGATGATGATGATGAAGATGAAGATTTACGGTGCTTCTTTAAGCTAATTTCTTTTCAAATAAAGACACACGTCGGTGTCACTGATGATTTATGTAGATGGATGACGAAGGTCAAGTTTGACCTTTGACCTCCTGATCTCTGTACAGTTTTCTAATCTTCTGGGACAGGATGAAACAGATCCTCAGCTCTGATTGGTCGAGCTCTGTTTGTTACTGAAACGTTTTTTCTACAAGGGAATAAAAACTTTAAAGGGTTTGTATAAAATGAATCCAGAATCAGTTGTAAAGAAGCACAGACTGCTTTTCTACTGATTGTGTACAGTTTGCTAACAGTGTGTAAATGTGCCTGTAAATACCTGTCTGAGGATGATGATGATGATGAAGACGAGTCAGTCTGCAATGGAAATGCGTTTTTATTGTGAAGAGGCAGGAGGCCAAACACAATTTGTATCATGTAAAAATAAAGTTATAATTTTAACAGTTGATCCTGGAGCCTGGTGTCATCTTTAAATGTTTTAACACTGTTGTCATGTGATGCCATGCGAATGCAGGAAGTTCACTCACACTAAAGTATTTTTACATAACAGTAATTTTTCTTGAATGGAGGATGTGAATACTTGAGTGTCTCTGACTGAATATGACCAGAGACAAGACATAGAGTTCCCACATATAAAATATTTTTTCACCAGTTTCGTCTGATCGTAATGTTAGAAATACAAAACAAAACAAAAGCATTAAATATAATGAAGGAGTGGATTTTAACCCTCATACAGACTGTGAGATTTGATCAGTCTTATAAGTTTAGTGCGGCTACACTGTGTGACATGGATCTAATAAACTTGGGTACGACATCAGGTTTGATGTTTGCAGACTGTACAATGACAGCGCCTACTGAATCACAGGCTACAAGGTACGATGTCACAGCTTCACATACTGAGTGATGCTGCAGGGTTATTACTCAAAGACAAAGAGCAAGTAGATCAGCTCAGGAAGGATGTAGCCAGCGACCTGGAGAACATCGACAGAACCATGCTTCCTGGCAAGCTGAAGCTCTGGTGCATGCAGTTCGGACTACTTCCACACCTCATGTGGCCACTAACCCTTTATGACGTTCCGATCTCAAAGGTGGAAAAACTTGAGAGACTGGTCAGCTCATATGCAAGGAAGTGGCTTGGCCTTCCCAGGTGCCTCAGCAGTACTGGGCTCTACGGCAAGGGAGTGTTAGACCTGACCATTTCCATCTATCAGAGGAGTACAAGTGCACCAAAGTATGACTGGAGATGATGCTACAGGATTCAAGTGATCCGTTTGTAGCCCAAGCTGCCCCCATCCTGGCTACTGGGAGGAAGTGGACTCCACTGGCTGCAACTGAGTAGGCAAAGGCAGCACAAAAACACAAAGACATCATTGTCTGAATGCAGCATGGGAGGAGTGGTCTTGGTCTTGGGGACAGCACACCAGCCTGGAACAAGGTAACTCCATCCCAGAGATGCAAGCTTGTGGTTCAGGAGGTGCGTCGGGAAGAGGAAGCAGGAAGGTGCTCAAAGGCCGTGGCACAGGCAAAGCAAGGGCAGTGGATGACGTGGGAAGGACTGGAGAAGAGGAAGATCTCCTGGCAAGAGCTGTGGGAAATGGAGGCATTCAGGGCAAGCTTTACCGTCAGGGCTGCCTACGATGTCCTTCCATCTCCCAAAAACCTCAGCCAGTGGTATGGTGAAGACCCCACATGCCCATTCTGTCCAAATCCAGCAATACTTAAGCACATCTTGGTGGGCTGCAAGACTGGCGGTGACACTTGTCCGACGAATTTCACTGCTGCAAGACACTTTAACACCTGGTTGTGCCACCATGTGTAACGGCCTTGGGTGAGGCTGGTCCAAGTCTGCCAGCAGCTTCCAATCCTGTGCCCTGCCTAGCTGCCCATTTGTCCGGAAGGGCGAGGGTCAAGCCAGTCTCGCCACCTCAAGACCAGACACTGGGTAGCTAGGCAGGGCACAGGATTGGAAGCTGCTGGCAGACTTGGGCCAGAAGCTCTGCTTTCCAGCTGAGATCACGTCCACCAACCTGCGACCCGACCTGCTATGGTCAGCCTCGCTCAGGTACGTGTATATCATCGAGCTGACAGTGCCCTGGGAGAGTGCAGTGGAGGAGGCCTACGAGCGCAAGAAGCTGAGGTACGCTGAGTTTGCAGCCAATGTACAACAACAAGGCTGGACAGCGGAGGTTCAACCAGTAGAAGTCGGCTGCAGAGGGTTCGTAGCCACCTCAACATCCAAGCTACTCCAGGAGATGGGAGTGCGAGGGAAGGCAAACCGGCAGGCGATCAAGGACCTCTCCAGAGCCGCTGAAAAGGGGAGTCAGTGTCTTTGGATAAAGAGGACGGACTCCACCTGGGCCCTCAAATAAGTAGATGGCATCTAGGGGATGAACCTGGGACGCTGGGATTCACTGCTGAACCCTCTGGAGGTGTTGTGGGCCAATCAGAGAAACAGCAAGGAAGGAGGGCGCCGACTTGATAACCTAGCGGAAGCCATCTCTCACTTGACCATTCCACAGAGTCCAGCAGTGTCTCAAGTGTGCAATAAGGGATATTAACATCTAGTCAGCTGCTCCAACTGTGGGGGCTCATATTGATGACATTATAAGTTAATAAAATGTTGATAAAATGTCAGAAAACAATGTTAATAAAATGTCTGAAAAATATCCCAAAGTTTAGTGGGCACTATAACTGCGGTGTGTGTGTGTGTGTGTGTGTGTGTGTGTGTGTGTGTGTGTGTTTGTAACTCCGCCTGTACCTGTAACTCCGCCTCCGCCTCATGGTAAGAGCTGGTGGAAGAGCTGTGGACTGCAGAGGCAGCAGCTGCTCTCAAGGATGCTCTGCGTTTTTTGGGGAATGCTTTTGCGATTGGTGGTTGTCAGGGCAGTTGTGATGAGGCACTGTGAAGGCAGCTTAATGTATATTAAAAGTAGAAAAAAAGGAAAATCCCAGTGTGAATCAATTTATAGAAAGCGTTTTGGGGGGCACCCAGGATTTATATACATATATATACATATATATAGCTGAAGTTGAAACCATTTCACTCAGTGGAAACGAAACTTTGATTTACTTTAATTTCACAGATAAGAAACAATAGCATTTTAAGTCTTGTGTGTGATTTATCCTGGCTTCATATGAGTAGGGAAAATATACACTAGCTGCTAGGCTAATTTATACAATGTAAAATGCCATAGGCTTGTGCTAATAACGTTAGCATGTTGTATTTGTTTGGAAAATGTGTCCGGTAAAGACAAGTGTTTGTCTGTGAATGCTGCAAGTTATAGTGAAGCTGATTTGTGTTTGAAACTGTCTCTATTAAGCCATGTTTAATGTGTGTTTAATTAATGTGTGTTTACCATGTGTTTAATGTGTGTTTAATTAATGTGTGTTTTGAATCAACTAAACTTTACAGCACTTCACAGAAACATCCACCGCCGACTAGTGTTTTGGAGGTGTAACTGCAGACACACCACTGCACAAGTATAAATGCTCACAATGGCATACGCTATGCATAGAGCTGACGTACAAGTTTAAATCTGCCTTTACACACTTCATGTTTAAGGGGGTGTAAAAACTTCATAATCCTCAGAATTCTGACTGCTCACTTTTTTATTACCAGCATTTACTTGTAGTTTTACTTTCAATACTTAAATACATTTAATATAATGCAATTATTGTTGATAATTAATATATCAGGTACTTTAAGACTTTACTGAAGTAATATTCTAATATTCACCTCTTGAATATCTATATTTATTCAACATTCAGCGCACATATCTGCACATATTCCTTTTTTTTAAATTTTATTTTATATTCTTGTGTTACTCCAGTGATTGTATATTATATTTTATTGTAGTTAACACACTTACAGCCCCAGAACAGTGATGATATGTATTTTATCTGCAATATTTTCAGTATCTTAAGTTCCAGTGTTAAACACTGTGGCATAATACACACATTATTTTTTTTATTTCAATGCACATTTTCATTTCTATTTTGTTTTATTTTATTGCTTTATAATTACATGCTGCTATTTCATATTCTTATTCTTACGTTGTCATAATTCTCTGCTCAGATCAGATCAGTTTCATCCTCAGAGATCAGCAAAGTTTTTCTGACTCTGATTCTGTGACCAAACTCATCTCCAGCTCAGATATCTGTTCCTGTACTCAGGTGTATTTTTCAGTCACTTGATCCTCCGCTGCTTCCTGCATATTGTACCTGTAGAAGTGTTCAGTACTTTAACGTGGGGGACACCCACAGACCGGCCCGTGTGTAAAGTCTTCTAGATCCGCCACTGGTCCCAGTTTGGGTCCAGTCTAAGCGTGGCCGTTCACTGCGCATGCGCAAAGACCGGTGTCCGGTGTCGGACTGACAGCAGCTGTTGAGACCATGCACGGTAGGACCGAGGCAGCAGAGAAAACACACCCAGAATAAAAGAGTGGACCCGGTACTGAGCCGGCAGTGATCCGGTACTACTGAAGGGTACAGATCCGGTGCTGACCCGGGACTGACCGGGCCGGTCTGCAGGAAGATCCGCCGATCTGCAGCTGGAGCTAACGGAGCTAACGGAGCTAAGTGACGGCAGACCGTCAGCTGTTTTCTGACTAACGGACAGGCCACGTTCAGCACGCGTCACAGCACTGAGCCGTTCTGACCCGGGTTAGTTCGTCCGGTCGGACTGTCTCCGGGTCTCAGCGCCGGTTGGTGGGGACGTCCAGCCGCTTCACGGAGGCTAACTAGCTGTCAGAGAACCGTCAGCCCGGCCGGGACACAGCGCTCCGACCCGGTTCGGTTTGAGGACCGGGACCCAGGATGCTGATAGGTAAAGTACTTGTGACCCGGGTCGGTGTCCCGGCACAGCTGTCGGTGTTGTCGGTACAGTTTGTGTCGAATTCAGTGACCGTTAAATCAACACGCTGAACTCCAGAGAGCGAAGCTAACATGCTAAGCTAACTGCCGTTAGCTAACGGTACCAGCCCGTGACACACACACACACACACACACACACACACACACACACACACACACACACACACACATTCTGGTTCCTCTGTCCTTGTGAGGACCCTCATTGACATAACACAGTGCCTGTCCCCTCACTGTAAGGGACTGTTCGTTACTCATGTGAGGGGAGGAGGTGTGGGGAAAAAAGGAGGAGACATGTCATATCATTTTAAGCACTGGGGAGGGACTTGTGTTTAATTTGGCTCAGGGGAGGGCCACACACGTTTCAATGGTTTAGTTTGTTTTTATTTTACTGCAGAATTGTAGATGGTAAATTTCCGACTGTCCTTTGACACATCACGAACACTTTAATCAGGAAAACACCCATAACCTAATCTGAGCTTCTTCTTCCTCTTTTTCTCTGTCTTCTTTTTAAACAGCAAATTGCAGATGGTGGAGAATAGAGTGTCGAAGTCATGCCCCTTCCGGTGAAGCTCATGGGACCTTAGATCGGAAAAAATATGAATGGCAGTGAATGGGGAGAGAAATATTATCTTTTGGTCCCGTTTGAGTTGTGACATGAAATCCAAATATGTCGTTAATGAATTTAAAATATAAATTTTAAGGTCAAGAAAGTCATACTTTGTGGTAAAACTGTTGATATATAAGCTTTTGAAAAAAACGTAATTAGAAAAACTACACAGGAGGCGGTCGCGTATGTGACGTCATAGCTTTCGCTCGCTTCCAAGCAGCTTGGAGTGACTGCAACCTGGCACAAAACACACAGACATCTTCAATCATAAATCGATTAATCATAAAACAGTGGAATTTCAGCGGGGAGGCCAAGCTGCAGGAAGCGAGCGAAAGCTATGACATCACATATGCGACCTCCTCCTGTGTACTCTTGAGTCTTTCTAATTAAAGAGCTTATATCTCAACAGTTTTACCACAAAGTATGATTTTCTTGACCTTAAAATTTATGTTTTAAATTCATTAACAACATATTTAGATTTCATGTCGCAACTCAAACGGGAACAAAAGATAATATTGCTCTCCCCATTCACTGCCATTCATATTTTTTCCGATCTAAGGTCCCATGAGCTAGAGCTTAGACAGTCAAGCGCCTGTGAGTACACTCGCAGGACTTCCACGGCACTAACACGCTCGGTGTGTCCTTAGCGTTAATTATAACAGCCAACTTATTAAAAAATGTCGGGTTTAAATCGGGCTCGGGCCCATAATTACAGTTAATTGGACGGGACGGGCCAGTCCCGGACATAACGTGCACGGGCTCAGGCTGGGTCGGGCTGAATTTTTTGGGCCCGATCTAAGCTCTACCATGAGCTCTGCCGGAAGGGGCATGACTTCGGCACTCTATTATCGCCACTGTCTCCACCCACACACAAACCAAACTTACGTCTCAACTTCAGTGCTGATTAAAATGTGCCACTGTAGCCAGGAGCAAGTTAGCTAGCAAGCTAACATCAGCACATGCATTATTGTTGATAGTATTTCAGACCCAACAAACATCACTGACTGCTTCTATTCAACAACAGTTTTTGTCCTTAGTGCAAAAAACATGTAGAACTTCCATCTGTAGAACATGGCCATGTTCACTGTAGCCAGCTCTGGCTCCTTGTTGTCCTCAGCCGCCATGTCACAAAGATGGCGATGTGGACGCGCTTAGCGCACTTGTGTTTAGTACAGAAGGATTAGATTTGAGACACACTGACAGTCCTAACCCTCAAACAGGCCTGTGACAAAGTGAGGACCGGCCCAAATGTCCCTACTCTTAAAAAATGTTTTCACTCTGTTGCTTTATTACATTTTGTAGTCCTCACTCTGTATCACACACTCAGAGACACACGTCCACAGATATGATAGGATGGAGTGTTCACTGTCTCCTGGTAAACTGAGCTCTCACTGATCCTCCAGGTGACATTTTATTTCCATATGAACTCTGATTGTCACTCCTGGCTGGTCGCCTCTGTCACGTCCTGACACGTCCTGGTTGTGTCTAAACTGTTCAGCCCTGTCTGCGGTTCGATGATACCTGATTAAATGATTTTACTAACTCTGCTAATGAATGTTGGAACATTTTTTTGCATATTTTAATGACAGGGTGGATGACATCAGAATTAAGATACCTCAGTATCTTAATAATGACTTTGTTTTTGACACATAAATAAATAAAGGTTAAGGCTTTTCTGTTTTTGAGCCGACATCTTGCCCAGTCTAACAAAGGCAGTCATGGCAGCGCGATGTGCAACTTGTTCTTTAGATCCTCTGCCATCTTGGATGGTCAAGGAGCTATGGTCTACCCTAGGTCATCATGTTTTATACATTTTAAACTTATCACTTTCCACTGGTGTTTTCTCAGTTTGTATTAAATCTGCTGTAGTTAAGCCCTTATTAAAGAAGCCTGGCTTGGACGCCAACTCCTTGAAACATCATAGACCTGTCTCCAATCTTGTGTTTTTGTCAAAAGTCTTTGAACAAATTGTCTTAAATCAGTTCTTGAAATACTTGACATTAAATGACCTCTTTCTGTCTGCTTTCAGAGTAAATCATTCAACTGAAACGCAAATGATTTATTCTTGGCTGTAGATTCAGAGTCAGCATCTGTGCTACTGTTGCTCGATCTAAGTACAACATTTGACACGGTGGATCATTCTATTTTATTGGACAGACTTGAAAATGACTTTGGCATCTCAGGTCAGTTGTTCCTGTGGTTGAGATGTTACTTGTCAGACAGATCGCAACGTGTCTTATACAACAACACATTCTCTGAAATGTATACCATTACTCATGGGGTTCCACAGGGGTCTGTACTTGGTCCACTGCTATTTTCTACGTACTTGGCACCCAGATTTAACGTTCATTTGGGATCTCTTTACATTGTTTTGCAGACGATTTACAGTTGTACACCTAATATCCTGCAAAATGGTTCAGAGATAACTAAACTTGAGACCTGTGTAGCTGCAGTTAGGGGATGGTCATCTAGAAATTTCCTTTTACTTAACTCGACTAAGACAGGTCCTGCAAAATTAAGGCATTTCTATGAATGTATTACTTTGTCTCTGGATGATTTTGTGATTCATTGCAGTGACAGAGTTAAGAGTCTTGGTGTGCTCTTGGATCAGACCCTCTCGTTTGATTTTCATATTAAGGACCAGAATGGCCTTTTTTCACATACGGAACATTACCAAGATTCGACCTATCCTTTCATTTAAGGGTGCTGAGATACTTATTCATGCTTTTGCCACATCACGGCTAGATTATTGCAGTGCCCTTCTGTCAGGTTTGCCAAAGAAGAGTTTTCGGGGTCTTCAGATGGTACAGAACGCTGCAGCTTGTGTTTTGACCGGAGCGGATAATTATGAGCATATTACTCCCGTGTTGGCCTTGCTCCACTGGCTTCAGGCAGAGGTTAGAGCAGACTTTAAAGTGCTTTTGCTTACTTATAAAATTGTAAATGGCATTGCACCACAGTACTCATGGTTAAACCATAATACTCCATACACACTTGCATGTGAACTGCGCTCCCAGGGGACTCATCTTCTGAGTGTCCCGTAGAAAGACGGTTGGTGAGCGTGCTTTTTCATTTGAAAATAGTACAATAATTTCTTTTCTTTTTTTTTTGTTTTTACAGTTTCTGGCTGTCATACATGGTGTCATTTGGGCATGTTTTCTTTAAAAATCAGCAGTAAAATAAATACAAAATAAAACCATTTAAATCTGTGTGCCCTTCACCTTAATGAAAAACACAAGTCCCTCAAAATATTTAACATGCCTGCTTCTTTTCACGCCACCTCTCCCCCTTCATAAATAACAAACAGTCCCTTAGGGGTTCACATGTTCCAACCATAGACCATAATATATTTCTGCAGGTGTACAAGTTTGCTCATGCAGAAGAAAGTGTTAAATTTGAAGCTTTTGAATCAGAGTTTGGTGTACGGTATTAATGGAGGTTAATGGAGGTTGGTGTGTGACTGAACCTTGTGTTGTGGAGGTGTGACTAAACGTAGCGCTGACTCTGATGTTCCTCCTCTCAGCAGCAGTCGGTGCAGGAACTGGAAATGCTGCCACCACCGGCAAGAAACACCGGCGGAGAGGCAAAAAACACCGGAGAGTCCGAACAGACGAGAATCGGTAAGAGACCAGAGACCACACACACACACACACACACACACACACACACACACACACACACGCGCGCACATACAATTATATATTTATAAGATATACATTTATAGGGGCTGTCAGGGTTAACGTGTTACTTGCGATAAGATTAAGGTCCACACATAACATGTTTTTTTTTTTTCTTTTTAATTGCTTGCTGCCATTTTGCTGTGTGCATTTACTTTGAGTTTGAGCCCCACCTACGAGCTGAGCACACAGGTGTAGTTAATCAGACTGATGTCAGCAGACAACCACATCACCAGAGCTGACAAAGCATTATCTTGAAGTGTGTGAATCACCACAGACCTGTGGATGAAACTAAATCAAAGAAGTTAAGCACTGCTAAACAGGTGGAAACTGACTACAGACCTGCATTTTAAGTCTTGTGTGTGATTTATCCTGACTTCACATGAGTAAAGAAAAACTCTGCTAGTTGCTAGGCTAATTTATATGTTGTAAAATACCATAGGCTTGTGCTAATAACGTTAGCATGTTGTATTTGTGGGGAAAACATGTCCAGAGTTCAGTGTTTTGTCTGTGAATCTTGTGACTAATAATGAAGCTGATTTGTGTACTTTTATGAAATTGTCGCTAAGCCAAAAGGCGGCTGCGGCTCAGAAAGGACAACAGGTCGTCCGCAAGCCTAAGTGACAACTCTCTGTACTTCTGATCTGTAACGTTGACAGGAAGTGACCACCATGAGACGGTGTATCATCTCTAGTCAACTCAGACGAGCTCAGACCGGCCAGTTCACTCTGCTGACACTTTTCTCTATGATGTTCTAAAAACATCATCTTGTCAAGAATCTTTGGTCTGAACTGTGATCTCATCAGTGATGAAAGTCAGCAGTTAAAATATTGTCACTCAGCAGAAATGTTTTCTGACCCAAACAACAAAGAGGAATCATCACATCTGACAGTCACCTCTTCAAACACTCAGACTTTAGGGTTCTGCTCTGTGGTTCAGACGATGGTCAGATCTACCAGATATAAACTCTCACTGCTCAGCTCGTCTTCAACCACAACACTTTCTTCTTCTTTTCTTTTTTTCTTCACTTATATTTGAACTTGTGTATGTCATGTTTTTGCCTCTTCACTCCTGTGTTTATTTGTTTTTATTATGTGTGTTTATGTGTGTGTGATTTTTATATCCTGTGTGTCACTGCTGCTGCCACCGAACTGGGGACAAATCAAGGTCATGAACTCAAACAAAGCAACCGCACATTTTACACGGTAATTCAAAACCTGGATCATGACTGTGCATCGCTGAAGGGAAGTGGGGGACTCTTCATCATAACTGATGAATGTAGCGTATAAACCTGAACAGATCTTAAACCCTCGTGGATCCATCTAAACTGCTGAACACAGTTTGACGCACGAGGAGGTCTGCACAGGAAAAAGATGCGTGATACAGAAGATACCACATATACATCTGTGTCTTAGTTGCTAGGCTAACAATTCCCCCT
Organism: Epinephelus fuscoguttatus; assembly: GCF_011397635.1. Classification (NCBI taxonomy): domain Eukaryota; kingdom Metazoa; phylum Chordata; class Actinopteri; order Perciformes; family Serranidae; genus Epinephelus; species Epinephelus fuscoguttatus. The sequence continues at coordinate 45,278,948 of NC_064758.1, read as the reverse complement.
TGCTTCCAGTCCTTGTGCTAAGCTAGGTTAACAGGCTAGGCTAAGCTAGGCTAACAGTTGCCCCGTGCTTCCAGTCTTTGTGCTAAGCTAACGGGTGGCCTACTGACAGAAACAGGTTTGGTGCTCCGTCTGCAGAGACTCGGCTCCAATAATAGAACCAGAGACTGAATCGTGATCCCACAACACACACACACACACACACAGAGTCTATTTTAGTACACCGAACCTCAACAATGTCCATGACTCAGAGAAGTCATGGAGAGGGGAGCAGCTGTGTGTGACACAGATATATGATCCATCTGACTCTGTGTATGTGATTAGAATGACATCATCATCCAATGTTTCCAGGCTGAAAACATCCTTCCTGTACATGTACAGGTATCTGATTCATGGCTGCATGATTAATTGAATTTTAATAAAAAAAAACACGATTCCCAAAATTAAATAAACCTGATCGGCTACGATATCGATGTTTAAAATGATCCGCTCATAGAAAACTTAGCTGCACATCAAAGCAAGTGCTTTCTAAACTAAGAGCAGCCTCCACTTTGGGGGAGCTGTACGCTTCTCGTGCACGCTGCAGTGTCAGCCTGTGAAAAACTGTCCTCAGTGTTGCGACTGCAGATGAGCTAGAACAGAGGATTGGGCGGCACGGTGCTACAGTGGTAAGCATTGTCGCCTTACAGCAGCAGGGTTACTGGTTAGATCCCGGGGTGGAGGAGCCCTCTGTGCATGTTCTCCCAGTGTCAGCGTGGGTTTCCTCCAGGTGCTCCAGCTTCCTCCCACAGTCCAAAGACATGCAGGTTAACTGGTGACTCTAAATTGTCCGTAGGTGTGAATGTGAGTGTGAATGGTTGTCTGTCTCTATGTGTCAGCCCTGTGATAGTCTGGTGACCTGTCCAGGTGAACCCTGCCTCTCACCCAGTGTCAGCTGGGATAGGCTCCAGCCCCCTGTGACACCTAACAGGATAAGCAGTTAGATGAATGAATGAAGATGAATGCACAAAGGCGGAGAAGAATAACAACACTTACGTTACCTCACTGAATCCCAAACCTTGTTTAGTGTCAACTTGGACATCCATAACAGCACCGCCATTTAGGGTTGGGTTAACTCGATCAGATAATCTGTCTGACGTCATCATCGAAAGCGTTTTCATTCTTTGTGAATGTCCACGCTGGTGGTTGTCTCCAGTTTTTCACATCTTCAGTCTCAAGACGTTCATAGTTTAGATCTATTCACATGAAAAGTGACAGAAAGAAAAGTTCAAACCCCGCCCACTTTCTCATCACCACACAGCTGACCAACCACAGTGCGAGGTGGCTGTGATGTCACATTTTTCAGACAAGCACTAGTTTGAGGCCCTTCCTGTGGAGCCGTGGTGTAATACGTTGTTTTCCTCTGTTTCAGGCCTGATGACTTCTGTAACCTTCAGAGTCCAGATACCAACAGCAGCCTCGACACGACACCCCAGCAGAGTCACTCTCAACCTGCCCAGCCCCGCCCCCAAAGTGCTCCAGATACAACCACATCACCACAGAACACGCCAACATGTACTGAAGATCTCCATGCGCCCCCACAGACCCCCCCACCCACTGACACCACCCCGCTGCCCCCCGAGAGTGATCCCCGACCTGTCTCACCACCTCCCCAGTCCCCAGTTGCTCCCCAGACCCCCCCTCCCCCTCTGGATCCAACAGACACACCTGTAGCACACCTGGAACCTCCTGCGAGTCTAAACACCTCCCTGACATCCCCAGTGACGCCTGAGATATTCAGCCAATCCCCTCCTGCCACGTCTCAAAGTCCTGAGCACAGTCCTAGCCACTCACTGCCCCCTGTCAACCAAAATATTACCCAGAATTCCTCCAGATCACCTCACAGAACTCAGAGTCCGCCTGATGGCCGAACAGATGCTTTCAAATTGCCTCCAGCTTCACCACACGTTATTACCCACAATGCCTCAGAATCATCATCAGTTTCTGCCCAGCAGCCTACCAAAGCTCCTCCCACACCTCCATTAAGCCCCTCCCACCCTGACCCCTTCCTGCTGAACTCAGTGACCTTCACCTCCAGCGTCTCCTCCCACCTCTACTCCCCCGGCTCCTCGTCCACTTCCTTCCTCCGTTCCTTTGACACCCTCGGCCCCCACACCGGTCTGCCTCCCATGATGTCATCAGCCGCCCCACACATGACCACACCCCCTTTGACTCTAAGTCCACCCCCTCCTGAGTTAACTCCACCTCCTGTCCAGCTGCTGGGCTCTGACGATGAGGAGCAGGAAGACCCGTCAGATTACTGCAAAGGTGAGAGTTTATTTCCTGATTCAGTGAAGAGAACCGAAATGACTGACGATGATTCATCCTCTGATTTTCTGACGCAGTGAAAATATGAATAATCAAGGAGTTAAACAGCTCCCCCTGCTGCATTATGTATTTACAGTCAATTAAAAATAAATGATGATAAAGGATTGATAAACTTGGCTGATATTTGATCCAACCAATGTTTGTCTCCCATCTGGGTCCAGGCTGCACTGACAGCAGACTGAGTACGGTTCTCCTCCGTAAGCTTCAGTATTAAGTAGGGGTGGAAATCACCATACGATATTATCACAATACTTAGATCACAATACATTTCTGCGATATGCTGAGTATTTTGATAAAATATATTGTGATTTATTACCTTTTTTTCCAACTGCAGTATGCACGCAATCAGCACACACTACTATACCAATGAGACTTCCTCCTCAGGGGCCGGGGGTAACATGCATTCTGGGTGATCAGTCTGACAGTGGAAAGCCCCAAGTGTAAATGCACCCATTGCATCCTCAATGTGTCTTGAGATCTGATCACTCAGACCACATTCAGAGATGATCTGTGCTGCATGTGGCTGCGTTCTGTCAGCAGTGTGTGAGCTAATGTTTCCTGGGCCACACTGAAGGAATGCCTGCTCAGGTGACATCATCTGTATAGGCAGAAGTATGAGCTCATTCGTGCACCAACGGCAAACCACAACCCCTCCTCCTTTCGTTAGGTCTCTGTCCGTTCGTCCCGTCTGAAAGCTGACGATGGTCCTGTTTGTGTCTGGAATATTTCCAGCCTTTGTCGTCTTCTTTTGCTGCATTAAATTTCCAGCAGATCAATCTCCGCGGGTGGAAATGATGCTCGTGTTTATTTGTATAAAGAGCAGGAAGAGAGATCTGATCACAAGTTGTTACTCGACATGCGTTATGATGGCAGGTGTAAAGAGACAGGCTCAGAGCTGTCCACTTGTGATCAGATCCCAGGACGCCTGATGATACCGGTGTAAACAGGACCAGAGAAACGACCCAACACAGAGGCTCTCGTCACTGTGTCCGTGCTGAGTCTCCACTTTGTTCCGTTCTGTTTGTGTTCCAGGTGGTTACTACCCCGTGAAGATCGGTGATCTGTTTAACGGGAGGTACCATGTGGTCAGGAAACTGGGCTGGGGACATTTTTCTACAGTGTGGCTCTGCTGGGACCTGCAGTAAGACACACACACACGCGCACACACATTTATCACTGTAATTCTGAGGTCTTTGCATCGATTCTGTCACGTTTCGTGAATCTGTGTGTTTAGGAAGAAGCGCTTTGTGGCGTTGAAGGTGGTGAAGAGCGCTCCACATTACACTGAGACGGCTCTGGACGAGATCAAACTGCTGAGATGTGTGAGTACACACACACACACACACACACACACACACACACACACAGGTTATATCTGCAGCAGAGACTCTACAGCTGCAAGGAAATTATGATTTGGATGAGAAGTGATAGTGAGTGATAATCATGAAAGGCTGGTCATGACATTAAAGTCTGTGCAGTCTGTGCTGCGTCCATTCCTCGTTACTCCCACAGTAACATGATGATGTTGGAACACAGCGTTCTGCAGTACACAGGTGACAAGTGTTTCTGTGTACAGGTGAGAGACAGTGACCCCTCTGACCCCTACAGAGAAACCATCGTCCAGCTGATTGATGACTTCAAGATATCAGGAGTCAACGGAGTGCGTATCCTTCCTCATCACCTGTACCTGTCTACCTGTCTGTATACTCACCTGTACCTGTCTACCTGCCCGTCTTCATCAGTCAGTAGTTTCCTCAGCTTTTCTCAGATGTCTGTATGGTTCTGGAAGTTTTGGGTCATCAGCTGTTAAAATGGATCATTAAGTCGAACTACATGGGACTTCCTCTGGTGTGTGTCAAGACCATCATCAGACAGGTAACACACACACCTACAATGTGCACACAGTGACTCAGGACATGACATTAGTGACACGTTAACCTGTTGAGTGACTCGGCTGTGTGCCTGCAGGTGCTGCAGGGGCTGGACTACCTCCACACCAAGTGTAAGATCATCCACACCGACATCAAACCAGAGAACATCTTGTTGGACGTAGATGAGGTTTACATCAGGAGACTGGCAGCTGAGGCAACCTTCTGGCAGAGAGCTGGAGCCCCGCCCCCTTCTGGGTCATCAGGTGAGGAGCAGCCACGTGACTGGTCAGAATGGCAGTTTCATGTTTCTCCACTGGAGTCAGACAGCAGTGTTACTGGGAGCTGTGGTTTCCACTTTGTTCAGACACACAGCAACTTTCTGTCTGTCTGTCTGTCTGTCTGTCTGTCTGCTCGTTAAGCTGTCTCCTTCTTTTCTCTTTCCACATAGTTCTGACCTGTCTGTCTGTCTGTCTGTCTGTCTGTTTCCATCTTTACTTCCTGTTTCTGATGTTATCTTCCTGTCTCTTTTCTCCCTGTCTGTCTGCCTCCACGTGTCCCTCTAGTTAGCATGGCTCCCAGGGATCTACAGGTAAGTGTCCAGGTGTGATGCCTGCTATGTTCTCATTGGTCACGGCCATGTCAGAGTGAGAACTTGTCTCTGGTGCTGACCTGCCGGAAATAGCTTCCTGCTAATAAAACCTGATCAAACAATCCAGCTTGTTGAATGTAAAAACAGGAAGTGAGACACACACACACACACACACACACACACACACTATCCTGTGGTGGTTTTTGCTATACTGTGAAAGAGATTCTCAGAGAGCTATTACTGTAAATTTTATAAGGAATTATTTTAAATTAGAATAAATTCAGAGCAAGATTAAAACTAAATATATTACTTTGGCTGGCCCGACACACAGACGGCAGGAGGAGCGGCTGCTGCAGCATGATAATATATTACACCAAAAGATAAATATACAGATTAAAAGAGCCGGTAATGTTGAAGCTTTTCAAGACTATGGTCGTCAATAGTTCAGCGCCATGGCCTGTTTTCTACTGGAGAGATTAACGGAGTTAAAGCTCCACATATCCATGGGAAAAGCCTTTATTAAAGGGTTGAACTGATTCAAATGAAAATCGATTTGAATTAGATGAATTGATTATTTTCAGCCAGCCCTACCTACTGTGTCCTGTGATGGTGGCATCCAAGGCCGCAGTTGTCTAAGAGTTTCACGTTATGATAAGCCTCTCCGAAAATATCTCGGTTTCACGGTATCACAGTTATTATTATCATCAGTTAAAATGAGCCTAAAGGAATGAAAACAGATTATTTTTGGTTGAACAAACGTTTTATTTCTATGATTGAAACTTAAACCATTGTTTTAAAATGGAAATTGTGTAAAAAGTCTCCCCGTTGATAATAAATTGGAAGAAAAAAATATATGAATATATGAATATATGTGTATATATAAATTGAAAATACATAAAATTGAGATTTTCCGTCCAGTTGCATTTTTTTTCATATTGTAGATAAACAAATGTAACGGTACAATAACTGTCAACTTTTATATCACAGTATACCTTAAAACCGGTATATCGCTGCAACCCCAGTGGTGTCACCAGTTTGATTTCAGTAGGACACACACACACACACACACACTGTTTCCTGTGATGGTGACGTCACTGGTTTGATTCCAGTTTGGGACATTTGTTGCATGTTTCCATGAAATAAAAACAAATAGTGTTTTCACCAGTGTGTAGTGTAGGTAACACAGAGTGTGTGTGTTAGAGCACATTCACATCAGTGTGTAGAAACTTCACTGTGTTCTGCTGTCTCTCTCATTCTGTGTGTGTGTGTGTGTGTGTGTGTGTGTATTTTTGTGTATACATGTGTGTGTGTAGGTCGGTAAGCTGTCTAAGAACAAGAAGAAGAAGTTGAAGAGGAAAGCCAAGCGTCAGCAGAGACTGTTGGAGGAGAGACTGGTGGATATACAGGTACTGTAACACTGATGATGTCATGTGATCAGGTGGTGAGTGGGGCATCACGAGCTGAGACGTTAAAGTGAACAGAGCGTAGTGAGAATGAAACAGTGAACATTTATTATTTTTCTCTCTTTGTGTATTTCATTTTATTTGAATGATCAAATATTAAATTTTACTGTCGTGCTGAAGCTGGCACTGTGAGTATGTTTCACTACAACTGCTATTAACAAGCAGCCCATCAGATTAAAACAGGAAGTGATAAAAATGAGGGGTGTCACAGTACACAGCATTCACAGTTCAGTTCGTGTCTTGGTTTTGGGGTCATACTTAAGGAAGTCAGATACCGGAATGTTTTCAGTAAGACAGAATGAATAATAAAAAATAAAACGCTGAGGTGACGCCGTCAGAAATGAAATGTTTGAATGTGCTGATCTGAATGATTCAGGACGAGCACACATATTGTTACACCCCTGACAAATTCATCCCTTCAAAGTAAAGGTTTCATTTCCTTCTGTCTGTGTGTTCAGAGGATGGAGGAGGAGGACGGTGTGATCCAACCTGACGACACTGACAGCAACTGTGAGTACACACTCTCACACACACTGTTACACACACTGTTGCGTAGATAATACAACATCATCAATGAATTAATGCCTTTATTGTCATTGCATGTTCGTATACAACATTTACTTTGATAGAATATTTTTTACCCACTGTCAGGTTTGTGTGTGTGTGTGTGTGTGTGTGTGTGTGTGTGTGTGTGTGTTAAGTTAAATAAACTGTAAATGCACTCTTTTCCTCTCAGGCTCTCTGGTTGTCAACGGCAACACTTCCTGCTCCACAGCCAACAGCAAAGCGAGCCCAGAGTCCACCTCCTCCTGGTTGGAGGATAGGTGTAATGGCCACGCCCCCGGACGGTTCTCCAGCCCTGCCTCAGGCCTATCAGGCTTCTCAGGCTCTGTGATGTCAGCGACATCCGAGTCAGCACTTTCTACTCAGTCAGGATACTCGAGTGGAAGAGACGGTGAGAGCACACACACATACAGATTAACTGTAGGCAGCAGTATTGATCCATAATTAATGATAATGTAATAAACGTGATTTCATGTGTTGTTTGTGTGTTTCAGTGTTCAGTGCGTCAGACTTTATCCTCAGTCCTCTGGATCCTCAGAACGCCCACAAACTCAGAGTGAAGATCGCTGACCTGGGAAATGCGTGCTGGGTGGTGAGACATCTTCATCTTCTCCTCGTCCTCTCTGTAGTGTCAGTATGAACATTGGACCAATCAGATGGCTCCTCTCTGTCTCCCTGTGTGTGTCTCATCCAGCACAAACACTTCACAGAGGACATTCAGACCCGACAGTACCGAGCTCTGGAGGTTCTGATTGGAGCAGAGTACGGGCCGCCTGCTGACATCTGGAGCACCGCCTGCATGGTACACACACTCACGCACACACTGAAACTCACTATGAAACCCACACGACGCAGACATGACTCCCCTCACACATGATAAATGCTGTCAGAGACTTCTTTAGTGTGATAAACGTTTCGATGTGTTAGAAAGAAGTTTGGGAGTTGAGTGTAAATTAAAAGGTAAAAAAAAGTAAAAGTGTATTTTAATTTTTTTCTAAAAGTGATGGCTAACATTAACGAGCCTCAGCCTGACATGTCACTATGTCACAAATTTTTCATAAAAATTTCACATCAAAGTCAAAGTAGAGCATAACAATTTTCAGTAAAACGTGATGTCATATATATATATATCATAAAATTTAATTTAAAAAGTTCATTGAAAACTCATAGTACAGTATATATAAAATATTGTATTATTTATTATTATTATATTGTATTTTAAAAAAAAGTATTAAAAAGTCTTAGTTCAGTATGTGAAAAAATTCTTCAGAAAATTTCATTAAAGAATTCATAGCATTGTAGGTTGTAAAAAAGTCTGTGTAAATGTTGAAAGAAATGTGATTCAAGTGTCATGTATTGGTTGTCATAAAAATTCAATCGAAAAGTTACAGTTTAGTAAAGTATTGTATTTTATTGCAGGAAAAAAATCCCTAAAAAAGCCATGGTATCCTATTTTATAAAAAAATAAAAATAAAATTATAGTATGTCGAAAATTTGCTAAAAAATGAAGTCATAGTATAGTATGTCAAAAAAGACTGCGAAAAAAGTCATGGTGTAGTATGTCGAAAAAACTGAAAAAAGTGATAGCGTAGTATGTCGAAAAAAGTCATATTATAGTATGTTGCAAAACTGCAAAAAAAGTCATAGTATGTTAAAAAAAAGTCATAGTATAGTATATCGAAAAAACTGCAAAAAAAGTCATAGTATGTTAAAAAAAAGTCATAGTATAGTATATCGAAAAAACTGCAAATAAAGTCATAGTATGGTATGTCAAAAAAAGTCATATTATAGTATGTCGAAAAAACTGCAAAAAAGTCATAGTATAGTATGTCGAAAAAAGTCATGGTACAGTATGTTGAAAAAACTCGATAAAAAGTCATAGTATAGTATGTTGAAAAAAGTCATAGTATGTCGAAAAAGTCATAGTATAGTATGTCGAAAAAACTGCTAAAAAAGTCATAGTATAGTATGTCAAAGAAAGTCATAATATAGTGTGTCGAAAAAGTCATAGTATAGTATAGTATGTCGAAAAAAACTGCACAAAAAAGTCACAGTATAGTATGTCGAATAAACTGCACAAAAAAGTCACAGTATAGTATGTCGAATAAACTGCACAAAAAAGTCACAGTATAGTATGTCGAAAAAAAGTCACAGTATAGTATGTCGCAAAAGTCATAGTATAGTGTGTCGAAAAGGTCGTAGTATAGTATGTCGAAAAAACTGCACAAAAAAAGTCACAGTATAGTGTGTCAGATTTTTCATAAAAGACGTAAAAAAAAAATCAGTAATCCTATAGCATGTTGTAAAAGCTGTATTGATTATTGATGTAATGATGTTTCAGGCGTTCGAGTTGGCGACAGGAGATTATCTGTTTGAACCTCATTCAGGAGAAGACTACACCAGAGACGAAGGTACTACACATCATAACACACAGCATACTACACACACCACTGCCGTCTGGCAGCACAGCTCCTCACAGACACACTGCTGCAGGGTATCAGAGAGGAACTCAGTGTGCGTTTGTTCTCTGTGTTCAGATCACATCGCTCACGTCATCGAGCTGCTCGGACCGATTCCTCTGCCCTTTGCTTTGTCTGGAAGGTACTCGAGAGAGTACTTCAACAGGAGAGGTAAGACAGTGTGTCCATCTGTCTGTCTGCTCTTCTCTGCCTCTCTGTGTACCTGTCTCACCTGTCTGTGTACCTGTCTCAGGTGAGCTGCGTCACATCTCCAGCCTGAAGCCGTGGGGTCTGTTCGAGGTGCTGTTGGAGAAGTACGAGTGGCCGCTGGATCAGGCGGCTCAGTTCAGTGACTTCCTGTTGACCATGTTGGAGCTGCAGCCTGACCGCAGAGCGACGGCAGCGCAGTGTCTGCAGCACGCATGGCTGCACACATAAACACACACAGATGTACACACTTAGAAACACACATCATGTTGAGGAGTGTTAGATTTCTCTGTGTTGACTTCATGTTGGAAATTATCATCTCGACTGATTCTGTCTGAATCAGAAGGTTTTCTGAGTACGATCAGTGCTGCGTGTCGCAGTGACAGCCCTGCTGCCGTCTGCTCTGTCTGTCTAATGGTTATCAATAATCAAAGAACTCTGTCCACACAAACACGTCTGTCCGACACTTTCACACATACGTGTTCTCTGTAAAATGTCATGTTGGTCGGTCTGGATTTAGCACCCAGCAGTCAGAGGTTCAGTCGAGCTGTAATTTCCCTCCAAACTCTTCTCAAACTGTTTCTGTTGTAACTGCTGATTTATTTCTGATAATTATCTTCACTGATTTTTGTTTCTCTGTTGTTTCTTTCTTTGTGTTTGTTTCTGTGATTTTTTGTTTGTTTTTTACAGATTTTCTGTTTTTACAGATTCTGTTGACTTTTGCTGAGTTTCTATTTAACAGACTGTTTCCTCACTTCCTGCTTCACTTCCTGTCCCTTACTGATAATTGATCAGAGACTTCTAAGACTCCTGAACCTCCTTGATGATGATGATGAGTTTTGGTTTAGACGAGCACACTGTGGCTTTCTGACAGCAGCCGACCCTCTCACTGACTCTGATGACATTATTGATCGTATTGACAGTATTGATCTCTGTAGCTCAAAGTGAACTCTGACCTCTCACCTGTTTCTATGTTCATATAATAAATAGTGCCTTGAAATGACCCCTGACCCCGTCCCCCCTCCCTGTCACAATGACATCACCCGATGTGAAGAGGTTTTTTTTTTGTTTTTTTTTTTTACATGTGTCCGTTTGTGTGGCATGTTTTCTCTTCAGTGAAAATAAAGATGAATGAAAGTTTGTCTGTGGCGTTATTAAACATAGTATAATAGGTTTTGTTTAAAGAGTCATGATATAGTATGTTTTATGTAAGAATTTTAGAATTTTATAAAATGTCAAATCATAGTGTATGTCAAAAACATTAATAAAAAGTCATACAATAGTATGTTGTAAAAATGGCGTAAAACCAGTGTAATTTTTTTAAAATAAAAGTCATACCATAGTTTGTCATTAAAAAAATTACAAAGTCACAGCATTGTATGTCAAAAACTATTCATCAAACAGTCATAGTAAGTAGTAAATAAAAAAAAAATTGGTTGTAAAAAATTTTGTTTAAAAAGGTATGGCATGTTGTAAAAGTTTCTTTGTAAACTCAGTATAGCGTCAACAATTATACATATATGTCATAAAATCAATATAAAATGTCATTAAATATTTTTAATTTAAGTCTATTTAAGTATAGTGTGCCAAACACTATATAAAGTTACAGTACGGGATGTCAAAAGTTTCATTACCGCAGTTGTGCTGTAGAAAGTTGAAAAAATGTAATCAAAAAGTCAAAATTTAATTATAAATCATAGTATAGTATGTAAAAAAATGTAATTAAAAAAAAACAGTATAGTACATGGAAAATTGTTATAAGATCTGTTATAAAAAGTCATAGCATAGTATAAATAAGTCATATTTTACCATCTAAAAAAAAAAAAAAAAATTCATGAAAAAGTCTTAGTGTGCCAAAAACTTAAGCAAGTCATATTCTAGTATGTTGTAAACAAAAAAACTCCATCAGTCATAGTATAGTGTCAGAAAAAAATACATAAATACAGTATGTAAATTTCAATATAAAAAAAATCATAGATTAGTATATTTAAAAATTAAGAAAAGGTTTTTGTATAGTATTTCTCATTTTCATTGGAAAAAGTTCAGAAAAAAAGTCACATGTTAATTTTTTTGTCATAAAAAATCAAATTGAAAAGTCTATAGTGTGTCAAAAAATGTATACTGTAAAAATGTCATAGTATGGTATGTCAAGAAGAAACCAAGAAAAGTTCGCACACTGATCAGATAAATGGAACATCCACTCCAGAGGTTGATGGATGTCAAAGTTCCATGTTTAATGGTCCATCAAAATATACAGAAAAGATAACAAGTGGAAACTGAACAGAAATGTTTCAGCTACACAGCCATCCTCAGTCTGCCTGAAGGGCAAATCACACATCTGTGCTGTATTTGTAGATTAGAGGCAGAGTCAATCAGTGAATGGATCCATCCATGTTACAGGGCCACAAGTCCAGATACTCAAAGGATGTGTGATATCTAAAGCTATTGTTGCAGAAACACAGCACAGCAGATTATTAAGAGAAGAAGAAGCCTGATTTTAGATTTACTCCAGATTAACACTAGCAATTTCAAAATGTATAGAATACAGAAAGAAACATTTCCCATACACACACACACACACACACACACACACACACTGAGTTTGGAGAGAGAATATCCGTTAACACTCTGCCTGTAGAAGAGGACGTTCCATATCACCTTCTCTACACAGTGTTTTAATCTGCTGAATAACAGAAGGTGAGAGAGGAAACAGGATGGTTAGCATCTCTGACGTGACGGGCAACAGAGGATTTTTCATCGACCCTCCTAATTGCTCTTTCTTCTGTATAGTATGGTATGTCAGAATTTTTTATTTTTATTTTAAAAAAAAGTCATACTATAGTATACTAATAATCATCTTCATCTTCTAACCGCTTCATCCTCGTGAGGGTCGCGGGGGGGCTGGAGCCTATCCCAGCTGACACTGGGTGAGAGGCAGGGTTCACCCTGGACAGGTCACCAGACTATCACAGGGCTGACACATAGAGACAGACAACCATTCATGCTCACATTCACACCTACGGACCAATTAACCTAGTCCCCAATCTGCATGTCTTTGGACTGTGGGAGGAAGCCGGAGTGTCCGGAGAGAACCCACGCTGACACGGGGAGAACATGCAAACTCCACACAGAAGGGCTCCCACGCCCGGGATCGAACCGGCAACCCTCTTGCTGTGAGGCGAGAGTGCTAACCACCACACCACCGTGCCGCCCGTAAACTAATAATATTTTGTAGAAATTAAATCAAAAAGACAATATTGTATGTCATGAAAATTTCATTAAAGAATCATAGTCGAGAATGTCAGAAATTATCCTTAAAAGTCATTCTGTGTTCATTTAAAGTATACATGATACATTATAAACAAAGTTTATTGATTACTAACTACTAAACAGAAAGTATTGCATGTCTTCAAAATGTATTATTAAGTCTTAGTATGGTATGTTGATAAACTTAAACATAATTATAATATAGCTAGTTATACAAAATAATGTAATTATAAATTCATAGCACAGTATGTTGTAAAGAATAAAAACTCATAATACGCTTCTCAAAAATTATACAGAAAATTTTCATTTTGAGGTCTGTCTATTGTAGTGTTGTCACAATACCAAAATCTTTGTTTCGGTACCGATAGCAATATGAATTTTGATACTTTCCGGTAATTTCCTAAGGAAAAGTCCTTTTGGATACAAACCTTTAGAACAATAAATAGTAGAGGTGTAACGGCACCAAAAAATCATGGTTCAGTAAGTCCCTCGGTACGGACGTCACGGTTTGGGTCTGTGTACGTTTTGAACATAATTGCTTGTCTTTTATTTCACTATTTCACAGTATAGTTGTAATTGCGGACTGGACATGGCCGACTCACTGGGACTAAGAGCACAGACGACCTCCAAAATTAAATCACCTGAGGTCCCCATGTAATAAGCTACTGTGCGGATAGGGCTAACCGTTATGTCGGGATGCACCAAAATTAAATTTCTTGGCCGAAGCTGAACAATAATGAAACATTAGGCCGAATACCAAACACCTTACATTTTTCATTCATTCATTCATTCATTATTTTTGTATAATTTACTTTTCCACTTTTTTCAACGTTGCCTAAACCAAAGGGTTTACGGCCACTAGATGGCGCAGCATCATCTCAGATGTAAACAAAAAGCCTGCATTGTCTATGGCCTGGACTAAACGAGGTCAGATTTCAGCACTAACAGCTCCGACTGCTCCACACATCAGGACTTCTCTGTAAGCTACAAAGCAAGCAATATTTCTTTATATTTTGCGGGGCTAAAAATCGAACCATCAAGCCTAAGTGTGCTTTTTACTCAGCCTAGCCTACTATGTTTTCTTTTCACTGCTGCAGCCGGTGTCTTTCTCGTAATCGGCATGCTTTCAGTGTGTTTAGATTTTAGACGATAGATTCAGCTTGTAGTGCTGTTGGTCTTTCCACAAATAGCCTACCCCCCCAGAAACTTCTGCCTAACAGTGTTTACAAATTGCTGTTTTAGGTTCATTCTCGGATATAATGCCTCCATACTGCCGACATGTTGTAACAGCGTGTTACCAGGCACCCAGGCGCTGGCAGGCTGAATATGTGCATCATTTCATTTCTGTTTTGGCGAGGGGATGTTGTGTTTCAGCGCAACAATGTAATGTAGCCTATATATTTTATACTATAAACTTTTTTGTTTAAGTTTGAGTCAAGACAAAATATTGTATGTAAGGTCATAGTATAGTTAATATGTTGCAAATATTTCATCAAAAATAAGTAGAGTCTAAATGTAAGAAAAATTCATTAAGAGTCATTGTATAGTAAGTTATTTTTTTTTAAATCATGAAAAAGCACTTATATAGTATATTTCATTAAGTTAAAGTAGTGTGCCATTTTTTTTTTGAAAATTGATGATATAGTATGTATAAAAGTTTTTCTTTCAAATTCATTGATGTTGAGTATAGTGTCAAAAACTATACATAAAAATTCATTATAAATTTATAGCGCAGTATGTAGAATTTTTTGTTCCTGAAATTATTAGTTTTTAGTCTCACTGCTGCTAGCTTGTTAGCTTTGATTTTAGCCTGGCTCCTGCTACGCTAACACTGGTGCGTGTGTTTCACCTGTGTCGTCATATCCGCTTAGCGTCATGTATATAGGTTTATGAGAAAGACGAGCTCTGGCTGCTGAGGCTTAACACCTTCCCGCCCGGAGCTCCTCCGGCTGCAGCAGCAGGAAACACAGTGACCCCGATTGGTCCACTCCAGGAACGGCTAAAGCTCCAGCTCTGTCCTGCACCTGCTCCATCCTCACAGGAGTCTCTGAGCAGGGCTTTAACACCGGGGATCGGTGGTCTCTCCTGGGGGCTGAGTCCAGAGCAGCGGACGGTGCGGACTGCGCCTCATCTGGCAGGTGGACGAAAGGGGGGCAACTGCAGCAGGAGGCGGAGGCAGTTTCCCGCCAGTTTTCTCAGCCCGTACAGGAAGTCACAGGAACACTCACTAAAATGTTATCAGACCCATTTATCAGTTTGTTCTCAGTCTCCAGTTGTTTTATTGATTTATTTATTAAAATGTTTTACAGGTGATCTGTAATTTATGTTCATGAACTCAGTCAGCATCACATCAGTGCGACCTGTCGCCTCAACTACACAGGCTGAATACACTGTGACTGTGAGCTTCATTCATTCATTCATTCATTCATCTTCTAACCGCTTCATCCTCTTGAGGGTTGCAGGGGGGCTGGAGCCTATCCCAGCTGACACTGTAAGCTTCATATTTTATACAACACAACTGCTTTTATTACACATCAGTCAGACACGCCTCCGTCTCGTGAGATTATCGTTGTGCACTTGAGCAAAGCAGAATGAAGTCATACACAAATTTAACCAGCATGCATTGTGCAGTGATTGCTGGTGATTGATTCTGCCAAGGCCTGGCTCATCCCAAACAAGCCTAATGTCATGTTCCAGTCATGGCGCGGTCGCATGTCGACAGGGATAATAAGGCTCCGGTGAGCTGGACTCGACATCAGCAGGAAAACTGGGCTGTTGCCTGCAGGAGAAAACATGATGTGAGGCGCCCGTCTCCCCCTCCTCCCCCTTGGGACATCCCACTGGCTGACAGGTATGACATCCTGGGCATGCAGGAGTTTCCCCCGCTGAAGGGCCGCTCCCATCCTTCACCGTCTTTTCTGCCTTCTACCAACCCGGCTCACAACAGATCAAACATCAGCTGACTGTCAGCGGTCCAGTCGCTGGTTGATTTCTCCTGATGATCACAGTACGGAGCTGAACCTCTGTTGGGCCGGACAGCAGAGAGACTCCTCAAGGGTCAGTTTCTGACTGCTGGTCTGTCGCTGGGTTACACAGAGCTCGCTATCTGCTCCTACAAGAAACTGGAGAGTCGCCATTTTAG
Organism: Epinephelus fuscoguttatus; assembly: GCF_011397635.1. Classification (NCBI taxonomy): domain Eukaryota; kingdom Metazoa; phylum Chordata; class Actinopteri; order Perciformes; family Serranidae; genus Epinephelus; species Epinephelus fuscoguttatus. Next base: position 45,263,022 of record NC_064758.1, on the reverse strand, counting down.
CTAGCCAGCGTCCGCGTATCAACGCCCTGATCTTAATAGAATATAGCGGAGGTGGGAGGAAGTCACATGTGCAAGTCATAGGCAAGTTTCAAGTCATGATATTCAAGTCTCAGGCAAGTCCCAAGTCACTGTAGTGAAAATCAAGCAAGTCAGGTCAAGTCATGTGACTCGAATCCTCCACCTCTAGAACACAGTAACTTCAACCACTGCTCATTTTAGAAGGACCACCACAAGATGGCGTGTTTGTTTTAATTATCAGACAATTAACAGACTTGATGACTGAATGAATCATGGTCGTCTGTTTCTGGTTGCCAGCACTGGCGAGCGTAGCTACAATAAAAGTATGACAGTATACTCTGATGACATCACACAGACACTGAGCAGCACTTTCAACATGTTTAATATAAAAACACAGAAACCAGACTCACTCTGGTTTAATGACGCCTCTCTGCTCACACGGCGGCACGATGAGGCCGCTCACAGACGCCATGACAGCGCAGAACATCAACTCCCGTTAAAGACGCGCTCCGTCTTTATCAGTGTTACACGCAGTCTTTTCCCAAAGGTCAAAGGTCAGCTGCGTCTGAGGTCAACAGTTCATACTGGTCCTCATCTTCCTGCTCACTTCTTCTTACGCACCATCGTCCACCCGTCCTCTTCTTCACCAGGAGGAGGAGGAGGAGGAGGATCTTTCCTGCTGACTGACGACTGTTCGGAGGATTCACACTCCATCACCTGGACATAGAAACACGTGGTTACTGACATCACACGATACGATGACATCACACTGTGACACCAGGCGGACTGAAGACCCATGTGTCAGGTGAGACGTACCTGTGTTTCATCATCACTGTCGTCATCAGACTGTGTGGGCGCAGCGGTGACCTTTGCCCTCTGACTCTTCTTCTGTGTCAAAGTGTCGATGGTGTGTTTGAGCTGCTGCAGCGCCCCCTGCTGCCACTGACTGAACACCTGCATCAGACTGTCACACAGCTGGAGACACAAGTGGAACATGTGACCTCTGACCTTTACAACACCTCTTCTATCCCATATACACATTTTATTGTTCCATATTTATCTGTGTGTGTGTGTGTGTGTGTGTGTGTATTTGTGTGTACCTGAGGTAAACTCCCATCATCCACCACTGTGTCAAACTCCTGATCCATCAGTTCAGCGATGAAGTCCTCGACCTCACACCGCTGCAGGTCGGCTGATCACACAAAAACACACACACACACACACACACACACACACACACACAGAATATAAGACCACACATAGATTCACAGGTGCAGATTACTACCAGAATAAAGGTCCTGTCATGAGTAAAATCACAGCTCTGTTTAAAATGTGCTCCGCCCTCTAACGGCTTCACTACTGGTTCACCATCACAAGCTCCGCCTCCGCATGAGAGAAAATACTTGTACTTGGAGGACAGAGTACCTGAGCAGGTAGAGGACAGAGTACCTGAGCAGGTAGAGGACAGAGTACCCGAGCAGGTAGAGGACAGAGTACCCGAGCAGGTAGAGGACAGAGTACCCGAGCAGGTAGAGGACCTGAGCAGGTAGAGGACCTGAGCAGGTAGAGGACAGAGTACCTGAGCAGGTAGAAGACAGAGTACCTGAGCAGGTAGAGGACCTGAGCAGGTAGAGGACAGAGTACCTGAGCAGGTAGAGGACAGAGTACCCGAGCAGGTAGAGGACCTGAGCAGGTAGAGGACAGAGTACCTGAGCAGGTAGAGGACAGAGTACCCGAGCAGGTAGAGGACAGAGTACCTGAGCAGGTAGAGGACAGAGTGCCCGAGCAGGTAGAGGACAGAGTACCTGAGCAGGTAGAGGACAGTGTACCTGAGCAGGTAGAGTACCAGAGCAGGTAGAGGACGTTAGCAGGTAGAGGACAGCGTACCCGAGCAGGTAGAGGACAGAGTACCCGAGCAGGTAGAGGACAGAGTACCCGAGCAGGTAGAGTACAGAGTACCCGAGCAGGTAGAGGACAGCGTACCCGAGCAGGTAGAGTACAGAGTACCCGAGCAGGTAGAGGACAGAGTACCCGAGCAGGTAGAGGACAGAGTACCCGAGCAGGTAGAGGACAGAGTACCCGAGCAGGTAGAGGACAGAGTACCCGAGCAGGTAGAGGACAGAGTACCTGAGCAGGTAGAGGACAGAGTACCCGAGCAGGTAGAGGACAGAGTACCTGAGCAGGTAGAGGACAATGTAAACACTACCCACGTATGACCATACACAAGAAACCTTTGCTGTCACTTGACAGGTTACTATGGTTACGTACCATTGTCGTGGAAAAACTGCTGGACTACATCCACCATCCAATCAGCTTTCTGCTGCCCGTACACGCCTCCAAACCCGTTGTCCACCGCGATCTGAGGAAATGAAGACACAGGAGTGAGTCTATGACCTTTGACCTCTGAGGCAACAGGCATCCATGCTTCAGAGTTTCACTTTAAAGATATGCAAACTAAATATGAGAGGTGACACACAGCTACGTCACTAACTGCATCACCAGCTCTGTCACGTGTCTATTAAACATCATCAGGGTCGCAGTGATATATCATGACACTGTATACTGTGGCACGACACTGACAGGCACTGCGAACATTTGCTTATTTACGAAAAAGATGCAACCGGACGGACAAACTCACCTGTGCACACATCTCCTTTCCTTTTTCTACAAACTTTATCTCTGGATGTGTACTGAATGTGTGCTGAATGTGTTTACTGGTGTAAAAACTACATTATATGAAGGGCTGTGTGTGTGACGACCTTAAATCAGAAGTAACATCTGTGTTTCAAACATGTGTTTACTTTGCCAAAGAGAAAAGACTTCCATGATTAGCTTTGTTAGCATTAGCCTGTTAGCATGGCCCCGTGTGTTCCGCAGTGAGTCAGTCGGTAACAGTCGGTCCGGTGTGTCCTCTGTCGGACCGGTGTCTCGTTACGGATCATATTTACCTGTAGAACCGGCCAGGTGTGAAGAACCGCTCTTACTCCCTCTTTAAAGAGCTCACGTGAAGCTGCGGAGGCCGCCATGTTGGATGTGATGGACAGAAGCAGTCGAGTGAAGAGAGAGTCGATCAGACAGAAACAGTCGATCAAACAGAAACAGTCGATCAGGCAGTCTGATGTGGATTAATTAGTTTATTAGTGACAAACTGTAATTGTGAAGCTGAGCCGTTGTATTCTGTGAATCTTTAACTGCTTTACAATCAAATTATTTTGTAATGATTTCATTTATTTATTTATTTATTTATTTATTTATTTATTTATTTATTATCAAACTCAAAACAAATGATACAAGTCACAGTTAAGGTGGTTAACTTTTCAGTATTAAACAGTATAAAAGTGCCAGTGTTTAATTATAATAATAAATTGACCTATTTTGTTTTCATTATTTTTTTAATAATTCTAAAATCCAGATTTCTCTCATTAAAACCTGAAATATGTCTTGTAATGAACAGCCCAGGTGTGATGTCAGGAGTGTCCAGCAGGAGGCAGCAGCTGATCTCACATCGGTCTGATAATAAAGCCCTTTTTTAATTTTTAATCTTTTACTGTTTTCATGTTAAAGTGTTTGTTCTTAGTGAGAAAGGAGAGTTTATTTACTGAAGGTGAGACTGAAACAGAAACAGTATTTTCACTGATGGCTGCTCAGAGGATCAGAATCTTTATTTGTAGTTGGAATCATTTTGGTTTTAATATTAATAAGTTTTAACAACTGAACATTTTACTGTGATATCTAAAAGTTTAAATTGACAGTGAAATATTTGCCTTTGAAAAGTGTCTGTGTGGATTTATGTGATCTGAATTTTCCTCTTTAACTTTTCAACGCCTTGTTTTGAAGTTTGATTTTATGGAGTGAGGATACTTCCTCTTGTATTTCAGATGATCATGTGACTGATAAAGTGTAACCTGATTGGTCAGAAGTCGGATCAATGATCTGTTAGCATGAGTGTTCATGTGAGAATTTCTGATCTTGATTGAAAACGATTTGATTTTGGGGCTTAATTTTAATCGAATCGTCTCCACACAGTCTGAACGAGTCCTTTAAACTAAAACCTGATCCTGGAGTGCAGCTGCTCTTCAGGATCCATCAGTGGAGAATTCATCTCTTCCTCGATCTGAAATATTAAATCCTGACGTTTTAACATGAACAAATGAATAAATGAAGGAGTGAGTGAGGAGGTGAAAAAACATGAACTGCTGGTTTTAACTCTTCAGTGTCTGAGACCATCAGAAAGGAAGTTCAGCCCAACAAACGGTCACAGAACATTTATTCAAGCAGACCCAGCAGCATGACGACGGCCTGCAGGTGAACCACCTGTTAACACTGAGGGCTTTAATTCAGTTCAGTTCAAAGAAGCTTTATTGGCATCATAGGAAACAGACGTTACATTACAATGCAAGTGTAAAATAAAACAAGAACTGTACAATAAATAAAGATCGACTAGAATCTGGTTTATATACAGGTCACTGCTGATTGGCTAACACCTGTGACACGCCCACCACACAAGAGAAGATGTACGTCAAAGCCTGTTTCACACCGTTACACCGTTTCACACTGTTTCACACTGTTTCAGTCTGTTTTACACAGTTCTACACTGTTAAATCATTTCACATCATTTCCAACTGTTTCGGGTCGTTTGACACCATTTGACACAATTTCACGCCGCTACACACGAGCTGTATTCGAAACCGTCCACTCACTCACTCACTCACTCACTCACTCACTATTCCCTATTTCGTGTTTACTATATAGTGCACTACATGGGGAACGACTGAACAAGATTTCGGACACTAACTGAAATTTTCTGAACGTCGTTGCGTGAGTAGCTGCGCCGCATACTCCTGTGACGTAAGTGGACGCGCCGAGCATCGTGTAAACAAACCAGGCGCTTTGAGGATGATCGAACTGTATGGTGGTTGTACTTTTTGTCAATAAAATGTTGAAATGTCAACGGTGTGGACGTTTGGTTTTGTCAGCTACGGTTGTGTGTCTGCATTGTGAGCTGTAACAGCCCACGATAGTGCACGAGCTACAAGCTACCTGGCTCGTGCGAGATAAGTGATTATTGTTAGCTCGTTAGCTGACGTTACCGGCTAGCATCCTATTCGTTTCTTTTTGTGCCATCTTTGTGGTTCTTCTTCTTCTTCTCCTCTGGCAAAAGTAAAATGTAGGGTACATCCAGAGATATTGGATGAAGTGAGATATCCCACTTAGCTCACTTCCTGATTCAGTGACGTCAGCGCCACGCCCCCGTAGGAGACTTGCGGCAGCTCTGAATGTATTGTCGTCAATGAGGCAAATGAATGTGATCACAATTTATGGTCAATTCTTTCGCCTTATAGTCACTAAAGTAAATATTGGGTTCGTTTTCCACAAGCCACACATCTCACCAATATTCTGACACTAAAGCTGCATTTTTCATCCACACAGATCAAGAAAAAAGAAAAAACAAGTTCTCGCGAGATCTCGTGATCTTGATAAACAGGCGGTAAAATCACAGTTAGCTTACAAACAGTTATTTACCGCTAGTAATAAATAAAAAATGCCCAAGCTTTGTGCAGCAATAGGCTGCAATAATAGGAAGAATGTATTTTCATTCCACCTGCTTCTTGATCTGCATACACAGACATCCACAGAGCCTCTGTTCAACACAGTGGTGGAGGGGGGGGTTGAGGGAGAACAGGCTCTGATTGGAGGGAGAGCTAACCACGCCCACTTAGGAGACAGGAAGAGTAACAGTTTTCTTAACATTGGATAAGCCTACAGTTGGGTATCTCCCTTCATCCAGTATCTCTGGTACATCGTTTGTTCACTCACATTTGCTGTGCATTGTGGGTATTTTATAGTCCACTATATAGTGAATGAAATTAACCACGGAGAATTCAAACAACACTACAAAATGACGAACACACTATATAGTGCACTATATCCGTGATAGGGAGCGATTTCGAACACCGCTACTGTTTGAACCGTTACACACCGTTTCTGTTTCACACTGTTTGGAGTAAACATGTCATTCTAGCTGGAAACTGCAGTAAAACAGTGTTTCAGACTGTTTCCAGTGTTTCTCAGTGAGAAAAAAAAACAACAACTTACTGACTTATAATAAAAAAACAACAAATCCTATTAAAAAACAGCTCCCAGGTGTTTTCTACAGATTTACAGTATAAATATATTTACAGATATTCACGGTTTCATTCTTTTACAGTATCAGTATAAATATCACCAGAATAGAGTGTACAACACACACACACACACACACACACACACACACACACACGCAGAACAACACTTTCAGAATAAAAGTCTCTGTTTGAACAAACATGGCTGCTCCTGCAGACTGTTTGTGATGAATTAAAGTGTAAATGTAATAAACACAAACAGCAGATCGTACAAACCTTCAGATGTTCTTCAGTCAGTTCATACTCAGACTATAAAACAGGTGAAAATCAATGACTACTGCTTTTATACTGGATCCTATAAAGTTTAAAGGACATTTAAATCTCCTTCAGGTTGATGACGTCATCATTTAGGCTTTGATTCTGTCTGCTGATTGGTCCTCAGCTGTGAGTTTTAACAGTCATGTGACCATGTTGATGAATCCTGCGCTCAAATGTCACTGGAAAAGTCAGGTGGACAACATCACCTGAGATTACCTGAGTCAACCCTGCAGGTGACGCAGAGCCAATCAGGATGAGTCCTGAGGAGAGGACGTGTAAACAGGTGGACAGAGACGTCACGAGTCGTCAGGTGAGACGCAGGTGAGCAACAAAAACCCTGCAGCTTGTTCAAAGAAAACTCTGCTCTTATTCTGGTAGTTCTGTTTGATCACTTCCTCAGCAGGGTCCACAGGGAGGCCGCACTCTCACCCAGACGCGTCGCTACGGGTATGGCCGCTTTGGCAAAGAGAGGCGGCGTCACAGACAGGCTGGAGAACAGGTTAGTAAACAGCAGAAAGCAGCATGGAGGCCTGTGAAAACTTTACCGTGGTTACTTGTTCTTATATCTTGTTTTGTTCAGTCTATCTTTAAAACTCCGTGCACACTCATTCGGATCGATGTTTGAAGTTGATCGGAGCCGGAGCTGATGACTACTGCAGAGTCATGTGACGCAGGTGTGAATGACGATTATAACTTTTTCCATTATACACAGAAGCCAGATGTTAGCGGGTTTTTGTGCAGTGGAAAAGAGTCCGACAGCTAACGTTAGCTCGCCTTTTTATCAGCAAACATGAACTCACCACAGAGATTCAGCTGCTCACTGACTCCACACGTGTTCACTGATCAGTGTTTAAATATCGTGGTGACCTTCATCCTAAATAAATATGACTAACATTGACCTTTCTGTCCCACTGTACCTACATCTACACACATTATAACAGGAAGGATGTAGTAAAGTAGTAAAGCCCGCCTCTAACTCGATTTGATCGGCTGCCTGTGTCAAGTGTGACTGACCAGGGACACTGCTCTGTGCCTGATACCTCAGTGGGGGAAAGTGGGACTGATCACCCAGGGCCGCAGTGGGACGAATTATTGTTGCAAATTTTTTTTCACTGACACTGAGCCGACACTGGGCCGACACTGAGCTGATACTGGGCTGACAGTGGTCCGATGCTGGGCCGATGCTGGGCCGATGCTGGGCAGAGAAGCTGCTGTGTCACATGACACGACTACCAATGTAAAATCTACGTACTGATCCTTTAACAGTCAGCTGCCTCTGTGTTTGTTTAAAGGGTCTTCTGATGGTTCACCTGTCTGTCCAGGTGAGTCCTGCTCCGTCAGGCGTCCATGTTTCTGTGATGGACAACCTCAGGATGAACAGGTGAGACCTTCAGGTGAGTCTGACTGTCCACAGGAGGGGACGTCTCCTGTCCAACAAACTGCACTCCACCAGTTCAACCAGTTAAAGTTGATGTCAGATCAGAATCAAACATGTTCTGTGTTCATATTTAACCAATTAAAGACAGACAGGAAGTCCTCAGCTGATTCTTTCAGATCTGTGCTGCTGGTCAGCTGTTCGCTCATCAGACTGACCGTGCAACTGTCACAGTGATGTTTGTGTCCGCGCTCCTTATCAAATATAACGTCACTCATTCGACTCATGTCTTTAGCATGTTGTTAGCACTAAACTTCAAAACGCGTTCTCATCCGAACTCATCAATTATCACCGCTTTGTCTGTGTTCACGTCTTCATATGACACACTAGGTATCCTCCTGTGTAGCTGTTGACGTTCAGGGACACGCGTCAATCAGTCTTTTTCAATCTAAACTTACAACGTCGGTAAAACACCATGTGCTTACGTTTATTTCCTTGTGCAACAAAAGCATGTGGTTTGGCTCTAAATTCAAATGGAAAGTGAAGGTCAGGCTCCTGGGTGAAGGTCCAGAGACTCTCCAGCTCCTTATATTATGTTGTTACTGGCAGTGTTTTAAACTGATGCTGTCCGGCACTGTATCATATCGCTGTGACATGCTGTCCGGCTGCGTTATCAACGGATGCTGCCTGTACACATATTGCTGTCTGGCCGACAGGTGGCGTATCATACCAATGTGAAAGGTGCCATCCGGCTGCGTTACAAACTCCACAAACAGAGGCTTTTGGCGTTGGTGTCTGACGCCGAATCACTGACAAAGCAGTGGTATTTGAGTAGTTCAGAATGAGAACGGACTGGAGCTTCAAACTGACACCTGAACGCACCACTCTGAGAAGGAAGTTTCATTCTGTCGTCAGGACAGCACTTCCTGCTGAGGACTTCCAGTCTGAAATGCAAAAACTCATGATTTTCACTATAAAAGCCGTGGGATAGTTTTATTTTGACTCCACATGTGTGTGATTGTGTTGTTGGTCTGTGTGTGTGTGTGTGTGTGTGTGTGTGTGTGTGTGTGTGTGTGTGTAGGACCATGTGATCTTCATGATGATGATGATGTCATCAGGCTCTGGACAGGGATTGGTCAGCAGCTACCTGAGAGAGGAGAAGAAAAAACACAGTGAGGAGAAAGTGATCACACACTGGCCCCGCCCCTGTCTGTCAGTCATCTGTGATGTAATGATGCTGATTGGATGAGGTGTGGTGAGGTCATCCTGTGTGAGGGTGTGAACCCCTCGGCTGCACTTTAATCTGCTTCAGTGTGATAACATTAACGCTGAGCTGCGGGCGGATTGTCCTCTGATCATTAATTAAACCACAGAGACAGAGCTGCGTTCAGTCAGACGTGTTAATGGACTCTGGGAAACCTGAACCTCTGTGAGGACTCTGAGAACATACTGGACCAGTGGAACCTCTGTAACAACCTCAGAAACCTCCTCAAGAACCTCCAGAGTCTGAGTCAGGTTTATTGCAGAGGACGCTGTTTTGATGCAATAATAATAACATTACAAATATATCAAGAGACATTAAAATCGACCTCCTGTGTCCTCATGAGGACATCACACTCTGGGTTTGCTGCACCTTATACTTCATTCTGCTGAGATCAGACCTGCTGTCCTCGCCATGGACACTTTTTCTGTCGCCATCTAGTGGCAACACAAATCCATGTAAAAACAAGATGGCGGTGATCTCTGCCAAGTCAGTCTACAGCCAATCCCAACACAAAAAAGTGGACAAGGTCCAAAATCTGATCAAATTCTATGTGCGGCGCGGTCATTTTGACCTGACCAGCAGACTTCACTACAAGCTGATTGGCTGTTGAAACAGGTGACGTGCTTTAAAACCAGCCGCCGGCCTTTTGACCAGCTGAGTGTCAGGAGACGCCATCAGACGACTTGAGTCGAGCTCAGACCGGCCAGTTCACACTGCTGACACTTTTCTCTGTGACGTTCTGAAACTGTTTCATCTCATCATGAATCTTTGGTCTAAACTGGACGTCATAGTTCAGTCTTTGAGCGTCTCTCAGCGTCTTGTTAAACCCGTCCCTGTCCCCGCTCCTGTACGCCTCTTCTTTGTCCGACCTCGGCTGAGTTTGGCGCTGAACCAGAGTTTGATATCTTACTTTGATAACTTAACCTGCTGTCTCCACAGAAGCTGGTGTATGACATCACAGCCTCTGTGTGTCACCCAGACTGTTGGTAGCGTCCTGAAACATCTCAGTCTGCACTGTCCACCTGGAGATCCTCCACAGCTTCACCGCTCCTGTGGCGTCCTCACAGCAGCTTCACAGAGCTGTAATTCATCTCTGGGTGCAGGTGTGTCCCAGTGCAGCGTGAGGGACAGCGTGACAGGCGATGACGGTGATCTGTTTCCTCTGATGGTCACTTCCTTCTGTCTGAGTGCTGAGCTCTGATTGGCTGACAGGCTGTATTGATCAGACAGGAGTGTGATGACACTGACGAGGACTCCGCAGAGGAAACAGAAGAAGAAGCAGAAATATTAACGAGCCGTCACCCTGCAGCGTCGGTGCCTTGCTCCGGAGCAGCTCAGCTGTTCACATGAATCTTTAAGCAGCAGCTGAAATATTCAGCAGTGCCTCCACAAATATCTGCAGCAGTTTCCAGACGTCAGGAATCATCACCTTCCTCTTCAACACACACGCTGGCTCCACCCACCGACCATATAAGGACACAGCCCGCCCCCTGCCTGTCAATCATCAGACTGAGTAGAGAGAAACAGAGACATATGTTTCATACTGCTGAGACACAGAGAGGCATGCTGGGACATGTGGTTCCTCCTGCAGTGTGTCCTGAGTCTGGTTCTGCTCCTCTCACGAGTTCTGATGACTGATCCTGCATCACTGACGGCTGGAGCACGGATGTGTTGAAGACGTTTCTGTCTGAAGGCCTCTGAGCACTGAATGCATTTTTTTGTTTTGTTTTTTTAATCCATCATCTGAAAAAAAAAGGTTGTGCACACAAACCTTGTTGTGAAAATTCACAAAATGAGAAAAAATTTAAACACACATTAGCTCCTTGTTTCTGTCCACTGACACTGATGTGTCTGTCTCTACTGTCTCCTCCACTGTGTCTCAGATCACATACGTCTGTACTAAACACTTCATATGTTGAACATGCTACGTGTGTTCACACTGCACAGTACGGGAAAACACAGTGTACTACTGGCATTCTCAAAAAGCTCCAAAAGTTGAGTGTGGAATGACGGACACCTCTCACCCTCAACGGTCGCCATCTTTGTGATGTAGCTAAAGCTACGCCACAAAGATATCTGTCACCGCTGCGTTGTAAGTTCTATATGTGTTTGCACTAAGCTTCAAAACTGTAATCGAATAGAAGCCATCAGTAATGTTTGTTGGGTCTGTGATGATTTGGTACCACCAACAATAATGTGAGTGCGTTCACTTGCTAGCTAACTTGCGCCTAGCTACAGTGACACATTTTAATCAGCACTGTCGTTGTGACATAAGTTTGGTTTATGTGCGGACAGGGATAGCGGTCAAATGTTGGTCATGATGCTCCAGTGTCTGTTTGCAATTTGTCGTTCAAAAGGAGGACGAAGGAAAAGAGATCCTCACTTCCGGTAAGTGAAAAACTGCAGTGCGTGATTTGAGACGACACTACCCTGTTGAAAAAAGTGCACCATGCAAGAAGTTCGTAGTGTTCTACATATTAATGTACTAACATGCGATGTGAGACACACACCTCATGTCTTAAGGGTCCAGACACACCAAACCACCTTCAGAGAACTAGCGGTGACGAAGGCCCCCTGCTGCGTCGCCTTACATCACCGTGTCTCAGCCAAAAAGTTGCACCTGAACACACAGCAGAGACTACAGCCAACAGCCAATGAGCAGGTACGTTCTGCGCTTGCGTGAGAGGAAATAAGTCTCCACAGCAGCAGACGGCGGTCGTCTGTAATCATCGTTCAAAAAGGGAAACAGGGAAAGCGTCTTGATGCTAGTTAGCCAGTTAGCACGTGAACAACACAACCCAGTGTTAAAGAACAGCGCCAGTGAACAATAACACAAACCATCAGGAGACATTTCTGCTAAAGAGCTCATTGGGTAAAGAAAAATATCTCTCTGACGGCCCAACATGGACCGAAGGCCGTCTGCTGGCTTAGTGTGTCAGGGCCTTATCATCATCATCATCATCATCATCGTCATCATATTAGCATGCTAACATTAGCAGAGTCCAGCTGAGGCTGAACGACTTCAGTCCCGCAGGTATTTGGTCACAAACCAAAGTGTTGGACACATTAACATGTTGACCTGATGATGGAGAGTGATTACAGATCATCACAGTACACCACATACATGTTCAGACAGACAGATGGACATTAACATCCAAAGAGACAGGCTGCTAATGTGGCTACACATGCTGAGAAACATTAAATAAAAAAAACATGTTTATGTTGATGAATATTTTGACTTCAGCTTGTTGACCTGCAACTTCAGTGTGTGTTGGTGTAGTACCTGCACTCTGTGCTATCACTGCGACCTGTCGGGTTCAATCTTCGTCTCTCCGTTCTGCTTCTCGCTTGGAGATTTCTGAGACAGTTTGGCAGCTTGGACAACAGCCTGCAACACAGCAACACAGCAACTGTCAGGCAACACAGCAACCATCAGAACAGTCAACACAGCAACACAGCAACTATCAGGAGATTCAGAACCATCACAACAGGCAGCTCGTCACAGCAGCACACAGAGTGAAGCTGCGTTTGCACCTTGAAGCTCCTCTTCCTCTTCTGGACATTCTGCTCAGGGTGAAACAGGATGACGTAAACCTTGGGCATGTAGAGCATCCCGAGAGAGACGAAGGCGCTAAGAGACATGGAGACGGTCAGAGTGGCGGTCTGGATAAACATCTGTAGAGACACAGAGAGATGTTTACTAAGAGACAACTTCCTCAAGGTCCACTAGAACCGCCCACAGGGTTGGAAGGCATGTTTTGGTGTGTTCACACCTGCCCAGACTAACCACACTGAGGAGGCAAACAAACTTGAGTTCGACTGAACCGAACTAAACAGGGCAGGTGTGAAAGCACCCTTAGAATACGACTCACTTTTCTGTTAGGTACTCAGGTGTGTACTTTAACACACAAACACATCTGTATAATAAAGAAACACAGTCTCAGCGTCCTGCAGCTCCTTTCACAGGAAACGGGAGCAGATTTTGGTGAGAGGATCTAAATCTAAAGAGGAGAAACAGGACGACGTGTGAAGACGATGAGCTCTGAATCTGTCCAATCTCTCCTTTCTTTTCTTTTGTGTCCTCTGTGTTCACATTAATCCTCTGGATGTGTTTCTGTCTGACGCTGCTGTTTGCCTTCATGTTATTTCTGGATTTTATTGTCTCTTTATCTGTTTGTTGAAGCTCTTTGTAACTTTAGTTATTATTCTATTCTTACTTCCTGTGTTGGTTTATAATCTGTTTAATCCAGCTGTTCCCGTCTGCCTGGAAACGACTCCACTCATTTATCTGTCCTGCATTAAAGACTCGTCCCTCCCTGAACTCACTCTGAACCACAAACACTGAAAACACCTCTCTGTATAAATGTGGCTGCAACAAAGAATTAACTTTTCATCGTTCAGTTGTTTTTCTGGAGATTTCTACTGAAAGTACGTCCTCATTCAGCCGGTTAAATTCACAAACAATCTTTTTCTCTCAGTTCAAATTTCAGTAAAAAACTCGCAAAGCTAGACGTTAAACTACAGGTTTTTATTTCAGTGTTTCAGAAAACTGTGAAAAGTGTTAGAAATAAATCAGCCACTTTGGCCGAAGGATTTTAAATTCTACAAGCCGCTCATACTTTTTATCAGCCACTATTCTGTTATCACACTTTTGTGTAACTAAGTTTAGTGTTACGTTTGTCTGTGCAAATAAAAAACAACGAATACACATTGTTCTCACAAAAAGAATTACTGAACCTCTTAAACAACAACAAATACAGCTGCTGTTTTACATATCATAATCACCTTGAGGGCCCACGGACAGGCCGTCAGATTTCTTGAATTACATTTTTGGTGTCTCTCCCTGTATTTGAGTCTGTCCTGGTCTGGTCTGGTTTGGGTCTTACCTTCTCTGTGGACTGGGCAGTACCAAAGAAAATTGGTACGAAGGCGAGCCAGATGATGCAGGTGGTGTACATGGTGAAACCAATCGGCTTTGCTTCGTTAAAAGTCTCTGGAACACCACGACTCTTCACTGCGTACACCGTACACGTTACCTAGCAACAGAATGATACAGGTTACCTAGCAACAAGGGCAGTGCAGCCCTCTACAACAATCACAGATCAATGAAGAATCAATACTGGATCAACAGCCCTCGTTACCATGAGTACGATGCTGTAGCTGAGGCAGCAGATGATTGACAGGTCAGACATGTCACATTTTAGGATGCCTCGGGCCAGGTCAGGGTTCGGGGGGCGGAGCTCCTCATAGTCGATGATGGTGTGAGGAGGGACAACGGCGAACCACACAAACACTCCAAGGACCTGAAACACACACACACACACACACACACACACACACACGTGAAGATCATCCTGAATCATGTGATGGAAACAGGCAGCTGTCTGATACCTGTGTTCTCACCTGGACGGAGATGAGGATGAAGGTGATGATGAGCTGGGAGGCGGGGCTGATGAATTTGGGCGGGGTCACCGACCTCTTGCCCTGTTCGAAGATGCGGTAGATGCGGTTGGTTTTGGTCAACATGGCGGAGTAGGTGATGGCCATGCCGAGGCCCAGCAGGAGGCGCCGGAACGCACAAGCCACCACACCTGGCTCTGCGATCATTAGGAAGGTTATCAGGTAGATCAGGAAGATACCTGCAGAGAGAGAGAGAGACAAGTGATGTCATCCTCGCTGCTGATGACATCTTCCTCACTGCCGATGACATCAGGAACTTTTATCATGGCCTCATTCTGTCCTGTGTTAACTTTTGCACCTGCTGTAGTCAACTCCTACAGGATATACTGAAGCATGTAGATTATGACCCTTCAGAAAACCACTTTTGAGCAGAGCCATTGTAAATGAGGACGTGTCATCAATGGAAGGTGTTTGCACAGTGCACAGTGGAAGTGAACAGTTGTAGCAACACTGACTTGACTTCTCCACCCTCTCTTTCCAACCTGTAGAGTATGACGTGCTCACTGATGTCATCACGGTTCGCACTTCAGGTCAAGGAAAACCTGCTATTTTTTGGTTCCAGTGAAGAACTAACTTTCTAACCTTCTAAATCAATTTGTTTTTTGTTGAAATGCTCTGAAAGGTTCAAAATTAGATGCGGGAACTGCGGTCGACAAGGGGTATGATTGGCCCTCAGAGGACAACGCTGCCATGGTCTGGGTCTGTCTCCTACCCCTTGTAAATCCTTTGCATCTGAGGTCCCAGGTCTTTTGGGGGCTGCCTGAATACCTGTAATTCAAGAGGATTTTCAACAAGGCGCAAGACACACCTGTCTTCACCAATTACCCACAGACCTCCTTCAGTTCAGGGCACCGCTCTGTGGCAGCCAGCATCATCTGACCCCTCCTAGTCTCAAGAGGAAGACTTCATCTTTATGGATAGACTTTCTGTCCCTGCATCTACTACTGGGGCCTTAATGACATCATCATCAAAAACAGGCACCATTTTTCAATCATCTCGTCAGCATTTGAACTATCTTCACCATGCTAGATATTCGGAAAGGTGTTACCAGCCTCTCTAGGGCCCCACTTGGAAGGACCCGTCCTTGGCAGCCTTGCAGTTCCCTTGGTGCTACTTTCAGCCTTGTGGCACTAACTCTCTTACTGTTTCAGCCCCAGCCACTCCAACCTGGCCTGCAGTAACTTCAATGTTCACACCATTTCCTATCACCTGACCCACACCCACATGCACACCTGTTCCCCACTCCGTCGTCAGGTCAGGAGTATTAATACTGAGCCATTCCCCCACATTCCCTACCAGATCATCCATCTTAGAAGCCAGTTTTCCAGCCTCTCTTCCCTGCCTGTCAGACCTTACTAGTTATGAATCCCAGCCTGTTTCTTTTGGTCTTCTCATCTGCCTGTGCCTCTTCTGGACTGGTTAACCCGGGTTCCTCCACCTGCCAGTTACTGACTTTACCTGCCTTTGCCACTGCCTCAAGCATAGGTGCTCAAGTATCTCACGGTCTTGTTCACAAGTGAGGGTAAAATGGAGCAAGAGATGGATAGGCAGGTTGGTGCGGCATCATGGGTAGTAGTGCTCATCTATCAGCAGTACGTGTCACTAGATTTCAAAAGAATTTCTCTGGCATTTCTTCTTCTTTTTTCTTCTTTCTTCAACTCACTGAATAACATCTACTGTAGTATTTACCTGTCTGCAGCACCCACCTGTCAGTAGGACATAGCTGAGCTCCCTCCCTGCTGCCCTGACGATGGGTGTGTCATTGAAGCGGATGAAGGTGATCACCACGACACTGGTTGCTATGATACCAAGCATGGCGAGGGAGGCGGGCACTAGGGCAAAGGGGGAGTTCCACTCCAATTTGATGATCGGAGTTGGGCGACAGGCAGTTCTGTTGGGGGTGGGGCGCATGTCTGACGGACAGGTCTCACAGTTGAATTCATCCAGCTGGTACTGATAACCATCACAGAGCTGCAGATGAGTCAAAGACAGATTTTAACACAACTTTATTTATAAACACAAACATAATTTATTTCAATACAAACTGGTGAGCTGGAAAAACAATAAAATCTCAGGCATCATTAACGCAGCTCCATCAAACAGCTCCAACCTGACCTGCTGCCAGACACCAGTAACACAACAACAACAAACCCAAACTAAGACCATCCATCAGCTGATGGCCCGATATCTGCCCGAAACAAGAAGGTCCAAGGAGCCCCAAATTTTAATGCTGTCTATAAAACATATGCCAATTATGACAGTTCAGTTTGATTCTCTGTGTCACAGAGTGGTGACGGTTTTACCTCACAGTGCCAGCAGCAGGGAACTCCTTTCACCATTTTCTTCCTCTCTCCTGGTTTACAGGGGAAACTACAGATGGAGTCTGGGACTGATTTATCTCCTCCAGACCACTGCATCTCCTCCAGCTGACAGACAGACAGGTGGAGAGACAGACAGGTGGCGGGACAGACAGGTGGAGGGACAGGTCCAAAGTGAGACAGTAAGACTTTATATCATCAGATGCTTTCCTCAGTTTCATTTCTGTTCAATCCAATCAGCTTCTTACGTTGAGTTTCAGGTTATTGGTCCACTGGCCAATCACATGGTAACCAGGATGGCTGTGATTGGTCATCTGGAATTGGAAGATGTCATAACGACCGGGAGCGTCTCCATTCTCATTGAACAAGACAGTCGTACCTGCACTTCCTGTTGGAGACAAACAGAAATGGATGAGTCAGAGACACGGACTGAAACAGTCACAACATCAGCTGTCACACACCTGTCACCTGACACCTGAACAGTTCACACCTGAACAGTTCACACCTGGAACAGTTCACACCTGATACAGTTCACACCTGATACAGTTCACACCTGGAACAGTTCACACCTGATACAGTTCACACCTGATACAGTTCACACCTGACACAGTTCACACCTGGAACAGTTCACACCTGATACAGTTCACACCTGATACAGTTCACACCTGACACAGTTCACACCTGGAACAGTTCACACCTGATACAGTTCACACCTGATACAGTTCACACCTGGAACAGTTCACACCTGATACAGTTAACACCTGACACAGTTCACACCTGATACAGGTCACAACTGAAACAGTTCACACCTGACAAAGTTCACACCTGGAACAGTTCACACCTGACACAGTTCACACCTGATACAGGTCACAACTGAAACAGTTCACACCTGATACAGTTCACACCTGATACAGGTCACAACTGAAACAGTTCACACCTGATACAGGTCACACCTGATACAGTTCACAACTGAAACAGTTCACACCTGATACAGGTCACACCTGATACAGTTCACACCTGATACAGTTCACACCTGACACAGTTCACACCTGGAACAGTTCACAACTGAAACAGTTCACACCTGATACAGGTCACAACTGAAACAGTTCACACCTGATACAGTTCACACCTGACACAGTTCACACCTGGAACAGTTCACACCTGACACAGTTCACACCTGGAACAGTTCACACCTGGAACAGTTCACATCTGATACAGTTCACACCTGAAACAGTTCACACCTGGAACAGTTCACAGCTGATACAGTTCACACCTGATACAGTTCACACCTGGAACAGTTCACACCTGACACAGTTCACACCTGATACAGTTCACACCTGACAAAGTTCACACCTGATACAGTTCACACCTGGAACAGTTCACACCTGACAAAGTTCACACCTGGAACAGTTCACACCTGACACAGTTCACACCTGATACAGTTCACACCTGATACAGGTCACAACTGAAACAGTTCACACCTGATACAGTTCACACCTGATACAGTTCACACCTGATACAGGTCACAACTGAAACAGTTCACACCTGATACAGTTCACACCTGAAACAGTTCACAACTGAAACAGTTCACACCTGATACAGGTCACACCTGATACAGTTCACACCTGATATAGTTCACACCTGACACAGTTCACACCTGGAACAGTTCACAACTGAAACAGTTCACACCTGATACAGGTCACAACTGAAACAGTTCACACCTGATACAGTTCACACCTGGAACAGTTCACACCTGGAACAGTTCACACCTGATACAGTTCACACCTGATACAGTTCACACCTGATACAGTTCACACCTGACAAAGTTCACACCTGATACAGTTCACACCTGGAACAGTTCACACCTGACAAAGTTCACACCTGATACAGTTCACACCTGACAAAGTTCACACCTGATACAGTTCACACCTGGAACAGTTCACACCTGATACAGTTCACACCTGAAACAGTTCACACCTGATACAGGTCACACCTGACAAAGTTCACACCTGATACAGTTCACACCTGAAACAGTTCACACCTGATACAGGTCACACCTGATACAGTTCACACCTGACAAAGTTCACACCTGATACAGTTCACACCTGAAACAGCTCACACCTGATACAGTTCACACCTGAAACAGTTCACACCTGATACAGTTCACACCTGAAACAGTTCACACCTGATACAGTTCACACCTGATACAGTTCACACCTGCACCTGATACAGTTCACACCTGGAACAGTTCACACCTGATACAGTTCACACCTGGAACAGTTCACACCTGGAACAGTTCACACCTGAAACAGTTCACACCTGGAACAGTTCACACCTGATACAGGTCACACATCTGACGTGATCATGACAAAGAGATTAAACTCACTGAAAACCCCTCATGTGATTGATGATATGAACTTCAGTTTGAACAGTACACAGGTGAGGAACCACACACACAGAATGGTGTGTTCCATAACATCTCACAGTGAAGCAGCTGAGGCAGTTTTTACTTGTTATAACCATCAAACACACTGTCGAGTACACTCTGAAATCCAACTGATTCTGTCTCTGCTCTGTGACGACACTTCACCAGATTTTATCTGTCAGTTCATCACTTTTCACAGTTTGAACGTTTATGTTTTTATTTTCTTTGTGCAGAAAAAAAGATGTGAATAAAAACAGCTGGATAGAAACACAATCTTCTTTTTCCTCCTGCAGAGTGTTTTCAGCAGCTGCTCACTTTAATTATTAACACACAGTAACACACAGTAACACACACACACACAGTAAGACAGTGAGTCCTCAGAGGGAACATGTAAAGTGCATTAACTTATTTTTAACGTATTATCTCTGAATAAAGAAGAAGCTGCTGACAGGGGGCGGAGCGTGGGGGTCATGTTATTTTACACTACATTTTGTAAAGGGCCAGTTACCTTTGTTTCACAACAGCAAGTAGACCAACTGAAAAACAGAGTTTTGTGTGAACAATCCATCCAACAGTTGTTGAGATGTTTGAGCAACATGCTGCTGACAGGCTGAAGACAGAATTTCAAACCCTGCCTGCTTTCTGACCTCCACTCAGCTGACCAATCACTGAGTCCCATGGGTATGATGTCAGAAAGTTTAGACATGTTAAGCGCTTTGAGCACAAAGTGATAACTGAGACTCAGAGAAGTGTATCAATACTTGTACCAATGCTCATTTTCTAATCTTTTTGCAGCCACACAGTCGGAGGACAATCAGAGAGGCTTCAGTGAGACAATCAACCTGAAACTATCTAAGGTAGGGTGACAATGTCTGTTATTACAGCTACAGAATCAGACACTGTTAAAGGGATAGTGCACCCAAACATGAAAATTCAGCCATTATCTACTCACCCATATGCCAAGGGAGGCTCAGGTGAGGTTTTAGAGTCCTCACATCACTTGCGGAGATCCAAGGGGAGAGTGGCTAGCACACCTAATGGCTGACGGCGCCCCAGATTCAAACGTCCAAGAACACATCATTGAAACCACAAAATATCTCCATACTGCTCATCCGTAGTGATCCAAGTGTCCTGAAGCCCCGACATAAAAAGTTGTTTTGAAAAACGTCATATGAACTCTGTTTTTAGCCTCACTGTGGCCTGTAGCTCTGACGGCCTCTCTGTGCTCTGCGCTTGCGCGAGACCAGCGAAAACATGAGCTTTGCTTACCTGTGTTTACATCATTTGACACGTGCACCGCAGGGAGAGACAACAATAACCACAGAGCTAAAAGATAATTTGCACTACGGTCTTTTAGCAAAGGACAGCCCAACATGTCTGAAGACTTTGAAATTGAGGAGGAACAGCATTTCTTTGTTGAGCCGTATTTGTTTGAGCCCGAGTATACGCACGGAACTCAGGCTACTGGACGAAGCAGCCGCCACAGCTCATGATCCTAACCCTCAGCCAGCCGCAGAATACCGGAGTCGAGCACTGGAAACCTGGTGGTGTAGTTGTTTCAAATGCAAAACAATGCCAACGGATGAGGAAAGTCTTTGCTGCTCAGACTGGGAATTGGCGATGCCTGCACTTGAGAATCTGGACATCAGTACTGACGAGACTGCTGCTCTTCAGAGACCATGCATCACTGATCACCCTGAGCACGCACACGTGAGCGCG
The DNA here is from genome assembly GCF_011397635.1 of Epinephelus fuscoguttatus. Taxonomy (NCBI): domain Eukaryota; kingdom Metazoa; phylum Chordata; class Actinopteri; order Perciformes; family Serranidae; genus Epinephelus; species Epinephelus fuscoguttatus. The sequence continues at coordinate 45,242,003 of NC_064758.1, read as the reverse complement.
GAGCACAGAGAGGCAGTCAGAGCTACAGGCTACAATGAGGCTAAAAACAGAGTTCATATGTCGTGTTTCCAAACAACTTTTTATGCCGGGGCTTCAGGACACTTGGATCACTACGGACGAGCAGTATGGAGATATTTTGTGATTTCAATGATGTGTTTTTGGATGTTTGAATCTGGGGCACTGTCAGCCTCCATTAGGTGGAGTTGTGTTGCTACCTCCTCTCCCCTTGGATCTCTGCAAGTGATGTGAGGACTCTAAAACTTTACCTGAGCCTCCCTCGGCATATGGGTGAGTAGATAATGGCTGAATTTACATTTTTGGGTGCACTATCCCTTTAAGGCCCAGGCACAGAAAACTGACCTCAGAGAACTAGTGGAGATGAAAGCCCCCCTGCTGACATCACTGTTTCTCAGCCACAGAGTAGCATTGCCACAGCACGCACCTCTAACCTGCCATACATGCCATTTATTCAGCTCACCAAGTAAACTTCCACTCACCTCGCCTCTCCACCACACTTACCTGCCAGCAAATCATCTGTCCACACATCTTCTGCTCTTGTTAGTCCACCACACCCACCTCATCAAGCCAAGTCTGCTCACCTGTGCCTCATTACCTCCTGCCACTATAAAGACCCCAGCTTCACAGACTCTCATTGTTCTTTGTCATTCAATGCAAGAGTTTTAAGCGTGTGCTCCTGGTCTGCTTCCTTGCTGCCGACCTCGCCTGTCTCTCAGCTCTCCTGCTTCGTCTGCTCCCTGGTAAACCACTCAGCCTTTCCGCCTTCACGATTTGTGTTCATCCGTTTCCTGTGGGTGAGTAGAGGGACTACCAGTCAGCTCTACATTATGAGTTTACCTGTTCTGCTGCATGTGATTTCCTGTGCTGTGGAATACCTTGCTGTGAGGCTGCACATTCTGCCTCTGTGTCCACGCTGCAGGATCCACTAATTGCCACCGCTGGCTCCTCGACTCCTCACCAATTCTGACCTATGTACAGCAGGCTCCTCAAAGGTGTGTTGGCTTCAGTCACATGTGTTCATCTAGAATCAGACCCTCTGCTCACCTGACATCACCTCCCGTCTTCTCCGTCACGGTACCACTGCACACGTTTGAACTGTTTGCTGTTTGTGTGCATCCAGCAGAAGCCACTGACTCACCAGCTCTGCTTTGGCGTGCCACATCAAGTACTTTGGACTTAACCTGTGTCTTGGAAGGTTCTGAGCCATGATACTGACTCACAAACTGTCTGATCTGTCTTTGATCCTGCAATTGTTCCTACCACATGCGTGACATGCACATGAGCACACTGCAGAGACTGCAGCTGATTATCAACCAGCACGTACATTCTGCTCCTGCCGAGAGGAAATAACTCTCCACAGCAGCAGCCGGCAGTCGTTTGTAAACATCATTCAAAAAGGGAAACAGGAAGAGCGTCTTGATGCTAGTTAGCCAGTTAGCACATTAACAACACAATCAGAGCATATATACCGTGCGCCAGTGAACAATAACACAAACCATCAGGAAATGTTTCTGTAAGAGAAAAATAATCTGACCTGATGGAACAAGTTTGTTTTGGTCTCACTCGCTCTGGACTTAAACACTTTGTTTACTCAACTCACTGACGTTTCTCTTCTTGTGCGCTGAGCTGAACTGACAATCAGAGGGATTTTACTCACCAACTGGCTCCATCATTGCTGACACAGATTCAACATGCTGAATTGACCAAAAAAAAAAAAAAGACAATGGAGGCAGACGAGGGCCAACGTTGCGGAGCTTGATGTTTCAGGGCCTTCAGATGATCTGACCAGCACTTTATTAACTTAAAATTGGTTCCCTCAGGGGTCACCTGAGGTCAGCAGGTATCAGCCTCTGTGTCCCTGTTCTGGTTTCTGTCTAATCTTCTGATCTCTTTGAACCAAACATGGAGTTCGTCAGCCTCCTCAGCGAGAACACACTTCTGGTGAACAGATTAAATATTCAGATGACAGAGAAGATGAAGATTCATGAGGAGAGGGAGACAGGCAGTCAGACAGACTGGTTTCATGGCGTGCAGCTCCGGCTCTTAGAGATGAAATCCTCTCAGTCTTCCAGCTGCCGCAGCTTCTCACCTTTATAAAATATGGATTTGATGTCTCACAGAATGAAGCTGCTGCAGTTTGTTGTGCTGCTCTGAAAACAGTTTCTTTCTGTCATGGTGGACTTCAAACTGACTGAAGACTCAGTCATCAGGTCAGTCGGTCCTCCAGTAACTCGTTAGGTCAGCTCCATCTGATGGACAGGATATTCAGTGTCCTCATGTTAGACAGAGAAGACAGATGTTTGAAAGAGGAGTAAAGGAGTACATCTATGTCAAACTACAACAGAAGGTCAACTACACCACTGATTAGACGCTAAAGCCTTGTCTCCACCGAGCACTCCAGTCCAGTTCAGTACAGTATTCATTAGAAAGGTTATTTTTCCATTTCCATTGTGAAAAGTTGTGGATGTACCGACAGAAAGTCTCCATTTTTCATCACCCCTCTGTTGGGGTACCTAGCCAACCTAGTCTCACTCCAAATTCGTCAAGCACCAGCACATAGGCAGTGACTTCCAGTGTCAGACACTGACAAAAAAAGCTGTACTTTAATGTCAGCATGATACCCGCCGGTCGCTGTTATCGTGTAATGGTACCCAGTGGCATCAGGGGAAATGTGGCAGGCCAACAGTGTGAGTTAAGGGGGTGAAAGTCCAAGTAGGATGGGGGGAGGGGTGGTGGATGGGTCCAGCAACCCCGGACTCTAAGCCAGGATGCTGGTATTCACTTCCTGTAAGATTGTAAAGCCAAACCCTGTTCTTTTTTCCTAAACCCAACCACGTGCTCTTGTTACCTAAACTCAGCCACATGTGTACGTTAGCCAAATGTAACCACATGCGTTTGGCCAGCTGATTTGGCCAAATTCTGGGGCGTCATTCATGCCGAGTGTCAGCTGAGTTGGACACACAATGGCCTAGCTAATTTCATCCGGCATACCGAGTTCAGGCCAATACTGGGCCAGGTCATTTTTGATAACGGCCCAGTAATGGCAGTGTCGGCAGTTGGAATTGGGCCAGCCCATTTTGCCAGATTCTGGGGTGTCATTTATGCCAAGTCTCAGCCGAGTTGGGCAACTGGATGTGGCCCAGCTAATTTAATCTGGCATGCTGAGTTTGGGCTGATGCAGGGCCAGGTCATTTTGACTACCTGGGAACCTCCACGAGACTTTGAAGAATCAACCTAGACAGACCAGCAGTGTCCAGAGCCTTCAACATCTCATGGTGAATCTCATGCAAACCTGGTGCCTTGTTACCGCAGAGCCTCATACTAATTCAGAATCCTCTGCCAGGGATAAAGGTAAGGCTTTCCACAAGACTTCCAGATCTACTCCTTCCATGGAGGATGCATTAGTCAGGTTGAGGAGTTCCAAAAAGAGCTATTTCCCCAGTTAGCCCCAATCATCAGTTCTCCTCCCTGCTCCCTACAGCCTGGGGAATGATGGAGCCAAGACTTTCAACTAAAACTTTGACACCAACAAAAGTCCTTGTCCCTGAACTCCTACACCACTTTGGCAACCACAGAAGCTGCAATCCATCTGGCCTACATCTGCTGCTTCAGGAGTCCTCTGGGCCAATCAGCCTGAAAAGACTTCATCAGCTTCATGGCCTCCTTCACCGCCAGCTTTCACCAGCAGGTTCTGAAGGGCTTTCACAACATGTAACCACAACTGTGTGAATGCAGGTCCCCAGCCTTCTTTAAGGTGCAAGAGACAGTCCTCTGGATTGAGTTTAAGGCCTCAGTCAGATGTTTCCCTTCGAACAAAGAACCATCCGGTTCTCTGAATACAGCAGTTCCAGCAAAGAGTCCAGACCTGGTTCTGTGTGTAGAGCCAAGTCCAACTATATCTAGTTGGTATGAGTCCACCTTCTGCAGTAACTCTGGCTGCCAGATGCTCACAGGTGAGGTCCAGTCTGTCTTCCAGGTGAGGTGCTGCAGATCTGATGTTGAAATGTTGCTTTGATGGAGATTTATATTTTCAGTGTGTGTTCTTACCGTTGAAGTTGACAGCTCTGATGTAGTCGAGAAACAGGCGTCCCTCCACAGGGTCCATGTTGCTGCAGACTCCAGGGCTGCTGGGACACAGATCCAGGTGCATGCTGTGTAGAGCATAAGCGACGGCGTAAACTGCATCGATCACAAACTGAACCTTCCCCTCCTGCTCGTAGGACGAGTCCCGGCCAATCCTCTCCTCACCTGTAGGGACAGACACATGGTCACATGACATGGGGGGCTGTTGGTGTTGATTGAAAGGTGTTTCACCACCAGGTAGGCCCCACCCCCTCAGTTGTGCGTACCTGTACATTTCTTCTTGTCAGGGTCCAGTTTGATCCCAGGTCGGGTCAGTTTACACCTGAAGTCGTCCTCCCAGAACTCATTGAACCAGATGTTCCTGCGGTTGTTCTCCAGGGAACGAGACATGAAGTACTGATCGAAGCCTGTTCAACACACACACACACACACACACACACACACACACACACACACACACACAAATGTTATATAACTTATATTAAGTTATGCATGCTATGTTATGTTTGTTATGTTATCTTATGTCAGGTTATGTCATGTCATGCCATGTATGTCATGTGTGTGATGCCATGTCATGTCATTTATGTTATGCCATGTTAATGTCATGTCATGAAACAGATGTTATGCTATGTTATATCACGTTATGTTGTTATGTACGTTATGTTATCTTATGTCAGGTTATGTTATGTCATTTATGTTATGTATGTTATGCCATGTTAATGTCATGTCATGTCACATACAGTACAGGCCAAAAGTTTGGACACACCTTCTCATTCAATGCGTTTTCTTTATTTTCATGACTATTTACATTGTAGATTCTCACTGAAGGCATCAAAACTATGAATGAACACATGTGGAGTTATGTACTTAACAAAAAAAGGTGAAATAACTGAAAACATGTTTTATATTCTAGTTTCTTCAAAATAGCCACCCTTTGCTCTGATTACTGCTTTGCACACTCTTGGCATTCTCTCCATGAGCTTCAAGAGGTAGTCACCTGAAATGGTTTCCACTTCACAGGTGTGCCTTATCAGGGTTAATTAGTGGAATTTCTTGCTTTATCAATGGGGTTGGGACCATCAGTTGTGTTGTGCAGAAGTCAGGTTAATACACAGCCGACAGCCCTATTGGACAACTGTTAAAATTCATATTATGGCAAGAACCAATCAGCTAACTGAAGAAAAACCAGTGGCCATCATTACTTTAAGAAATGAAGGTCAGTCAGTCCAGAAAATTGCAAAAACTTTAAATGTGTCCCCAAGTGGAGTCGCAAAAACCATCAAGCGCTACAACGAAACTGGCACACATGAGGACCGACCCAGGAAAGGAAGACCAAGAGTCACCTCTGCTTCTGAGGATAAGTTCATCCGAGTCACCAGCCTCAGAAATCGCAAGTTAACAGCAGCTCAGATCAGAGAGCAGATGAATGCCACACAGAGTTCTAGCAGCAGACCCATCTCTAGAACAACTGTTAAGAGGAGACTGCGCGAATCAGGCCTTCATGGTCAAATAGCTGCTAGGAAACCACTGCTAAGGAGAGGCAACAAGCAGAAGAGATTTGTTTGGGCCAAGAAACACAAGGAATGGACATTAGACCAGTGGAAATCTGTGCTTTGGTCTGATGAGTCCAAATTTGAGATCTTTGGTTCCAACCGCTGTGTCTTTGTGAGACGCAGAAAGGTGAACGGATGGATTCCACATGCCTGGTTCCCACTGTGAAGCATGGAGGAGGAGGTGTGATGGTGTGGGGGTGTTTTGCTGGTGACACTGTTGGGGATTTATTCAAAATTGAAGGCACACTGAACCAGCATGGCTACCACAGCATCCTGCAGCGACATGCCATCCCATCCGGTTTGCGTTTAGTTGGACGATCATTTATTTTTCAACAGGACAATGAGCCCAAACACACCTCCAGGCTGTGTAAGGGCTATTTGACCAAGAAGGAGAGTGATGGAGTGCTGCGGCAGATGACCTGGCCTCCACAGTCACTGGACCTGAACCCAATGGAGATGGTTTGGGGTGAGCTGGACCGCAGAGTGAAGGCAAAGGGGCCAACAAGTGCTAAACACCTCTGGGAACTCCTTCAAGACTGTTGGAAAACCATTTCAGGTGACTACCTCTTGAAGCTCATGGAGAGAATGCCAAGAGTGTGCAAAGCACTAATCAGAGCAAAGGGTGGCTATTTTGAAGAAACTAGAATATAAAACATGTTTTCAGTTCTTTCACCTTTTTTTGTTAAGTACATAACTCCACATGTGTTCATTCATAGTTTTGATGCCTTCAGTGAGAATCTACAATGTAAATAGTCATGAAAATAAAGAAAACGCATTGAATGAGAAGGTGTGTCCAAACTTTTGGCCTGTACTGTATGTTATATGTTTTGTATGTTGTTATGTTTTGTATGGTATGCTGTGTGTTATGTCATGTCATGTCATGTCATGTCATGTATGTTATGTATGTTATGCCATGTCTTGTCATGTCATGTCATGTTACATCATGTTTTGTATGTTGTTATGTTTTGTACGGTATGCTGTGTGTTATGTCATGTCATGTCATGTATGTTATGTATGTTATGCCATGTCTTGTCATGTTACATCATGTTTTGTATGTTGTTATGTTTTGTACGGTATGCTGTGTGTTATGTCATGTCATGTCATGTCATGTATGTTATGCCATGTCTTGTCATGTCATGTCATGTTACATCATGTTTTGTATGTTGTTATGTAAGTGTGATGGTAATGGTTTTTATTTTTACCGTCTATTGAAGCCCGTTTGGGCAGAATGGTCACGGCGCCCTCGGCGACGTCCTCCAGCTCTGCGATTGGTGAGCTCTTTGCTCCCCAGCTGTCCGACCCCACAAACAAGAAGTGACCGGTCATATTAGCACGCTTTGCCGCCTCGAGGACACGCCTACCAGGAGGACAGGGGAGTGGTCAGAGTGGAGTCATGTGACCACAGTTTGTGAACGTGATCGGTTTGTTTTTGTCGTTGTTTATATGAACTGATGTTGTTTGTGATTTTACTTGATGTCATCCTCGTTGGCGAAGATGATCACTCCTCTGGCGTTGCTCGTCTCCATCAGACGTTTGATGATCTTGTCAAATTCTCCGGCTGTTGGCTCACGAGGAATCTTTACCGACTGAGCAATACACACCCCACCTGACAGACAGACAGACAGACAGACAGACAGACAGACAGACAGGTACACAGACAGACAGACAGACAGGTACACAGAGAGACAGACAGAGTCAGCGTGAGGGAGGGAGACCGTGTAATGTTCGCCATCTTTTCCAGCTGTTGTGATTTTTTGATGGTGTCTGATCTCAGATGCACTCTGGGAGTGGAAAGGGATTTAAGTGTAATGAACATTTGCCTGATAACGACACACCACCTGCCATCTGTTGTGAATTTTAAATTCTACCTAAAACCTAGAGTTGACGTTTTAAAACTTCAAATCAGTTCTGAATGTTTTCAGGAGGCTGACGTGACACTGACAGAATTACAAATGTTGTTTACTTCCAAACTTTACATTTCCAGAAAAAAGCATATTTTTTTTACATTATTACAAAAGGTATTACATCATCTGTAAAAATGTTGTTATGATATCAGTGAGGACATTTTACTTTATTATTGGTAGAGTTATAGCATTATTGGGTTTTATTACATTTTTAATGAGGTTGAATGTAAATATGATGACATTTTCAGACATGGTTACATTTTGGGGCGCCGCAGTGTATGAACTGTTTCCTGTGGGAGGTGTGACAGAAGCTTTGTGGATAAAAGCAGAAAGAGACTGAGTGAATAAATGATGATGAACATGAGGAGCTGAAAACATGATGAGGAGACTGTACCCTTCCTCACATAAATGCATGAAACAGACTGAAATGTGACGCCCAAGCTCCCTATTTTCCAGGAAAACCAACATTCAACTTTTGGAATACAGCAACGTGCACCGCATGTCATGTGATGAGGAACAACCAATCACAGCCTTTGTTCTGTAAAGATCAGTCTGAGAGGTTGATCATTTTAGTGCAGAGCTTTAGAAAGATTTAAATCTGTCCCACAGACAATATTTTACTTTACACTTAAAATTAGGGCTGTCAAATGATTATTATTTTCAATCATGATTAATTTCAGAAGTTAATTGAGATTAAGTGCATCTTTAATCGCATGTTTAAAATTCCAATATTTTGGATTTCAGAACCGTTCTGAAGTCACTCACTGACGTCCAGTGATCTGTGGTTAATGTGACAGCATTTGCACTTTTCAGGAGTTCCAGTTTACTGTCTTTCTCTGATTCATAAAGGTCCTGTATGTGTCAAACTATTGTTCCCCCCTAATGGTACGACATATAACTGGTCACAACATGTCAACCTGAGGATGTCCCCTTAATATATGATATACTTGTGCAGTGTTGTGTCTGTGTCACTCTGCAGTTACATCCTCAAAATAGTAGTTGGCGACAGGGTTTCTGTGAAGTGCTGTAAAGTTTAGTTGATTCAAAACACACATTAAACACACATTAAACATGGCTTAACAGAGATAATTTCAAACACAAGTACACAAATCAGCTTCACTATAACTCGCAGCATTCACAGACAAACACTTGTCTTTATCTGGACACATTTTCCCCACAAATACAACATGCTAACGTTATTAGCACAAGCCTATAGCATTTTACATTGTATAAATTAGCCTAGCAGCTAGCAGAGTTTTCTAGGAAGAATAACACATAGGACTTAGTTTCATCCACAGGTCTGTGACGTTTTGTTCACTCCAAAATGGTGCTGTGCCGCCTTTGACAATGCGATTTCCTGCTGACAGAAGTCTGATTAGGTGCACCTGTTGGTTCAGCTCGTAGGTGTAGCTCAAACTTGAAGTACTTCGGTGATATTTTAATTCCATTTGACTCAAGGTGCAGATTACTTTTGAGTAAGCAACTGAACTGTCTGGGAGTTTTTTTTTAAGTAGAAGGAGACATTCAAAAGTGCAGGGGTGCATTAAGAGACAAAGTAAGGGTGCGTCGAAGATGACATACCCAAATTAAAATGACTGTAGCTTCTGAACCGCTCTGACTACATGCATGCATGAGGTCTTGCCAGAAAGAAAACTCCCTGAAGTTTCTTGTGAAAGTGTCAGAAACACTCTAGGTGATACAGAGACAGAGTAATGGGCCTCTGAAGTCAGTAAAAAATTGAAGATTTTGCCTAAAATAAAATAAAAAATGTTTTTCAGGATGAATAACTGTCTGTGGCTTCATCTGAGCAGGTAAATGACACTGTGGGGCTGTAGGCACACTATCAATGAACACTTGTTTCAAATTTGAAGAAGACTGCTCAAAGTATGACCATTCTACAGTGTTTTTACCATGAAAAGATCCAGGCGGAGCTCCAAATGACAAGTCGGTCACTCGGCTTCAAAACAGCACTATCAGTGATCAAACAACACTCAGCCAGCTTCAAACATTGTACCTTATTGAAATCAGGTGTGATTATGATAGCTGATGTTGTTTATGACACAGAAACACCATAAAATATCACCAAATAAAGCCATATGAAACATGAAAGTTATGATCCCACTTTCTAGACGGTGTATCTCAGCCAAAAATAGTGGTAGGAGTGAGACTCTTACCTTTTATAAAAGAGCTAAGTCCCTGCTAACAGCTCCACATAAGAACGTGAGTAATCCTTTAACTTTTCCTGTTGAAAAACGGCATGACATGACTTGTCACCACTCATCGCGATTTGGACTTTGTGTGTTTAGGCTGCTCTGGTGCCAAATACATAATAAATAAAAGAAAAATGATGCCGGATTCTGGAAGCCAAGAGCTTCCTGAATCTGGTGATACCAAACATCACATGGTTTGATGACGTAGTGTGCCTGGGAGATACCATTTAACAGAGGAGGGGGGAAGCGCGGACGCCGGCGTCCTGGCAGAGTTAGAGAGGCTAAAAAGAAAAACTATTTGGACCTTAATTGCAACACAAAGCATTAATGCTGACAGCCGTACTTAAAAAAACAATGTCTGGAAGATGATCAGCTCTGAGGGTTTCTGGTAGATTATAGTCACTCAGCAACACCAGGCTCAACCTGCCTCCTCGCTCTTTAAATTTGGCACAAAAAATGACGCAGCATGTGAATGAGCACTTGTGTAGATGATGAGCAGAAACCATGTCCAAGTTTGGGAACACACTTTCCACAACTTTCTGGTTTTCATGATCACACACTGTCACAACTCATACATGTTAAGATAAGAGGGGCTGCTGTTCTCATACCACAGAAGCTAAATATTTAGCCTGACCCCTGAACAACGTTTGGTGGTTCATTCTAGAACTCAGAAAATTTGGCACATCGGGAAGAAGAGAAGAATAAAGCATAAGAACAGAAGAAAGTAGAAGAAAGTAGAACCCTGATGTACCAGCCTCTCTGGAGATCTGCATGAAGGCGTCGACTCCGCTCTCTCCGTAGTTTCCCTCAGAGGCCAGCGTGGAGACGTAGTTCCAGCCCAGAGCTTTGACGATGTCCAGCATAGCCTGAGCCTGGTACGAGTCCGGAGGAACCACCCGAGAGAAGAAGTCGTACCGGTTATTATCGCTGAGCTCCGGAGCCGTCGATGCATAGCTCACCTGAGGGATCTAACACACGGACCAGTAATCAATAATCAGTATTTATTATCACACTGGTTATTTCAGGTGGTAAATGTTCATCTTAGTTAACGTTATCTGGCTAATGATGGAGGACGTCAAACAAAATATCTCCTATTGTTACCTGAAGCTCGGTGTATTTGGACAGAACTTTAGTGTCTCTGAAAGACTGATGGAACAGGGGAGGATGGCACTGACGACACCCACTGTGGTTGTTGTCATCTTCCAACACCATAATATCAACTAAACGACGATGGTTGGATTATGTAAACAGCTCAGTTAACAGCAGACATTAAAATTTGACATATGCCAAAGGTAAGGTAAGGTAATGTATTATTTATAACTGCTGATGACTTTGTGTAATGTGTGTGTGTGTGTGTGTGTGAGAGAGAGAGATGTATGTGCCTTTTGATGGTCATTTACAAGGTGTCACATGTGTAATTAGGTTTGGTACACTGGCTAGCTGTAACCATGGTAACAACAGAGTGACAGGGACAAACTCAGTGTTTCAGTAACATTACATTCCCCTCATCAGGCTAGATTGAGTTTGGCAACTACTCTCTCGGGCTCGGATGCGATTTGGTTACTACTGTATTGGTCGGATTTGTTTATTACATTTTCAGGCTTAGGCTAGGGTCAGGTCTGGTTACTTTTGTCTTGGGCTCGGGCTTGAGTTTGGTTACGACTGTCTCAGGCTCGAGTTGGGGTTGGTTACTACTGTAGCGGTCAGGGTTGGTTAGTATTCTCTTGGGTTTGGGCTCGGGCTCGGGTGTGGTTACTACTGTATCCGCCTTTTCGGTTACTACTCTCAGGCTTGGGTTGGGTTGGGTTGCTACTGTTTTGGGCTCTTGTTGGGGTTGGGTACTACTGTCTCAGTCTTTTTGATTTCAGGCTTAGGTTGGGTTCAGTTACTACTGTCTTGGGCCCGGGTCCGGTTTGGTTACTACTGTATCAGTCAGATTTGGTCACTACTCTTTCAGGCTCGGTCTTGGAGTTAGTTACTACTCTCTCAAGCTCAGGCTGGGTAGGGTTTGGTTACTACTGTCTTTGGCTCGGGTCAGAGTTGGTTACGACTGTCTTGTTGTTTTTTTTTGTTTTGTTTTTTAAAGATATTTTTTGGGCATTTTTTTGCCTTTATAGATAGGACAGTTAAGGGTGAAGGGGGGAGAGAGAGAGGTAATGACATGCAGCAAAGGGCCACAGGCTGGAGTTGAACCCGGGGTGCTGCGGCCTTGAACATGGGGCGCCTGCTCTATCCACTAAGCCACCGATGCCCCAACTACTGCCTCAGCCTTGGGCCAGGGTTGGGTTTGGTTACTACTGTCTCTGGCTTGGATCGGGGTTGGTTACTATTGTCTTGGGCTCAGGTTGGGTTCCATTTCTACGGTATCGTTCGGAATCTGTAACTACTCTCTTGGGCTCTCTCGGGATCATGAGCTCACTTTCCTAACAGTTCATGACACACACACACTTAGGGCTGGCTCAGACTTGCCTTGGACCAGCCCCTAGTTAGGCTGATGTAGGCCTACGATGCCTCTCAAAGTCAAGGAAGGATCCTTACACGGCTGAATTTTAAGGTGGTTTTGTCATCGAACCTGTTCCATTGTCAAGGATCCTTCTACCGAGGAACGATTCTACGATTCTACTGAATTATCAAGGGTGCATGTATGTATACTCAGCGGGCATGGAGTACCCACAATTCTTCCTGTATGATTTGCCGGAATTAAAGGTGTCCTCTTCACCAGCCAGCCTGCTCCAATGTGTGTTCACTGAATGCTAGGAGAGAGTCTTCCCAAGCCTCTGTAGGAGAACCTGTCCTACCAAGGAAGCATCCTTTACTTTAAGAAGCACTGCTAGTCTGCCCGAGGACTTCCTGTGATACACTGAGCTCCTCTCTCCATCTGTGTACAGTCACGTCTCATTAATGCACGTTACTGACTCCGCCTCCTCCCATGAGCTTTTGTGCTCCCACACCTCACAGTTTCTTTGATTGTGATTGTGCCTGCTGTCGTGATCCTACTTGATGCTGACTGCTGCTATTACTAGTATTCTATTACATTCACTATTCTAATTATTATTAGTTATATCGCTATAAGTACAGTTGTTACTGTTGTTACCGTGCTTCTCTCTGTTGAATCAGAGTTTGATGATGTAGAACCTGCTCTGAATAAAAAAGGTCTCGAGATAACTTCTGTTATGATTTGGTGCTTTATTAATAAAAATTGACTTTAACCGGTGTTACAGTCACAGATCTGATGTCATGAATCATGTGACTGCTTTCACACTACAAAGTTCACTTTGAACTGAATTGAGATCTTCATGCTCCTTCACTCAAAACTCAGGGTCAAATTAAACACATGCATACCTCTGGTCAAACTGGGAACACTGGTGGGCTTAAACAGAGCATAGGTACACACGCACACACACACACACACACACACACACACACACACACACACACACACACACACACAGAGGATTAGTGTTGTGTAACAGCAGCTGAATGTGTGTCAAAGAACAATCACATTAACACAAAACACTGAGTGTGTGTGTGTGTGTGTGTGTGTGTGCAGATTAATGAAGGACTTTACATTAACGAGCTCCTAAAAGCAGACCTCGTTATGACAGTCATCATCATCATCATCATCATCATCATCAGACGCTTCAGTGGAGCTCGATCGCTGTGTTCAGGTCAGTTTGTCGTTTTCAGAGAAACACATGAAGCTGAAGTCAGAAACCTCTCTGACATCACAGCCAACTCACACTGTGATTGGTCGGGTGTGTAGAGGTGAGAAAGTGGGCGGGGTTTGAATTTCTCCCTCAGATATGTCTCTGTCACTTTTCATATGAACAGGTTGACACTGTGAACGTCTTCAGGAAACACTGAACGTGTGACAACTTGTCTCCATATTTAAGACCTTTGCACACTGAGTCCGTTTTTTCGATTGTGAAACAAACTGTAACACACAGAAACCTTGCACACTGAGTCTGATGCATTTTTTGTTTATTCTATGTGTTGCAAAAATTCGCAGTAAGGGACAAAAATGAAAATACACATTTCCTCTCCTGCTACTGTCCACTGGAGTTATTTATCTGTCACCACTCTCTGTCCCTATGTCTTGCAATTTGGCACCGCAGCTCCTGTCCTAGTGTACCAGAGTTTAATTCTACTTCCTGTTATTGCTATAATGTGTAAGACATGCAATATGTAGTTATGTGGTGATACCGGAGTAATTGGCTCAAGGGCGCCCTCTCTCAGAGGTAGCAGGTAAATGCCACTGCAGGCGTTAAAACATTGCCACTTAATGGGAGACGTGCCTGAGGTGAGTTGTTGATCATAGCACTGTGTGTAAATATTGTGTCTGTATGTTCACCATATGAACATATATTCACTGTGTGTTATGGAAATGTAACTGGGATGAGTTACGAGTGGGTTAATTAATGCACTTTGTGAAACAGCTAGCTTTTATGCTAAAATAACATGCTGTTCTTTTGTACTGTGCTGTGTGTGAGGTGCCTGTGTTGAGCCTACGGCATGACTGACCAGTGCATATCCTGTTCCTGTTCAGAGAATAAAGGGCGGTGTAAAAGGGACGACGAGCCTCCTCATTACTGAACACACAACACAGATTCCGAGGGTTGCCTACCAGCAGGTACAGCGAGGCATGACTGAGTTCGGTTACACTAGGTCCTCTTTTAATCTGTATTTACATGCTTCTTTTAGGCAGATTAATATTCAATCAAGAACTCAACTTCCATCGTTATGCCAATGACACTCACCTCTGTGTCTATAAAACCAAGATTCCCCAAACAGGCTGGGGGTTGACATGCAGCAAAGGGCCGCAGGTTGGAATTGAACCCCCGGCTGCTGCGGCAAAGACACAGCCTTTGTATATGGGATGTCTGCTCCACTAGGTGAGCTAGTGGACACCTCTCTAAGGAGCCGAGCAGTATGTTACGGTTCAGTTCGGTTTTAACACATTGTTTCTGTCTCCACAGTGTAAAGTTGTGGATGGTACCAACAGCAGCGTTCCTTAGCGTCCCCATGTTTGGTCCCCCCTCTGTTGGGGTACCTAGCACACAGATCTGGTACTAAAAGGTGGAGCTAGAAACCCTGCAGTCTGATTGGTCAGTAGAGGACGCTCACTCTGGTTTTATGTAACCTCTGTTCATACATCAGTAAACTACAACTATAAAATGAAAGAGAAAAAAATAACTTCATTCACTGGGCCGACTGCCGGCAACTTTTAAGGTGGAACGTTAACTTGTAATGTTACTCAATGCATGAGTTGATGACGTGAATCCATCAGCACACCTTAAATTTCACTGTGACAACTTTGACCATCACTTTAGTTTTTATATGACACACACTTTTAGTAATGACTTTAAAAATATAGATTCATTTGGAGCGGATTATGTGAAGGTCATATATTCTAATCCTCACTTCCTGTGGGCTACAGCAACACTAAACCCCTGAGCTTGCCTGAGAAGGACTAAATGCACAAAGCTGCTATTTTGAAATATCCCATGGAGAGAGACTCTCACTGCAGCCTGTTCTATTTTGTTCTGAAAATGTCGGTGCAGTAGAAACTCTAAACAGACCGAGGGTCTAGGTACCATGTCTGAAGGGTTACTGCTGGTTCCAAAGGTGCTGTACTGAAAGTGTTTGGTGGAGACGAGGTTTTTGATTTCAGTTTACCTTTGACCAATCATGTCAGTAATGTCATTTTTATTCTTCACTGACTAAAAAAAGTTATTCTATTTTACCTATACTTGACCATTGAAATTCACTCTTTACCTGCATAAAAACTAAAGCAGGCTCATGCCTTCAAATTGCAGCGAGACCCATTTTAAATAGACCCTGCACAGTTGCAGCGGTTAGTGCTTAGTTTGCATGTTCTCCCTGTGTCAGCGTGGGTTTCCTCTGGGTGCTCTGGTTTCCTCCCACAGTCCAAAGACATGCAGGTTAATTGGTGATGTCCAGGGTGAACCCCGCCTCTCGCCCAATGTCAGCTGGGATAGGCTCCACCCCTTCTGCAACCCCCAACAGGATAAGTGATGGATAAACAAATGATAAAATGAATGAATTAAAAATAACGCATTAAAAATTAGCGCAGACTAATGCTTCCCCTGGTGCCCTTTGACCCTGTGCATCATTGAAGGCCACGGTGTCTTTGTCACATGATGGAGGCAGATGAGACGACGCTGCTCGGCCCCGTGAATGGAACATGTACATTTTAAAAAATCACCCAGATGGAGCTGTCGATAGGAGCACCGTTCTCTGCAGGTTCTGCAAGAAGGAATTTTGAACCATCGGAAAAGGACAGAGGTGTCGTATCCGGCACAGATCGTAAAGATCTTTGAGGCAAAATTATAATGAATCATATTTGGCTATACTGATCAAACTGGTTCAACTAAACTCGGTCTGCTTCCAACGAGAGACACCTGTTTCTGTTCCGGCTGAGATTTCAGACCACCAGGAACCAGGAACGTCTCTCAGATCCATATCTGCATCCGCTAAAATAAGTGATGGAAAGAGGAACGATCCATAATAATAATGGTAAAATATTCCCATGATGCACCTCTGTGGCCGAGTGTTTCTGCTGTTTCAGTTATAATAATCTGCTGAAACACACACACACACACGCACGCACGCACGCACACACACACACACACACACACACACACACACACACACACACACACACCGCAGTCATTAAAGGCCGTCATTAGAGACGGTCAGTCATCCAGACACTAACTGTCTGTTTAAAACATTAATCCACAAACCAGACTACTTCATCCACCCTCCGTCTGTCTGTCTGTTCACCTGTCTCTCTGTCCATCTGTCTGTCCCTCCATACTTCTCTGTTAACCAACCAGCATGTGGAAATGTTGACATGTTGCACTGTTCACTTTTGTCCTCTGCCCCGGTTCAGACTGTCAGCCGGAGGCCGACTCCAGTTCAGCCTGAGAGGCTGAATTTAGGACAATAATCCCCCACAAACAGAGACAACTAACATACATGATGACACATTGTTCTGTTTGAAGAGTTCACATCCTCCAGGGACCACATCAGACCAGAAACCTGAGCTCTGCTGTGAAAACAATAAACAGCAGAAGCTTCAACCTGCTGGATGTTCTGTTCCACTCCAGCCTTTTATATCGTCACACATCAGATGGATCAATGGACTGAACATATGGTATATTACCAGGTGTATTACCTGCATGTCACCTGTATATTACCAGGTGTATTAACTACATGTTGTATGTTATCAGGTGTATTATCTGTGTGTTACATGTATATCATTTACCTCAAACAGTCGCAGGATGTTGGCCACCATGATGGACACGGAGCTGGCCGACGCTCCGATCACTCCCACCACCCTCTCTGGTTTACGGATGATGGGCGGCTCTCCGTTGGAGCAGCGGATGTCAGACGTGTCTTTCTGGATCAGCGCCTGGACGAAGGTGAGCGACTGCTCCAAAGCGTAGGTGTCTCTGGAGCAGGTGTCAAGGATGCGGGCCCCCAGGGTGATGTTGGGCAGCAGGTCAGGGTCGCTGTTGATCTGGTCCAGAGGAGACATCCATCCATCCATCCACCCACCCATCCATCCATCCATCCATCCATCCATCCATCCATCCATGCATCCATCCATTCATCAGTGGCTCACGGGCGTGGAATTTTAACAATGATACATTAAGTGTATGTCCAGCAAATATTGAAATAATGGAGTCTTGGAAGTGAAACATGGTGCAGGTCACTCACCTGTACCACCTGTCCACCAATCCAGAGCCAGAGAGACAGCAGGAGGCGGGACCATAGTGAGGACTGATGAGGTGCCCATCCAGTCCAGAAGAAGATGTGATGATGACAGTGGTGGAGATGGAGGGGGGAGGATGTGGGGCCTGATGATGTCATACTGAGGTGACGTTCAGGGGAGACTGTGCATCCTGCTTCTTACACCTGAGGAGACATCCATCCATCCATCCACCCATCCATCCATCCATCCATCCATCCATCAGTTAAAAGGCTCAAATTTTTTTTTACCGAATGATACATTAATGTATTTCCAGCAAATATTGAAATAATAAAGAGTCTTAATGAAACATGTGCAGTGTCACATGTTTAGTGTAAACTGTCACACGACCAGAGCTGTTTACTTCCTGGTTGTACCATGAGACGAGGATCGAAGCCAAACAAAAGGTTAGTAGAGTGTTAACTTCAAGACAGGAAAGAGGTTTTTGGTACACATTATCTTAAAGGTGTCTGATGTTGATATGTGCGTGTGCAATTACTCAGCTTTGCTACACAATACATAAGACTGAATTTATACTTCTGCTTTGAACTGATGCCGTAGCCTGATGTGCACCTCCCCAGAAATGTAACTACACATCGTTCACAGACCTCCTGTCTGTCTCTGTAAGCTGAAACCATTTCCCTCAGTGGAAACAAAGCTTTGATTTACTTTCATTTCACAGATAAGAAACAATTAATTGTGAAGACAATAAAGCCTCCACAAAATATAATTTTAAGTCTTGTGCGTGATTTATCCTGGCTTCATATGGGCAGAGGAAATCTGTGCTCATCGCCAGGCTAATGTATACAATGTAAAATGCCACAGACTTGTGCTAATAACGTTAGCATGTTGTATTTGTGGGGAAAATGTGTCCGGATAAAGACAAGTGTTTGTCTGTGAATGCTGCGAGTTATAGTGAAGCTGATTTGTGCCATGTTTAATGTGTGTTTAATGCGTGTTTGATGTGTGTTTAATGTGCGTTTGAATTGTGTTTGTGTGTTTGATGTGTGTTTAAAGTGTGTTTGACTTGCGTTTAATGTGCGTTTGATGTGTGTTTGATGTGTGTTTAATGTGTGTTTAATGTGCGTTTGATGTGTGTTTAATGTGTATTTGATGTGTGTTTAATGTGTGTTTAATGTGCGTTTGATGTGTGTTTGATGTGTGTTTAATGTGTTCTATGTGTGTTCTATGTATATTTAATGTGTGTTTAATGTGCGTTTGATGTGTGTTTAATGTGCATTTGATGTGTGTTTGATGTGTGTTTAATGTGTTCTATGTGTGTTCTATGTATATTTAATGTGTATTTAATGTGTGTTTAATGTGTGTTTAACGTGTGTTTAATGTGTGTTTTGAATCAACTAAACGTTACAGCACTTCACAGCTGCCAACTAGTGTTCTGGAGGTGTAACTGCAGAGTGACACAGACACACCACCGCACAAGTATAAATGCTCACAACCGCTCCTGCTTAAGAAGCAGGAAAGTCCATATAAGGAGGGCAGGAGTGGTGGATGGGTCCAACAAACCCTGGACTTTCACCCAGGAGCTGAGTGTTTCCTTCCCAAATGCCAAACCAAGATGTTTTATTCTAAAGCTAACCACGTGCTTTTGTTGATGTCCTGGTGTTGGTAGTGCATCCTGGAACGTCAACAGCAGACGCAGAATGCAGCACGTCATATATTAACATAAAAGGCCACTGACAAAGTGGTGATATATGTATGTAGAAGGGTTTTTGATATGTAAAGTAGTCTGAATATGATAGAGCATTCAAGTGGTAAAGCTGTGGAACTGCCAGTGACAGAGTTTCAAATGTGGTGGGACAGATCAGTATTTTGATGACTGCGGAGGAGATTACGTTAATTCGGTCAATAAATGGAAGATACAACGCAGTATCCCACCGATCGCTATTGCGACCAATCATAAAACACTTTTTCACCTGTTCCATGAACATTTTAAAGAATAATAACTGATTATGTCAAAAGAGTCAGATGACAGATGATTTGGACAGTTTTATGTCTGGGGGAAAAAAATGGGATTAAAAGGGTTAATTAAAACTTGTCATGTTCATATATTAAACACAGAAATACTGAAAACGGTTTCTTTTGTTTAATTTCAGGTCTAATTATCTGCTCTCTTTATTGACTTTTGACTTTATTGGCCTCAGGATTGATGGATGTTTGATGGCAACTGAAAATAAAAACAACAGGTGCATCGTTGAAAGTTTGTAGGGGGCGTTACTGAGACATTTTTTGAAACCAGAGTGCAAGACACATATAATATCAGAATTTCCACCACTTCTGATAAGTGCGCAAAATTTCATGAATTTTTGAGCGTCTTCAGACCCTCAAACGAGAGATTTATTTCTAGGAATACTGATAATAATAAGTCCTTCAATTTCAAGAGGGTCCTTGCACGGCGTGGTGCTCTGGCCCTCACCAGTAAATGTGGAATTACACTTAAAGCCTGTAGAGTATTTCAGATCAGAGAACTATGGGACAAGCAGTTACTGGATGGAGGTTCTGAATTCAAAGGCAGACGGACTTTAAAATTATTTCTAGTCATTTGTCATTTTTTTTTTTTTTAAATCATCATTACCAACATTTATCGGACTAAACTTTTCATACAGACAGTGAAACTAAAGCCGACCAAACTGTGAATCATGTTTCATTACTTATACACAAAATGCATTTTCCAATATCCACGAACTCTTCTCTCGTTCATCCTCCACCTCCTGTAAAACACTGATCTGCAGCACAGTTTCTAAAATGCTGACACGCTGTTTTAGAAACTGTTGGAGACACTTTGAAGATAGAATGACGGCAACTTCTGTTCAGTTTGTGTGTGAACAGTTTTTAAAACGTACAAACCCTCTGACACACTGTAAAAACCACACAGCAGGTGAATACTGAGGCTCAGCACAGAAGACGCTGCCCAGTGTTTCACATATACTCATTATTACACCGAAGGAACGACAGGGTCACATCTCAGTTATGTTACATATGATTCATGTTACAAACTGAAACTAAAAACAGGACACCTTGGTGGGATTCCAGTTTGGATTTATTAATATTCAATTTATTGTAAAAGAAAATATGCTGGGATTTTTTAATACATTTCAATATGTGTCCTGCAGAAGTGCACAGAATTTACCGTCACTCTGTCTTGAATTTTTTAAGGGTTTTTAAAGCGTTACCGTTAAAACTGTGCTGCAGATACACAGTGTTTTACATAGTGTTTTACATAGTGTTTTACACAGTGTTTTACATAGTGTTTTACACAGTGTTTTACACAGTGTTTTACACAGTGTTTTACATAGTGTTTTACAGGAGGTGGAGGATGAACGAGAGAAGAGTCCATGGATTTTGTGGGAAAGTAATGAAATATGATTCACAGTTTGGTTGACTTCTGCTTCTATGACTGTGCCAACTGTTCTGATGAATGCATGTTAGTTATAATAATAATAATAATAATAATAATAAAACACTGTGAAAGATAAATCAGTAAGAGCTGAATGATTATTGAAAAGTTAGATTTTCTCTAAGTAGCTGTTATTTTCTGTCACAGCCGCTCTCTGTAAAGTCACAGTGAATCAGAGGTGTTTTTAAATTTTAAATTATTATTTCTGAACAAACCATGAAAAATAATCTAGAAAATATAGAAACATGAGGAGAATCAGTAAAAGAACAACAACATGCACAGTGTCATAGTAATGTAATAAATAACAAGTAATATAAATATATTTAACATTAATACTTATATATATATTTTGAATATATATATGAAAATATAGACATAGATTTATTATATATTAAATATATGTTTATTGTCTCTGTGAGTGTGTATGTATTTGTTTATTTATTTATTCATATATATTTTATATTTTCAATAAATATGTATTTATATTAATCGTTGTGATAAATAATAAGTAAAATCAATATGTAATATTAATATGTATATATATTTATTAAAGATATATTTATCAAATTTGTTGTGTTTTTGTCTGTATTTATTTACTTCTTCATATATATTAAATTTAAAAAATGAATATATATCTATTATTCATTGATCTAATAAATAAGAAATATAGCAGTTTTATTAGTGATTGATCTGCAGATTGATCAATAAATGTTTGTAAAACATCTTTTAGAATAAAAAAATGCCGAAAGTGACGTTTTTAAATGTCTTCAGTTTACTGTGATGTAAAACTCAATCGATGATTAAGACGTCTAAATCAGCTGTTAATTGATTTTCTGTTAATCAATAATCAATTAAACTCTGACACAAGAGAGGATGGAAATGTGTACGAATGATTGATATTAAATCTAAAATCAGCTGTGGATTGATTTCCTGTTGATCTGTAATAAATCAAAACTGACACAGAGTCCAGCTCAGTGAATATCGGATCGATATAATCAATAAACTCATCAGTTTGTTTAAATTACTTCAGAATGTTTTGTTGTTGTTGTTGTTGTTTTTTAATTAAATGTGACGTCACATCAACAACTAAAATTTGGATCAGTGTGTGACATCAGTCCAGTTTGAAGTCACTGGTTTCAAACAGCAGCTGAATATAAACCAGTTCAGTTGTGTGTGGAACTCACCGGAGCGGAGTCCCGTCTCCTCCCGGTCCGAGCTCACTCCTGGACCCGCTCAGCTCCTCACGGCCGCCGCTCTGCTCCGGTCAAACGCTCCGCTGCTGCTCCCGGGGAAAGTTTGGGTTCACCTCCTGCTGCTCCTCCGGTCAGAGGAGGACTGAGGACCTGTCTGTCTGACTGACTGTCTGTCTGTCTGTCTGTCGGTGTGTCTAATTAAGACATGCACATGGACATGTTGCTGCGTGTGTGTGTGTGTGTGTGTGTGTGATCTCAGAGTATAGCAATCCGATAGTGACCTCTGCTGGTGACTGTGAGTCATGACTGTTCACCTGTTCAGATGTCAGACAGGTGTTCAGTGTTTACCTCCTCATGTGTAAACTCACTTTGATCTTCACACACACACAC
Source organism: Epinephelus fuscoguttatus (assembly GCF_011397635.1). Taxonomy (NCBI): domain Eukaryota; kingdom Metazoa; phylum Chordata; class Actinopteri; order Perciformes; family Serranidae; genus Epinephelus; species Epinephelus fuscoguttatus. Next base: position 45,219,463 of record NC_064758.1, on the reverse strand, counting down.
AAACACACACACAGAGCTCTGAGTCCATACTCAGAGCTGAACTTTAATAACCACATTAATATGATCACAGACTCTGTGCTGCTCAAACATATCAAAGGACAACATGTGTTTATCTGCAGATGACCTGGCATGTCTCTGCAGGTCAGGTCTCTGCAGGTCTGGGACAGGTCTCTACAGGTCTGGGACAGGTCTCTACAGGTCTGGTCTCTGCAGGTCAGGTCTCTGTAGGTCTGGGACAGGTCTCTGCAGGTCAGGTCTCTGCAGGTCTGGGACAGGTCTCTACAGGTCTGGTCTCTGCAGGTCTGGGACAGGTCTCTACAGGTCTGGTCTCTGCAGGTCAGGTCTCTGTAGGTCTGGGACAGGTCTCTACAGGTCTGGTCTCTGCAGGTCAGGTCTCTGCAGGTCAGGTCTCTGTAGGTCTGGGACAGGTCTCTGCAGGTCAGGTCTCTGCAGGTTTGGGACAGGTCTCTACAGGTCTGGGACAGGTCTCTGCAGGTTTGGGACAGGTCTCTACAGGTCTGGGACAGGTCTCTGCAGGTCAGGTCTCTACAGGTCTGGGACAGGTCTCTGCAGGTCAGGTCTCTGCAGGTTTGGGACAGGTCTCTGCAGGTCTGGGACAGGTCTCTGCAGGTCTGGGACAGGTCTCTGCAGGTTTGGGACAGGTTTCTGCAGGTCAGGTCTCTACAGGTCTGGGACAGGTCTCTGCAGGTCAGGTCTCTACAGGTCTGGGACAGGTCTCTGCAGGTCAGGTCTCTACAGGTCTGGGACAGGTCTCTGCAGGTCAGGTCTCTGCAGGTCAGGTCTCTGCAGGTTTGGGACAGGTCTCTGCAGGTCAGGTCTCTGCAGGTCAGGTCTTTGCAGGTCTGGGACAGGTCTCTGCAGGTCTGGGACAGGTCTCTGCAGGTCAGGTCTCTACAGGTCTGGGACAGGTCTCTGCAGGTCTGGGACAGGTCTCTGCAGGTCAGGTCTCTGCAGGTCTGGGACAGGTCTCTGCAGGTCAGGTCTCTACAGGTCTGGGACAGGTCTCTGCAGGTCTGGGACAGGTCTCTGCAGGTCAGGTCTCTACAGGTCTGGGACAGGTCTCTGCAGGTCAGGTCTCTACAGGTCTGGGACAGGTCTCTACAGGTCTGCTTTGTGTCCTCAGAGTCCAGACTAATCACAGAAGCAGCATTTTAAAGCTCTCACCGCTTTTAAACGAAGACTTCTCTGTTTCCTGCTGCCTTTTATTAAATCAAATATTTGTTCATTTCTTACGCTGCACTGTAACTTTGATTGTCGTAGTTTTGTTTTAATTAAATTTCTATCCTCCAGCTCCCTCATGCTGTTATCATGTTTCTTTACACTTTGTCTGAATGACTCTGATGTTTGGTGGATCACCTTGTTTCCGCAACGTGCTGTAGAATTAAACCAGGCTTTCTGTGTGAACGGCAGCCTGTGGATAATCCATGGTGACACTAAGTCTGTGTTGAGGCAGCAGTCAGGTTTAATGCATGATGGGAGATGGTGTCTGTTGATGCAGCAGAGGACTGAACCAGGAAGTGACATCAGTTTGTTACTGAGGTGTCCTACGATGGCAGCATCTGCAGCTGGAACCCCGCAACCGGACATGACCCCGCCGAGGTCAGGCCGATGCTGGGCCAGGTCATTTTGGTGACGTACGGTTGAGTCTAAAGAGCCTCTCTCTAACCTGGCTCCATCGCCATGGTGACAGATGCTGCACACCTCACCTGAATAACAAACAGTCCCTATTAACTGATTAATGATGGAGGGAAGGTCAGGCATTTACCACATGTCACTCAGGGAGGCTGAAGGAAAAAGATCTCAGGGAGAGGCAAAATTTAATAAAGCAAACAAAAACCAAAAAAACAAAGCAACACAACTCCACCTAATGGAGGCTGACGGCGCCCCAGATTCAAACGTCCATAAACACATAATTGAAACCACAAAATATCTCCATACTGCTCATCCGTAGTGATCCAAGTGTCCTGAAGCCCCGACATAAAAAGTTGTTTGGAAAAACCTCATTTAAACTCTGTTTGTAGCCTCATTGTGCAGCACAGGTGTGTTGCTACCTCCTCTCCCCTTGGATCTCCGCAAGTGATGTGAGGACTCTAAAACGTCACCTGAGCCTCCCTCGGCATATGGGTGAGTAGATAATGGCTGAATTTGTGTACGGCCTCTAATTTCCAGTTTGATTATATCAGTCAGGTTGCTGTGCTCTCTGGTCCATTCGTCCACGCCTGCTCTGAAAGAAACTTTCCATAAAAACAGATTTCATTTCAACAAAAACCTGAGTTATTACGTCTGTCACATGATTGTAGATTTATTTACAACATTTTATACAGAGAGATGTGAAGGTGTGGTGACAGGATGAGCACCTGCACAGGTAAAAGATGAGGATGTCAGACAGACACTGTGAAACTGGTGATCTGTAACTGACGAATCAGAGAGGTAATAACTAAGACTGATGAGACTCATGAGCTCTTTAAGGCAGGTACAGAAGGCTGGAAAAGATCAGTAGGTGGGAACAGAACTCAGATGGCCCCGCCCCCTGCTGAGACTGGCCTGTGATTGGTTGGGGAATGTGGGCATGTCAGCACCAGTTCTTTACAATCCGCTTCCTGTTTCCATGGAAACAATCTTGTCCAACAGCCAATCAGCTGTCCGTCTGCTGTTACTCTTGTTGGCTGGAGTTGAATATCTTGGCTAACAGCGAGACGTTCGATTGGCTCTTCTGCTGTATGAGGCGGGCCTTGTCCAGGTGCTTCTGGGAAACGGTGTCTTTCCTCTTCTTCTTCTTCATCTGGATCTCCTCCTCCGTCTGACGCTGAGTGAAGTCCCACGTCCTGTCGTCCACCTGAAGGAGACAAATAAAGTTTTACTACAAACACGAGACAGCTACTTCCTGTGTGTCCGTCCTGAAGAGTGTCCCCCCTCTGTGTCTAACATGTTGGACAGATTTGATGTGAGGACAGACGCCGTCACACTCTGAACACACTGTACAGACGTGGAGACGCATCTGTGATACTGGGCTGTATGAAGAACAGGTGAGTTTACCTGTTGTCCGTCTCTCTGTCTCTTCCTCCTCAGCTTGTCCAGGTGAGCGCTCTTATCCACGTTGTTCAGGTAGAAGTTTGTTTCTCTCTTTGCCTGAGACACTTCAGTCCTGAGTCTCTGCTGGAGAACCGTCTGCTCGTAGGCCAGCCGCTCGCTCAGGTGAGTCCACTGGAACCTGTGCAGGTACTACAGACAGAGAGACAGACAGACAGAGAGACAGACAGACAGGACATAGATTGGTGACAGTGTGACATCAAAGCCGGACTAAAGATAGTCCTCATGGTCACCTGCTTCCTGCTGTGTGACATCACAGCAGTGGACCAGTGAAGCCGTGGAGGACAGACTGTACCGCCTGTGATGTCACACCATTAACACCAGGTGAGGCAGAAGCCTGCACAGCTGACCAATCGCAGTGTGAGGTGGGTGTGATGTCAGAGTGTTTCGGGAAGTTACAGACACGGTCAGTCTCAGCTACAGTCCTCGCTCAGGTGAAATAATCAGGATGTGTGACGTAACTGTGATGTCAGCTGTTGCCGGGCGGACTGTACCTTGATGCACCAGAGGTCGGAGGAGAAGCGCTGGCGTTTCCTGCTTCCCATCGGCGTGTTGTGGAGAGACGAGGCCACTTTCTTCGCCACACGTTTATCTCGAAACTCCACCCACCCTTCAGTGAAGTCACACCTCCTCAACCCCGACTTCTTCTTCCTCCTCCTCACCTGTCCATCTGAGGACCAATAGTTCACTGATCAGTAAACAGGAAGCTACAAACTGTCTGAGGACAGAGGAGACGAGGACAGAGGAGATGAGGACAGAGGAGATGAGGACAGAAGGAGATGAGGACAGAGGAGACGAGGACAGAGGGAGACGAGGACAGAGGAGATGAGGACAGAAGGAGAGAGGAGATGAGGACAGAAGGAGATAAGGACAGAGGAGACGAGGACAGAAGGAGACGAGGACAGAAGGAGAGAGGAGATGAGGACAGAAGGAGATAAGGACAGAGGAGACGAGGACAGAAGGAGACGAGGACAGAAAGAGATGAGGACAGAGAAGACGAGGACAGAGGGAGACAAGGACAGAAGGAGACGAGGACAGAGGAGATGAGGACAGAGGAGACGAGGACAGAAGGAGACGAGGACAGAAAGAGATGAGGACAGAGAAGACGAGGACAGAAGGAGATGAGGACAGAGGAGACGAGGACAGAAGGAGACGAGGACAGAGGACATGAGGACAGAGGAGACGAGGACAGAGGAGACGAGGACAGAGGAGATGAGGACAGAGGAGACGAGGACAGAGGAGACGAGGACAGAAGGAGACGAGGACAGAAAGACATGAGGACAGAGAAGACGAGGACAGAAGGAGATGAGGACAGAGGAGACGAGGACAGAAGGAGACGAGGACAGAGGACATGAGGACAGAAGGAGACGAGGACAGAAGGAGATGAGGAGAGAAGGAGACAAGGACAGAGGAGACGAGGACAGAAGGAGACGAGGACAGAAGGAGACGAGGACAGAGGAGATGAGGACAGAGGAGATGAGGACAGAGAAGACGAGGACAGAAGAAGATGAGGACAGAAGAGATGAGGACAGAAGGAGACGAGGACAGAGGACATGAGGACAGAAGGAGATGAGGACAGAGAAGACGAGGACAGAAGGAGACGAGGACAGAAGGAGACGAGGACAGAGGAGACGAGGACAGAAGGAGATGAGGACAGAGAAGATGAGGACAGAAGGAGATAAGGACAGAGGAGACGAGGACAGAGGAGACGAGGACAGAAGGAGACAAGGACAGAAAGAGACGAGGACAGAGGAGATGAGGACAGAGGAGACGAGGACAGAAGGAGACAAGGACAGAAGGAGACGAGGACAGAGGAGATGAGGACAGAGAAGACGAGGACAGAGGAGACGAGGACAGAGAAGACGAGGACAGAAGGAGACGAGGACAGAGAAGACGAGGACAGAAGGAGACGAGGACAGAAGGAGACGAGAATAGAGGAGACGAGGACAGAAGGAGACAAGGACAGAAGGAGACGAGGACAGAGGAGATGATGACAGAAGGAGATGAGGACAGAGAAGACGAGGACAGAAGGAGATGAGGACAGAGGAGACGAGGACGGAGAACATGAGGACAGAAGGAGATGAGGACAGAGAAGATGAGGACAGAAGGAGACGAGGACAGAGGAGACGAGGACAGAGGAGATGAGGACAGAAGGAGATGAGGACAGAGGAGATGAGGACAGAAGGAGATGAGGACAGAGGACACGAGGACAGAGGAGACGAGGACAGAAGGAGACGAGGACAGAAGGAGATGAGGACAGAGGAGACGAGGACAGAAGGAGATGAGGACAGAGGAGATGAGGACAGAAGGAGATGAGGACAGAGGAGATGAGGACAGAAGGAGATGAGGACAGAGGACACGAGGACAGAGGAGACGAGGACAGAAGGAGATGAGGACAGAAGGAGATGAGGACAGAGGAGACGAGGACAGAAGGAGACGAGGACAGAAGGAGACGAGGACAGAGGAGATGAGGACAGAAGGAGATGAGGACAGAAGGAGATGAGGACAGAAGGAGATGAGGACAGAGGAGACGAGGACAGAAGGAAATGAGGACAGAAGGAGGCAAGAACAGAAGGAGACAGGGTGTGTATATATGTGTATATGTGTGTGTTGTTGTTGTGTATTTGTACAGGAAGTACCCTCCGGCTGAAGGAAGACGCGTCCGACCTCTCCGTACACGGACAACATGTTCCTCAGGTGTTTGGGGCGGAGCCTCGGAGGAATGTGACCCAGGTAGATGATCCCTGGAACACACTTCCTGTCTGGACAGGAAGTCACTCTGACAGATTTCTGTTTAGCCTTCTTCATCCCTGCAGCATCTTTATCACCATCCTCCTCCTCCTCCTCCTCATCACCTCCTCTCTCTGCAGCCTTCTCCTCCTCCTCTTCATCCCCATCTTCATCATCATCATCACCTCTCTCTGCAGCCTCCTCCTCCTCTTCATCATCACCTCCTCTCTCTGGAGCCTCCACCTCTGTCTGAGCCGTAGTCTTCCTCTCCTCCTCCTCTTCCTCCCTCCTCTCCATCTCTCTACAGACAGACAGATTCACTCTGAGGTTTTCCTTCATCGTTCATGACAAATGGACAAAAGTTTGTGGACGCTGCTGATTTCAGGTTCTGTTTTTGGGATCGCTGCAGATGTCTCGTGTGTCCAACACAAACTTCATTATATATTTTTATTTTCTGTGAGTAACCATTTCCTGTCGCTGCCTCTGACCAAAGTTAATAACTGTAGATTGTTGTTATTTACTAACAAAACTTCAGAGAAGTGGCAGCATGTTACTGTAGCTGAGGCTCTGCTGGGTGCCACTACTCATGTTGGCATTAATGACGTATTCCCTCAGCTGAGGATCGATTATAAATCGATTATTGACTAAAGGAACCTGACCCTGACCAGGTGAGGATCGGTTACCATGGTGATGGAGGCAGGTTAAAAGAAAACTCTTTACACGTCGTCACGTCACTAACTGCTGTGACTTCATGTCGCTGTGCAGTGTTTCTACTCTGAAGCTGAACCAGCTGAAACAGACCTGAGATCAGTGAATTAACCAACAGCTGGAGGAAGAGTTTAATATAAACACACACTGTGTTCATCACAATAACAACAAACAATCTCACCTTCAGTTTGACTTTAAAATCCTCATCGACACCGCTAACACACACGTGCGGAACGTTTGTCGCGTCTCAATGACGAAAGCGAGCGTCGCGTATCAAAACTCTGCTGATACACAGCTTCCGGTTAACCCTTCAAAATAAGACCTTGGGAACTAAAAATAGTGCAGTTACTGTTCGGCTTATTAAAAGTTAAATACGTTTGTTTATGTATATAAATACATATAATGTGGTGTTTGCTTTGGTGTGTTTGTCAGTTTACTCGGGGACACTGAGGCGGAGGGTGGTGATGTGCAGAAAACATGATCCTAGGTGAACTGTGACAGTAATAAATATTCACTGATTATTGGAAACTCCTCTGAAATAATAAGATGTGAGAATTTTAAAAAATAAATAAAAACAAAGCTGTGACAGTTATTCACAGATACATTTATCTATAAAAAGTAGAGACTGTTCTTCACTTATGACTTCAGTTTTTTTTTTAATTAATTTAATTCATGTATTCATTGACCCTCCCTTTTTAATGAGACGTAGAATAAAGTGATTTTCACAAAATATCAATATTTGAAGCACAGATTTGGTTATTGGTTTTTCTGGCAGAAGCATGTTGTGTCCAAGGACAGTCGGAAATTTGAAAATCCAACAATAATTTTTGTTTTGCAGTTTCTGGATGTGATCAATTGTGTAATTTGGGCTTTAAAAAAAATTCTAAAGAAAACATGCCTTTCTTCTTCTCTAAAAATTGCCAAAATTACCAAAGTTTTTCACGACAAAAAATAAATAAATAAATAAATAAAAAACATAAGCACCTCCCTAAAAAATGATTTGACATATCTCCCCCTCCCCCCTCACACGTTATGAACACTCCCTTAATTTAACTGTATACGCTTTATATAAAGTGTTTAGGAGCATCACCTGTTTCTATAACTGCTCCGTTTTAACACATCGGCCTGTTCATCTGTTTGATTTTATCCATAAATCACATTTGATTCAGAGTTACATTTTAGATGACGATTTAAGCAAACCTGGTTGTTGGGTTGTTTACATTGTATTGCCTTACTAAAAATAAACAATAAAAACAAGTCGATTCCAATACTGTAGTTTTAAATATTTAGCTTACTTCCAGGCAGTCAAATTGACAATAGTAAAATATTCACACTCTCCACCAGACTGGAGACAGATGTGATATGGAAGGTTGGAGGGAAATAAAATTCACTCGGAGTGGAATTAAACAGTAAATTAAATAAATAAAATATGAAAAATACTTAAGCGATTGTAGACACCTTGGAGGAGGATGAACGTCTAACTGTCTGACACAAAAACCTCTCACAGGAAACTAAACATTATTGTTTATCAGCTCCAACAACTCTTACTGTGAAAAGTCCGACCGGAAGCTGGTCTAAGCTGAACGGCATGCTGGGAAAACTGTCATTGCGGGATGTTTTGAAGCGGAAGCTAACGTTAGCAGTTGGAAGATGCAGAGGTCGGTGTCCAGTTTGTCTCTGAGTCCCAGTGTGAAGATGAAACTGGTCACGGCTGGTTTCCAGTTCACCGCAGACCTGCTGCACCTCAAACCGCTGCAGCTCAGCAAAGGTACAAAATATCTCCGAATTAATCTGTGTGTCCGTTTCTGTCTGTCTCCAAACTCATCATCATGTCCCGATTTTAAAATCCTTGTTTCGTGACTGACATAAACAACAAACAGGTGAAGATCAGTAGTAGAGAGTAACTAAGTACATTTACTTAACTACAGTACTTATGTGCTTTTTGAGGTACTTGTACTTTAACCTGTCTGCCGCTTTATACTTCTCCACATCTAACTATGATGCAATAATATCATAATAAAGGTCACACTGACCACACTGACTGTGTGCTGCTGCTGCTGCTCTACAAACACTGATTATTATTGGATGTCACTGTGGATTAAAGAGGGTTGAATGTTTTGTGTTGCAGAGGCCAGTCTGTCCCAGCAGGAGGCGCTGGAGGTGCTGCAGGCTGTGAGGAGGGAGGGAGGAGGAGGCGATGAAGCAACAGCAGCAGCAGGAGGAGGAGTTGGGGGAGAAGGAGCGTTGGCTTCTCTGACAGCTCTGGAGCTCCTGCAGAAGGAGGAGGAGCTGAGGAGCATCATTACGTTCTCATCTCAGCTGGATGCCATTCTCGGAGGAGGACTTCCTGTTGGGAAAACTACTGAAATCTGTGGAGCTCCAGGAGTCGGAAAAACCCAGCTGTGGTCAGAGACACACGCACGCACGCACGCACGCATGCACGCACTCTATCAGCTGATAATCAGTGAAGTTAGAGACGATCTTTATTGATGACATCATCCTCTCAGCCTGCAGCTGGCGGTGGACGTTCAGGTCCCTCAGTGTTTCGGGGGCGTCGGAGGTCAGGTGGTCTACATCGACACCGAGGGAAGCTTCCTGCTTCAGAGAGTCATCGATATCGCCGCTGCCGCTGTACGACACTGCTCCTTATTGGTCGAAGACGACGAGCAGCGAGCCGCCATGGGGGACTTCACAGTGGAAACCATCCTGTCCAACATGTTCCTGGTAATGATGGCAGGTCGTCATGGTAACAGAGTCCTGTCACAGTCATGTCACCGCACAGCAGCAGGTTATAATGATTCTGATTGGCTGTCTGTCTCACCTCTCTCAGGTACGTTGCCATGACTACGTGGAGCTGCTCGCCGAGCTCCACCTGTTGCCTGACTTCCTGTCTGACCACCCGAGGGTCCGCCTCCTGGTGATCGACAGCGTGGCCTTCCCGTTCCGGCAGCACTTTGACGAGCTGTCGCAGAGGACGCGCCTCCTCAGCGGCCTCGCCCAGCAACTCATCACCATGGCAACCACCCATAACATCGCTGTAGTAATGACCAACCAGATGACCACCCGGCTGCAGGGTAGCCAATCGCAGCTGGTCCCCGCCCTCGGAGAGAGCTGGGGCCACGCCCCCACCATCAGGCTCCTCCTCCACTGGTCGGGGTCACAGCGGCTGGCAGACATCTTTAAATCTCCAGATCATAAGGCGGCCACCGTCCAATACCAGATCACCTCGGAGGGATTCAGAGACGTTGACCAATCAGAGCAGCCGCCGAGCAAACGGCCCCGGACACACACCGTCCAATCAGCTGCCAGCTAGAGAGACACCGGCTGCTGATTGGCCAGAGAGACTGTGATGTACACATGAACACGTGTCTGTGTGAAGATTCAGTCAGAGTGAATCTCAGCTGGAAAGAAAAGAACACAGATACAGAAACACAGACGCCTCATTGGCTGCTGGATTGTTAATCAGTGGTAACGCCATATTGGAGAGGTCGAGACTTCCTGTGAACAAATGGCAGTAAACAGGAGCTGCAGTTTTACTGGACAACAAGAACTACAATGTTTATATTTCTCAACTAATGGCAGCAAGTGGGCTTTATATTCATGTGTTCATATGGAGCAGTGAGTGACAACAGCCCCGCCCACATTTAAGAGGACTGTGTGAACAGACCGAGGGTCTAGGTACCATGTCTGAAGGCTTACTGCTGGTTCCAAAGGTGCTGGACTGAAAGGGTTTGGTGGGAACAGGCCTTTAGGAACCAGCAGTAAGCCTTCAGACATGGTACCTAGACCCTCGGTCTGTTCACACAGTCCTCTTAAATGTGGGCGGGGTTGTTGTCACTCACTGCTCCGTCCAGATGATCGTCAGTGTCACTTTAACCCTGTTTAAATAAAGCTTATTAAAGTAAAGTAACAATAAAGAGCTTCTGTTCTAAAAAGCTTTATTAGTTATTTCTGAGATGAGCTGCACATCTTTTCATTTAGGGACTGTTCTTTACTTATCAGAGGAGGAGGGTGTGGCTCTATTTTTGTTTGTTTGCTTTACTTTTGCCGAAGCCACAAATATTTGTCCTTTACCCTCCCTGAGTGACTGGAGGATGATGTTTGAAAGTTAAAAGCTGAAGATGAAATTCTGGAGTTGAAAAAGTGTCAGTTTTTCACTCTTGTCGTGCAAACGGTTTATTTTTGGACACATTTTAAATGAGACAGAATAAAGTGATGATAAACTTTTATTTTCATCTCAAGTGATGTGTCCAAGGACCGTTGAAAATTTCAAAATCCATTTTTACAGTTTCTGGCTGCAATAAATGGTGTAATTTTGTTTTCTTTAACAATTGTCAAAAATATTTAAAGAAAACAAACCTGTTCTCCTGTTACAAACATATTTATACATGATATAATAATAATAACAATAACAATACTATAGATGAATGTATATAAACATATTTATATAAACGAGCTGATGCATTAAACAGATGTAACTAGGACCTAGCATGTCTTTATTTTTTATTAATGTGTTTGTATAATGAAGTCATTTAAAAAATTAAGTACCGGAGGCGGCTGTGACGTCACTCCCGGTGCGGTGAGTGTCTCCGTCAGGACGCACCGGAGGAGCGGAGCTGAGCGGAGCAGCAACATGGCTGCAGATTACTGGGAGCCAGAAAGCCCCGAGACTCTGTCAGACTGAACCGAGCCAAAGACAACCCGGGACAGACCGGGACAAACCCTCCCGGTGAGTAACACACGCCGCCGAGCTTCGTGTGTCACCGGGAAACCGTTTTATTCCGACGTGACGGAGCAGCAGCTTCACAGATAAAGCCGCTCCGCCTCCGCTGCTATTTATATCACACCGAGGACATTTACTGCAGCACATAGACGGGTCCCGTCCCGTCCTCCACACACCGATACACTAACATGTAGACGGAACACACTCAGGTTATAGACGGGACCAGAACCGGAGTGATTTGTGACGTGAGACAGGAGCGGAGCTGTCCGTCGGTCCGTCAGGTGTTAGCCTGTTACCTGTCTGTCACATCAACACCGACCTGCGGTCTGTACACAGGGTTTCAATGTGATGATGAGGCTCTGCAGGTGATGAGGTGTGACCTCACTGCTCGGTTCTGCCAACAAAACTTTATTTACATCCTGCTGACGACACACAAACACAAACATATTTATATTCTGTTGTGGTGTCTCGATTTGATTTAAACCTTTTGTTTCAGCACTGAAGGCCGAACCATCGTTAGACTGAGGAGTTGAGTTCATGCCCCGACACTTCATTAGGGACTGTTCGTTACTCATGAGGGGGAGGGGTGGTGCACAAAGGAGGGGGCATGTCAAGCGTTTCTTTAAGCACCGGGGAGGAATATACACATTTAAATGGACGTATTTTAGATTTATTTTACCACAGATTTGAAAATTCCTTCGGAAGGCCTTTAAAAAATTCTATAAAACCTTTAAAAAAAAAAAAAAATTCTAGAATACTTCTTGGCTATTTTTTTGCTATTACAGTTTTTTGGCTTTTTTTTGTTTCAAAATTTCTGTCATTTTTTTCTGTGGAAAAAAAGGCTTTTTTAATTTTGGCAATTTCTTTATCCTTAAAATTAATTGTTTCATGTAAAATGTCTGTCATTTCTATTCTTTATTTATTTATTTTTATTTTTTTGGTTTAAATTTTTCTGGCAATTTCCTCTGGCTTTTTTATTTTGTGCAATTTTTTTTGTCTGTAAATATTTTTTGGCACATTTTTTTTTTTTTAATTTTTTGGCAATTTTTACAGAAAAGATGTATGGAAGGCATGTTTGAATATTTTTGGTGATTTTTTTCTGTCTTCATTTTTGGCAATTTCTAAAGAAAACAAGGCAGGTTTTCCTTAAAAGTCGCCAAAATTACATCATTTATTGCAACGAGAAACTGTAAAAACAGAAATTATCATTGGATTTTCACATTTCCGATGCTCCATGGACACATCATGATGGAACACTTCGGAATGCTTCAGAAAAATAGTGATATTTTATTAAAATCACTTTATTCTATGTGTCATTAAAAAGTACAGAACAGTCCCTTAAAGGTGCAGTCTGTAGGCTCAGGCTTATGTAGCCTGTGTGCCAAACATGTAGGAGAACTATGATAGATGACGCAGGAAAGCAAATGTCCCTGTCAAGAGTCAGTGTTTGGTTTGTCCCTTCTGGGCTACTGTAGAAACAGCATTGCGATCTCTGTAGACAGTACCTTGCTAGATATGTAGATATAAAGGGCTCATTCTGAGGTAACTAAACACAACGATTTTTATTTTCAGGTGATTAAACACTAAAGAAAACATAGTTATGAATACTGTACTCCATGTCTGCTGATAGACGCCCCTGAATCCACACTGGAGCTTTAAAGAGCAGCAACATGACATCAGCTGTGATGTAATGGCCGACTCTGAGACCACACTGTCAAATTTAAGTCATTTATTTAAAATCGTCAAGATCAAAACCACATTTCAGTCCTTTCTGAAGTCAGAATTGAAATGGTGACATCACTTATATTTTGGTATCCTAGCCTTCATTTCCTGTGTCTACCTGTCCAGGTGTGGTCTCCAGGCTGGCTGCCCCGCCCCCCTCAGCGTCACGCCCTCCCCTGCCCCCCCGGCCCCCCCTCATGGAGAGGATGAGGAAGATCAAACGGCAGCTGTCACTCACTCTGGGGAGGGGAGGGGCCGGGGGAGGGGACAGGACGCTGAGTGACACCATCAACCAGGAAGTGACATCACACAGTGACTCAGGTAACACACACAGGCCCACCCTCAGCGCCCCCCGATCCCCCAGGTACTTAAAGGAGAAGTTCACTATGTTCAGTGTTGATGGTGTGTGTAGTTAGTTAGAGCTGAGTTTTCCTTCTTACACAGCCGTTACCTCAGTTCCTACATGTACCAGGATGCATTGCACCTGAGCTCCTGATGCTCAGCTGCCGAATACTTGCCAAACCTGCCCAGCACGTGGAGGTGGGCGTTTTAAACGCTGATCTGTTTACAAAAAGTAGAGGCGTCTGAAATAAATTACTGAACTGTTTGACAGGAGTGGCGACAACATGAATATAATAACACTGTAGTGTCATGAACAACAGACAGGCCTCATGGGCTGCGTCCACCAACGTGTTTCTTCTGAGGCCGGCGTATTTTCATACTTCCACACCGGTGAGAGTCGCGGCCGGAGGCTTTATGTTTTCAGGTTGTCTGTCCGTCCATACGTCCGTCCCATCCTTGTGAACAAGATATGTCAAGAATGCTTTCCCTTGAATTTCGTCAAATTTGGCACAAATGTCCACCTGGACTGAACAATTAACTGATTAGTTTAGGTTGTCAAAGGTCAAGGTCACTGTGACCACTGTTTGATGTTTCCACCACAGACAGTCCTCTTAAATGTGGGCGGGGTTGTTGTCACTCACTGCTCCGTCCAGCACTCGCTGTATTTCCTCATCAGCGGTGACACAGATGGAAGTCTGCACCTGGTTTATCGTCCACAGAACGAGGCTGCACGCCCACATTTTCACAACAAAATAGAACAGGCTGCAGTGAGAGTCTCTCTCCATGGGATATTTAAAAATAGCAGCTTTGTGCATTTAGTCCTTCTCAGGCAAGCTCAGGGCCCGTATTCACAAAGATTCTCAGAGTCCTCTCAGAGAGCTCCTAACTTAGCCTAAAAATTCCTCGCAAGGAATCTTAGCTTAAGAGTGATTCAGGAAGTTTCTGAGAGCAACTCTGAGCAAGGAGGGGACAGAAACTTTTATCTTAGTGAGGAGGTGTGGTTGACCCCGTTGCTAGATATGACGCAGTCTTCTAAAAGCTGTGATTGGCTGTTACAAAAAGAAAAAAAAAATGCGCTCCTAGTAATGAATGGACAGTGAAATGAACCGATCATAGAACTTAAGAAATAAGAAATGTGTAATCGTGAAAATAATGATGAAACTCAGCAAAATTAAATTAATTGTTACACAGCTTCAAAATGTTTGAACATACCTCATTCACATGCCGATTATTATATTGATTTGCTTATTGTTATGTTTACTCGCCCTGCTGGTAATTTTACTACTTAATCTATTTGATATTAATGGTGGGCGCAGACTCAGCTGTCAGCAATTACTGTGATTGCTGGTCAAAAGTGCTTTGATTTGGCAGAATGACCAAAACAACGAATGAAATGGAGAAAAAAAGAACGAGAAAGCCGAACTGGACAGAAGAGCAGTGCCTGCTGTTGGCACAGCTCATGGATGAGAACAACAGAGCTTTAAGAGGGAAATTCGGTCCCGGGATCACGGCACAAGGGAAGAGGCAGACTTGAGAGCGCATTGCCCGACAAATCAATGTGTCGTTCCCTCTCCTTTTACGCACAAGTGATGAGTGTGAGAAGCGCTGGTACGTGCTGCAATCCAAAGCGAGTGTTACTGCGTTACTACGCTGGGTGGGAAAAGTAAGCTCATCCCTGATGAGGTCAACCACAAACATTATCCCTGCACGATCAAGCCGGTAGTGTCTTATTAAATCACTGTCGTTCAATATACGGAGAATATCTCTCCTTCCTCTCTGTCTTTCCTCCATCTTCTCTGTTTAAGACACTCTTAGGCTTCTTAAAAGTCCTCCTCTCTCCTCTTAACAGTTTTTCACCTTCTCTTAAGGCCTAAGATGCTTTGTGAATAACTTTTATCTTACCAAGGGAAAATCTAAGATTTTTCTTAGAATGACATCACTAAGAGCTACTTTTAGTCTTAGGATTCTTTGTGAATACGGGCTCAGGGGTTTAGTGTTGCTGTAGCCCACAGGAAGTGAGGATTAGAATATATGACCTTCACATAATCCGCTCCAAATGAATCTATATTTTTAAAGTCATTACTAAAAGTGTGTGTCATATAAAAACTAAAGTGATGGTCAAAGTTGTCACAGTGAAATTTAAGGTGTGCTGATGGATTCACGTCATCAACTCATGCATTGAGTAACATTACAAGTTAACGTTCCACCTTAAAAGTTGCCGGCAGTCGGCCCAGTGAATGCTGCGTTAAAATTTAAACGTCACAGTGGTGACAGGGTGAAAAAAGTGACACCTGACTCCTCCCTCTGATCTGATTGGTTGGTTGAATTTATGATTTTGATTGGTCGTCTGTTGGAATGACCAATCGATCAGTTAATTGATCTGCTTCTCTGATCTTTGTTTCTCCCCCCCCCCCCCCAATCAACCAATCAACATCCTCCATCACACATTAACTCCTCCCACCCCTCCATGATCCCATCACCTCTACACCATCCCTCCATCATCCCTCCATCATCTGTCCACCATCCCACCATCATCCCCTGTCCATCACCTCTCCACTTTTTTTTCATCATCCCTCCATCATCTCTACATCACTCTTCTGTCATCGCTCCACCATGCCTCCATTACCTCTCCATCCCTCATTCCCCCTCCATCATCCCTCCATCAGAGGTGGTGTCTCTTCGTGGTTCCTCTGGAAGTTTGAAGGTTCGGGGTTCGTCTTCATCAGTTCAATCTCTCCTACAGTCGTACAGCAGCTCACTGAGGAAGCCTCGAGGCCTCGGACGCAGCCTGAGCTCCTACCTGAACCACACCACCAGACTGGGTACAAATACTGCAAATACATGTACAAATACTGCACCACCTGAACCACACCACTGCTTTTGAATCCAGAGTATCCTGTAGTACTCTGTGCTGTAGTACTGTGTAGTACTGCTGTCAGATTCTGTGTTCATGTTGTGTACGTGTATTTGTTTGTGTATTTTCAGAGATCGTCCATGAGGATGTGAAGATGAGTTCAGATGGAGAAAGTGATCCGGCTTCTTCGTCAGATGACGTTCAAAGTCCCGTCAGAGTGAGACTGAGAAACAAGAAGATCTCCTCTGAGGTACACACACACACACACACACACACACACTGATCTGTAAACACACATTTAGTGGGTGACATTTGTCTTTAACAGAGAAAGGACAATCAGATCTATGTCTCTGTCTCTGTCATGTTTCAGGACATCAACAAACGTCTCTCGTTACCGGCCGACATCCGTCTTCCAGACGATTACCTGGAGAAGTTTAATCTGATTGGTCCGGCCCTGTTTGAGCAGCCAATTAGCCGAAGGCTGCGCAGAGTGTCTCTGGTACGTCTTCCTGTTTGTATTGTATTCTATTATCAGAGTCTGGTGTCTTGATACAGGTTATATATGGACGGTCTGTCTCCCTGTCTGTCTCTGCAGTCAGAGATTGGTTTTGGGAAACTGGAGACGTACATCAAACTGGACAAACTGGGAGAGGTGAGGACTCATCTGTGTTAAAGTGAACAGACAGTTTGAATCAAACCCCCTCTACCTGTCTCTCTGTCTCACCTGTCCCTCTCTACCTGTCTTTCTGTCTCACCCGTCCCTCTCTACCCGTTTGTCTCACCTTTTTCTCTCCACCTGTCTCTCTGTAGGGGACATATGCTACAGTGTATAAAGGTCGCAGTAAACTGACTGATAACCTCGTGGCTCTGAAGGAAATACGACTGGAACATGAAGAAGGAGCTCCGTGTACTGCAATCAGAGAAGGTACTACAGTACTAATACTGTACTACAGAAGTAACACTACACTAATACTGTACTACAGAAGTAACACTACAGTATTAATACTGTACTACAGAGGTAACACTACACTAATACTGTACTACAGAAGTAACACTACAGTACTAATACTGTACTACAGAAGTAACACTACAGTACTAATACTGTACTACAGAGGTAACACTACAGTACTAATACTGTACTACAGAAGTAACACTACAGTACTAATACTGTACTACAGAGGTAACACTACACTAATACTGTACTACAGAAGTAACACTACAGTACTAATACTGTACTACAGAGGTAACACTACAGTACTAATACTGTACTACAGAAGTAACACTACAGTACTAATACTGTACTACAGAGGTAACACTACACTAATACTGTACTACAGAAGTAACACTACAGTACTAATACTGTACTACAGAGGTAACACTACACTAATACTGTACTACAGAAGTAACACTACAGTATTAATACTGTACTACAGAGGTAACACTACACTAATACTGTACTACAGAAGTAACACTACAGTACTAATACTGTACTACAGAGGTAACACTACACTAATACTGTACTACAGAAGTAACACTACAGTATTAATACTGTACTACAGAGGTAACACTACACTAATACTGTACTACAGAGGTAACACTACGCTAATACTGTACTACAGAAGTAACACTACAGTACTAATACTGTACTACAGAGGTAACACTACACTAATACTGTACTACAGAGGTAACACTACAGTACTAATACTGTACTACAGAGGTAACACTACACTAATACTGTACTACAGAGGTAACACTACGCTAATACTGTACTACAGAAGTAACACTACAGTACTAATACTGTACTACAGAGGTAACACTACACTAATACTGTACTACAGAGGTAACACTACACTAATACTGTACTACAGAAGTAACACTACAGTATTAATACTGTACTACAGAGGTAACACTACACTAATACTGTACTACAGAAGTAACACTACAGTACTAATACTGTACTACAGAGGTAACACTACACTAATACTGTACTACAGAAGTAACACTACAGTATTAATACTGTACTACAGAGGTAACACTACACTAATACTGTACTACAGAAGTAACACTACAGTACTAATACTGTACTACAGAGGTAACACTACACTAATACTGTACTACAGAAGTAACACTACAGTACTAATACTGTACTACAGAAGTAACACTACACTAATACTGTACTACAGAGGTAACACTACACTAATACTGTACTACAGAAGTAACACTACAGTATTAATACTGTACTACAGAGGTAACACTACACTAATACTGTACTACAGAGGTAACACTACACTAATACTGTACTACAGAAGTAACACTACAGTACTAATACTGTACTACAGAAGTAACACTACACTAATACTGTACTACAGAAGTAACACAACAGTATTAATACTGTACTACAGAGGTAACACTACACTAATACTGTACTACAGAAGTAACACTACAGTATTAATACTGTACTACAGAGGTAACACTACAGTATTAATACTGTACTACAGAGGTAATACTACACTAATACTGTACTACAGAAGTAACACTACAGTATTAATACTGTACTACAGAGGTAACACTACACTAATACTGTACTACAGAAGTAACACTACAGTATTAATACTGTACTACAGAGGTAACACTACAGTAATACTGTACTACAGAAGTAACACTACAGTATTAATACTGTACTACAGAGGTAACACTACACTAATACTGTACTACAGAAGTAACACTACAGTATTAATACTGTACTACAGAGGTAACACTACAGTAATACTGTACTACAGAAGTAACACTACAGTATTAATACTGTACTACAGAGGTAACACTACAGTAATACTGTACTACAGAAGTAACACTACAGTATTAATACTGTACTACAGAGGTAACACTACACTAATACTGTACTACAGAAGTAACACTACAGTACTACTACTGTACTACAGAGGTAACACTACGCTAATACTGTACTACAGAAGTAACACTACAGTACTAATACTGTACTACAGAGGTAACACTACGCTAATACTGTACTACAGAAGTAACACTACAGTACTAATACTGTACTACAGAGGTAACACTACACTAATACTGTACTACAGAAGTAACACTACACTAATACTGTACTACAGAAGTAACACTACACTAATACTGTACTACAGAGGTAACACTACACTAATACTGTACTACAGAAGTAACACTACAGTATTAATACTGTACTACAGAGGTAACACTACACTAATACTGTACTACAGAAGTAACACTACAGTACTAATACTGTACTACAGAAGTAACACTACAGTACTAATACTGTACTACAGAGGTAACACTACACTAATACTGTACTACAGAAGTAACACTACAGTACTAATACTGTACTACAGAAGTAACACTACACTAATACTGTACTACAGAAGTAACACTACAGTATTTATACTGTACTACAGAGGTAACACTACACTAATACTGTACTACAGAAGTAACACTATAGTACTAATACTGTACTACAGAAGTAACACTACACTAATACTGTACTACAGAAGTAACACTACAGTACTAATACTGTACTACAGAAGTAACACTACACTAATACTGTACTACAGAGGTAACACTACACTAATACTGTACTACAGAAGTAACACTACAGTACTAATACTGTACTACAGAAGTAACACTGCAGTATTAATACTGTACTACAGAGGTAACACTACACTAATACTGTACTACAGATGTAATACTACAGTATTAATACTGTACTACAGAGGTAACACTACAGTACAGTACAGTGTAGTGTGACACACACCTGCAGCATCCAGTCTGTTTACTCAAACTCAAAGTGTAAGAAAGAAATAATAAAACCCAGATTAAAAAAAAAATCAGGATACTGTAAATAAAAACAGAATGTAGTATTTTTACTGTCTTCCAGATTTCTGCAGACCCCAGCTTCAATGTGTGTGCTAATGTGTCTGCGCTACTGTGTGTGTATTATTATGTGTGTATTTTCCTTCAGTGTCTCTGCTGAAGGATCTGAAACATGCCAACATCGTCACGCTCCATGACATCATCCACACACAGAAGTCCCTCACGCTGGTGTTTGAGTATCTGGTGAGACACACACACACACACACACACACACACACACAGACATATCTTATTTGGTGTAATCAACCTATAATCATGTTTCTTGTGTGTTTTAGGACAAAGATCTGAAACAGTATCTGGACGACTGTGGAAACATTATCCATGTTCACAATGTCAAAGTGAGAAAACCTTTAATATACCTGTTTGTATGTATTCATACCACGTACCCACGCACGCACGTACACACACACACACACACACAGAACGGAAGTACAGAGAGTTGTTGACTAGAGGCGATACACCGTCTTATTGTGGTCACTTCCTGTGAATCAACAGCTTTTTACAACGTTACAGAATGGAGTGTTGACAGTAGCTGTTTGTTTCAACTCGTCTTGTCGTGAATTTTTGGTCTGAACTTGACTTAATCAAATTACTGTTATTTTGACAGCCCTGATATATGTATACTCACTCAATATATCACTGCACATTTGTCATGAAGTTAGTTGGTTATTTTATTTAGGGTGGACTCTAACCAGCAGCTCTCTGACCTGGATTTATTTGATAACCAGTGATTCTTTGAACTGGTTTGTGTCTCCTCAGCTCTTCCTGTTCCAGTTGCTTCGAGGTTTGTCGTATTGTCATCGGAGGAAAGTTCTCCACAGAGACCTGAAACCCCAAAATCTGCTGATCAACGAGCGAGGAGAACTAAAACTGGCTGACTTTGGTGAGTCAACGGCATCTGTATACCGCGGGTAACAGCAACACCAGAATCAGAATCAGCTTTCTTCAGCAAGTGCGTGTGTGCATACAAGGAATGTGACTCTGGTAGACTTGCTCTCAATGTACCAGAAATGACATAAGTACACAAATTTAGGCAAGAAGTGGAATATACAGAATATACATTATACAAAAAATATACAACTATACATCAAATATAAAAATATATAAAAAATTATCAAAAAATATTTATAAAAAACATATACGATACACAAGGATGCAGTGTTGTTTTGACCTGCCACTCTGTGACCGTTACGGAGTTCATCAGAGCGACAGTAATACCACAACCAGTCTACAGATGGACAGACAGACGGTGACAGCCTATTCCTGCTATGGACCAAAGTGTTTACAAAGTGAATGATGTAATGTTGTGATGTTAGTGAGGTGGGATGCCACTGCAATGATGTCACTCAGGCACTGTGTGTGTTCCAGGTCTGGCTCGAGCAAAGTCCATCCCGACAAAGACATACTCTAACGAGGTGGTGACGCTGTGGTACCGACCGCCGGACATCCTGCTGGGCAGCACCGACTACTCCACTCACATCGACATGTGGTCAGTACTGCAGTACTTTAAATGGGCCCGGTTCCTGACTACCCCCCGTCAGTTAAAATGTAGGCTGGTTGTCTCCGCTGAATATTAATGTTGGTCATTATTCTGTTATGCCATTAAAAAGCATCTCACCACTACAGTTCACTGAAGTAGCAGAACTAACTCTGTGAGCAGCTGGCAAACTTTGCTTCCCAGACTAAAAAACTTCTGAATCTCACATTATTTTATCCAGAGATTTTTCACAGATACAACTCTAACAACCTGTCTGTCTGCCTGTCTGTCTGCAGGGGTGTTGGTTGTATCTTCTATGAGATGGCGACAGGTCGACCTCTGTTTCCTGGTTCCACGGTAGAGGAGGAGCTCCACTTCATCTTCAAACTCCTGGGTGAGACCCAGTCAGCTTCAGTTATTTGGGTTCATGGAAAGTGTGTACTCAGTGTGTACTTGATGCGTTCAATGTATTCTTGTGTGTTTGAAGTATATTGTGTGTACTTAATGTGCAGGCACTCCCACAGAGCAGAGCTGGCCTGGGATCAGCTCTAATGACGAATTTGTGGCGTACAACTACCCTCAGTACAGAGCGGAGAGACTGAGTAACCACACCCCCAGGTACACATCTGCGCTACACAACTGTGCTACACAACTGTACTACACACTTACCAGGGGTGTAAATCATTAGTTTCATCATGATATGATATGAAATCTATTCTTTGGACAACAATACCATATTTGTCGATGTTACAGTGTCTGCCATGATATGATTTTTAATCTGTTGTGATTCAGGGACCTTCGATCGATATGAAACGACATCATCTGTCATCTGTTAAAAAAGAATCTGACAACTCTTTTTTGTTACTTTTGCCAATAAAAGACAAAAACACCACATAAATAATGTCAAATAATTACAACCACTTAAGAGCAGTGAAGTTTACTTTGAATTAACGTCACTAACACATATAAAACAAGCTAGTCTAGACTTTTTGTCACTCACGGTTGGTTCAAGTCGCTGTGTCTCCGACAGTTTGAGGTTTCATTTAGCCACTTGTTAGCAATAGCTTTCTCTAAGACACATAAAACGCTTCACAGTGAGGTATTTACTGACGTATTTTATGT
Source organism: Epinephelus fuscoguttatus (assembly GCF_011397635.1). NCBI lineage: Eukaryota > Metazoa > Chordata > Actinopteri > Perciformes > Serranidae > Epinephelus > Epinephelus fuscoguttatus. Next base: position 45,196,759 of record NC_064758.1, on the reverse strand, counting down.
TGTAGAACAACGTAGAAGTCTCTTTAGATTGTGTGAACCACAGACCTTATATGAGGCATCTCACCAAAAACCCACTGACTTCAAGATCAGGGAACCAATAGTGGTAAAATGCTAACTCACTTCCCGGTTTTAGGACTCATTCCTCAGGCGCTCTGCTTCAGTGCATGTTTTTTTCAGCCCAACACTGTTGAAACAGAGAAGCTAATGTTGCTGCAACACGTTAGCGGAGTGACACACCTGTCGAGGCAGGTACGTCGGGTTTTATCTCGTAACAACATTGTTTACATACGACATGTCCTCGGTCCTGCGTTTTCTCTGGAATCCAAAATATTTCCACCCTGCTGATTTATTAACAAGTTAATAACGTCATCCTCATCGTTTTACTCTTGGCTGCTGCTGTTTGACGATGACGCAGAATTTAAAAAAAGAAAAGAAAAAAAAGCATAACCTAAAGATGATGATGTGGATTGATGTTTTCACTCTGCATCAATGATACTGGATCATTGATCATTGAATTGATATACTGATCCAGATAGACGGCTCGTTCCTCCCCTACAAGCAGAGTATACAACTGTCCCGAGTACAGAGCAGAGAGACTGGACCTCAGGTTCAGTTTTGGTTTTTTTTTGTGTGTGTGTGTGTGTGTGTGTGTGTGTTTCAGGCTCAGCAGTGAAGGTGTGGACCTGTTGTCAAAGTTCCTGCAGGTCAGTGAACGTCTCACTGATTTAATTAAATATTAAACTGGACTAACTCTTGATATTAAAAACAGGGGTGTTATGGTGACTTCTGAATCTCATTAACTGTTTGTATTCAGTCACTTTTAGATCTGTGATTATGATGTAATGTTCATGTGGCAATACCACGACAGGATGTGACATCACAATGTCTGAAAAAAACACTAACATTGTTGTTTTCTACGATGACAATCGATAAAGTTTTTATTTCAACTTTAGTTTGAAGGGAAGAAGAGGATCTCATCAGCTGAGTCAATGAATCACCGTTACTTTAGTAACCTTGGAAACAGAGCGATGACACTTTCTGACAGTAAGTATAAACACAACCTTTGACCCCAGTTTTCAGTCTGTGATGTAACTGTGGACCATGACATCACAAAATCACTCTTAATGTCATTTCAGCAACGTCCATCTTCAGTCTGCCAGAGATCCAGCTGGAGAAAGAAACGATCAGACCAACAACAGTCACACCCGATCCAGGTAACACACACACACACAGAGTTATTTTATGACGACCTGTTCCCAGAACCGCAACGTGCAATACCTCACTGGCCCCGCCCCCTGCACGTATGACCAATTAGTTGTGCAACCCAACCAATCTCGCCAACGCAAAATCAGTGACCTGACAATCCTGTACTCAAGATGTGCTGTTCATATAACTGGGTTGCGCAGCATGTTGTGAGTGATTATCTTCATACATGTAAAACTAATAAATTTTAAACAAAGGTGAATTTTATAAAGATTTTAAATAATGTCGTTTGATGTTTTAGGGGTTGTGTTGTGTTTTGCTTATGGTGCTGTTGTGTGCTGGTGTTATGTGCGATACATGAGAGGCTGATGTGTGATACTGTTACGTGTAGTATGTGATTTTAGTTTTTTTTTTATGGTGTATGCTTTTCATTTCTTCTGGACTATTACTGTGAGGCAGCAATACTGCAGCTCCTGAGTTCAAGACCAGTTTTCCTACAGGGACAATAAAGTATATCACATTATATCATAATCAGGAAATACAATTTAAATTATTATGTTTTTGCTTATTGTCATAATATGAACTATGAAGGAGCACATCTCCACAGGTAGCGTGCCTGTTACGGATTAAAGCTGAAAACACACTGGCATTGCCTGGTCAAGTGCCGCACCTAGCACACATCACGTCACGTCAACAGACGATCACACAAAGTTTTTATTACTTTAAGTGACAGATCTGTACTTCCTCCAGCTCTACGTTAGCTTAAACTCATGTGTGGACAGCCTCTAATTAAACCTGATTTCTCACCTGAACAGTCGATCTCCAGAGCTGTGGCTCAACAGGAAGTATCTTTTTGGCCATTGTCTTCATAATGACAGGACTGCGAGGTGTTTAGCTCGGGATATTTCTCAACCTCAACAGCAACAGCTACAGAGTTCTCTTTGCATCCATAGTGAAGAGAGGAGTCGAGCTGCCAGTCAGGTAGAACTGAAGAAGCCTCTTGGATGAGAGGTGAAACATCTTCAGTTGCCTATGATGTGACACACAGAATGGTCACTTCTGGCTCCAAAAATCCAAGATGGCAACGGCCGAAATGCCAGACTCAAGGCTTTAGAACTGTAGTCCACAAACCAGTGGGTGGTGTCACGGTACCTACGTCCATTATTAAATACCTCTTGCACTCCACCCCCATTTTGTAGCAAAAACGCCTAAAATGACATACCCAAATTAAAATGACTGTAGCTTCTGAACCGCTCTGACTACATGCATGCATGAGGTCTTGCCAGAAAGAAAACTCCCTGAAGTTTCTTGTGAAAGTGTCAGAAACACTCTAGGTGATACAGAGACAGAGTAATGGGCCTCTGAAGTCAGTAAAAAACTTAAGATTTTGCCTAAAATAAAATAAAAAATGTGTTTCAGGATGAATAACTGTCTGTGGCTTCATCTGAGCAGGTAAATGACACTGTGGGGCTGTAGGCACACTATCAATGAACACTTGTTTCAAATTTGAAGAAGACTGCTCAAAGTATGACCATTCTACAGTGTTTTTTCCATGAAAAGATCCAGGCGGAGCTCCAAATGACAAGTCGGTCACTCTGCTTCAAAACAGTACTGTCAGTGATCAAACAACACTCAGCCAGCTTCAAACATTGTACCTTATTGAAATCAGGTGTGATTATGATAGCTGATGTTGTTTATGACACAGAAACACTATAAAATATCACCAAATAAAGCCATATGAAACATGAAAGTTATGATCCCACTTTCTAGACGGTGTATCTCAGCCAAAAATAGTGGTAGGAGTGAGACTCTTACCTTTTATAAAACAGCTAAGTCCCTGCTAACAGCTCCACATAAGATCGTGAGTAATCCTTTAACTTTTCCCTTCGAAAAACGGCATGACATGACTTGTCACCACTCATCGTGATTTTGGACTTTGTGTGTTTAGGCTGCTCTGGTGCCAAATACATAATAAATAAAAGAAAAACAATGTTATTTTTTAAAAATCGAGAGCTTCCTGAATCCGGCAATACCAAACATCACATGGTTTGATGACGTAGTGCGCCTGGGAGATACCATTTAACAGAGGAGGAGGGGAGCGAGGAGTTAGAGAGGTCAAATACAGTCTAAGGCAGAGACACATCTCTCGTAGTGAGGCTCAGAAATAAATTTACATTATTATTATTAAACATTGTTCAAACGTCATCACTGTTTATTCAAAGTGACAATCAAAATCAAAAACAAATCAAATCAGAATCAAAAACTTTTTTTTCTGTCTAGCGAACAGTCCAGGCAAGAGGCGGAGTCTGCTGTTCTGACGTCATTGGGAGGCGGAGTCTGGTCCTCTGACATCACTTGGAGACAGAGTCTGCTCCTCTGACATCACCAGGGAGGCAGAGTCTGCTCCTCTGACATCACCGGGGAGGCGGAGTCTGCTGCTTTGATATCACCAGGGGGTGGAGTCTGCACCTCTGACATCACCAGGTAGGAGGAGCGTGCTCCTCTGACATCATCAGGGAGGTGGAGTCTGCTTTTTTTTCTTCTTCTTCTCTCCGGAGGAGTAAAACAAGAACAGGAAGTAAAATGATAAGAAGAAAACAAACTGAGCCCTGAAATGATTGTTTATCAGACAGACAGACAGACAGATGCAATAATGAATCACAGCATGCTGTTACTAACGGCAACAGATTCACCTCAGTACGTGAACAGATGAATGAGTTAAAGCTTATTGAACAGACACATGTAAACATGTAAGACACGGAAACACCTGAGTACAGGTATCACCTGAGTGACATCATTGATGACATCACAGAAACAGAGGGACGATTTTACAGGCTGATGTGTTTGGGTTGTCGTTGTTCGGGACTAAACTGACACGTTTTTTTATATTCTATCCGTTTACAGAAAAACAGAAACTGAACAGGAACATCTTGTTTGTTAACGAATATAACTTGTCATTGATTCAGACTGCACTGAATTAAAACTTTATTTGATTCAGTTTGAAGCAGATCTGAAACCTCAAACAGCTGAAAGCCATCAGATGAACAGAGTTCATCATCAGTTCAGACAGACTGATCTCCACCTGTTTTATACTCTGAATATAAACTGGAGGTGACCGCAGGAACAGCTGATGAGGAGCTGATGAAGAACGAAAGGTCTTCGTAATCTGTTTGGCGCTGCTGTTTGTGTTTCTGCCACAGTAGAGTGTTAGATTTACAGTATTACATTTACACTTTAATGTTATTAATTATAAAGATACTGAAACTCTTTAACAGCCTGCAGGAGAAGCCATGTTAGTTTCTGCAGAAGAGACATTTTGACTGTTTTATTCTGAAAGTGTGAAATTGGTTTCTGCTGTTCTGCATGTGTGTGTGTGTGTGTGTGTGCGTCGTACACTCAGACTGTATACTGGTAATATATATATACTGATACTGTACAAACACTACAGTGATGCTGTAAATATATATAGTTATACTGTAAGTCTGCAGGAAACAGCTGTGAACTGTTTCCTCTCTATGTGCCGTTTCTCACAGAGAAGTTATTTATTTTAGGATTATTTGTGGGCTTTAAATCGCCTTGATTAGACAGAACAGCTGAAGATAGACAGGACAGAGGACAGACAGGGCAACAAAGGGTCACAAGTCAGAACTGAACCTGGTCCACTGCGAAGGACTCAGCCGGCATGGGGGTGCACGCTCTGCCAGGTGAGCTACTAGGGAGCCCCAGAGAGTTTTATTTTTACAGATTTTATTGTTTTTTATTTGACTGAAGGTCAATAAGTAGGTTTTCTAACTGAGACTGTCGGAAATCAGGGGAGGACCACGTGATGTCACCAGAGACTTGTGACATCACCGCCCCCTCCCTGAACCACATGACATGTTAGAGGACAGTTGAGGGCTCCAACTGACCAGCCAACACCAAGTGAACACTAAGTCAACAACCATCACTAAGGTACACTTAACCAACACTAAGTCAACAGCCAACACTAAACCCACACTAAGCCAACACTAAGCCAACAGCCAACACTAAGTCAACACTAAGTCAACACTCAGCCAACACTAAGTCAACACTAAGTCAACACTAAGTCAACAACCATCACTAAGGTACACTTAACCAACACTAAGTCAACACTAAGTCAACAACCATCACTAAGGTACACTTAACCAACACTAAGTCAACAGCCAACACTAAACCCACACTAAGCCAACACTAAGCCAACAGCCAACACTAAGTCAACACTAAGTCAACACTCAGCCAACACTAAGTCAACACTAAGTCAGCACTCAGCCAACACTAAGTTAACACTAAGTCAGCACTCAGCCAACACTAAGTCAACACTAAGTCAACACTAAGTCAACACTCAGCCAACACTAAGTCAACACTAAGTCAACACTAAGTCAACACTAAGTCAACACTCAGCCAACACTAAGTCAACACTAAGTCAACACTCAGCCAACACTAAGTCAACACTAAGTCAACACTCAGCCAACACTAAGTCAACACTAAGTCAACACTCAGCCAACACTAAGTCAACACTAAGTTAACACTCAGCCAACACTAAGTCAACACTAAGTCAACACTCAGCCAACACTAAGTCAACACTAAGTCAACACTCAGCCAACACTAAGTCAACACTAAGTCAGCACTCAGCCAACACTAAGTCAACACTAAGTCAACACTCAGCCAACACTAAGTTAACACTCAGCCAACACTCAGCCAACACTAAGTCAACACTAAGTCAACACTCAGCCAACACTAAGTCAACACTAAGTCAACACTCAGCCAACACTAAGTCAACACTCAGCCAACACTAAGTCAACACTCAGCCAACACTAAGTCAACACTAAGTCAACACTCAGCCAACACTAAGTCAACACTCAGCCAACACTAAGTTAACACTCAGCCAACACTAAGTCAACACTCAGCCAACACTAAGTCAACACTCAGCCAACACTAAGTCAACACTAAGTCAGCACTCAGCCAACACTAAGTCAACCTCAGCCAACACTCAGCCAACACTAAGTTAACACTCAGCCAACACTAAGTCAACACTAAGTTAACACTCAGCCAACACTAAGTCAACACTAAGTCAACACTAAGTCAACACTCAGCCAACACTCAGCCAACACTAAGTCAACACTAAGTCAACACTCAGCCAACACTAAGTCAACACTAAGTCAACACTCAGCCAACACTAAGTCAACACTAAGTCAACACTCAGCCAACACTCAGCCAACACTAAGTCAACACTCAGCCAACACTAAGTCAACACTCAGCCAACACTAAGTTAACACTCAGCCAACACTAAGTCAACACTAAGTCAACACTCAGCCAACACTCAGCCAACACTCAGCCAACACTAAGTCAACACTAAGTCAACACTAAGTCAACACTCAGCCAACACTCAGCCAACACTCAGCCAACACTAAGTCAACACTCAGCCAACACTCAGACAACACTAAGTCAACACTCAGCCAACACTAAGTCAACACTCAGCCAACACTAAGTTAACACTCAGCCAACACTCAGCCAACACTCAGCCAACACTAAGTCAACACTCAGCCAACACTCAGCCAACACTAAGTCAACACTAAGTCAACACTCAGCCAACACTCAGCCAACACTAAGTCAACACTCAGCCAACACTCAGCCAACACTAAGTCAACACTCAGCCAACACTCAGCCAACACTAAGTTAACACTAAGTCAACACTCAGCCAACACTAAGTCAACACTAAGTCAACACTCAGCCAACACTAAGTCAACACTAAGTCAACACTCAGCCAACACTAAGTCAACACTCAGCCAACACTAAGTCAACACTAAGTCAACACTCAGCCAACACTAAGTCAACACTCAGCCAACACTAAGTTAACACTCAGCCAACACTCAGCCAACACTCAGCCAACACTAAGTCAACACTCAGCCAACACTCAGCCAACACTAAGTCAACACTAAGTCAACACTCAGCCAACACTAAGTCAACACTCAGCCAACACTCAGCCAACACTAAGTCAACACTCAGCCAACACTAAGTCAACACTAAGTCAACACTAAGTCAACACTCAGCCAACACTAAGTCAACACTCAGCCAACACTCAGCCAACACTAAGTCAACACTAAGTCAACACTCAGCCAACACTCAGCCAACACTCAGCCAACACTAAGTCAACACTCAGCCAACACTCAGCCAACACTCAGCCAACACTAAGTCAACACTCAGCCAACACTCAGCCAACACTAAGTCAACACTAAGTCAACACTCAGCCAACACTCAGCCAACACTAAGTCAACACTCAGCCAACACTCAGCCAACACTAAGTCAACACTAAGTCAACACTCAGCCAACACTCAGCCAACACTAAGTCAACACTAAGTCAACACTAAGTTAACACTAAGTCAACACTAAGTCAACACTCAGTCAACACATAGTTGTCAAAGAAAACTCTAAATGGATTCTCATGAGCCTCATGAATAAGGTTTAACCCTGACCTGGTCAGAGTCCAGGTGTTAGTGGGCGGAGTTTATCTGAGGTCGGGGCGGAGCTTTGCCTGCAGTTTGTAAATGTCAGATAAGATTCTTGTTAAAATTGTCGTCCCTTCAGACAGAGTGATTTCTTTTAAAATGTTTATCCAGGATTGTTTCAGGTTTAGGATTGTTAATATATTTTAAACAATCTGATGTTGTTGCTTACGTGAATTTTTATTTTTTAGCTGTGAAGAAATATTAGCAATAGAGAAATATTGATCAGAAGACAATAACAATTGATCAGAATGTTAACAAGGAGTCTTTAACCTGCTGTAAAAATGACACATATGTACACGTGTGTTTGTGAGGTTAGAAGATACAGCGCCCATATAAAGAATGCTCCTCCATCATTTTTTATTAATTATCAGTGGATTCATTTGATGCTGATCAGCAGAACTCTTTAATGTCAAACTGATAATACAAAATAATTGATTGCAGACGTGTTCAGCTTCACATGTATCCAGGTCAGAGAACCAATCAGAGATAATACAAGAACATTTCCAGTGTTTATCTGCCAGGGTACAGGAACTAGTGTATGTCAGAACATCTCTGTAATCAGTTCTGTTGTGTTGAATATATTGAAGTTGTTCAGATGAATGTGTGGAGGAAGTTGGACTTCAAATATTTTTCTGTGTTTTAGTTCCGTCAAAGTGACGAATTCTCTTTGAAGGCAGAAAATCAGAGATGACTGGAGCTTCTGACTTCACAGGGTGCTTTTCATTATGCTAGCTTATGCTTCCTCGCCTCCTCTCTCCTCCCGTGACCTGGAAATCGTTCCCCTCCGCCATGATGGAGGATCTTCCAATCTCTTAAATGCACATCAAGGAGATGAGGAGAGAGGAGGCTTCTGGAGGAGCTCAGAATGAGGAAACATCGGTGTATCCTACATAGAAGTCTTTTATCAAGTAGCGTGACAACAGAGGCCCTCAGTGGGTCACGTCAAGTTGTGTTTTGTGTTCCATGAGGTATAATGCTGCACCCCCATATGACTCCTTATTGACAGTTTATTCTCAGAGCACCCACTTTGTGCAAAGCAGTGGTTCCCAACTGGTGGGTCACAGTCCAAAAGTGGATCGTGGGTCCATTCTGAATGGACCAAATGTTACTCGAGAATATGAATGGAACATTTACATTTAAAAAACGTCCAAATGGATCTGCTGATAGGAGCACCGTTCTCTGCAGGTTCTGCAGGAAGGAATTTTCGTACCATCAGAGAACTTAAGACTTATGGCCATCGAGCGTGGCTGAGCAGAAAACTTCCAGTTTAGCGCTCTGCTTACCTGAATTGGGATAAAATAATTTAATTTTGCAGCTCTTTTAGATTTTCAAATGTTATCAGACTAAATGGACTGAATCCTGATAGTGGAACGAGTCAATATATTGGGGTTGAGATGCTCAAAAAATGACATCACATAACAGATGCAGGTAATCACCATACCACTGTTTCGCCACTACCAAAACTGGCTTTAAAGCCTGGCGCACTTCCTGGGGGCCTGCTTCCTTCCCTCCTCTGCTTGCATTGCCTGCAGGCGGGATTAAGACACGGGGAGACATATTAGCATGATGAAAAGTACCCAGACTGTTTTCTGTGAATGACATGTGTTGAAGGAAGTGATGTCATGAAGGTGGAGTGAAAGCAAAGCTTCAGTTAGCCACGTTAGTGCTGAGTTAATGATGAATGACTGTTGAATGTAACTACAAACTGTTGATGGGGGCAGCAGTGTACAGTCATAACGTGTACAGTTATTGATTATTGCAGTTTGAATGTGCAGTGTGGTGTTGTTCCTCAGCTGCTGTTTGACCGTCTCATCGGACGTCTGATTCATCTGGATCTTTGTTTTCAGGAACATGAACTGATGTGAAACAGCTGAACTGAGATCAGAGTGATCCAGATCACGCAGTGAACGTGACACAGGAGCGGCTCGATGAAAACTAGACCCCTCACAGGCAAACACACAACACCTGCTTTCTGATGGTCAGAGACACTAAAGAGTTAAAACCAGCAGTTAATAAATATCCACAGTGGGACACCTTCAGTTTATACAGGCAGCTGTCACAGAAATCACTTCCTTATCTGTTACACTGACTTATTATTGTCCATTAGAGTCAAATTATAAAAACAGAAACTGAGTCTCTGACCTCAGATCATCTAACAGCTGATTCTTCACGATTCTTAAATCAGAGTCCTGCACGGGTCCATTTTTAAAAACCTACACCTGCCCATACCAGTAAAGCTCAGAACCAGAGCCAACCCATTACCTGTCATTACATCTCAGTCAAAGCCGAACCCATTCACACTTTCCCTGCCAGAGTATTATTTGTAAGTTTCCAGCCCGTCATGGAGATCTCGTTTTGTTCCACCTAACTCGTGAACTCCAGGTAGGCTGCCACCTCATCCTCAGGCTGCAAAGTTTTATGGCTGGAGTCCTCCATGTCGGTGACCAATGTGATCACGGGGTCAAAGGTTACACTTGTGTCACTTGTGTCACAATAAAAGGAACTGTCAGAATATTACACATATACTGCACATCTTTTTACTTTGTTTTATTCTGGAAAATAGAAAACATATTTTTGTTCACACCCGCCTGGAGTTCATTTTTACCCGTGAATTTACATTTACACACATTTTTTACCTGTTACATAGCTTTCTGAGGGTAGGGTACCCGACCCAGTGCCGGACTCTGTCATAAATCATGTAATATCTTACCACACGCAGTTAGAGTCACTGTGAAGAAATAAGGTAAACCCAAAATGTCACAGAGTGAATTCAGATTCTGAAAAGAAACAGACCGTCTATTTTTCTGCCGTCAGATATTTGTCTTGTTTCGATTAAATCAAACTTTAACGAGCTGCAGGGTGAGACGGGTTTGTTTGTAGTGCACATGGATCCAGATGCTGTTTTCTCTGCTTCCGCAAAAATGAACTGACATGCTTTGTTTTGGTCGACACCATACCAAAGTTATCTGCAATATACTGCACTGCATGATGGGATTCTTACAGATAACTCCTATGCTGTTTATTTTTTTGAATATTCTTCCATCTGCCAAGAAAGCACTGCAAAGTATCTGATGCTATAACTGATCTGCATACTTGAAATATCAGTCCAAGTATGGAAAATAAAGTATATCCTGTTATTGTGTACAATTATGTTTACATGTATTCTGGATATATTTACAGTACATAAATATACATTAAAACTCTTTATTTATTATCAGTGTTGGCTGTTTGTTTTTGTGTTTGCCCGGACCTCTGACCCCTGCGCCGTGACTGCTGAGAGCTCCAACACTTTTCTAACTTCAGAGACATTAACTCTTTTCACACAGAGATCTGTGAAGTCCTCTCTTTATGCTGCCTTTACATTTTTACACAGAACCAAACAACGGCAGCATCATTTCCCTCCAGTGTGTGATTTTACACAGCATGTTCGCATCGCAGAACCAAAGGAGGCTTGACATTTAAAAGGCCCAGATGCACCAAACCGACTCCAGAGAACTGTCGACGATAAACGCCCCCCTGCTGCGTCACCTGATGTCGCCGTGTCTCAACCAAAAAAGTACCATACAAACACACCAGTGTTAATTTTGTAATGAAAACTGCTGAATTTTTTTTTGTCAGCGACCTTTTTTCCTTGACAAAAAATTAAACAATTACGAACAAAAAATAGATCTTAATAATAGAAACTAAGATGAAATCTATGTTTCATTTTCATCGACGAGACGTGATGAAAACGTTGGTGGTGGAGAACGGCCGTGCTCGTGATGATCTTCAAATGCAGCATAAACAGGCTGGTAAACTCCAGTAAATAGTCTGCACCAGGATGTTTCAGTAGCCAGCAAAAACTCTTATGATCCAGGTGCTTCGGTTGGTTTTAGAGTTGACTAATTTGCAGGATGATGCTATGAACTGATTGACTGTCTTGACTGTCACGTTCAGAAAATGAGAGTTCCCTAAATAAGTACACAGGCCTTTACAAAAACATAGTTCAAATCAACGGGGTATTAAAAGATTACCCCAAAACACGGCGGTTAAAGACTGTAACCCTGTGGCATCTTCCATGCTCCACACTCATTTGAGCACACCTGCTTTCAATTAAACGATTCCCGAGATATCAGGTCAGGTGGTGCAGTCAAGAAAACAAAAAAAACAATAGGAACTTCGGACATGCTAGAAATGACTCTTAACAGTCAGTAATCAGTAATTAGTTCATGTAAAGGTGTGTGGAAGTGTGTGTGTGGAAAACAAAGCAGAAGAACCCAGAGCTGTCCTCAGGCCCAGGTGTAGCTCAGTTAGCCATAGACCCTCCTCTCAGCTCAACACAACAGACGAGAACCTGCAGGAGAGCCTTCTAGAGGATGCAAGGAGGAGCGTCAGAGTTTCCTTTTGTAATGTCTTATTTTTTTAATGGACGTCTGTGTGTGGATCATACATTTTTATTTACTTTGTAAATGTCAAGTTAAAGGAGCAATTAGCGAAATCCATCATTTCTAGATTGAAGGAATTAACAAGCCGGTCCGGCTTCGCGTTGATGTACGTTCAAGCTAGCAAACAATGTTCTTTCTTCATAATGGAGGATATAGAGGAATCAAATTCACAGATAGTGTCTGGGCCTTTACTCAGCACAGCTGCTGAGGCTACCAGCTGCATCTCAAACACACACCCTCATTTATCATTTTGTTTTTAGTTTAATCCGCTTCTGTTTGTCCTGTTAAATTAAATGCATTGCGCCATCATTTCAAACTCAACACTTCCTGTTTCTGTTTCAAATTAAAAGCTCCTTATAGTTTCAGCTGAGAGAATCCCTTCAATTTCTAAAAAGGCTTTTATTGTGAAATATTTGCAGGAACTTCCTGTGGAGGATTCAGTGACTTTTTAACAGTATTACAGTAACAGTTCAGCTGGGACATGAACAGTCACAGTGACTGAAATAATGAAAATAATAAAAATAAGACAAGAATAATCTGATGACATCGCATGTTGTGAAAGACAACCAGTGATGATTGGTCATGAACCAACCTGTAGTCTGTCATGTCTGTCGGCCAAGTCACAGCAAGATTTTATGACTCCACAATCAGCTAATCTGACATAGTGACTGTTGGAACAGACAAAAAAGGTGTGTAGTCTGAACCCGGCGTCACTACCAACATCTGAAACACTTTTCATTTTCCTTTGGATTAATATCATCCCTGTCATCGCATGAAACACACATTTTGGCATTAATAATAAACTCAATATTAAAAGTGTTTTTGCTTTAAACCAGGTTTCATGTTTTTCCCTTTGATCAGCCAACAGATATTCATGCACGCATTTTGCGTCATCACAGAACTCAGCTGGTCATCAAGAGCATTCAGTAGCTGTGTTTTATCATTTTTTAATATTAAACCTTGCACTGCTGTCAGCCTCCTCACAGGTCTCAGTGGAGCCGCACTGCCTGCATCATCTGTATTGACGCCCCTGGCTCGCACACCAGTCCCGCTACTTAACTCCGACATCGCCTCGCGCATCTCCATGATAAACAACAAACAAACAAACAGTCAATGTAAAGTCATTTGTCCACCCGCTTCCGTAACCAATGCATGCATGTGTGCACACAGTTTCAACAGCCGTTAAACAGTGCAGGCTCCACATACCTCCGTGCGTCAGGCGCCGTGCACTGACCCGGTGGTCCGACGCTCCACAGCCGCACCGTCGCTCCTGCTCCCCTCCTCCAATCACCTCCCTCCGGCAGCTCTCCTCGTTGTCCCGCTGCGCTCCAAACGTGCCTGAGTTTCCCAACGCAGTTCCAAAGAGCGGGTTTCTGACTAATAACGTGGGAGCTGAGTCCACACTCAGATCTTTAACCCGCCTGACCTGGCCGACGCGCTCGCTTCAGTTGGTGCCACATCTTCTCTTCTGTTGGCTTCAGGAAACGACCTGCAGTCACCATATTTATTCACCCCAGCACCCTGGGGCCCAGTGAATGTGCATTTCTTCATTTTCATCCAAAAACCCAACACACAACTTTCAGCATGTCCATGTTCCGCGCCACAGCGTCAAAATCCATTTCCGGGGTCAAACACCTGACACGTGGCAACAAGGTCCTTTATTCACATAGCCCAAGTACTAGCACAGCGCCACCCGGTGTACACACATGGTAAATACAAATAATGTCTGGTAAGTGAAAGAACATCAGTGTCTCACATTGTAGTGGGTAGTGCCTCCAATCCCACTCTACCGTTTTGCACTTACAGGAAGTGACACGTTTTTTTTTTAACCGCCTCTTCTTCATCGTCTTCTTTGTAAACGGCAACTTGCAAACAGACGGTGGAGCATCATCACCAACATTTGACCGCTATCTCCACCACACATAAACCAAACTTACGTCTCAACATCAGTGCTGATTAAAATGTGCCGCCATAGCTAGAAGCAATTTAGCTAGTAAGCTAGCGTTAGCACTCGCAGTATTGTTTGTGTTACCAAATCATTACAGACCCAACAAACATCACTGATGGCTTCTATTCGACAACAGTTTTGGTGCTTAGTGCAAAAAACATGTAGAACTAACAGGCGCCTTGTTGTCGCCAGCCGCCATGAGATGAGACGGTCACAAAGATGGTGACCGTTGAAGGAGAGAGGTGTCCGTCATTCCACACTCACCTTTTGAACCGTTTTGAGTGCTCCAGTAGTGCACTGCCTTTTCCCATCCGACACATTCTCACTCCAGCCTCATCACATATCACCATTTGGTCATGGACTTCTCATACCCAGATACGGTGTGCAAGGTGCCCTTGTTGCGTTTATAGACACAGCCTACTGTGTTTTCCCCTGAAGACAATCCAAAACCAGCCTGCGGTATCTGCATTATTTATGGTCTCGAGTTTGTACCAATCCATGTCCTAGATATTTAACAGGGTCAGTGAAAACTTTGACCGCTTGTGACGCTACAAGAAAAGTCAAAGGATCAACAACCTCAGAGCTCAACAGCTGTGGTACCAACGTCTTGTACTGTTGCTTCCAGATTCTGCATGCAGTAATCTGTTTAAAGAGACTGGACTGAATCCTTTACAGGACGCCACCCAGAGCAACACTTTCTCACTGCGACCTCGTCACATGTCCACGTTTGGTCATGGACTTTCCACGTCCACATATGACGTCCAAGGTACCCTGGGTGTGTTGGTTGTTGATGTTCTGGGACGCCGTGTCAACTTCAGCCTGTTACATGCATTGTCTGTTTTCAAAATACACTTCGTTTTCACAGGAAATGTACAGTTTGCATACAGTCTCTTTCAAAATAAAAGCACTATGTTGGTACAACACCACAAATGAAAATTATTTTTTCCAGGGTTTGGCTTCATATTCTTACTGAAAGTGAACACCGGCCTCCTGGGTGAAAGTCGGTGGTTGTTGGACGCATCCAACACCCCTCCTGCCCACCCTACCCAGACTTCCGCTGCTTTAACTTTTGATGTTGTCCCACCGTGTTTCTCCCTGACGCTGATGCGTATCATGCCGTGTGAAAGAACGTTTTGTTTGTCGGTGTCTGATGCCAGAAGTCACCGACCAAGCGCTGGATTTGGATGACTTTGGAGGTGACTATTGAGTGTGAACACACTTAGCGCACTTGCGCATTGAAAATATGAAGTGTTTAATACAGAAGGATGCGATTTGAGACACACTGAGTATTTGGCTCTTAGAGTGTCTGACTGTTCCTCTCCCAGGACAGGACCTCTCGACCTTTAGAGTGCACATTTCATGATTTATTTTTAATTTGTTTACTTCCAAATTTGTGACCGTTTCAGTAAGGAAACTTGTCCTGAAGCATGTTATTTGCATGTTGTCAGCTCTCATAGATCAGATGTGTCTGCGGTGGGAGCAAGAAAATAAACATGGGAACAAGGTCCTTTGTTCTGGGTTGGTGTATATTTATTCAAATAAACACATTTCCCTTTTAAATGGTGCCACATTTGTAAGGAACATGCATTTGTGGGATGAGCAGCAGAGCTGAGTATGTGGGCTGTGCACATTAAAAATTTGCCAAATCTTTTCTGCCAGGCCCCCCAAGCTACCCCACCCCACCCAAGTAATGAACAGTCCCTAACCAATATCAATTCCTGTTGAACAACAACTTCGACGTGATGACGTAAGGACATGTTGCCTTCACGTGCTGTCAGAGATAATGAAACTTTATGAAAACAAGTCGATCACGGAGGCCGTCTGTTCTTTAACATCATACTGAAGCTTCAGTAAGGTGGAAAGAGTTCAATATTAAAAACTTTAATAAGAAGGATTACAAAATAAATATTCATTCATTTATTTTCTGTGGTTACAGGGTCACAGGGGAGCCTATCCCAGCTGACATTGGACGAGAGGTGGTACACACCTGGACAGGTCACCAGACTATCACAGGGCTGACACATAGAGACAGACAACCATTCACACTCACATTCACACCTACGGACAATTTAGAGTCACCAATTAACCTGCATGTCTTTGGACTGTGGGAGGAAGCTGGAGCACCTGGAGGAAACCCACGCTGACACAGGGAGAACATGCAAACTCCACACAGAAGGGCTCCCACACCCTGGGGTTTGAACCAGGAACTCTCTTGCTTCGAGGCAACAATGACCACTGCACCACCGTGCCGCCTCACAATAAGCAATCACATGAAAAAAATGTGTAAAATTTATAAATGAACCAACATTTTGTGAAATTATTTAAACTTCACTCATCATGTAATTTCATTTTTGCATATTATTCTATTTAATGATACATCACTTTTATTCAAAAAAGCATTCGTGCAAATGAAATTTCTCCCAATAATGAATTTATTTATGAAACCCAAGCAACTATATGACAAAGAAAGGCATCAATTTCATATCTGAGGAGCTGGAGCCAGCAAATATTTGGCATTTCAGCTTAAAGGTAAAACAGTAAGATAAAAAAAAAAACCCTCACATAAATAATTTTAGGAAAACTGCATAGTTTGTATCACTGATAAGGTGACAGCATGAGAAGAACACATATAATTATTTTTTTCATATAACTTGTTTAAACATGTTCTGGCACACTTACAGGGAGACAACATACAGTTTTGAGACATTACTCCCAAATACAGACAAGATGTTTTTCTTATAAAAATAGATTTTAAAGATTCTACATAACATTAAAGCTGAACTTAATTAAAGGTGGAAGTTTTCTCCAATCAAATCTTTTGTCATCATATTCTAAAGTATCTTATTTTTTCTCAAGTATCTAATCTAATCTAATCTAGCCTAGTCTAATATAACAAATGTCAGAAAATATTGAAAACTTTTTTTTAAATAATTTTGAACAACCCAAACAGATAAATTAATATATGACAAAGAAAAGCATCAAATCTTCAAATTTGAGGAGCTGGAACCATCAAATATTTGGCATTTTTACTGGAAGATGTTACAGTAACATAAAAAACACATAAATAATTTTTGGGAAACCAGTTAAAGTTTGTATCCCTGATAAAGTGACAGTATGAGAAGAGCATGTGTAATGATTTTCTGTAAAACTCATTTAAACATGTTGTGGCACATTAAAGGGGGACAACATATTATGGACACAATTTTACTCTTAAATAAGGAAAGAGATTTTTCACAATAAAAATATATTTTGAAGATTCCATGAAACTTTTAAGATCAGCTTTTTATCTTAACTTTTTTTATTTTACAGTATTTTAAATGAAAAAATGTCACAAAATAATAAAAAATTCTGTTCTAATTCCCAACAGCCCAAACAGATAAATTCTTATGTTTTGTTTTAATCAACCAACAGTCTAAAGCTCAAAGATAATAAATATATGATCATATATGACAAAGAAAATGATCAATATCATATCTGAGGAGCTGGAACCAGCAAATATTTGAAATTTAAACTTAAAGGTGAAACAGTAAGATAAAAACTCACATGAATAATTTTAGGGAAATTACTTAAAGCATGAGAAGAACACATATGATTATTTTCCATATCACTCATTTGTAAATATATTTTAAAGATTCCACAAAACATTAAAGCTGTTTTTTTTTTTACTTTCCTTGAGTCAAATCTGATTATTAAGTATCTTCACTTATTTCTTCTTAAAGTATTTTCATTGAAAAATGTCAGAAAATAATAACAAAGTCTGTTCTAATTTCCAACAGCCCTAACAAATGGTTTCTTATGCTTTGTTTTATCGACCAATAGTCTAAGATATTAAATTTATGATCATATATGACAAAGAAAAGCATCAAATCTTATATTTAAGAACTTGGAATCAGCTGATAACTGATAAATGAATTGTCAAAATAGTTGCGACTGATGGATTAATCAGCTAATTGTTGCAGATCTATTCTGACCCATTACATGAAGACTTTAAGGAAAGAAATCCACTTTTCTCTGATGAAACCAAACACAACAATTCAGCCTTAAAGCTCATCCTTTTTGGTCTTCTTCTTCTTCTTCTTCTCTTCCTTGTGGAAGACTTTTCCATCTGGCTGCTTCCTCCAGCTCAGTTTGATGTTGTCACCCAGCCCCTGGTCCTTCAGCTTCTGTTTGAGCTGAGACACAAAACTCCTCATCATTCTCATCACTCACATACACAGATTACATTCTGCATTCTTATTTATATTGGACTCATCTGGAAGCTCTATTTTAGGAGCACTCTGCTTCATATATACTTGTTTTTCCTAAGGTGGTGCCGACCTGTTGGTCTGTTGTAGATTTGTCTTCTCTTGTAAACTCTCTGTCTTTTCTCAGATTGCTGGATTGTATTTGTACAGTTTCCTGCTGCATTTGGTGGCAGATAGTGAAGTTTCTGCTGACTGTTGATTCTTCATTAGTCACACATCAATAAGGCCTGCAGAGTGGCACTAACACACTTTACTTCTGCACATATGGATTGGCACAATGCTCAAGTCATGTCCTGTATGTGACCAAAGTATTGTAATGTATATCATGTATATAGCTTCTGAATGTCATTTATTAAATCTTCTTATTTTACTGTATTTATGATTTTAAATAGCTCTTTATCTGTTTCCTCCTCAGTCTGTTTCTTGTACTGCTGCAATGTGGATTTCTCTCTGGGGATCAATAAAGTTGTATTTTTATTTGCTTTTAGAGTCAATTGATTGGTTTTGAATCAAATTAGAAAACATGATTTACCTTCTTCAAGGTGTCCTCCATCACAGCAGGGTCATTCGGATCCAGAGAGGAGTCCTGTGTGTGAAACTTCAGTCTGAACACTTGTTTTGTCGTAGCTGTGAAACATTTCAGAATTTCATCAGTTGAAACACTAACAGGGAAAATGTGGTAGTTACATCCTCCATCTGTTGCATATTTTCAGCATTAAGTCGACACAAACTGATCATCTGCAGCTGATCACCACTGCTGCTCACTTTACAAACAACTCCATAAAAATGATCAGCATCATGAGGGTTAAAATTTATTGTCCGGGACTTGATCACAACAACAATCTGTCCTTTAACGCTGAGAAAACAAAAGAGCTCATCACTGACTTCAGAAAATGAAAACTGTTCAGCCACCTGTTGACATAAACAACACCCCTGTTGAAATTGTTAACAGCTTCAAGTTCTTAGGCATCCAGATCACCAGCTCCCTCTCCAGGGGGGTGTTCCAGAAAGCGGGTTTAGTGGAAACTCTGAGTGTGTTAACCCTGAAATGAGGGAAACTCTGGGTTTTCAGTTCCAGACAGAGAGGTAAGTCAAACTCTGAGTCAATCACCATGGCAACTGACTCTGTGAACCTAACCTGCTCGCTGGCAGGTTTTCTTTAAGAAACCCTGAGTCCACCCTGTCTCCTCCCTACTGCCGAGCCTGAAGCAAGCTGGCAGACACACATGGGTTGTTCGTATGTAGGAAATAAGATCGATATCGAGGCTGAATTAATTCACAATGCCTTACGCTGGGAGAGGATCTTCACACCCCGTTTAGATGTGCTGTCTTTCCCCAATGAATATCTGTTGGAACAGAACTGTTTTTCATTAGACTCAATCATTTACTGGCCACACATATCAAATCTGACACACCCCGGACGTGCGCTCTCATCAGAGTTTTTTGTGAACGGTAGCTTTTTATATGATATTGCTGACCTACAGTATGTAAAGAAATAGCCACTGAAGGATAGGTTAAAGCCGGCTCTAGCCACTTTGGTGCCCTAGGCGGGATTAGGGTTATTATTATTATTATTATTATTATTATTATTATTGTCTCACTGGAAGTGGTGAGGTAGTGAGGTGGTGTGCTGAATCCAGCCGTGCTGCTGCTTGTTGTCTGACTTGTAGCTGTATTCAAACATACAGTACATCCATACTGTTACACCACTGCTTTAAGTCTGTTGTGTCATTCTACTTCATATAAAGTGAAGCACTGTACAAATAGACTTTATTTTATTTGACCTACATTTACTGTAATTAGTAACAAGGTTAAACTGGAACATTCAACAGTACTAATAATGACATTATAATAATAATATTAATAATGATAAAAATGACAACATAGCAGTGTGTCAGAGACCACCAATAATATGTTGCTCAAGGTTTACTCTGATGCATTTAAAGCTGGTACTTTACCACAGTCAATTCTCACTGCAGTTATATCTTTCATTGACAAAAAGGGGAAAGATGATTTAGACCCTAGTGGCTATCGACCTATTTCATGACTCAACTGCGACCAAAAGATCTTAGCAAAGACATCCATATGGGACGCCTGCTCTATCCACTAAACCACCAACATCCCATCAAAGATGATTCTGCTTGATTTCATATGCCGCCTCTCTTCCCTTGGCAGCTTTAGCGCTGTTCATTTTTTTCACAAAATCTATGCTCATATTGGCTGTAGGCATTCATGAGCACCTCCAGTTCCACAGGTGTAAAATAAGTTGGAACCAGATACTCAGAGTTTCCCAGCTCAGGGTAAGTCAAGTCAGAGTTCAGGATT
Organism: Epinephelus fuscoguttatus; assembly: GCF_011397635.1. Taxonomy (NCBI): domain Eukaryota; kingdom Metazoa; phylum Chordata; class Actinopteri; order Perciformes; family Serranidae; genus Epinephelus; species Epinephelus fuscoguttatus. The sequence goes on along the minus strand of NC_064758.1, from coordinate 45,176,091 downwards.
AGACTCGGAGTTTGTTGAACCTCCTACCTGGAATACCCCTCTGGTCTCTGAACACCAGGTGTGTCATCAAAACAGAGACTTGACTTTCTGAGGTGTGTGAGGAAACACAGCATGTCAACAAAAACCCTCATCTACTTCTACCAGTCCAAAATAGGAAGCACCTTGACTGGATGCATACTGGTATGGTTTGGCAGCATAACAGCACAGGATCATAAACACCTGATGAGGATGGTGAAAATAGCGTCAATAATCATAGGATCACCATTACATCAGATACAGGACATGTACACCACCTGCTGGAGGAAGAAAGCACTTTGCATTTTAAAGGACACTAGTCACCCAGCACACAGCCTTTTCTCTTATCTTCACTCAGGGAAGCATCTGCAGAGCATCAGAGCTCCAACCTCCCGCCTCACAGATAGTTTTTACCCCCAGGCGGTCAGACTACTGAACAGGAGCACTTAAAGACTGTGGATGCTGTGGATTATTTATATATGTTTATTATATGCTGCTGTTATATGTTGCTATAGAAATCCAAATACAATTTGAATAACGGGTCAGAACTCACGTGTGCTGTAGCAAATGAACGCTCTCCTGATGGCACAGGGCAAGTTACGCCATTGTCCGGAGTAGTAAAAGTCTGCAGCCACACAAAGCTGATTCCCTCCATCAGGTTGCCCTGGTACCCAGTGCCTAAATGAGGAGCTACTTCCATCCGACCACTTCCAGGAGTCTCTGAAGAGGCCGATCCAGACACGTTCTCCTGCAGGTATCAGCTCCTGTACCTTCTGGTTCTCTGTCATGTTCCTCACACTGGTCAGGTCTGTGTAGTTTACTCTGCAGTGGCTCTGGGCCTCAGTCCATGTCATGGATTTGGTGATGAGGATAAATGTCACATCCGACCCTGAAAATAGAGCACAGTGAGGCGCTGTGTAGAGGCACCGTAACATACAGCCTCCCATCCATGCCTCTCTGTGGTACTTTTCAAACCATTATATAATATTGATAAACTAATGAATATGTAATAATAACAAAGTAAAACATTATCATCTTAACAAATAAAATACATTAATAACAGTATTTCTGAACCATCTCTCTACATTCATAAAAACGTCTGTGAGAGCCACTTAGGCACAAAGCAATATGTGAATAAGTGTTTCTGTTGTCAAGTATATGCAATATGTTCTGCCTATATTTAAGTTCATGCAACAGTTAAACAGTATATGGACAGGTTATGTGCATTTTAAGATTTATAGGTTAAAGGTTTGCAATTTTTGTGTTCTGATGCTAAATGCAGTAAAGTATATTGTTTTGTTGCTTTACGACAGTTAATTGGGCTTTAGGGCAACCATGTGTGCAGGTAGGATGTAGAGGAATCGGCATAAGCGTGGATTGAAATAAGTTTTTGACTGTGTACAAAGTGTATAACTTGCATAATGTATGTGACACGTGTACAGTTTTAGACTGCTTTATACTGGTATTGGACCAGGGGGTTTTTTTTGTGCGTCTTCAAATAAAGCGACATCAACGTTTTCCCTGTCTCCTGTGGACTACTTGTGAGCAACATTGGGTTTCTCAGGAAGAGTGGATTAATTAATTGAACACGAGTCAGAACTAAACCAACTTACTGCAGATTAAGTGGCCTACAGTAGCAACTTGGACCTTGGTAAAAACGGCCACAACAACGTCCTTAAAATCACCAAAAATAGACACATACAATATATTGTTTTTTAAATATGAATATTTTTGTCAGCGTTATCACACACACACACACACACACACACACACACACACACACACACACACACACTGTGTGCACGTGAACATACAAGTGTGCAGTCTGTCCATATCAGCCCTCTGTGATGTCATCAGGAGACACACTGAGCTGTTTTACTGTTTCCATTTGTTCTGTCTTATTCTCAGCCTGTCAGTCACCTTTAAAGCACTTTGAACTGCTCTCACCTGTATGAAAGGTGCTACAAATAAAGTTGGTTTGATGGATTGACTGATACTACAGAGGCCCAAATAATGAAAACAAAGAGGCAAAGAGAAGCAGAGAAGGAAAACTTCACTAGTTCATATTCTCACCTCTGACATATGAGCAGACGACCTTAAGGCTGTTACTACACAGGAGGCTGTTCCATAGTCCATCCTCATCCATCGCTGTGCAGTGTGCTGCATTGATAATATTGCTTGGTTCTCCAGCCCTCCATCGTCTGAACTCTGTCTCCCCGTGTTTGTAGAAACTTGTGTCTGACAGTGACCACCTCCAGCTGTACGTGCCTCTGTACAGTCCAATCCAGACTTCTCGATACTAATATTTGACAGTGAGATAAAGAATTAGAGCTCGCTCTAGCTTTTGTTCAAGGCAACATTTTTACATAAACTTGCCATTAACAGTCTTGATGCTGCCTGTCAGTCTGATCCTCCACCACTTTATTACAGGATTTTACAGCTGAGAGATTCAGTGTGTAAAACTCTTAAAGGACAGGTTCACAAAATTGAAGTCTGTCTTCAAACAACATTCAGGAGCTCATATGAACAGTGAAACAAGTTTTGCCTCCTGTCATCATTCCTGCTGTTCATACTGGACATTAAGAGATCCCCTCATATTGGACTTTCAGTGTAAGTGATGCTGTTGCAACTCAGAATGAAATAATTTCAATGTACGCGATAACAGTTTTGTAATAACACTGGTGTCATGTAAGATTAGAAGAGTTTCTTTGCTCTAAGAAACAAGGAGAGTACTCTTTTCTTTAAATGATCACATCATACACTGAATTAATGACATTATTCAACATTTTTCTACTTAGTTTATACATAATCATTTTCCTACATTATTACATTTGGCATAAAACTCTTAATTACTAATTAAGCACTCAGGTTTTCTCACATTATATGCTGAATATTATGATTATTATTATTATTATTATTGTTATTTTGAGCTGCTACAGCTGGGGAACAAACTCTACAGTCCTCGTTGTGTGTAAAATATATTCAAACATTGATGTGAAGTTAATCTGAGGCTTCATCTGTCTGTGGAGATCTTCCAAAGTTAGAGTCTTCCTCCTTTGTTACCATCCCTCCACTGCAGCTCAACAGGGAAACACTGTCTGCTCAAACACCATGAGGAAGTTTATACTGAAAACACTTTATACTTCTACTCTACTACATTTTACAGGAGATATTTACTATAGTTACTATGTAGGATCAGATTTTAATACTTTCAAACCACCTGTCACTGACACACTTATCAAAATGACTTTTAGATGAAAGACAGAGAAAAGTGAACTCAAATAGCTGGAACATACTGAGTCAGTCAGTTTGCTTGTATCTGCCGTGTTGTTCAGGGTCGTCACGTCCTCCATGTTGTCGACAGTAGCCAGGTCTGTGTAATTCTCTCTGCAGTAACTTTGTGCTTCAGTCCAGTTCTTCCGGTCATAAACAACATGGTACTGACGTTCAGCATGTGATGAGACAGCACACAGCCCTGTAGTGACACACATGCATAGTGATCAGATTCAGACTATAAATGACTTTTTATATCTCTTCACTTTGTAATGTTTCATTTAGGTCACATAGACAGTACATTGTCCTGGACTAATCATATGGACTTTTCAGCATTAACATACAACAGAGAATTGACTTTGAGATGTTGTGTAATAAAAAAACAATCAAATCAAATAAATCATAATAACAGAATGAGTCACAGGAGACATTTCCCTTCACAGTGAGTACTTTTCTGCTGATACTTTTAAGCACATCTTGTTGGTCATATACACATATGTAGATTCAAACAGTTTTTGTTTGCTGTGATCATTCCTCCTGTTCATACTGGACAGTAACAGATTTTCTCTCCTAACATGCATCCTAATATGTCCTGTAGACAACTTGAATAAATATTGACAGTTGCACTATACTTTGATTATATTTTGAGTCAGGCCATATTTCCTCTGTAAATTGTATTTGTCATCAAATATATTTTATTGTGCTTCTTTTACCATAATAATACAAGTATGTAAGACAGATTTTAATAATAGATACTGTTGGTGTTCTTGAATGGACTCCTTTTAAAAAAGTCAAATATGTGGCAATATTGCATTCAAATGAAAATTGGGATCTGTGTGCAAGCTACAGTTCCCATTGTTTTCTGTCACTATGGAGGTTTAGAAATGTTTAAAGGCTTGGCCAACTTATTGACTTTGTAAAAATAGACTTCCATAGCCTCCATGTGTGGACAAATGGACAACAACACTCCAGATGTACAGGCCAGGATGAGCTGCATGTGGAAGTGATGTGAATATTGTGATAAGAGTATTTGTGAATATTTGATAGAACTGTAGCAAAAATGTTTGTGGATGTGGCCATATTTACATTAGAAACATGACTGCAGCAGTAACATACAGTTACAGAACTCACCTGATTCAGGCTGTGTCTCACTGGAAGTGGTGAGGTAGTGAGGTGGTGTGCTGAATCCAGCCGTGCTGCTGCTTGTTGTCTGACTTGTAGCTGTATTCAAACATACAGTACATCCATACTGTTACACCACTGCTTTAAGTCTGTTGTGTCATTCTACTTCATATAAAGTGAAGCACTGTACAAATAGACTTTATTTTATTTGACCTACATTTACTGTAATTAGTAACAAGGTTAAACTGGAACATTCAACAGTACTAATAATGACATTATAATAATAACATTAATAATGATATTTGTTATGGAATTTCAGGGTATCTTTCTTGGGTATGATAGTTTCTAAAGGATTCAAATTTGAAATAAGTCATCAACCATCTATATGTGCTTAAAATAGCTGCTGAAATTAGCAAGGGTTCTTTTTTAATATGTTTTTGGGGGCATTTTGCCTTAAACTGACAGGACAGTTGAGCGTGAAAGGGGGAGAGAGACAGAGGAGTGACATGCAGCAAGGTGCCACAGGCCGAGTCGAACCTGTGCCGCTTATCCACTAAACCACCAACATCCCATCAAAGATGATTCTGCTTGATTTCATATGCCGCCTCTCTTCCCTTGGCAGCTTTAGCGCTGTTCATTTTTTTCACAAAATCTATGCTCATATTGGCTGTAGGCATTCATGAGCACCTCCAGTTCCACAGGTGTAAAATAAGTTGGAACCAGATACTCAGAGTTTCCCAGCTCAGGGTAAGTCAAGTCAGAGTTCAGGATTAGACTCAGTTTGTTGAACCTCCTACCTGGAATACCCCTCTGGTCTCTGAACACCAGGTGTGTCATCAAAACAGAGACTTGACTTTCTGAGGTGTGAGGAAACACAGCATGTCAACAAAAACCCTCATCTACTTCTACCAGTCCAAAATAGGAAGCACCTTGACTGGATGCATACTGGTATGGTTTGGCAGCATAACAGCACAGGATCATAAACACCTGATGAGGATGGTGAAAATAGCGTCAATAATCATAGGATCACCATTACATCAGATACAGGACATGTACACCACCTGCTGGAGGAAGAAAGCACTTTGTATTTTAAAGGACACTAGTCACCCAGCACACAGCCTTTTCTCTTATCTTCACTCAGGAAGCATCTGCAGAGCATCAGAGCTCCAACCTCCCGCCTCACAGATAGTTTTTACCCCAGGCGGTCAGACTACTGAACAGGAGCACTTAAAGACTGTGGATGCTGTGGATTATTTATATATGTTTATTATATGCTGCTGTTATATGTTGCTATAGAAATCCAAATACAATTTGAATAACGGGTCAGAACTCACGTGTGCTGTAGCAAATGAACGCTCTCCTGTCGTCACAGGACCAGTCGCGCCATTGTCCGGAGTAGTAAAAGTATGCAGCCACACAATGCTCATTCCCTCCTTTGTTATCAGGTTCTCTCAGTACCCAGTGCCTAAATGAGGAGGTACTTCCATCCGACCACTTCCAGGAGTCTCTGAAGAGGCCGATCCAGACACGTTCTCCTGCAGGTATCAGCTCCTGTACCTTCTGGTTCTCTGTCATGTTCCTCACACTGGTCAGGTCTGTGTAGTTTACTCTGCAGTGGCTCTGGGCCTCAGTCCACGTCATGGATTTGGTGATGAGGATAAATGTCACATCCGACCCTGAAAATAGAGCACAGTGAGGCGCTGTGTAGAGGCAGTAACATACAGCCTCCCATCCATGCCTCTCTGTGGTACTTTTCAAACCATTATATAATATTGATAAACTAATGAATATGTAATAATAACAAAGTAAAACATTATCATCTTAACAAATAAAATACATTAATAACAGTATTTCTGAACCATCTCTCTACATTCATAAAACGTCTGTGAGAGCCACTTAGGCACAAAGCAATATGTGAATAAGTGTTTCTGTTGTCAAGTATATGCAATATGTTCTGCCTATATTTAAGTTCATGCAACAGTTAAACAGTATATGGACAGGTTATGTGCATTTTAAGATTTATAGGTTAAAGGTTTGCAATTTTTGTGTTCTGATGCTAAATGCAGTAAAGTATATTGTTTTGTTGCTTTACGACAGTTAATTGGGCTTTAGGGCAACCATGTGTGCAGGTAGGATGTAGAGGAATCGGCATAAGCGTGGATTGAAATAAGTTTTTGACTGTGTACAAAGTGTATAACTTGCATAACGTATGTGACACGTGTACAGTTTTAGACTGCTTTATACTGGTATTGGACCAGGGGTTTTTTTTGTGCGTCTTCAAATAAAGCGACATCAACGTTTTCCCTGTCTCCTGTGGACTACTTGTGAGCAACATTGGGTTTCTCAGGAAGAGTGGATTAATTAATTGAACACGAGTCAGAACTAAACCAATTTACTGCAGATTAAGTGGCCTACAGTAGCAACTTGGACCTTGGTAAAAACGGCCACAACAACGTCCTTAAAATCACCAAAAATAGACACATACAATATATTGTTTTTTAAATATGAATATTTTTGTCAGCGTTATCACACACACACACACACACACACACACACACACACACTGTGTGCACGTGAACATACAAGTGTCCAGTCTGTCCATATCAGCCCTCTGTGATGTCATCAGGAGACACACTGAGCTGTTTTACTGTTTCCATTTGTTCTGTCTTATTCTCAGCCTGTCAGTCACCTTTAAAGCACTTTGAACTGCTCTCACCTGTATGAAAGGTGCTACAAATAAAGTTGGTTTGATGGACTGACTGATACTACAGAGGCCCAAATAATGAAAACAAAGAGGCAAAGAGAAGCAGAGAAGGAAAACTTCACTAGTTCATATTCTCACCTCTGACATATGAGCAGACGACCTTAAGGCTGTTACTACACAGGAGGCCGTCCCATAGTCCATCCTCATCCATCGCTGTGCAGTGTGCTGCACTGTTAATATTGCTTGGTTCTCCAGCCCTCCATCGTCTGAACTCTGTCTCCCCGTGTTTGTAGAAACTTGTGTCTGACAGTGACCATCTCCAGCTGTCCGTGCCTCTGTACAGTCCAATCCAGGCGTACTAATATTTGACAGTGAGATAAAGAATTAGAGCTCGCTCTAGCTTTTGTTCAAGGCAACATTTTTACATAAACTTGCCATTAACAGCCTTGATGCTGCCTGTCAGTCTGATCCTCCACCACTTTATTACAGGATTTTACAGCTGAGAGATTCAATGTGTAAAACTCTTAAAGGACAGGTTCACAAAATTGAAGTCTGTCTTCAAACAACATTCAGGAGCTCATATGAACAGTGAAACAAGTTTTGCCTCCTGTAATCATTCCTGCTGTTCATACTGGACATTAAGAGATCCTCATATTGGACTTTCAGTGTAAGTGATGCTGTTGCAACTCATAATGAAATAATTTCAATGTACGCGATAACAGTTTTGTAATAACACTGGTGTCATGTAAGATTAGAAGAGTTTCTTTGCTCTAAGAAACAAGGAGAGTACTCTTTTCTTTAAATGATCACATCATACACTGAATTAATGACATTATTCAACATTTTTCTACTTAGTTTATACATAATCATTTTCCTACATTATTACATTTGGCATAAAACTCTTAATTACTAATTAAGCACTCAGGTTTTCTCACATTATATGCTGAATATTATTATTATTATTTTGAGCTGCTACAGCTGGGGAACAAACTCTACAGTCCTCGTTGTGTGTAAAATATATTCAAACATTGATGTGAAGTTAATCTGAGGCTTCATCTGTCTGTGGAGATCTTCCAAAGTTAGAGTCTTCCTCCTTTTGTTACCATCCCTCCACTGCAGCTCAACAGGGAAACACTGTCTGCTCAAACACCATGAGGAAGTTTATACTGAAAACACTTTATACTTCTACTCTACTACATTTTACAGGAGATATTTACTATAGTTACTATGTAGGATCAGATTTTAATACTTTCAAACCACCTGTCACTGACACACTTATCAAAATGACTTTTAGGTGAAAGACAGAGAAAAGTGAACTCAAATAGCTGGAACATACTGAGCCAGTCAGTTTGCTTCTATCTGCCGTGTTGTCCAGGGTCGTCACGTCCTCCATGTTGTCGACAGTAGCCAGGTCTGTGTATTTCTCTCTGCAGTAACTTTGTGCTTCAGTCCAGGTCTTCGGGTCATAAACAAAATGGTACTGACGTTCAGCATGTGATGAGACAGCACACAGCCCTGTAGTGACACACATGCATAGTGATCAGATTCAGGCTATAAATGACTTTTTATATCTCTTCACTTTGTAATGTTTCATTTAGGTCACATAGACAGTACATTGTCCTGGACTAATCATATGGACTTTTCAGCATTAACATACAACAGAGAATTGACTTTGAGATGTTGTGTAATAAAAAAACAATCAAATCAAATAAATCATAATAACAGAATGAGTCACAGGAGACATTTCCCTTCACAGTGAGTACTTTTCTGCTGATACTTTTAAGCACATCTTGTTTGTCATATACACATATGTAGATTCAAACAGTTTTTGTTTGCTGTGATCATTCCTCCTGTTCATACTGGACAGTAACAGATTTTCTCTCCTAACATGCATCTAGACAGACTTAAAAATCTGTAAAACCTTCCTTCAAAGAGGATTTTAAATGCAGGACTTCTTCTTGTAATGAAGTTCTTTTACTTTAGTATTCCCACCATGACAGTTTCTGGTTATTTAGCTTTATATACTGTTCAAATGCATAAAGGTCATCAGGATTTTGTGTTTATCTCTACAAAATGACCGAGCTAAGTTTATAATATAAAGTTAAAAAACCTCCCTCTGCACAGCTGATATAGGGGATCAGGTGCTGGTCGATCGCAGGAACATCTTAAGTAACATATCAAAAGTAGACGACCGCACACTGAGTAGACTTTACTGTGAATTTATTGAGAGCGAACAACACGTTTCACCTGTGGCTTCTTCAGGTTCACTCATCACAATTACCTGAACATTCACAGGTGTGATAAAGACTCACGTGACTTGATTGTCAGTCAGTTCACTTCATTTTTTTCTTTTTCTTTTAGTGCTTTAACAGATTTCCAAAAAATAAAACAATATAATTTTTCTAAGTTGTACAAAATGAAATAAAACAAAATAAAAAATCAAAATTAATGAAAAATTACAAGAGTTACACAATTTATATCGTTTAAACTGATACCATTATACAACCAACTGAATAGAAAATTATCAGTACGTTCACTTCATTTTTTCTCCAGTGCATTGACATATATCAAAAAATAAACATTTCTCCAATTGGAGCATAATAATTTTGTACAAAATTACATCTTAAAAAACGTAGTTAGATCAATAGATAGTTACAAGAATTACACAATTTTATATTATTTCAATTCACCATTATACAGCCGACTGAATAGGAAATGTTGAGAATGTTTTTTTAAAAAGGGGGGTTACAGGTCCTACAGCTGTCCCTCTCTACGCTAAATGGAAGGGGTGAGTGACAGGAGACCTAGTGACTCATCTCTCCCTACGGGTCCAGATGACCTGTAGAGGGAGATACAAGTTAATATTTATGTCATAGAAAAGGACTCAAATCCTGTGTTTTCAATAAATTCACAGTAAAGTCTATTCAGTGTGCGGTCGTCTATTTTTGATATGTTTATAATATATAGCTTTAATAAAGTTCAGAGTGTGACGATGTACAGTCGACTATAACAGCGCACTCAGTCAGTCCTCTCTGCAGAGCAGACTGTATGCTTAGGTTCCTATGGGCTGTTCCACAGTGGTACAGTGTTGTCTGAGGGAAACGTTCAAACAACCTTATGAAAAGAGAACGTTTTTAATGGTTTACAATTTCAAATGGTTTTTGTACGTTTTCCATTGGTATCATATTAAATTTGATGAATATTCTAAACAATAACCCTCTTTTTTAATTTCTTACCATCAGAGTACTGTGTTGCTTTGAGGTAACATACCCAAAAATGTACCCCTATAACAATATGTCTTGAACATTTCTTTAAATTATGTTATTATGTTCACTCAGTATATTATATGAAAACAATTTCTTCTTTATTTTCCCCAGCTGGCATCATAATGTGTACCACACAGGGATATATCAAAGTGCTGTAACAGAAGAATAAACATTCACAAAACAAACACTGACCTGCTGTGATGAGCAGAAGAACTGTGTCCATCTTGTTCGCTCTCAGTTTGTTGAATGCGTGACTTCAGACTTGCAGCTGTTGAAATAGCTCCTGATGTTCAACACAAACGCCTCACAGTACCTCACTGTCATTTTAACGTCATGGAAAGTGTTCTGATAAAACAATTATTTGCATATTAGGCAAAAAACTCAGCAGTTTTCCTCGTTTTCAAAAACATGTCTGACAGGCCTGTCATGTTGTTGGACTACAGCCACAAACAAACAGTGACCACACTCTGTAGTGAATGATCATTAGTCATTTAAAGGCAGTGACATTTCCATTACATTATAAAGATTCATTCTACAATGGATCCACTTTTTCATACTTTCAAACATTTGGCAGGAGTGTTGTGCTGTACAAAGACAAAGTGTGTTACAAACTACATATTCTGTCAAAACTGAGTTAAGACCAGAATCTCACTTCTTGGCTTCTGCTTTACCATATCAAAATGATTATGCCATAGAAATGTATCACCTGCCAATTCTGGTGTTCTCTGGCAAATGCCAGTTGAGCTGCACGGTGCTGGGCTGTGAGCACAGGTCCCTGTAGAGGACGTGGGGCCCTCATGCCACCCTCATGGAGTCTGTTCCTGACAGTGTGGTCAGAAACATGCACACCAGTAGCCTGCTGGAGCTCATGTTGTAGGGCTGTGGCAGTGCTCCTCCTGTTCCTCCTCACACAAAGGAGCAGACACCGGTCCTGCTGCTGGCTTGATGCCCTTCTACGGCCCTGTCCAGCTCTCCTGGTGTAACGGCCGGTCTCCTGGTTTCTCCTCCCTGCTCTTGAGACTGTGCTGGGAGACACAACAAACACTCTTGTGACTGCAAGTATAGATTTGCCATCTTGGAGGAGCTGGACAACCTGTGCAACCTGATTTGGCTGCAGGTACTGCCTCATGCTGCCCTTACTGGGGGATGTCTTGCTTTTGCCTCTGCATTGCACCTGTTGCCACTTAGATTTGCACTAAAGCAGCTGAAACTGATTCACAGTCACTTGTGCTTCCTAAATGGACAGACTGATATCCCTGAAGTTTAACTGACTTGGTGTTAGACTGAGACCAGAGCTCTGCGGTGCGAGCATTTCACTCACATTTGCGACTAAAAATAGTTTTGTGCGAGCAAAAGAAATCATTCAGGAGCACGCTGTGCGAGTACAGATTTCAACCAGCAGCAGAAACGAAAGGCGAATCCTGCAGGTTGTGGGTTGAACCGGGGTCACAGACAGGAATACGGCGGAGCACTATGGCCACCGCCGCAAGATGACGGTTTACCGGCGACCAAGAAGCCCGGCTCCAGGTCCAGTAACTTCCTCTTCGCTGGTGTCATGACTGCCCAGAAGTACCTGAACAGCCGAGCCGTGGCGGCACACAGGTATGTGACGTGTCAGAGGAGAAACGAGCCGCTCACATTTCTCTCTTTGTGGCAGGTAACGGTCCACAAACCTCACCGCACTGAAGGGACTGTTCTTAACTTATCAGAGGAGGAGGGTGGCTGGCTGATTTTTATTTTATTTATTTATTTTATTTTGATCCCCCCTGTAGCCACAAATATTTTTCCTTGAGCTTTTCGAAGTGACTGGTGGAAAATGCATGACCCTTCACCATGAATTAGATTTTTAAAATTTAGTTGAGTTCATCGGATGAAGTCAGCTCAGCGTGCCAGGCGACCCAACTCCAAAAGCCAGTGGACTAAAGACATCCTTTGTGTCTAATAGTAGAGCAGTAGGCCCAATGTAGCCCTGTGTGTGTGTGTGTGTGTGTGTGTGTGTGTGTGTGCTGGGTCCTTACCACACACATGATGAAGGATGAGCTAAAGGTTAGCATAGAGCCCTGACTGAGACAGTTCAGTGCAGCCTTCATTTCTTTGAGCAGTGTATTTTGTGTGCAGTTGGGTTGGTGACTGAAATGACTGCCATCTTGTTTTTGGCCAGGTGAGTAAATGTGCTTGAGTTTAACTGTCTTTAAATATTTCAGCTCTGTACATGGATGCACTACCCTGGAGTTCTCGCGAGAGCACAGTTTGAATTTGCTCAGCGAGTCACTCTGGCAATCAGTCATGATGCTCAATACCCATGCCCATGAAACCGAGCTGCACCAATCACATCGGTGTATTTGATATAGGCGGGCCAGAGGCGAGCTAAACAGATGACGACAGCACTGCGACGACGAAGTCCAGCATCAGTCAGTAAACATTGCAAGATGGCTACGGATGAACACCAGTTGTTTGAAACGGCTTTGGCTGCTACAATGAACGAGTTAGACTTGGCTTTTTCTCTAAAAGAGGAACAGAAGACGGCGCTCGAGTCTTTCCTTTGCAAGAAGGACGTTTTTGCTGTTTTGCCAACCGGATACAGCAAGAGTCTAATCTACCAGTTAGCTCCGCTGGTAGCTAAGCTCTGGATACATCACCCCGTGTGTTGTTCTGATTGGTTGTAGTGTTATCCAGTTGCGTGCAGTGAAATTTAAAAATGCATGCTTGGTGCCGCCCCTCGAGTTGGGCCATTTTCATTACTCATAGCCAGACCCTAAATCTTTCTAGATTTGGGTCTGGATTTCCAGGCTATGGATGCGCCGCTGTCAGGCTAACAGTTACATTAGCTGACTTTATCTATTATTTTACAGCCACTGGGCCAACTGTTCCCAGAGGTCTGTTAAAACTCTGTTAAAAATCCAGGTTGAGCCTGAGAACATGGAAAGGTTATCACAGCACACTGTGACTGCATCCAACTCGAGGCATGTTTAACACAATGGTTTATATTCATGATGTTTGATGTTAGTGGACTCAGCTCCTCCTGACTGAAGGTGGAGGGTTTTTGATCCATTCTCAGCAAATTCTTTTTTTACTTCTCCTCTTTACATCTTGCTATTTTCAGGACCTAAAGTGTCCTTTGGTTTTTCCCAGTTTGATTGCTTGGAGCAGCCGTAAACAGGGTAAATCACAGGCATCTGTGCAGTGGTGGTAGTCTTTGCCTTCAGCTGCCTGCCCTGCATCTGGACAGTGCACTAATGTATGACGTCATCAGAAGTTATTTTAGGATCAATAAGACATGTTACATATAACGTAGCTGAGTCTTTTAATTAATGTCAATAAATCAGATTGATGATCAACAAATTCAGAATGCATGTGATTTAGTGACGTACACAAACACAATGAACACTACTACTCCTTGTTGTGACCATGTTAGCGTGTATACCTTAGCACTGAGCTAAAAGAACTGCTGCTTATTTACAGACTCACAGGTGCAACACAACAATTTGGATGTTTTTTTTACCAAAGAAGAAGAAGAAGAAGGAAAAGACAGAGGAAGAGGAGGGTAGAAGAAGATAAAGATAAGCTCATCTTGTTTTGGGCTGGTCTTCTTCTTCTTCTTCTTCTTCCTCCTCCTCATGGAAGACTTTTCCATCTGGCTGCTTCCTCCGGCTCAGTTTGCTGTGGTCATTGAGCCCCTGGTCCTTCAGCCTCTGTTTGAGCTGAGACACAAAAACATTCACTTTCCTGCATATCACCAGCAGAGAAAATCTCTTGGTGAATTCTATCCTGCATTCTTTCTCACACTGTCCTCATGCTGAAGTTCTTCTTCAGGAGCATGCTGCTGCACGCTTTGATTTATTCAGCTGTAAATGCTTTATTATTTTTGACACACAAGTCTTTCAATAATGATGACACATGTGTTTGGACTGCATATAGCATATTTACAATGTTCTTAGGAGTCAGCTAAATCATATGAATGATTTGGTTCTACTGTAAAAAGAAAATGTACCTGCTTTAAGATGTCCTCCGTCACAGCATGGTCGTTCAGATCCACAGAGGAGTCCTGCGTCTTAAACCTCAGCTTCATCACTTTCATCACTTTCTCTGAAACAGGCATGACTTAAAACAAACAAACAAACAGGCTTTAGTCACAACATTTCTGGTTGGATAATAATCAGCATGCTTCAATAATGAAAGAGAAATCTATGGTACTACATTTTCCATCAGCTCAGTCTCTTAACATGGAGCTCTGCCGTCACTCAAACAACACGAACCTATCATCTGATCACTGCTGATTATTAACTGACTGAATAATATCATGAACATCATCAACATTATGGATGTTAATTTGTATTTTCTATCCATAGCTTGATCATTACGGTTGTTATTTGTTTGTTTTCAAGAGGTTTTTTGCTGGATATATCAATAAAGTAAACCTAAATGTACATGTAAAGGCTAATCACACCATAGCTCACCACTGTAACAGATAAATGCTCTCTTCAAGTCACAGTTCCAGTCGTCCCAGCCTCCAGATTGGCCAAAGACTGCAGCCACACAAGACTTCAAGGAACCAGTAGGTGCTGAAGGTCTCCAGTGCCTAAATGAGGAGCTACTTCCATCCGACCACTTCCAGGAGTCTCTGAAGAGGCCGATCCAGACACGTTCTCCTGCAGGTATCAGCTCCTGTACCTTCTGGTTCTCTGTCATGTTCCTCACACTGGTCAGGTCTGTGTAGTTTACTCTGCAGTGGCTCTGGGCCTCAGTCCATGTCATGGAGGCGTCAGTGAGGACAACTGTCACATTAGACCCTGAAAATACAGCACAGTGAGGCGCTGGGAAGAGACACCATAACATGCAACATAAATGCTATATATTATGTATGAATATTTCCTCACATTTATTAAACACACACATTTCTTTAAAGCTGAAATCATGAAGCTGTGCAGGGGCGTAGCACCAAACTCTGGGCCTTGTGCCTAAGCAGCCTCTGTGGGCCCCCCACCCTTCCTCTCTCGATCTATGTCTCTCTCATGCACCTTTTGGTTCTGTCTGTCAGTTTGCCTTCTTTCTTCCTTCCTTCCTTCCTTCCTTCCTTCCTTCCTTTGTTGGAACCCTGATTTCCCTTTTTAAAGTAAAGACATGTCAGTGTATGTTGGTGCATCAGCAGCATAAGCAGACACTCAAACCTCTTTTACACTGCCTCTTCAAGGCGGTAATTTAATGTGGTTATGTCGCCTCACAATTATATATCAAAGGTACGATGGGGGATAGAGTTGTCTCGCCTGTAAGCCGGCAGCGGAGATTCTAACAGCGCCGAAACAGCGGTTATATAAACGGGACAGCCAGCAGGTCCAGGAGCTCCTAACCCTCCGAGCACAGGACGAGATCAGCCGCCATATAACAGGGACGCCAAATGATTGTTATTGACATGTTATGCTGTTGTTCTTGTTTATAACGCGCAGCTGATGCGTATGTTATACTTCACACTAAAGGCCAAAGCTGTTGTGTTACCTCGTGCTTGTCACACCTCCTTTGCCTCCTGGATGACAGCATACTGTCTAAAATCACCCACTGGATGCCGCCATTGTTTGGTTCTGTGCAAAAATGCAAAATAGGCACAGGGAAGAGACTTTGTAGCGTCTCTATAGCGCCATCTCTGTGTAAAAACGGTTTCACCTGGCTCTAGCTGCGTTTAAAAATGAAGTGCAGGGGTGGAGTAACCCATTTTATGCCTTCAAGGGGTCAAAGAGGCCTCATGACAGGTTTTTTTGAGGTAATCAGTTCCATTTTTCCCCCACTACGACGTCCCTGGAGCTGTGTGCATATGAACATGCAGACGTCCAGTCTAACATCCATCCATAAAGACACATCAGAGCTATTTTGCCTCCTTTTCTTAAACCCCGTCTGACTGAGACAGTGACGTGGGATGAACCTGTGTTAATGGTCGAGCTGTAGGGGTCAACAGAAATGATATAAACCGGCTCTATGATCCATGATCCTGCTTCCCACACTGAAATGAAGGCAGAGCTCACATCCATCTGCTTTTAATGACATTAAAGAAACTGAAGACAAAGAGGCAAGGAGAAGCAGAGAAGGGTCAGAGGTCAAGAACCTAAACTGCTGTGAGTTAATATTCTTACCTCTGACATCTGAGCAGACGGCCTTATAGTTCATGTTACAAGGGACGTCGCTTCATAGTCCATCATCATACATCCGTGTGCAGTGTGCTGCACTGTTAATATTGCTTGGTTCTCCAGCCCTCCATCGTCTGAACTCTGTCTCCCCGTCTTTGTAGAAACTTGTGTCTGACAGTGACCACTTCCAGCTGTGCGTGCCTCTGTACAGTCCAATCCAGACTTCTCGATACTAATATTTGACAGTGAGATAAAGAATTAGAGCTCGCTCTAGCTTTTGTTCAAGGCAACATTTTTACATAAACTTGCCATTAACAGTCTTGATGCTGCCTGTCAGTCTGATCCTCCACCACTTTATTACAGGATTTTACAGCTGAGAGATTCAATGTGTAAAACTCTTAAAGGACAGGTTCACAAAATTGAAGTCTGTCTTCAAACAACATTCAGGAGCTCATATGAACAGTGAAACAAGTTTTGCCTCCTGTAATCATTCCTGCTGTTCATACTGGACATTAAGAGATCCCCTCATATTGGACTTTCAGTGTAAGTGATGCTGTTGCAACTCATAATGAAATAATTTCAATGTACGCGATAACAGTTTTGTAATAACACTGGTGTCATGGAAGATTAGAAGAGTTTCTTTGCTCTAAGAAACAAGGAGAGTACTCTTTTCTTTAAATGATCACATCATACACTGAATTAATGACATTATTCAACATTTTTCTACTTAGTTTATACATAATCATTTTCCTACATTATTACATTTGGCATAAAACTCTTAATTACTAATTAAGCACTCAGGTTTTCTCACATTATATGCTGAATATTATTATTATTATTTTGAGCTGCTACAGCTGGGAACAAACTCTACAGTCCTCGTTGTGTGTAAAATATATTCAAACATTGATGTGAAGTTAATCTGAGGCTTCATCTGTCTGTGGAGATCTTCCAAAGTTAGAGTCTTCCTCCTTTTGTTACCATCCCTCCACTGCAGCTCAACAGGGAAACACTGTCTGCTCAAACACCATGAGGGAAGTTTATACTGAAAACACTTTATACTTCTACTCTACTACATTTTACAGGAGATATTTACTATAGTTACTATGTAGGATCAGATTTTAATACTTTCAAACCACCTGTCACTGACACACTTATCAAAATGACTTTTACATGAAAGACAGAGAAAAGTGAACTCAAATAGCTGGAACATACTGTGCTTGTATCTGCCATGTTGTTCAGGGTCGTCACGTCCTCCATGTTGTCGACAGTAGCCAGGTCTGTGTATTTCTCTCTGCAGTAACTTTGTGCTTCAGTCCAGTTCTTCAGGTCATAAACAAAATGGTACTGACGTTCAGCATGTGATGAGACAGCACACAGCCCTGTAGTGACACACATGCATAGTGATCAGATTCAGGCAGTGGTGGCAGTAAAAGTGGTACCACAGCGTAGATATACTCTGTTACAGGTTTAAGTCCTGCATTCAAAATATATCTAAAAGTGCAAAAAGTAAAAGTACTTATTTTGCAGAATGCCCAATGTCAGAATAATTTATCATCTATTGTTGGATAAGTATTGATGCATTAATGTGTTCATCACTTTAATGTTACAGCTGATAAATGTGGAGCTCATTTCAATAAATACCGTTGGTAGTCTGTGAATTTCTCTCCCGGGATCAATAAAGTTTCATCTCAATCTATAATCATACATCACAATGTATGTGTTGATTATACGCTGTATTATTCATCTGAACCTGCAAATTATCTAAAGTTATTCAATAAATGTAGTGAAGTAAACAGATAATATTTACCTCTGAGGTGAAGTGGAGTAGAAGTAAAAAGTGGCAGAGAATCAAAACACTCAAGTGAAGTACAAGTACCTCAAAATTGTACTTAAGTACAGTAATCGAGTAAACTGCACTGGATTTAGGCGCTTAACTCACTAACTGAATCATGTTACATTAAAGTTAGACTGAACATCAGTGAAGGGAGAGTACTGTAGAACTAAAGTGATGTCACAGAGTTAAAACAAAACAAAACATTAAAAATGAGAAATAAGTAATTTCTCAAATGTATAAAACACTTGCCTGACAGAGCCATGATGCTCAGAAGAACTTCCTCCATCCTCGTCTGTTCCCTGTTCCTCTCCGTCTGTCTGTGACTGCAGATGTGCAGCTGTTGAATCTTCTTATCAAGTTAAACATTAACATCTTGACTGTACTTCTGACTTCATACTAAGTTGCTATGGGAACAGTTATTTACCTATCAGGCTTATTATGTCAGTACATCTCATAAATATTTGCTTATTGTGTACTGAACAGGGTAGGCCTATATGAATTCCTATTGTTGGTTTGATGGTCCAAACATGATGAGGGTTCCTAACTGTCCGCAGCCACATAAAGCCAAGAAAATCTGTGACGAGTGATTATCAATCATTTTAAAGACGTGATGTAAAGACTCAGCTTCCATAGCTGCTGTTACGACTGTCTCAAGGTTGGACAGAGAGCAGAGAGACACTCAGGAGATGGAACTAACTCACCTGAGAAAAAATTGACCAAATGAAAACAAATCAAAATCACACTGGAGAGATTATATATCTCTCTGTGTTGGGAACAACTCAGGATCCCCCAGGAAGAGCTGGAAAACATTACTGAGGAGAGGGACGTCTGGAATACTTTGCTTAGCCTGCTGGATGAGCAGAAGATAATGGATGGATGGATGTCTGTTTGATTACCGATACTGATTTGATGCCTGAGACATTTCGTGGTTTCAGCTCTGTTAATGTGAAGATTTGCTGCTTGTTATTGTTGTTGTTATTGTTAATTATTTTGAGGATTTGTACTGTCGGTTGAGCAAACATTTATTGTTTGGTTTTACAAACACTATATATCATACCATATACACCCAGTGAGCCATTTCTCTGCACTGACTGCTTTTACTTTTGACATTTTAAGAACATTTTCCTGATTATGATTACAAACCTTTATTAAAGCAACATTTAAATGCAGGACTTATATTCACTCTGTCACTCCTCTGAGAACCGTCACCTTATCATGGTGGAAGAGTTTGAGTGCCCTAATGATGCTAGGAGCTGGGTTGTCGGGGGTAGGGTTTCCCATGGCAGATTGGTTCTGGGCGAAGGGTCAGACGAAGAACGGTTCAAAAGACACTTCATGATGGAAAATAAGAACAGCTGGCGTATCCGGCCCGGAGGGTTACCGGGGCCCCGCCCTGGAGCCAGGCCTGGGGCCCGTGGGCGAGCACCTGGTGGCCGGGCCTTCGCCCATGGGGTCCGGCCGGGCCCAGCTACATGGGCTCGTCCCCCTGCAGGCCCACCACCCGCAGAGGGATCCAGAAAGGTTCAGTGCAGTGTGGATTGGGCAGCAGACCAAGGCGGGGCCTTGGTGGTCCAATCCTCGGCCACAGAAGTTGGCTCTTGGGACATGGAATGTCACCTCTCTGGCGGGGAAGGAGCCGGAGCTTGTGGAAGAGGTTAAGCGATACCGGCTAGATATAGTCGGCCTCACCTCGACACATAGTTCTGGATCTGGAACCCAAGTCCTTGAGAGGGGTTGGACTCTCTCTTTTGCTGGAGTTGCTCTGGGTGAGAGGCGGAGGGCCAGGGTGGGCTTTCTGATAGCCCCCAGATAGCCTCTGCCTCTATGTTGGGGTTCACCCCAGTAGAGGAAAGGGTTGCGTCCCTGCGCCTTCAGGTCGGGGAACGGGTCCTGACTGTT
Source organism: Epinephelus fuscoguttatus (assembly GCF_011397635.1). Lineage (NCBI taxonomy): Eukaryota > Metazoa > Chordata > Actinopteri > Perciformes > Serranidae > Epinephelus > Epinephelus fuscoguttatus. The sequence goes on along the minus strand of NC_064758.1, from coordinate 45,155,862 downwards.
GTCTGTGCTTATGCGCCGAACAGCAGTGCAGAGTACCTGCCCTTTTTGGAGTCCCTGGGACAGGTGCTGGACAGTGCCCCAACCGGGGACTCCATTGTTCTGCTGGGAGACTTCAACACTCACATGGGCAACGACAGCAAGACCTGGAAGGGCGTGATTGGGAGGAACGGCCTGCTCAGTCTGAACCCGTGTGGTGTTCAGTTATTGGACTTCTGTGCGGGTCACAGTTTGGCCATAACGAAAGCCATGTTCGAGCACAAGGATGTCCATCGGTGCACATGGCACCAGGACAGCCTTGGTCGCAGGTCAGTGATTGACTTCGTAGTCATATCATTTTACCTGCAACCATATGTTCTGGACACTCGGGTGAAGAGAGAAGCAGAGCTGTCAACTGATCACCACCTGGCGGTGAGTTGGATCAGGTGGCAGGGGAGGATGCCGCGCAGACCTGGCAGGCCCAAATGAGCAGTGAGGGTCTGGTGGGAACGTCTGGCAGAAGAACCTGTCAAGATGATCTTCAACTCCCACCTCCAGGAGAGCTTCGACTGCGTCCCGACAGCGGAAGGGGACATGAGTCCGAATGGGTCTTGTACCACTCTGCCATTGTCGAGGTGGCTGTTGCAAGCTGTGGCCGCAAGGCCGCGGGGGCCAGTCACGGCGGTAACCGTCAGGCTGAAGAAGGAGGCCTAAAGGGCATGGTTGATCTGTGGGTCTCCAGAAGCAGCTGACGGAATACTTTGAGGAGCTTCTCAATGCCACCAACACGTATTCCAGTGAGGAAACAGAACCGGGGGTCTCGGGGGCGGGTCGTCCAATTTCTGGGGCAGAAGTTGCCGAGGTAGTGAAGGAACTACACGGCGGCGGAGCCCCAGGGGTGGACAGGATTCACCCTGGATATCTCAAGGCTCTGGATGTTGTAGGGCTGTCCTGACACGCCTCTGCAACATTGCGTGGCCTCTGGAGTGGCAGACCGGGGTGGTGGTCCCCATCTTCAAGAAAGGGGACCAGAGGGTGTGTTCCAACTACAGGGGGATCACACTCCTCAGCCTACCCGGTAAGGTCTACACCAGGGTGCTGGAGAAGGGGGTCCGGTCGATAGTTGAACCTCGGATTGAGGAGGAGCAATGTGGTTTTCGTCCCGGATGCGGAACCGTGGACCAGCTCTTTACCCTCGCCAGGGTGCTGGAGGGGTTCGCCCAACCAGTCCACATGTGTTTTGTGGATTTGGAGAAGGCTTACGACCATGTCCCGAGGGGCATCCTGTGGGGGGTGCTCCGGGAGTATGGGGTTGGTGGCCCTTTGCTAAGGGCATTCCAGTCCCTGTACCAAAGGAGCACGAGTCTGGTTCGCGTGGCTGGCAGTAAGTCGGACCTGTTCCCGGTGAGGGTTGGACTCCGCCAGGGCTGCCCTTTGTCACCGGTTCTGTTCATAACTTTCATGGACAGAATTTCTAGGTGCCAAGTGGTGGAGGGTGTCAGGTTCGGTGACGGGAGGATCTGGTCTCTGCTCTTTGTGGATGATGTGGTCCTCCTAGCTCCATCGAACAGTGACCTCCAGCTCTCGCTGGGACGGTTCGCAGCCGAGTGTGAAGCGGCTGGGATGAGAATCAGCACCTCCAAGTCTGAGGCCTTGTCCTCAGCCGGACAAGGGTGGATTGCCCACTCCAGGTTGGGAGGGGGGGTCCTGCCTCAGGTGGAGGAGTTTAAGTATCTCGAGATCTTGTTCACGAGTGAGTAGGATAGAGCGGGAGAATGACAGGCGGGTTGGGGCGGCGTCAGCAGTGATGCGGGCGCTGAACCGGTCCGTTGTGGTGAAGAGGGAGCTTAGCCAGAAAGCGAAGCTCTCAATTTACCGGTCGATCTACGTTCCAACCCTCACCTATGGTCACGAGCTCTGGGTAGTGACCCAAAGAACGCAATCACGAGTACAAGCGGCAGAAATGAGTTTCCTCCGCAGGGTGGCTGGGCTCAGCCTTAGAGATAGGGTGAAGAGAACGGACATCTGGGAGGGACTGGGAGAGGACTGTCTGGGCTTCTTTGCTGAGGCTGCTGCCCCTGCGACCCGGACCTGGAGAAGTGGAGGACGACGAAGACAAAGACTTATATTTGCTCAAAAAGTATTTTCACAGTGTGGATTTGAACTTTTACTTTAGTTTATCACATTCATTTTCAGGGACCATGTCCAGAAATCATTCCTTTCATACAGAGAGAAGAGATGCATTGTTCCAGATTTAGCTTCAGGCACATTTCCAGTGAAGAGAAGGATCTGTATACTTCCTCAAACTTTATGCAAACACAGATTGATTTGAATGTTGCAGCCAGGGGCGGGCTGGCCATAGGGAGGTTTGGGAGTATTCCCGAACGGTCGGTCTGTTCCAGGCCGAACCGGCCGGTGGTCGGAACGTTTTTTTACCCCATAAAACGCAGCCACAGTTGACCGCAGCAGCCTGCCGTCGCAGCCGCAGGTGGCACAGAGTGGAACATCAGACTGGGTCAATCTAATATTTTGCATATTAAGGGAGGATACGTGCGGCCCCTCCCAATTTGAGCTGATCCTTGTTTCTATTGAAATGTGATTGGCTCAGCCGCTCAGTCATTAAACTGTTGTTTTCCTGTTAAAAAAAGAAAAAAAAAAGAAAGAGGATTGTTGAAAAAACAGTGTTTGAGTATGCATAGTATGTGTAAGCATATGTACTTCAACACACTCTACTGACTGACTAATCTGTGTGTGTTGTGTTTAATATCATTAGATTGTTTTTATACTGCAAATAAAGTATTCGTGTTAAAATTAAGGTTCCACTTGCGTCTGTCGTGCGATTGGAAAAAGGCCTCTCCAAACCAAGCTCCCAGGCTCAATTTCAACCTCAGCCCGCCCCTGGTTGCAGCTGACTCTGAAGAGCAACTCACATGTGCTGAAAGTAGTGTCAACATCTACATACTGTTATTTATGTAACTAGAGTTGTATTGAAGAAACATGAAGGACAAAAAAGCAACACTTACCGTACTTTATAAGTAAATTAGATTTTGTCATTGAGATTTTTGTTGTTTTCTTAACTTTTAGCCATGCTAGCAGCGTAGCTCCAGGGATGGCACAGTTGATTGGTCTTTGGTCCAGACTGACGCATCTCAACAGCAACTGGATGGATTGTGGTGCTTTGGTACAGACATTCATGATCCTCAGAGGCCAAAGATTCGTCAGGAGACAGGTTGGAACAGGCGACTACGTGCAATGCGCCATTCTGCAATGTTCTAAAAACCTGCTGGTTCGCAGGAAGTGACCACCATGAGACGGTGTATCGTCTCTAGTCAACAACTCTCTGTGCTTCTGATCTGTAACGTCGACAGGAAGTGACCACCATGAGACGGCGTATCATCTCTAGTCAACGACTCTCTGTGCTTCTGATCTGTAACGTCGACAGGAAGTGACCACCATGAGACGGCGTATCATCTCTAGTCAACAACTCTCTGTGCTTCGTTCTGATTTGCAGCTTTTCAGACTTATTTTGTGGCTGAATATAATTTGTAGCTTCTTAAACTCTGAATGAGGATAGTGATAGTGAGATACTGGCTACAGTGCTGAAACAAAACCAGCATCAGATGGACTGTATTCATAATCAATACGCCACAATAATATAAATAACCAGCGCCAATTCATCAGTCAGTGAGAATGTGTGTGTGGGCGGGGCATAAGCACATACAGCCAGCAGCAGCAGTGACCCACCGTCTGACACCGGCACACCGTGAGGACGGAAACAGAGGGCTCTGTGGGGACGGAGCACCTGCTGCAGCAAGCCAACACGCCGTCTGTGGCCATTTTGACCTGACCAGCAGACTTCACTACAAGCTGATTGGCTGTTGAAACAGGTGACGTGCTTTAAAACCAGCCGCCGGCCTTTTGACCAGCTGAGTGTCACCATCAGTCAACTTGAGTCGAGCTCAGACCGGCAACGTTCTGAGACAGTTTCGTCTCATCACAAATCTTTGGTCTGAACTGGGCTTTAAGGCTCAGTTATACTGTCTTTATGTTTGAAAATAGATATGTTAATTTAAACATTGTAAACGTCACCTCCCTCATACTTCCATGTGTCCTTTATGATAGATACAGCCAATAGACGGCACCAGAGGGCGAAGTCAAAAGTTTCTGACGACAACAAATGAGGCGACAGTGGAGGAGGTCGTTATGGACGCAGAATATTTTCACAATATATTACTGTATATTACCAATTTGTTACGTTCCGCCATTATTTCAATTCTTTGTCGTCTCCTACAGTTTTATCTCCCTTAAACACACTACACTGCCTCCATGATCTCTGGTGACGCCATGGATGCTGCTCTGTTTTCTGTGTCTGTAAGCTCTCAGAAAATGTGCACAAATAAATACAAAATGAACGTAGAGTATGGACAGAAGACTCCGTCTGCCTCCATCTCTGTCTCTAACGTTGAGCATAAATGAATCCTAATATTCATAACAGTATTTTCATTTCTCTGTTATTGTTATTTTTATAGGTGTGTCCTTTTGTTGTTGGTTATTTTATGATTATTTTCTTCACTTAAACAATTCATGTTCTTATTATTACTGTCACTTAAATGCGCCGTCATTCGTCTGTCAGCTGTCAACAATCTGCCATCTGTTTGTGGTTCAGTTGACGTGACGTTATTCCCGCTTTGCAGAGGATTGTGGGTCAGAATAGCCGGAGAAGCATGCTGGCTTTCATACTGCAAAATCCAACTGCATGCAGTAGAACATCCTGGTATTTTTGGCAGCTCTGAGGTTGTACCTGAGCTGAAAGGTCAAATCAGCATGCTAACATGCCTACAATGGAAAATGCTAACATGAATATGCTAAAATGTGTTCACTTTGCCCACATTCCCTGTTATAGCATGCTAACCTTTGCTAATTTCCAATAAAACACAAAGTACAGCTGAAGCTGATGGGAGTGTCATTAGTTTGAAGATATTTGGTCACACATCAAAATATTGTACAAAAGTCAGGAGATCAAACTTACACAGTTTATCCTCTGGGGACCACAAATTTGTGCACCAAGTTTCACATCCAGTCGCTCTTAATAATTTAACAAAGAACTAAAATGTCAACCTCACGGTGGGGCGAGAGAAAAAGTCAGATGATCATCAAAGTTGTTAGAATGTATAATCTTGGGACCTTGAATATCTTTTGTAAATGTCATGACATTTGATTTGTTATAAAGATATTTCAGTCACAACCACAAATGTCACCCTCATGGTGGCACTAGAGTGAAAGTCAGGAGTTCACCAAAGTCGGTAGGAATCAGCCTCTGTCTGAACTGGGCTTCAGACAGCATGTTAGAATCTACAGTGTATACAGTTATTACTTCAAAGTTAAAACTACACACATTGCAAAGTAACAACAGCAGAGCTCTCAGGGTTGACCTCCGTCTCTGGAGAGCTTGTGGAATGGCGTTTTGTGTTATCTCCAAGGTAACACATATATGAGGAAGAGGGTCAAAGATCAGCGTGCAATCTTATGATGAAGGAGTATGAACGCAGCTTTAGTCTGGCTCAATATTCACCCCAAATATTTTCAAGTAGATAAAAAATACATTAACACTCATAATTTAAGTGTGGAAAAACACAGCCGCTGCAGAATGAAGCTTTATTTATTCATGTCGCTGCCCTAATTATCATTCAGTACAGCTGCTGGTCACTATTTGTTTGTGGCTGTGGTCCAACAAAATGATACCAAACATGTTTTTGCAAAAGAGGAAGTGAACTCTGTTTTGCCTAATATGCAAATAACTGGTGCGTCTGAACAGTTTCCATGACGTTAAAACAACACTGAGGCACTGTAAGCCTGTTATGTTGACCATAACGAGCTATATCACTAATAATCACTTTATTTCAGCTCTGGTTATCTTTTTTAGAATAACAGGGTTTGCAAACTGTTTTGTGGTGTGATTTGAAGTGAGTGTGCTGAGCAGGTTGTTTAACACACACCAACACTGTTGGCTCTCTGCTGCCATCTAGTGGCAAATCTGAGCTCTTCCAAAATCAATCAAATTAATAATATAAAAATCTTGTCTAATATTTTAAAAATTCAACTTTTAAAGAGTATGTACAAGTCAGTCAGTCAGTCTTCATCTATAATGACATCCTCAGCATTTTAATTTCAACATAAAAAACTTTACTGAACATTAAAAACACATAAAAACACATAACCAATAAATGTTTCAGAAGTTCCTGACGTATTTCAAATATTTACATCAGTTTCTGTACAAGTCAAACAGACCTGAGGGGGCAAGAGAAAAAACAGGTGACAAGATGACAGAAAAAATGAGCAAATATGACCTCTGAAACAATAACAGTCCATTCACCTCCTAAAAAAGCCAAACAGTTCATGACGTGTTATTAAAATTTCATATACAGTATTTACATTCATTAAGAGAGTATAAAAACCTAAAGTCCTCTGATCCAGGACTGCTGTGTGCCAACGATGCTGCCTCCCCACCATCCTGTATACATGATTATTATTATTATTATTATTATCATCATCATGTGTGCTGAACGGCACTTTAGATAAAAACTTGATCAATTGTCTGAAAGCCAGAAACCAGAACCACGCAGCCATGTGGACCAGACTTACTGCTCCGTTGTCCCTAATAAACGATTAATAACCACTAATTAATTTACTGTTATCAATATAATTTCATGACAGTATTTGGCATCGTCTAAACGGCACCAGGAGGAGGTTTTGCTGTGAAGCATAAAATCTGCAGTTTGACTCTAAATCTGAACATCTTTGTTTGTGAGTTTGAGTTTGAGACTCTGTCACCGTCCACTGCTTTACTGTGACTCATCAGTGTTTCACAGGACAAACAAACCACTCCAGCAGGGAAATACAATAACCACTGATTAATGTCCATATATTTGCAGCATTATTGGCTGATTTGTTTACTGTTTCAGTGCTGCCTTTTTTATTTATTTGTGATGTGAGGACAAACAGCATCTCCTGGATGATTGTGTGGATGACATTAGATAAAGCACACATTAAAGTCGTCGTGTTTTAAAGCCCCTAAAGCAAATGAATGACCCCATTAAGTGACTGTATTTTGGCATGCCCTTTATAATGTGGAGATAATAAATGATGGTCATGTTTAGGTCTCCGAAGTCATGATTTAATTCAGTGTTTGCAGACTCTAGTACAGGGATGCTTGGCTTGTTTTGCCAGGAGGTCAGGGGCCAATCAACGGTCGTGCACATGTCCGCAGGGGTGTTTCTGGGATTTGAGAACATTTTGGGCCGAGCCCGGGCGCCTGTCAGAGGACCCTGGGGGATCCTCCTCTGGCAACTGTGTTGATAAACAAGCTCTATTTTGATGCTTTGTTTAATGCACTCTGGTACCTTAAAGGGAAATTTCAGTTTATTTCAACCTGTCTCCTATCGTCCTAAATTTGTTTCAAGTGACTAGTGACATAAAAATAATAGTTAGCATGTTAGCCGTTAGCCTAGATACAGCCGGGCGCATAGTAGCATCAGACCTGTTAAAACGTAAGTGAACGGGCAACCTTCAAGTGCAAAGTTAGTCCACTAAACAAGCTTTTTTTCCACAAAGACCGCCTCATATCGTTAGGATAAATGTCAGAGAACATATAGAAAACGACATGTAAACGTGTTGTCTTACCTTACCGGTGTGCTGCCATGTTTGTTTACCATTTAGCTCTGCTTTCCAAAGAGCAGCTGAAATATCGCGAGAACAAGCAGCAACAGCTGGAAGGCAGAACCGGACAGTAGTCTGAAAAGTTCATTCATTTATTTTCTGAAAGATTTATAGAATAATGGCTGACTTTTTGCCAGACTTCGACTTTGTGGAGGAGGAATTTGATTTTGCAGAGTTTGATGGCCGCCCTTATTTATTTGAGCCAGAATACACTGACGAAGAGCTTCGTGAAATTGAAGAACGGAGGAGCAGAGAGAGAAGCACAACTGCTAGAGGACAAGAGAGGAGTAATGTCTCCTGCAAGGCTGAGTAGCTCTGGAGATTGGTGGTGTACCTGTGAATGCTGTGCCCCAGTGCCCACAGAAGAGGAATGCCTCTGTTGCAAGGAATGGGACCGGTTGCAGCCTTATTTTCAAGGTCTGGATGTGACCGAGGACGAGACACCTCCACCTGGAGTAGTATCCAGCTGGGCTTTATCTGGAGCTCGCCAGATATATTTTGGCCGTGCTTTGGAAAGCAGAGCTAAATGGTAAACAAACATGACAGCACACCGGTAAGGTAAGACAACACGTTTACATGTGGTTTTCTATATGTTCTCTGACATTTATCCTAACGATATGAGGCGGTCTTTGTGGAAAAAAAGCTTGTTTAGTGGACTAACTTTGCACTTGAAGGTTGCCCGTTCACTTACGTTTTAACAGGTCTGACGCTACTATGCGCCCCGGCTGTATCTAGGCTAACGGCTAACATGCTAACTATTATTTTTATGTCACTAGTCACTTGAAACTAATTTAGGACGATAGGAGACAGGTTGAAATAAACCGAAATTTCCCTTTAAGCTGCTGTCACACTGCCGTACAGTGACTCAGCCTCCAGTCATTTCAATGAGGGGCAGGCATGTGACGACCTGGGATGTGAACGTTTTGCCTAAACACATTTAGTGCGTGTACTCTTTGCTTCTCCACATACCGCTGCGCATGCACAGTGCACCGTGTCAAAGAGGCTGAGGTGAGGATTATTCAGGTAGTAGCCTAGTTAATAATATCTTAGTCAAATCAGATCTTTGGCATGAATTAATGTTACATTCCGAAACTGCAATTGGTCGCCATTAGCTGTTACTTTAACGGACTGATTATTCACCTCATGAGTCATGACGCGCTGCTCTCCGCTATATAAAAGTATGTAAGTAGCTTTTAATAATAAGAAAGTATTGGTATCAATATCTTGCCCTGTATTACTTGGTGTCAGACTGAAACCAAATTTTGCGATATGGGCTCAGTCAGCTTTACTTTAGTCACATGACACAATAATCCAGGTAAACTCAAACATCTATTAGAAACTCTGTGTTACTTTGATTACTGTGAGGGATCTAGTTTCTTCTAACGTGGTTCAAAGTATCGACGACTCCCTGGATGACAAAAGGCTTTTAGAGCAGTTACACCTCAAGACTGATGCAGACGATCACAGGAAGGACTGAATGATCACAGAGACACTCAGGAGGATCAGGAGGGGCGTGGCCTGAAGGAGAAGGGCAGAGTTCTTTAGTCTCACCTCCAGCGGGTAGTTGTTGCTTAACTCCAGCGCCTGGCAGACAGAAGCAACAGAGCACAGAGTCAAACAACAGGTCCATCACAGTCGACCTGTTTCTGTGTGCATTATGGAGTTAAACATGAAAAACTGCAGAGCATTTAAACAAAAAGATGAAACTTTAAAGGAAAGATGAAGCAACAACAGATTTTCACAGTTAACGCTGAGGCAGTGTGAGCCTCTCTTACTGGACTGGCTCCGAATTCAGAGTAAGGCCAAGTTTCTGTCAGATCGGTGGTAATTCGATGAGCAGTTTGAGGTCACGACATCTGATCAACACTGGCATTAACTAAACTAAAAAAGTTATAAACTGCGATGAGCTTGTTTTAATATCAATGAAAATATTAAATTAGACTGCTGTGATATTAAACTGAACTTCACTACAGAACAGACTGTATCTTTCACCTGTGGCTCCGGATTTGTCTTTTTTCTTCTTACTTTCCGTTCATAGAAGATCTCTGCATTTTTCTCTCTTTGTTAAGATTCTTGAGGTCACAGCTCTCGTTTGAATGAACTTTAATAAACCTGTATCGGGGCGACACCAACCAAGAGTCCTGTGCTGGTCGACTGATCCCTACAGCGAGAGTATAGAAGGTCGCAGGTTCTGGTTGTGCAGACAGGCTGATTGAAATGTGCAATGTGAGTAAACACAATGTGCAAGATGAATAAAAACGCATGGTGTCTGCCCAGCTTAAGTCACTGCCCTCACCTAAGATTCTGTTTTTTGCAATTTAAAAGCTTGTTGTGCTCGCTGGGCGGAAAAACACTTAAGCCAATCAAAGCTTGTCGAGAGAGATGTCGAGTCACTGCTGACTGGTTTGAGCTGATGGGAATGTTGTTAGCTCTGCAGGTATTTGGTCATAAACCAAAGTGTTGGACACATGAAAATATTGACCTGATGATGGTGCTGGATGTAGTGAGGATTAGAATATATGACCTTCACATAATCCGCTCCAAATGAATCTATATTTTTAAAGTCATTACTAAAAGTGTGTGTCATATAAAAACTAAAGTGATGGTCAAAGTTGTCACAGTGAAATTTAAGGTGTGCTGATGGATTCACGTCATCAACTCATGCATTGAGTAACATTACAAGTTAACGTTCCACCTTAAAAGTTGCCGGCAGTCGGCCCAGTGAATGAAGTGATTTTTTTCTCTTTCATTTTATAGTTGTAGTTTACTGATGTATGAACAGAGGTTACATAAAACCAGAGTGAGCGTCCTCTACTGACCAATCAGACTGCAGGGTTTCTAGCTCCACCTTTTAGTACCAGATCTGTGTGCTAGGTACCCCAACAGAGGGGGGACCAAACATGGGGACGCTAAGGAACGCTTCTGTTGGGACCATCCACAACTTTCACTGTGGGAACAGAAAAAAAGCCAAACAAACCAAACTGAACTGAACCTGACTGCTCGGTGAAAACGGGGCTTTAGACAGACAGATACAGACAAACAGACAAACCTTGGCCTTGGTGAGTTTGAATTCTTTGACATAGTTGAAGACTTTTGCAGAGAACGGAGTGATGGCCCTCAGGAAGGATTTCCCATGTACCACAATCCTGCCACACACACACACACACACACACACACACACACACACACACACACACATGAAAAGTGTCAGCTGAAATCTGGGGCTAAAAAAATATTCAAATCTTCAAAACTATGCAAAAACATAGCAGATTCCCTTCATGTCCTTCTTCACATCTCAAGCTTCTCTCCTCACGTCCTCCCTCTCACCCACTCATTTCTGTCTTCATTCCTCTTCCCCTCCTGTCGTCTGTCTCTGTCACACCTACCTGTCATAAGCACAGGTGGTGTCCTCGGTGACGGTGGTGTCCACTTTGTCTCCGATCAGCCAGGAAAAACTGGAGTTGGTGAACAGTCTGATCTTTTTCTTGTCAGCTCGCGCCATGTGGGCACAGCCGGCGTGGAAATCTCCCAGGAACATCACATTCTACACAAACACACACAATCGCTATTATTATCGCGACTGGTTCAAGCTGTTGCTCGACTGCTGTTTGAAGGTACGAGCAGAGTCAAACACTTTACTGTCTCACTGCTTGATTAGTTTTAAACATATTAAAAAGTGGAAACTAAGACTGTAATACAGTGTTGGGCAAGTTCATGGGCAGCCCCCTCACTCTGACATCTCTCCATTTAATGCATGTAAAAGGTCTGTTTGTGTGTGTGTGCATATCAGTGTTGCTCTGCAGCTGTAGGAGATGTGAATGGAAACACACCCAACATATACTAACATCACCCAGATGTGCCGATCACCAGGATGAGGAAATAACAAACTGGAGTCCAGCTCCTTATCTCCGCTGCTTTCAGGCCTTAGGACGCAGAAGAAGAGCGGGATACGTTGAGGACATTATATTAATGGAAACACACTGAACCTGATCACACACAGTATAGTGTCACCCAGATGTGCCGACCACTGGCAGCCTTCTACAGTCTGTGGTGACATGACAACACAGAACAATCTTGGGGGGATGTTTTTCTGGTGACGCACTGGTGCAAGTGGAGCGATGTGGATCAGTGTGGGTGAATGAACAATGAAGTCAATAAACAGTTTATTTCAGATGGTAACGCATTATGTGACACTGTGAATGTGATAATATTACCCCACATCCTGCTGGAAATGTGTTATTCTGCTTTGTTACTGCTGTAACTAGGGATGGGCAGCACAAGCAAAAACACTATTCGAAAATCATGGCAACTATTCGACGATTTTTCGAATAATCCCGGCCGTACGGTCCCTCGCCGCCTCGCTCTCAAATGACTGTGCATACTTGTTGTAGACATGTGATACACAAGCTTTGCCTCACAGAGTTTGCACTGCACCTCATTTTCGTTTATTTTGTCGAAGTTGTTCCACACGGAAGTTTTTGATGACTGTAGTAGTCTCTGCATGTTTCTCCTGTTTGTAGAAGAGCATCAAACTAGCTGGTAGCCCATCTCACACACCTGTAGCAATCCTATACTGCCCTCGTGCGGTTAGGAGCTGAATTGCATGTCAAATAAAGGGGGGAAATAAGACGGCGAATAGTAATAGTCGCATTAAAAAATCGATTTTTCAAAATAAAACGACTATTCCAAAAATTAAAAAATCGTGACCCATCCCTAGCTATAACGTAATACATTACTGTAATGCGTTACTTTTGTGACACATTAAACCGACAGTGATGTAATATGAGTGTTACGTAGGCCATTGGTTCCCAACTGGTCCAGTCACAGGGTCCAGATTTCTCTGTAGTCATTAATTCAAGGTCCACACAGTTTAATATATTCAGCGTCACACTTCTGTCGTCGAGCTTGTTTGCTGTTTCTGTCAAGCAGCTGTCAGTTAGTCACTCACTCTATAGCAGGAAACAGCACTTCAAAATAAAAGCTCTGTGCCAGAACTTCACTGTACTTAAAAATAAAGTGTGTCATTAACAAACTTGACATGTTTGTTAGTCACTCACGGTCCATTCAGAGTGGACCTGTGACCCAGCAGTTGGGACCCACAGACGTAGGCTTCATCACTGTCCACTCTTACTGTTATTGTAAAGTGTTCGTATGTCATAACAGAGTAATTTAAAAAGTCATAAAAAATCAGTGTGAGCACTTTTCTCGTGCTGTCTTCAGTTATACGTTGGCTCCCTAAGGTGGAACTCAGTCATTAAAACTTTGAGAACCCCTGATCTCAGATTTCTGTTTCCAAATGCTCTGAAATGGTCAGTTTAGCTGTTCAGTTTCTGAAATGTTCCCCCAGACCCCCCCTGGAGGCTTGGGTTGCAGAAGGTGTTGACAGAAAAGGCCACCCCTTCAAATGTGAAATAGGTGATTACGGCCCTAGTCTGGAAGGCTCTGACCAGCAGACTCTTCCTTCACATCGAATCCCATTTCCTCACCTGGTTTTCCCATTTCTTGCTGACTTCAACAAAGACGTCGTAGAGCCGGTCGATCTCCTTGACGGCCTGACCGGGATCAGTGTGCAGGGCAACCAAAATAAAGTTCTTGATTGCTGCAGAACAGAAAGAAGGAAGAAAGGGAGGGAGGAGAGAGGGAAGGAGGAAGAGTGAAAGTCAGTCAATCACAGCTCCTCTGAAAAGTTTAGAATCAGCTCTTATATTGAACCTGAAGCATCAAAGACCATTCAGACATACAGAGGCGTCCTCTCACACATCTGACTGGACCATATCAGCCTCTGTGGCAGCAGACTATGAACTTTTAAAAGACAGGTTTTTCTGGAGTTTGTTCCACCTCTGCATATCCTGTATACACGTCCTCCTGTATCACTGAGCTAATTTGGCTGAAAAAGGGAAATCTGTTGTGTTTTGCATCCACTGACCGATTTTGCTGCTTTGGCAGTGAACGGCGAACGGCCCTCTGACGAACGACTGCTTCTTCTGGTACTGATGCTCATCTGTCACATTCACTGTCTCCATCCTGTTTGGACAGAAGAAGACACAGAGGTCAGATTTGCCAGTGGAGGAAAAGAAGAAAGGACGGACTGTATCAGTGTTTTCATTTATTGTCTTATTGTCAGTTCAGCTTTATCGAAGGCTCTTTCTGCGTCAGCAGCATTAGAGTTAGTTCCTTCTTATACTTTTTGCAAACTGTATCAAGGACAGACATGTTCTCGTATTAGTTTTTAAATCTCTGTTTGTATAAATCCAGTTTGATTGTGATGGATGATATTTGGTAGAATTTGTGCTCGTATGTTATTCATGGCTTTAGTAATTATTTTTTTATCACAATCAATTAAATTAATTGATCTGAAATCAGAGGGTCTATCACAGAAATGGTTGCTAAATACATAGTTTGAGGAAGCATTTGATTATTTTGAGCAGGATTTACAACCTCTATAAAAAAGAAGGTTTATACTCGACCAAAAAGTTGAGAAGAACTCTGCTGGTATGTCGATGTCATACATTATTTTCTTAGACAAAATTCTAAGAAGATTTTTTAGAATTAAGACATTTTCTATGAATTTGCCCTTAAAGTTAAGACAAGATCCTGGTAAAGATGAAAAATTTTCATGAAGCATCTTAGCCAGTGTGCAGAATTCAGGAGGATATATCAGCAGAAATCAAATATAATATAATAGGTAGGTTTTCTTTAGTGTATAATCGATAGCCAGAGCCTTCAGCTATCAGGCTCCTCTCCTGTGGAATCATCTTCCTGTTACGGTCCGGGAGGCAGACACCGTCTCCACATTTAAGACTAGACTTAAGACTTTCCTCTTTGATAAAGCTTATAGTTAGGGCTGGCTCAGGCTTGCCCTGTACCAGCCCCTAGTTAGGCTGACTTAGGCCTAGTCTGCCGGAGGACCCCCCTATAATACACCGGGCACCTTCTCTCCTTCTCTCTCTCCTTTGCAACACTCATGTCCTGTTACTGCATGTCACTAACTCGACTTCTTCTCCGGAGCCTTTGTGCTCCACTGTCTCTCAGGTCTACTGTTATTTATTATACACATATGATTATTGTCACATATGTATACTATCAGATATTAATATATACCAACAACATGTTATTACTTTAATGTTGTTGTAAGCTATTATCATTACCGTCTGTCCTGCATCTCTCTCTCTCTCTCTCTCTCTCTCTCTCTGTCTCACTGTGTCATATGGATTACCGTTAATTTATCATGCTGATCTGTTCTGTACGACATCTATTGCACGTCTGTCCGTCCTGGAAGAGGGATCCCTCCTCAGTTGCTCTTCCTGAGGTTTCTACCGTTTTTTTCCCCGTTAAAGGGTTTTTTGGGGAGTTTTTCCTGATCAGCTGTGAGGGTCATAAGGACAGAGGGATGTCGTATGCTGTAAAGCCCTGTGAGGCAAACTGTGATTTGTGATATTGGGCTTTATAAATAAAATTGATTGATTGAAAATAAGAATTGTTGTGTTTTTGTTATGAGACATTTATATCCACACAGGGAGCAGGTCTTCGTCTACAGAGATCGCCATGTTGCACCACAATGTTTCTACAGTAGCCCAGAATGGACAAACCAAACACTGGCTGTAGAAAGGGTCATTCACTCTTTTGCTTCAGCCAAAAAGTGGTTGTAAGGTATCCTTCTGTGTCTGCTCTTGACGTTCCGGGACGCCACAACCAATGCCGGGACATCAACAAAAGCATGTGGTTAGGTTTAGGAAAAAACATCATGGTTTGGCTCTACATTGGAAACAAACACCAGGCTCCCAGGTAAGGGCCAGGGTTTGTTGGATCCATCCACCACCGCTTCCTTTAGGGACTTTCCAGCTCCTTATTCTATGTGCGGGCAGCGTTTCAAACTGACGCCATCCACCAGTGTCTCATACTGCTGCGACAGGTGCCACCCATCCACCAGGTGGTGTATCATAACACCATAAAAGACCAGCCTCAAGTGGCCATTAGAGGAACTGCAGTTTTTGGCATTTGGTGTTGGCGTCATTTTTTCAGCCCCAGAAGTTGTGGCTTGCTCCCACCCGATGATATAACACCAGAAACAGAAGGGATCACAACACTAACATATTTGGCAACATGCCTTGCAGGCTCACAAAAACAGGCATACCTGTGGGGACCAATCACATCTTTGAAAAGAATGTATCATGACTAGCAACTGGGCCGACCACACGTCGTCACTGAGGTCAAAGTTTATTATTAGAGTATTCTTGGAGTGTTTGTTAATCCGGCCCCAGGTGTGCTCAGGTGAGTTCCTCTTCCTGAACTAGCAGGTACAGAAGCGGATCACGGCACTGTGTCTTACCTGTAGATGAAAACGTACTGCTGCATGTCGCTGGGAGAGTTTCCCAGAGCCTTACTGGAAACTGCTCGGTAGCTGAACTTGTCATACCTCAACACAGACAAAGAGAAACTAGTGATTATTAAAATGAAGCAAACAGACATCAGTCAATACAGCAATACATCCCAGAGTGTTCCCCTCCACTCTGAACACTCAGTCCCTCTGGGGTCTGGGGATTTTGGGAAAGTTTATAAATGGTGATAACACAGATTTCACTCTACTTCCCACCCACATTCACCCTGACACCTCAGCTCACATGTTCTCACCACCAGTTTTTGTATTTTAAGTTCAATGGTTCACGCTCACAACATAAAAAATGAAAATTCCCCCATAGCAGGTATCATTGTGCTTGTGTGTACCTGGACACAGTCACTGCAGTACACCTGACTGACACCTGAACTCTAAGCAAACCAAAAATCCTGATTCAACATCTAATATTTACAGCATCAACACATGATGACCAATCTTTCACCAGCTGCTCTTCATCTGAGCTGGTTAGCACTGAAGCTAAAGTAGCCTAGCTGTTGGGACAGCCCCGTGGTGGAGAGTGACTAACTGCGTTGACTCAAGTACAGTACACACAATTGATGTACTGTACTTTACTTGAGTATTTTCATTTCATTCTACGTTCTATTTCTACTCCACTACATTTCAGGGGTTAATATTGTACTTTTTACCAAACTAAATTGATCTGATAACTGCTGGTCACTTCAAAGTAAAATATTTTACATTAAAATGACGTGATAGGATTATAAAATACAACACATCCTTAAAGATTAAACCGGTGGTTCTCAAATGTTTTGGGCTTGTGACATCTTATAAACGAGTGCCTGTAATAATGGGTAACATTTTATTGTGTCTCTTTGGGGCTCCTGTCGTGTTTTAGATGTCAGATGCTTCGTCAAAGATTGACCCGCTCTCATCCCAACTCGTCAAGTACTGACACTTCGTCAGTGGACCTACAGGTTCAAAACTGACACTCTAGCTACTCTCCTGCGTCAGTATTGGACATTCACGTATGGCTTCTTAATTGATGTCTATTACGTATTGTGTTGTTTCAAAACACATTTCTGTGTTCACAGGAAATGTACAGGTTCTGCTCGTTGCGTGCATATTTTCAGAATAAACTTACAACATAGGTAAGACTGCTTTCAGAGCTAGAGTGGTCTCCTTTGGTCCAAATCAGGGACTAATGTTGTTACAGAGTTGTATAATTGCCTAGAGTTGATGAGTGTGTTTCCATGTGGGAAAAATCCAGGAAGTAAAGCAAACGTTGAAGAAGAGTACACTTGCAATATAATTTTGTGACACTTTCTAATGTCACAATGGAGGGACAACTACGCAGGTTGATTTTAGGGGAGTGTATCTCTGTTCCCAGGGTTCTATGTTCCCCCAGTTCTATGTTCCCCACTTGACCCTGTAAAAAAGGTTCTATGTTCCCCGCTCAACCAAGCAAGAAACATAGAACCCTGGGAACATAGGGATGACCCCAATTTTAGTGCTGCTCATCGTGGACTATATTGCTGTCATTGTTCATTTTAGTCAAAAGCACCCTGAATCACTTGGTTTTTCAGTTTACTTCTTTAAGTTTAAGCAACAAAAGTCCATGCTTAGTTTTAGAAAAACACATCATGGTTTGGCCCAAAATAAGTATGGTTGTTACTAACATGAAGTAATGTCATATGAAATATATCATGTCAAATATGTCACTAGGGTTGCATGTTACACATACTAGTGCACTACATTGTTATTAAAAAAAAAACCCAGCTGCATTTTGGTTTTACACGGGGCAGGAACAGCTGGCTCCAGAGTCTGTTTTACCTCCAATCCCACTCTACACTGACTTTCTTGCTCTTTATACTATGGTATGTTTGGTTTTTTGCACAAAGGGTGCTTCTGTGCATCAGTGTCTGACACTGAGATCCTTTGGCAAAGCGGCAGTATTTGACAAACTGGTAGTGAGAGCAGGCTGCAGAGAGACATTTCCCCTCTAAACTTATCACATGGTTTTAATTCAATTATCCAATATTTCACAAGCATTAGAAAAAAAGTCTTAGAAAAGTTTCTTATTCTTTGTCTTTCCCACTTATCATCTGATGACCCCTCTGATCTATCTGGTGCCCCTTTGAAGGGGCCTGACCCCTAGCTTGGGACCCACTGGACTAAACTAGCTGACTCTATATACTGGGCCTGAACGATTTATCTTTTAAGCATTGCCATCGCGATGCACACGTGTGCAATATTTACATCGTGGAGCTTACGATGTGGCTTGCCCTAAATAAATTCAGCATGCACGTTTAAATTGCCGAGTGATGCGCGTAAAACTCGCTTCCTTTTTGATGACTGACCAACAGAACATGTCGAATTTAGTGGAATAAAGAATAAATGGCCTATTCAAGTGCTGGAATTTGCTATTTACATGACAATGCCTGAACGCAACACAGGCTCTGCTCCATTGACTGTGTGCACAGTGCCGTGCTGCGGTTCTTGCTGGGCTCGGTTATAAATGTCTCGGACTCGGGAAAATGCGGCCCGAGCTGCACTCTAGTCTGCTCCCCTTTGTGTGTGTGTGTGTGTGTGTGTGTGTGTGTGTGTGTGTGTGTGTGTGTGCGTGCGTTTTAAGGTGAACTGTTTCACCATATAACACGATAAATAGTAGCCTATATTGTTATGTTATTATATGAAGCGTCCATAACGCAAAATAATATAGCTTTAGTTTATGAAGAGATCAGACGGAGCCCTCTCCTCTCCTCTGATATGCTTTACTCACAAGTGTGTAAACTGACCTGGATATGAAGTAGTTGTAGTTTCTAAAGAGCTAAGACGAAAAAAAATAAAAAAAAAATAAATCAGAAGCGCTGCTGCTAGTTGCCTATAGGGGGAACATATAAACACTGAGAACAAAGAGATGGTGGGTTAACTGAAAAAGTGCCTATTTTCAGCACATTTCATGCTGTTGCATTCAAAGCAATATCAGCTAATAATTCCAGAATGATTCATTCTCACCAAGTAGAGCTACTGAAGTCATCTGGTAGAAAATAATGCATCTTTAAAAAAATATATATAAATCGCAATATATATCGACGGGCGCAAAAAAAAAAAAAGGCAATGTCAATTTTTCACAATATTGTGCAGTCCCCAACTCTATCACTGGTGCTTCAGTATCAACAAACTAACAAAAACAGGATCAGTTTTTTGCAGAGTTTTTGATATTTAAGTTTTTGTTGATAATACTTCTCTACTTTTATTCAAGTAGGATTTTAACTGCAGAACTTATACGTACTTGTAATGGAGTATATCTAAATTGTCGTATTGCTATTTTTACTTGAGGAAAGGATCCGAGTACTTCTTCCACCACTGGGACAGCCCTCAGTTAGCGCCAGTGTTAGCCTTTGAACATTTTCCCTTAAATCGTGTTTGACAAGACGTTTCCCCCAGATCCACACATGCACAACAATTTAGACAGTTTACAACATAATGGAATATGTAGGAATCATGCTTTTTATTCCCTGTGGTTTAGTGGATTACACCTCAGAGTGGACCCAGGGACACCAGCGGACATGCATTTGTTAGATAAGAAGAGTGATTGCAAATCCCACATCTCCATGAGCGTAATCATCTTAAACTCTGTGAGCACACCAGAACCAACCACCAGAGACTGTAAATGAATTTTTCACCAACAAATCAAACAGCGACAAAATGAGCAAAATCAGATTGTTCCCTGTTTGACATCACCAGAAAGAAAGCAGCTGCCTCCTGTGCAAAGTCAAGCCTTGTTCCAGTAATATGATCTGGGTTTAACTGGGCCATGTCTATGGTGGAGCCAAACAATGGCACATATGCCACCATCATTAAATATACCGCCTACATTTGTTGTTGTGGAAAAATTATTTATTTGGATATTAGCAACGTGGAATGAGTACTTGACAAATAGAAACATATGGAAGTGGGTGTTAAATTGAAGATTACTTGCGCTGAAAACTATACTCCAGTAAAAGTACATAAGCGTAGTCCTGTAACAGTCACAGTGCCTTATCCTCAATATCCACAGTACTAACAGCATCTTATATTACAACTCCTTAAAGACTGTTTATTCACAAACATCAAACCAATGTAGGGTGCTTTTTAATCTCCTCACCACTTCTAAACCGCTGAGAAAAGAAACAAAAAATCTGTTCAGTAGTCGTCTTTTTGCTCCATCTCTTTGTATTCCATCACTCTGACCAAACTGCATTCACCGATCTATTAAACAGTTTGTTAACTCTCAGAGGTTTTGATCTACTTTTTTTTACTTGATTACTTGAATTAATCAAAGCATCTAATTTTCCTGAATATGAATATTTCAAAAAATATGACATATGTTTTCAATGTTTTGCTGATGACATTCAAATCTATGTTTCTGTTGTGGCTGGTGACCCTCCCAGCTTCTGAATATGTATGTCTGAATGGAAAGAAGACCAAACTGTTCCCTGAGAGGTTCTGACAACACAGATATCTGTTTTAATGTCCAGTATACAGTTCTGAGATTTACTGAGTAGTCAAATAAATAAACTGAATTGTGTGTATAGTTTGTCAAATGTTTTATATAATGACTCAATCGTGCCACAAAAGATGCTTTTTTCTTAAAAAAAAAAAAATCCCAATTTAACCTTTTGATATAATTTGATGTAACATTTTATTTTGGTAAGTCAGTTGACTCTCATCGAGGGCAGTTTCAGCAGACAACAGACAATCCTCTTTCTTTACTGTCTATATAAATTATAATTTCTGACCATCACTTGGATGTGATTTACATTCAATTTGACCATAAACAAAATTTTGGGAACTACAGAATGAGGCTACTGTACTGTGTGTCCAGGACATGTTTAGAATAGCTTAGCACCAAGAGTGGAAGCAGGGGGAAACTGCTAGGCTAGCTCCATCAAAAGATTTAGGCTACATGTTGTATCTTGTTAACTATGATGCTAGTCAGCAGCTACTCAGCAAAGGTTTAAGCGGGATTTATACTTCTCCTTCAAATCGACACCGTACGTACAGCAAAGGCTCTTCATAAACCCATATCCTATGTTGTAGCCTGACGTGCACCTCCCCAGAAATGTAACTACGCGTCGTGGTGCCGCAGATCTCCTGTCTGTTTCTGTAAGCTGAAACCATTTCCCTCAGTGGAAACAAAGCTTTTATTTACGTTAATTTCACCGATAAGAAACAATAAATTGTGAAGACAATAAAGCCACAAGATGTGGTGAATTCCTGTGTGTGATTTATCCTGGCTTCATATGAGTAGAGAAAACTCCACTAGCTGCTAGGCCAATATATGCTATTTAAAATGTAGGCTTATGCTAATAATGTTAGCATGTTGTATACGTGGGGAAAAGTATACAGTTTTTGTCTGTGAACATTGTGAGATGTAATGGAACCAAATTCTCTAATATTACCTTTGTTAAATGTTGCTGTTGTTCTTAGCTTCATATGAGTAGAGGAAAACTCTGTTAGCCACTTGGCTAATGCTATAGGCTTATGCTAATAATGCTAGCATCATGTATTTGTGGGGAAAATGTGTCCAGATAAAGACAAGTGTTTGTCTGTGAATGCTGAGAGCTACAATAAAGCATATTTGTGTACTTGTGTTTAGATTATCACTATAAGACCATGTTTACTGTGTGTTTACTGTGTGTTTACTGTGTGATTACTGTGTGTTTACTGTGTGTTTAATGTGTGTTTAATGTGTGTTTAATGTGTGATTACTGTGTGTTTACTGTGTGTTTAATGTGTGTTTAATGTGTGTTTAATGTGTGATTACTGTGTGTTTACTGTGTGTTTACTGTGTGTTAACTGTGTGTTTACTGTGTGTTTAATGTGTGTTTACTGTGTGTTTAATGTGTGTTTAATGTGTGTTTTGAATCAACTAAACTTCACAGCACTTCACAGAAACCCCACCGCTGACTAGTGTTTTGGAGGTGTAACTGCAGAGTGACACAGACACACCACCGCACAAGTATAAATGCTAACAACGACCACAGGTGCAGGCTACGACGTAGGCTCCGTGCAAACCGACGCACAACTATAAATCCACCTTTGGTCAACAGTAGAATTCAAACCAACAACTCAACTGTGATTTCAGGACTGTTGAGATGCTGCCCGCAGTCTTTCCACCACAGCGGTTGGTGGTCATAAAATAGCTCCAACGCAAACTGCTGCTAAAACCACAATGACTCCTTTATACATTTTTAATTTCAAAACCTGTTAAAAAAAACAAGATTTAACATGTAAATCAGAAACCTTCGGAGCTGTTGGAAGGCCTATGGGTCAACTTTTGATGGAGCTAAGCTAGCAGTTCCCCTCATTTGTTGTGCTAAGGTAGGCTGGTCATATTCCCTGTCCCTGTAGAGGACACACACACAGGTGTTCCTGTAACCTGAAAGGTTAACCAGGTACATAAAGAATGGTGCTCACTGGTGCTTTCTATCATTTGACACTGACTGACAAACTTGTAGACATTAAGATTTTGATTCAGTTTGATGTGCTGAAACAGACCTGGCTGACCGTCAGCTGACACGTTGCAGAGTTACTGTAACAGTGACTATCCAAAAATAAAATGTTATCCATTATTACAGGCATTAGGATTAGTAAAGAGGGTAAATAAAGGAGACTAGGGTGATTAATGATGATTAGAGGATGCTCCACATGCTCAGAAAATCCACTGTACCTGTTGGTTGGCCTGTTGGAGGCAGACAGCAGACACATAATGATCACCATGATGCAGCACTGTTAGTATAACTGTCTGAGGACATTCATTTTTTAATCCTCTATCTAGTTGGTGACGTTTTCAATATTCAAATAGCTGAACATGACAGAGACTGTACACTTGATGCTGAATCTAAATTCCATTTTAACAGCTTGTATTGTTGAATAAAGGAACATTTCATTATATAAAACATACACACTTTGTGCTTTCATCTCTCCTCTGCAATTAACCCTGCCAAATTTTCTTTTTTTGGCTCATTAGAAGGTCAAATAAAAATGCAAACATATCAAATAAAGTCACCGAGATACTGACAGACAGTTTGGACACAAAGATGTGAAACTGTGTGACCGATACAAAAAAGTATTGTTTAAAAACGGCCTTTCATGTCTGAAGTGTGCCAATAACTGGTACGACTGAGTTTATGATACAATTTTCTAATTCATGGATTTAAAATGCTTTAAAAATGGATAGTAGCTGAATTCTTCTTGTGTCGTCCATCTTTATATTCAGTCTATGCTACAGACCACAGACCTGTAGACCTACAAACTACACACCTACAGACACTTTCAGGGAGAAGCAGTAATGAGTGTGTGTGAGCTGCCTTAGTAGTTTTTTTCAGTACCTGTTGAGAGATGCCAGCAGCTTTTGGATGGCTTTACCATCAGGATCCATCACCTCCTGCAGGACACTGATATCACAGCGAGACAGGATCTACAGACAGACAGACAGACAGACAGACAGACAGACAGCTCAATAAGATTTGAAATTGTTTACAGATATCCTTAACACCCTTTATTGTTTCCAGCAGGTGTTAATCTGGACAGGATCATGTGTTTGGTTGCATGTGTGCCTGAGTGTGTGTGTGTGTGTGTGTGTGTGTGTCTGTGTGTTCTAATGTGTGTATCCGTTTGTCCGCAGCTAATCTTACAAACTACTGGACCTATCAGCCTAACAGTTTGTGTGCACATGTATGACTGTACGCTCAAGGACCTCTCATGGTTGCAGTGATTCGTATGGCTAAAAACCCTGTTTTATACGTCATTAAATGCTGACTTCTCACTCCTCTTCACTAGAGGTGTGTATTGGCAAGAATCTGGGGATACGATACATATCACGATACAGAGGTGATGATTTGATATATTGCAATACTTTAAGCAAGGCAATAAATATGATTTTTTTTTCAAAAGAATCTAATTTATGGATTTCATGGACTCAGATTCAGCCATCAGTCACCTGTGTTTGCTGACACGAGACTCCAGAGTTTGCCGAGGCTTTTACGCTTGCACGATCTTGTTGTGTCGGTGGAGTGGAATAGTCAAACGGCCGTGTGACTGCTGGTAACTAGCGGTAGGAGGGTTAAATACAACACACAAAATAACCACTGCCAGAAATGTTTGCATTAAAACTACTGATTAAATATCAACAGAATCGATACAGTATTGCAAAACAAAATATCGTGATCTTTCAACGTATCGATATTTTCTTACACCACTACTCTTCACCGCCGGTAGGCGACAAGTTTTGGAAATTGGCACAGCTAAAAATAATGAGCCATACTGTCTGCTGCAGGACACATGTTGGCCTTCGTCAAGTCTCAAAAACGAACGTCCACAGAAAAGTTTGGTTTCATGTTGAGCCGGAGCATCTGTAGATTCATTTCAAACCCTATATGTCATGATCCACTAAAGCTAGGCACAGTACCAGATGAATACATCCCAGTTTTTGTCTTCACCTCCATCTTGACTGTAAGGGAGCCTGGAGGGGCGGGCCAACTGCACCAAGGTTCTGTTCCATCTGCCGCATGGCATCATTTTTGATTTGGTCATTTTCCTTGATATCTGTGCTTTGACCATAAATAAGAAAGTAGGCACTAAACTGTTTCTTTGTCTGTTTGGTGATTATAGTTGTCATGTCCTACTCTGTTGTGCTGCAGCATACAGACAGAGTTAACACTGTTAAATGTCCAGTTATGAACGACATGTATCAAAGATTTTTTGTTGTGTTTAAGTTATTAAAAATACATTCATCCTGATTATTGTATTGTATTTATATTTCACATTCCTGTTAGCAATAAAACTCCATCTGCTCTGTGCAACGAGCTGCAGCTTCTGATGTCTTCTGCTGTGTTCTAAGAGAGATGAGAGTCTCCTGCCGCCCTGGACAGGAACATCAGTGGTTCCCAACTGGTCCAGATTTCTCCTCAGTCATCGTCACAGACCAAACAATGGACAAACAAGTTAGCTACGGTTAGCTAGCAGCTAACTGCTACCATGGTGGACAACTTTACAGCTCTGTACATTTGGTCCGTCCAAAAAGTCACGGCTCTGGATGTAGATTTCTCCATGTTGTTACCGGCTTCTTCTTCTCTTACACATTTAATGCTATTGGACTTCCGGGTCAAAGCCCGGGGCGGAAACTGTGGAGCATGCTCAGAGCGCCTCGGCCAGTTTGGGTCTGATTGACTGTATACATGCAGGAGTCACATGATCTGGGTAACAATCAGTTCATCTCCCGTAGTGACCTCCTCGACCTCTGACAGTCTGCTCTCTGTGATAAACGTCATGTACTGAAAATGAACACAAACTGGATCCTGAAACGAGCTGGTGTGTGTGTGTGTGTGTGTGTGTGTGTGTGTGTGTGTCCTACCCGTGTCAGAGTGTGTCGCACTCTGGAGTTTGATGCTTTCGCGTAGTTGAATTTCTGCACATTGAAGGCGCAGATCTTGAAATCTGAAGCTGCTGCTCCATCAACCAACAGGGTGAGGAGGGAGAAGAGGAAGAGGAGAGGAAGAAGAGGAGAGCGCCACCTCATGGTTGAACTGTGGAGAAAACAAAAAGACACAGTGTTGTTGATGTAGTTTTAATGTGCAGAGGTGGGCTGACTTCTGTGTTCATTGTTCAGGAGGTTTTTTAGGGAGCCAAATTATCCACAGAGGTCTCTTCCTCTTCAAAACAAACAGACCAGCTGGTTTTAGCTGCTAAAAACACTGATTTTTAACATGAATCTGTTTTATTCAGTGTTTCTCTGATGCTGTGTGGCACAGCAGGAAGTGGAGCCAAGCTGCGGCTAACATTTGCTCTGCTTGTTTGTCTGATATCTTAAGATGCAGACGTCTGATGACGAAAATCTTCAATCTGGTTAAAACACATAGTTAAAAACGACCAAAATGACCATTTCTACATAGTTAACTGAAGCCCTGTCAGAACAGACTGTCTGACTGAAAGGTAAAGCAGTGAAAACACTCAATATAGCGTACAGTTATACTGATGCTTATGTTTTTAAAAGGCTAAAACACGTTTGCTGATCCCCGTCCACAGCTGAACATTACTGAGCTTCTGGAGTGGTGCTCCAGTCTGCTTCTCCAAACTGGGGCATGCCGACTGACATCTACTGACTATGGATACTTACCTTGCACCATCTTACTTGCAAAAATGCGTACTATCCCTTTAATGCACTAATTATCTGTCTAAACACTCCTGCTAACCTGTGCTTGAGCTGTCTGTTAATCTGTATATGGGAAAGAAAACTCAGCTACAAACTGCATGTCATTCCCTCTGAGCTGCAGGGTTTGATCACAACTGTCTTCAGTCTACATATGAAATGACAGAGACACATGGCGACCTCAACAGGTCCACTCAGCCATGAACATGAAATGCCTGTCTCTGTGAAGTGAAACCAAACGTGACACAACACAGCCAGTCAGTCCTCAGTGAGCCTCCCAACGAGTCGGTTCCTCTCAGTGTCGTAAGGCAGGAAACACATACAGGAAGAGGGGAGTTGGTAGGAAGCTACAGTGGGCTGATAAAGCCTAGAAAAAAACTTCATACTAACATCATGAGTGCAGGGGAGGAGACACACAGCTGAGCTTTTACACCAAAGAATCACAGCAGGAGGCCGAGTGTGATTTTTTAGCTTAATCTCTTTCTGTAACTGTTGGTGAACTTTGAGCGCACGCCTCATTTTCATAGTCAAAGAAACAGAGTGTGAACGTGGGACAGGTTGAGTGGTTTGACTGGTCTGTTGGAGCATGTTCAGACCTGCGGGGAGAGACACAGCACGAGGCCTCAGGACAAACCCCACACAATCAGGCCCGACCAAACTACAGCTACAGAAAAAGAAAACTACATCAACTATAGGGCTGGAACTCGTTAGGATTTTAACGGTCCGATTCCTCTTACAGATTCCTACATTATATTCATTATACTTGCTGTACTTAAACAAGTATATAATAAACACAAATGCAATCATAAAAATACAAAAACTTTATTCTAACTGTTGCACAGTACAATTAGATGAAAATACACATTTGTGTGTGGTGTGTATTTCAGATTTAGAGCTTGTTTCATCTCCCTGAGAATATATAACAACAAAAAGTGATTCTCTGATTTCTACAATAATACTATTAAAGTTAACCACAGCAATGTAATAAAAAATATTTATATGCATTCATGCCTGGACACTGTTATTTACACGACAACACCTGAACATAACACACACACAGACACACATTGGCTGTTTGTTTCTACCTCTCTCCTCGCTGGAAGTCTTGGACCTCCAGCCGCCCGCCTCCGCCTTGATTAAACGCTGAAAATAAAATGAAAGAGGGAGACAGGTTTTTCCTATTTTATCTCATTTTGTTATATCTCTCCCTCTCCTCTCACTGGAAGCCTCAGATCTCCCGCCGCCCGCTCCCGTCTCAAACACGGAGGTCTCCCTCTCCGCTGAGCACCCACGGCGCACGCCCGGCCTGTTAAATAGCCTGTAACCGCTGTGTGACACAAACTCAGTGCTTTGGCATTAAATAATGTCGGGCTCGGTCGGGTTCGGACAGAAATATGTGGCCCGTGCCACAATCTAATGGAAATGCACGTGACGTTGTTTGTTTGTTTTTTACAATCTAGGAACTGTTACTTCAAATGTGATGGAACCGGTTCTGGAACCGGAACTTTGGACCCGGTTCCAAAAAAGAACCGGATCTGGATCCCAACCCTAATCAACTATCAGACATCTACCAACAAACATGAAACTTTTAGAATTAAAGTTGTTGTACTTGTTTATAAAGCTTTAAATGAGCTTGCCTAATGTGGCTTTTCAGTGTGGAATAACATTACAGTCTTATGGAGCTACATGCGTTTCTTTATTATTCAATCAAACAGAGTAGGTTTTGCAATCAAAAAAAAGATTTGAGAGCAAAAGTATCAATGTTGCAAGTAAAAAATGACTGATTAAAAAATGCAAATCCTAAAGTTTTGTTTGCGAGTCATTTTTTTCCCGTTTGCAAGTCAAAAAGTTTTGCAAGTAAAAAGTTGAACCTGGTGGGCGGGGCCTAAACTGAAAACTGTAAGACACGTCTCTATTGGCCAGTCTCAAACAGAATGACAGCTTGCAAAGCATTTTTGTTCTTCTTCTTGTTCTTCCACGTCAAACCCACCAATAGAAACTCTTCTCTCATCCATCAGTGTAGGCCCCGCCCATTAAGTGCAGTTGAACTTGCAAGCAAAGAAGACTGATTTATAAGCAAAATGATCACGTTTTTACTTTCAAACTTGATTTTTGATTGCAGGTCAAGAAATATTCTCTCAAACAGTTTTATATGATCGCAACAAAAAGACACAAAAAAACCTCCATACGGCCTCAGTGATTCTGAAGTTTTAATCATTGGTTTTTACCTTATTTTATCCCTCCTGTTTATTTTTATTCTACTTTGTTTGTTGATTTATTTACTGTCTTTTTATTCAATCATCTTTTTGTTAGTTTGTTCTGTTTTGGTTGGTTTGCTTTGTTAAAATATTTTATTGTCTTGTGTCTGTGTCATTCTAGTTTTGATATGTGAAGCACTTTGGGCAGCATGTGTGTATGAAATAAAAGTTAAGTTAAGTTGAGTTAATATGTCTACGTGTCAGAACGATGTCTGAAAGACATATCCTCAATAAAATGCTTAACTGCTAAAAAAGAAAAAAGCTCTGCTGTCAAACTCATTGATTTACAACAGTACTGATCTCTCTTAGGAACTGCTGACCATGCTGTAATAATTACTTACTACTTAAAGCAACACAATGGAGTTTTTGAGCCCTCTAAATATATATCTAAGATCCTTGTGATGGTACATCACCTCACAACAGGTTGGATGAAACCTCCGTCATTACGTGAGAGCATCTGGTTGGCTTGCACTGGCACGATGCAGTTTCAGGGTTCGGGTAGAAACCCAGACACAAAAAGGCCTACAAAATTTGGAGGTCAGCCCTGACATGCAGAGAGCAAGTCATTTCTGAGTTTCGGCCTAATCATGTATGTACAAAATGCTGTAAGGCTACTTTACCTGTTCTGAAGACATGATGATGATCGCGCATTACACGACCAGCTGCAGGAAGTTCACCAGTATCGTTGGCTTGTCAACAAATGCACAAGCAGAAAGATTTTCGCGACAGTTGTAACAATACCGTTTTTCGTCTGTAGGGGGAGCCCGTGAGGTTAAAAGCACAGTCCTCTATTGTGTTGCTTTAACAGTTAAAGTTTTGATTGTTTGTATTTTATTGTTTCTGTGTCTTCTGGGTTTTCACATAAGCCTGTGCAGGTTTCTGCCACACCCTCACATGCACTTCTTTATATCTTTTATTCCCTTTATTTTTTCCATTTATGTTTTGTCAAACAAATAACATAAAATTAAAATAAATTAATTTGGCGAAAGAGGTATCAGTGAGTACAGCACTGTGTACTGGGAAGAGTAACACTAACCCGCAACTCACTGTGTGAGCTGCTGTAATCTACATGTAAACAACCAACACACACACACACGATGACACACACATTCCTGCAGTTTGCGAGAATGTGTGTGTCAGCAGTACAGACAGTTCTTCAGCTGCAGTAAGTTGCTATAAAAAAAGAGGAACTTGCTTGTGAATCAACACTTTAACATGAAGCTGTTCACTGTGGTCTCACACACACAGACACAGGTACACACACACGCACACACACAGACACACACACACACTGTCAGCTGTTTAATCAGTAAGTCAGTCCTAAGCTGTGACTGTTGGAGGCCTCTGGGCCGCTCCCTGGCCTGCAGGTGGGGGGACCAGTCGAGTGACTTCTGCTCTGACACTCCCTCAACTCAGCAGTCTGACTTCCACACACACTTTCACTACATTACTCACTGTAAACCACAAGGATACTGACTGTAATCCCACAATGCAACACGCAGTGCATAAAGTGAGGACACAGTGACCCCTGAGCAACATGATGTATCACTGCTGCACAGTAATCCAACAACATCAGAAGTCGCTCTGTAGGCTGTGGTTTATGGTGTTGTTTCATTAGACTGTGTCATGTTGTAGTATCATTTACTGTCACTGATCAGCCACCTGTCGTTGTCTCAACACAGTGAACTTCAGGGGTGAGTTAAGCGCGTGCACCACAACTTTAAAAAGCCGCCATCAATGGAGCCCCGATACCACGATTCACCATGGCAACAAGCGACAAGAAAAGGTCTGCATTTTTTTACTCCTCTGGAGTTGGATATTTTAATGCGCTCATACAGTGAATTTGAAGCTGTTTTCAGGAAGAAGAGTAACACGGCTGCAGCAGCGAAGGAACGGGAGTCGGCGTGGGAGAAAATTACTGCTCAAGTCAATGCGAAGGCTTAAATTTATTTTATACATTTATGCAATCACAATAATGTTAGGCTACAGATGCAAACAGGTGGAATGGTGTTAAAGCTACAATTTAATTCACTTAGATGCAATCCCACCGGCGAAAAAGAACGTGAAAGCTGCTCAAGATGAAATATAAAAACATCTTTCAAACATGCCATGGTCGAACAAAGTAGATTTAGAACTAGAACACACTTTAGGATCCGACTTTACCTTGAGGACAGATGATCAAACTCGCTGAAACCCGCCCGACACTAAACGAATGAATGAATGAATCACACTGCGTGTGTGGCGTAAGAGGGAGGAGACAGCTAGAAACTCGAGGTTCATTGAAGAAAACCTGCTCCCAACCAGGTTAGGTTCACAGAGTCAGTTGCCATAGTAACTGACACCAAGCTTTAGTTACCTCTCTTTCTGAAACGGGCTGGAGTTACTCCGCTTTCTCTGGTTTAAGTTACCTCCCTTTCTGAAACGGAAAACCCAGACTTTCCCTCATTTCAGGGTTAACAGACTCAGAGTTTTCACTAAACCTGCTTTGTGAAACGGACCCCAGGTGTTGCAGTCCCAACAATAAAAAACATCTTTCCATACTCCTGACAGCCTCCTGCTATGAAAGAAGAGTTTGATTTCAAAGTGAAGTGTGTCACATTTAAAGGATTTAGGGGCGTTTTGCAGTGAATTACAGATTACAACCAGCTGAAACTTCTCCTGGTTAGAATTCTTTCAGTGTTCATTGTTCAGGAGCTGAATTATCCACAGAGGTCTCTTCCTCTCCTGAGGAAAAATATCCAACAGTATCTACAATAAGGCTTCCACCTCCCCACCTGCATCGCCAATTTTCTTTCTCCAAATTGTTCATAAGCAAAGTTTCTGAAAAGTGAAAAGTGTCTGAGAACATGAAGTGTGCTGGTGGACGTTTACTTTAACTATGAAGTGATGAATGACGTTATACCTGCACCACCTGTGCAGCAGGTCTCAGATGGGGTCAGTGTATCAGGGTGTGAAGTGAGGTCAGCATGAGACTGAACAAACCACAACATCTCAGGCTGCTGTCAGCCCTAGAGTGGTCTCCTCTGGTCTGAATCAGGGACTCATGTTGTTCCAAAGTTGTATAATTGCCTAGAGTTGGTTGGTGTTCTCACGGCAGCATTTACAAGAGGACCAGATCAAATGCCTTGTGTGAGAAAGCTGCTCTTGATTGGTCAGAATTTCCATGTGGGAAAAATCCAGGAAGTAAAGCAAACGTTGAAGAAGAGTACACTTGCAAGATAAATGTGACACTTTCTAATGTCACAATGGAGGGACAACTACGCAGGTTGATTTTAGCGCTGCTCATCGTGGACTATATTGCTGTCATTGTTCATTTTAGTCAAAGCATACAGTTTGAAAACGAGGCAAACGCGGCTCCAACTAGAAAACAATGTTTTGATGCATTGGATGTGCTGAATGTGCATATTAAGGCAGTACAGGAGGAGGTGCACATTAATAATCCTCCAGGACTGTAACATGCTCATGTTTAACACAAACAATGTGTCATGTGACTGCAGTTGCTTCACATCCAGGTCGCAACACCTTCTCACCACAAACCAACCGCACCAGAGTTCCTTTGGAACCGGACTGAGGCCCTGAGTTTATTATTTTATTTCAACTGAAAACGGTAAACTTTAGTTGCGTTTTGTCCTGACTTTGTAGTTCTATTTTGGTAACCATCGTCTTGTCTCCTTTCACATCCCACATCCTGTCAAGTTTCTTTCCTTTGTGATTACTTACCCTGTGCTAATGTGTCTCACCTGTGTCTCTGTGTGTGTGTCTCACCTGTGTCTCTGTGTGTGTCTCACCTGTGTCTCTGTGTGTGTCTCACCTGTGTCTCTGTGTGTGTGTCTCACCTGTGTGTGTCTCACCTGTGTCTCACTGTCTCACCTGTGTCTCACCTGTGTGAGTCACAAATCAGCACGGATACAAGTTAATCTTTAACACTTCAAACATAAAAAAAATCAAATGATTCACTTATTCACTCACACTGACGCAGAACGCTTTCTGCACATTATCCCCAAATATTCAGTGCCTTAAGAAGAATTTAAAACATTTTAGGATGTTTAAACAAACCTTTTTGGGTAGAACAGCTTCTTAAACTCAGCTAGTTTTTCATTTTGATCACTTAAAGTTTGAACACAAATAACTTTACAGCTGAATGGATTCATCAACAGAAAATTAATTACTAAAAGCCGTTTTTTTAAAAAGCAAAAATACCAAATATTCCCAAACATTAAGGTCCTTAATTCTGATGATTTGATGCTTCTCTATATGATGTGATTACTAACTTGATTTTGTTGTTGATCAGACAGAAGAAGCTGGTTTATGACATCACCTTGGACTGCAGGAATATTCTGACATTTTATGGACCAAACGTTTCATCAGTTAATTGAAAAAAATATCAGTAGATTATTCGATAATGAAATTAGAGAGGCGAGGCAGAAACTGACATGCTGCTCTACATGACAAGCTTTTAACTGCGTTTTGTGAAGATGTCAGATATGTTTAACTGTACGGGAAGTGCGTGTGAAATAATGCACACGACATCTACAATAATAAAGATCTGAGAGTTGGAACAAAAAGAATATATCTGAGATTATTAGACAGGGTTCAAAGTATTTAAAAGTAATTTAAAGGTCCAGTGTGTTGGATTTGGTGACAGGTAGCAGTGAAGCATGATGGAGAACTACTACATGAAAAAGCAAATGCCCCTCTCTAGAGCCAGTGTTTGGTTTGTCTGTTCTGGGCTACTGTAGAAACATGGCGGGGGGGACCTGCTCCCTGTGTAGATATAAACGTCTCATTCTAAGGTAACAAAAACACAATGATTCTTATTGTGTGTGATTAAACACTAAAGTAAACACACTGATTATAGTTTAGTTCATTTCTCCTCCTAAATCCTGCACACTGAGACTCTACACAGATAACAGGTGAATAAAGTTCTGAGAATGCTTAAAAAAACACCTCCTTAAACTTTTAAAGAGTCACTCACACACTTCACACACACTGAGCAGACCCAGCTGCTGGTACTGGTCCGGTCCCAGTACAGAGTGCTGGTGCTGCTGGTTTTCTTACCTGTTCAGGTGAGCTGGGGGTCGTCCGTGTCTCTCTGCTGCTGCTGAAGCTCTGCTGCAGGGTGGAGGCCCTTCATCCGCCCACTCTGCTGCACCTTCCTGGTTGTGCCAGGTTGGCCACGCCCTCCCTTACTGCTGCATTCAAGGCCTGTGGGAAAGACAGGTGTTTCCACTTCTCCACTTGATACAGGTACCAGTGGCTCTGTTTCTGCTGCAGAGAAGACATTTGAATTTTCTTAGTTTACAAATGATTGAAGGCATCAAAAAGGAATTCATTAATTTATTTCTGTATGTCATGTAATATCCCATAATGCTGCTTTTGTGTCATTGGTAGAGGTGGAGGAACAGGATGGCACCTGGTTACTCAACATTTTCCGACAGCCCATAAACTCCAGTTTGAACATGTCCAACAAAAGTCACAAGACTTCATAATCATAAAGCTGTGAGCCTTATTTTCACTGCAAAAAGTTGTATTTGTTAAAATTGGTAAATTAAAAATGAATTACAAAAATGCCACTGAACCTATTTTCATAATTATGTTCTGAAATTGATGAAGAATATTGTTGTTGAAGTTAAAGGTTATATTTTACTGCACTTTAAAAAAAAAAGACAGAAAATAGCTTCATAAAGGAAGCGGTTCAGTCAACATGATCAACGCCTTATATCCAATTATGTTTTTCATTAAAAACTAGAATTACCACCAGCAGTGAAGCTTCTCTTACAGTTCACATCCATGTCTGTAAAAACATGGATGCTTCACACACATCCTCCCTGCGGCAGCACAGAGGATCTGTACCAGAGGTCCGCAACCATCGCCACCAGAAGAGCCAAAGATTATTTCAAAAATCTGTCTGGAGTCACAAAACATATTTGAGCCTTATGATAAAGGCAACACAGCCTATAAGGCTCAAGGTGCGGACACACCAAACCGACATCAAAGAACTAGCGGTGACGAAAGCCAACTGTTGCGTCGTCTACGTCGCCTCACGTCGCCCTGTGTCAGTTGCATTTGAACACACTACACGGACTACATCCGACGGCCAAGTGGCACGTACGTTCTGCGCCTGCGTGAGAGAGAGCGGAGTGAGAGAGTGGTACATCCTGTCAGCCGAGGGGTTTCCTATCTGTGCAGCCGAGCACCGCAGCACCTCCACGGACTATTACATCCATGTTCTGGCTAATGCTCCGCTAGCCGCTCCCAGCTAGCCCCGGCTCTCCATTTGGATCCAAACGGAGAGCCGGGGCTAGCTCAGAGACTAGCGGAGGCTAACTGGCTGTGCTTCCCTCCGGTCATGTTGCGGCTAACGCTCCGCTAGCCGCTCCCAGCTAGCTCCGGTTTGTTATTCAGGTTAAAGTGTGAAGAAGCAGCGGGTCTGTGGGGCAGCTGAGTGAAGTGGAGCCTGAGGAGGAAGCACCGGTTAGCCCCGGTTTCACTACAGGCAGATTCACTCGCTACAGGGGCGAGGAAATAAAACAGAACAGCCAATCAGAGTGATCTCTCTCACCAACAAGCTCCACTGCCGATTCAACATGCTCAATCGGCCGAAAAGCCGCTGACGCCAAAGTACCGATGGTGCGGGACACACTGCAAAAACTAGGCCGACAGACGCTCACCGACGGCCCGACTTTGGTCGACGGCCGACCGTCAGCTTGGTGTGTCAGGGCCTTAACTCTAATGAGCCTGCAAACATCACTATTACGTCTAAATAAGCATTCAGTAATATGCTTTACCACCAGGTGGCGCTGCAGCAGGCTGTTATGATCATTGGGAACTTTGCAGAGTCAGCAGTAAATGCAAACAAATCTCTTCATGCACAATTAAACTATGTGTCTTCCAAAACTTTTCCTTTTTTGGATTTATAATCCAGAGCTGGCCAAGACTACTGTTGCCACCGCTGTGGAGATTTGGCAAAATGTAGAGTGAGTAGCGTCGGGCTGAAGAAGACTGACGCATATTTTAGTTGCTGAAATGTTAAAACTTTTTTCTATTCAGTGTAAAGGATACACAGTTTTACAACTGGAGAATGTCACCACTGACAGACTTCAGCTCATTCATAACTCTGCAGCTGTGAACCAGAACCAAGAGGAGAGAGCACATCAGGCCAGTCTGAGCTGCTCTGTTCTGACTTCCTGTTACATGTACAGTTGATTCTAAGCTCCTCCTCCTTGCATACAAAGCCCTACATGGGCTGGGACCGAGCTACATCACTAACTCCCTTGTTAACTATTTGCCTCCGAGAACACTGCGATCATCTGCTGCTGGTTTACTGGAAGAAGGTCGAGGGCGCAGCCCCAAAGCTATGAACACACCACCTATAGATCTCAGAGAAGCTGCTCGCTAAATATTTTTAAAAGAAAGATAAAAAAGTATCTGTTCACTTTAGACTTTAACTCGCTCTGACTCTCCTCACACAGGTCTGAAACTCTTTCTGTTTACGCTTCACGCTGCTGCAACTCTTTTAAATTTCGTTTCTTACTTGATTTTATGATTTATTTCATCGTATGATCTGTAATTTTTAATGATTTTAAGATTTATGGTTTTGCTGTGTTCAGTGGGTGGTGGAATTGATGGAGAAAGACTGAGGTGAGTTCTCTTTGGTCCTCAGTGCCACAGCTGGGTGGTTCAGATTCTGGGGCAGCTGTGGGCCGCACCCAGCACAGACGATACCTGCAGTGAGGTTAACTCCTGAGAAGACATTCAGTGTCTGTGTCTGTTGGGAATCATAGGCTCTGACTGTTAATGACGTCAAAAGGCCTAAAAGGAGACAGGACAAGAAATACGATATGAGATGCCCTCATAGGTATGGCATCACGTAGGTGGGTGGGGCAAGATTCAAACAGGAAGTTGACCCTGCGTGCATGAGGCGAGGAAAATGACATGAGCTTTGGCTAGTTTTAATCATCAGCTCATAAAATCAGCATAGCCAATATACTGTACAAACCTTTGATAGAAACATGATTATGATGTACTACAGCTCAAAAATCAGTAAACTGTGTTTATATCATGTGTCTGTTTTTAATTAAGCTGGTTTTAGTTTGTCCATATGACCCAAATGCACTTTGGCTGATGGGAAGGTGCTGAAAGGCTTTGCTAATACAGAAGATGATCAGCCTTGGAATAGAGACCCATTGTGTATGCTTAGATTAGTTATTCCCACCTCTTCATGTGTGCAGAACAATAATCAGCCATAAAGATATTAAGGCTCTTTATTAACCCTAACCCTAAACCCTAACACACTATCCAAGCCAAACCTAACACTTAGCCTTGACCTCTTAACCCAGCTCTAACTAATCCTGGCATTTTCAAACCTCAGTCAAACATGTTGTGTAACCCAATATATTTAATGAATTTTGGATCTCAAGGATTTTCTTTTTAAATCAATTAAATGTGTTCAATGAAATTTGGCGAGGGAGGAGGTTGCTGTGACAGACATCTTTATATTGCACGAGTTGTGGACGGACTTCAGCAATAAAGTTTAACATAAATGTCTTAATTCATAATTATGAACTGGATAAGAAAAATGTGCATGTGAAATGATATATGCAAATAAATGTGTCTACACTAGCCTAAATCAGTGACGAGGTGTGTTCATTTCAATTCAAGTCATACTTTATTAAAGACACATCTCAAGGAGAGGTCCATAGCACCATAAGAGTAAGACAAACAACATACACAATAAAACAGTGATTTACAGAAAATATAAGAGTCACACACAGGTGTACAGGCATGATGGCCAGTGACTGTGAACCTGACTGAGCTGAGTGCAGGGTCAGTTAAGCATGAAATAAAACAGTTTAATGAGTTAGATGCTCTACATATGAATCTATACACATCAGATTCCGTATCACTGCAGCACAGGTAGGGACCCCAACACTAGCAAACATATGACTTGCCCTGCAGCCAAAACACACCGGCGGCGTCATATGACGGGAGTCAAGTGCCGCCCCAACACACACATAAAGCGTCGCGCTGCGGGGCGTCAACCGGATTTCTACTGCACACTGCAGTCCGCTATAGGCTGGGAAATAGCGCTTTTTCAAGGGCGGTGACGCTGGAAAAATAGGACGATAGCGCGGCACGTCGACGCGCGTCGAGCCGCCGCCGGTGTGTTTTGGCCTTAAGCAGCAACCTCATACAGTCGTTGTAAACCACAGTGAGTCTCTGCATGCTGCTTTCCTTGTGCCGACGCCACAGGTGGGCAGCATAAAGAGACAAATCTTTATATCCACTGAGCACATGCTGAATTTGCGCAACAGCATGTTTGCTTGAGCACATTTTTCGACATTGTCTATGTTTGTCATGTAGTGACCGAGATATTTCACCTCATCACACTCTGTGAGGGCTGAGTCTGACAGAAAAAATCAGGAAAGACTGATTGTCTGTCTTCCCTACTACGGTCAATCATCACAATGCTTTTCTTTGCATTATACTTAATGTCACATTCAGTACCATACTGTGAGCAAATCCTCAGCAGGAGCTGGAGACCAGCACTATATGGACAAAAGATAACTAGATCATCAGCAGACATTAAGTGATTGATGAGAATATCTCCCACCATGCATCCTGTCACACAAGTATTTAACTGGACAG
Organism: Epinephelus fuscoguttatus; assembly: GCF_011397635.1. NCBI lineage: Eukaryota > Metazoa > Chordata > Actinopteri > Perciformes > Serranidae > Epinephelus > Epinephelus fuscoguttatus. The sequence goes on along the minus strand of NC_064758.1, from coordinate 45,117,713 downwards.
AAAGATAGATGTTAAACAGGACTGGTGATAAAATCCCCCCTGCTGAACTCCATCAGTTAGAAGTAGAGTAGTAGTAGAGTAGTAGAGTTTCCCCACTTAACTCTCACAGGCTGTTTCACATACCAGTACACCAGGTATAATCAGGTATTGTCACCAAATTATACAAAAAACAAGAACAAGAGGGTTGGAGTCAGTTTACTTAAAAGGGCGTGTCTTTCCTCCTGAGATAGGCAGGTAACATCTTGTTTGTTGGGCTTTTGTTTTATGGCAATGAAGCTTACAGCAGGAGGAAATTCAAAAACTGTCCCACTCATCCTCAGTTCACCCTAACGATGCAAATGTTTCATTGTTTTGTTTGGGATTCTTATTTTGTTAAAGTCACAGCCTCCAAGGAAAAGTTCTGGAGACAACAGGTGATACAAGTGCCACTGGAGCATGCTGGAGAATTGAACCCAGCCTATCCATGTGATAGTACATCCACCTCATGAATGACCACTGCACCTCTGGACATAATGACCCTAACCATGTACTCTTATCTGTTATTGTACATACATGTCAAAATGCACATGTGGTTAATTATTAGAGTGCCTCAGTTTCCTCTGCTGTTTGGTCACTGAAGGTCTTCATGTGAAGTACAGACCACACCGCCCCCTACCGCCCGCTGCGGAGCACAGCATTACCTTATATGGTGACTGTCCGGCAGCCAGCAGGCCCCGCCCCCTCCTGCGGGCTGCACCAGCGGATAGTTTCAGGAATCAGGATCAGTCAGTCAGCTGTGAGCGGACCCACCGACCAACCGCCAGACCCGGGACGGTGGCGGTGCAGCCCCGCAGGTCCTCACCGGAGCTTCACACGGTACATTCACCGGCCGACATGGACTAACAGCAGCGGACACACTCAGCTTCAAACCCGCGGTGAGTTCACCGACCGTCCGCGTGCGTTATAAATCAGTAACTCCAGCGCTGTGCCCGCAAACAAACTTGTTAGCTTGTTTGCTAACTTTGCAGTGATGTGAGCTAACGGGTTTAGCCGTTAGCACCACAGCCCTTCATTCAGTCAGCCGTGTGTGGACACGGAGAGACAAACCGCACCGTTACACTGCTGCTTAGGAGGTTTAAACTTTAAATGTACCGAGCTGAGGCGGATTAACCGGAGCCGTGAGAGTTCAAACACCAGGAGAGCTTTACTGAACCGGGTGCTAACTTCAGCTAACTTTATCCAGACGTTATCAGTAACGGTTAATATCAAGAACTCAAGTTATGACCGTTAGAGAACTGTTGTTTTCTTGTTCGTTAACTTTTAGGTTTTTAGCCGTAATTACAGCACCTTCAGAGTGACTCTGCAGATATATCTGTAACTCCTGTAGTGAAATCATTATTATTTATAAACATGTGGGTGTTAACCAGCAAATATAAACCTGAACATTACTTCTATCTACCTTTAAACTTGTGTTTCTCTTCTTTCTTTGCCTGTTTGTGGTTGTTTTTTGCTACCAAAGTGGACAGAAATAAAAATGGACCCAGACTTTGAAATAGATATTTTTTCTCCTGTGCAGGGCCGTAGCACCAGAGTGGGGGCCCAAGGCGTAAGAAGTCTCTGTGGCCCCCTTGGCCTTTCTCTCTGGATCCACCTCTTTCGCAGGCACCTTTTATTTATTTATTCATTTTTTACAAAGTCGGTTTGCTTTCTTTCCCTTACCTTTCTTTCTTTCTTTAGCTCCGTCTCCACCAAACCCTTTCAGTCCAGTACCATAGGAACCAACAGTAACCCTTCAGACATGGGGTCCGTCCCAAGTCTCTTAAATTACTGCTAGTTATCTTACCTAGCCAACTTTGCTAGCTGTTTAGCCCTTCATGTTTAAGAGACATGAGACGTCCTTTCCACTGAAGCGTCACATAAAGCGGCGTCTATTCCTGATGACGGCGGCACCGCTGGATCTGCTCCGTAAAGCAGCCAGTGTCTGGCGCTACTATAGGTACATCCCAAGTCTTATTATATTCGCTGACCAAAACAGTAGCCCCCCCCCCCCGCCGTCATGACTCAGGTCACACACTTTTGCATGTAGCAGGCGCACATCACCGACAGTCCGATGAACAATGCAACGGGTTGTGACTGAAATAAACCTAATTGCAACATAACAATCTTGCATGAAATATCATTACTCTTTGAAGTAGGTACGTGAATTACAGCGATTCATTGCAAAGAATGCATGTAACGGGTACTTACTCTTGTGCTGTTTCTCCGCTATCTCGTTCAAATGAGCCATATGTAGAGGGTGGGTATTTATGTGTCATGGCGTTCAGCTGAAAAACTCTTCCGGATAGGAAGCTCTCGACCATCCTAGCTCGTAGCTTCTTAAAGCTTGCTGCTAGCTCCTAGCGCTAGCTCCTCGCTGCACAAATAAGAGACTTGAGACGGCCTAGAGGATGGCGGACCTCGAGCGACTTCCGGTTCAAGCGAGGAGCTAGCAGTAGCACTATAAAAATAAGAGACTTGGGACGGACCCTTGGTACCTAGATCCTCGGTCTGTTCAGACAGTCCTCTTAAATGTGGGCGGGGTTGTTGTCACTCACTGCTCCGTCCAGCACTCGCTGTATTTCCTCATCAGCGGTGACACAGATGGAAGTCTGCACCTGGTTTATCGTCCACAGAACGAGGTTTAGGATGTGAGGATTAGAATATATGACCTTCACATAATCCGCTCCAAATTAATCTATATTTTTAAAGTCATTACTAAAAGTGTCCGGTACTGGTTATTTATATTATTGTGGCGTATTGATTATGAATACAGTCCATCTGTTGTAGGGCAGGGTGATGTGGAGAAAAATTAATATCCGGGTATTTTCAGGCTGAACGTTGATACATGATATATCTGTATTCTCTACATGTTCAGCTGTGAGTCAAAGCCACGTTTGAGATGTCACAAGCACTTTTATAAAAACAGTCTATGATCGAAATAAAATATAAAGACAGGGATTTTTTCCCTTGTTTGAAAATTTATAGCTGCACAATGTACATGAAAAATGATATCAATAAAAAGCAGGTCTGTACGTTAACTTTATGCACACAGCACTGGAGCTACAGAGGTTTAAAGGTTTGCAGCACAGGATGTAGGTTTGAAACAATTATGTGATAATGAAACGATGTGTTTCTCAGCAGTGGACAACACGTCCTGCCAGGAGCCTGTGTCCTATTGTTTCATCCAGTTGACGTCTATGTTGTGTTAACAGTTATAAGAACCACTCAGGTTAGTTCAGACAAGTGTTTGTAGAGGTTAGATGAACTTTGCTGATATCTTCCAGGTGTTTGTCTTCTTTAACGAGACACCTGCTGTGTTGAACGTGCTGAATCTGTGACTCCTGTGGAAGCTCTGCGGGTCAAATCCTCGCCGTGGTTTTTGTTTTCCTGGCTGCAGGCTGATTTAGCAAGCTGCTGCATTATTAATGTGTGACATGATTTCCATTCAGAGAGGCCACCAGCTCTGAAACTGGAGCCAGCTCAGCCTGCAGCATCTCTGCCGACTTGTTTCGGATGTAGATCAGTGTGTCTGCAGAGCTGAAATGTGACCAGGTGGTTTTTAAAAGTGACCTGGATTGTGGAAGAGAATGTCCCATTGACCTTTACTGTGGATATTCAGACAGAATAATGCTTATTCTCTCTGATCATTACAGGACATCAAGGAACATGTTCATTTTTATCTCTGCACATCAAGAATTTCAGAGAGCACTGATCAGGCTCAGTGAACCGCTCTCTGCAGATGTTCTATTGAAAAAAGACTCCCATAAAAATCTTCTCTCTCAAACTTTTCATTCTTTAAACGACTGTTTCAGTCACTTTAACATTTCTACACTGTTGTTACGTCTCGTCCGTCTCTGTGACAGCAGGCTTTTCATCCCGACTTTGACTGTCTGTTCAGAACAGAACACATCTGCCTGTCTTTCTGTATGAAGTAATTATTTTAGTAGTAGCAGTAGAGTACACTGTGTGCCCCCGTGTGTTCAGAAAGTACTCTGCGGGGGTGACTGGCTGCTGTCCCTCCAGGACCCTGAGGCGGGCAGGAAAGATTGTGGCCGACGCCTCCCAATTTGGACTCAGACTTTTTGAGTCACTGCCTTCTGGCAGCAGGCTGCAGTCCATCAGGACCAAAACCTCACACCACTATAACAGTTTTCTTTCCAACTGCAGCTGGTCTCATCACCAAGGCCCAGATGTCCCTGAACTGGGGTCTCGTCTTTAACCACTACATATGCACAAAAAAGGCACATTTTGGACACAGGAAAATGGCGACACAGATGGTGAGGTGGTGAATTGAAGCCAGATTATGGAAATTAGATGTGAGAGGAATCATTACGATGATCTCTCACACATTTGAATTCACCTTATGTCACATGTTTCTTGTTTATAAACATTCAGATAAGATAAGAGATAAGATAAGATACACCTTTATTGATCCCATAATTGAGAAATTCCAGATGCAGCAGTGTTGTAGACGATATGTCACCTTAAATCTCAAATCAAATCCTGCTCAGTATTTTATTAACGCTGTCTCATCACATTTCCAACACTGGAGCGCAGAGGAGAGGGTCTGGGTCGGACTATATGCTGCTGACACTCATGGTCAGCTGTGGAGCGCACCATGCACAGCTGGACGATGTCAGGCTGTGGCACGTGACAGGATTCAGGAAAGTTTGGCTTTCCTTTACCTGATGATAATAAGTGTCAATATACTGAGGCATTTTCACCTCAACTAACCAGGCTGACTGATGAAATTAATGTCATTGGTTGTTATACAACAGTTAGTTCCGGCCCTGCAATCTGATTGGTCGAGAGACAGTAAAACCGTGATGATATTGGAGTACAACATCACGGTTATTTCACTGTGTATGTATCACTCCGCCTCACAGCTGACTGCAATCAACAATCAAATCAAAACTGATGGTTAGTGTCAGTTAGGTCAGCAGTTGCGTTGTAGGCTAATTAATTCATCCACTGTCAAACAGCCAAAAATATGGATTTATTTCCTAAAATAAGTTTTGAATTGAACTATGAATGGTCATCAGAGGAAGATGAGGGAGAGGAGAAGCTGAATCCATCTGAGCACACATCCAGGTTTGTCAGTGTTTCATCAGCGGAGCTCAATGACTTGGAGAAAAGCAACATACTGTCAGATCAGAAGGCAGAGTCGGCTGTGCCTGTGAAGCGACAGTCCACCATGCAGTCACTTATTTCACCAGTTGCACAATTAATGGAAATGTGCAGATAAATGTGTATAAGAGTAAGTGCCTGGCACACCATGTCTGCGTTACATAGCAACGGTGACAGCAGAGTCTTGAGGGAACTATTTTTGTTGGCGGAAGACAAATAGTATGTTTAAATTATCTATTTTGTCCTCATTTTTCAACATTTCTTAATCAGCCTTGCTTATTTAACTGTTGAACTGTTGTATAAAAGCAATATCACACTCGAGCTCATGATGCTGTACTGTGATATTGTCACGGCTGTGATTTGGTCTTAGGCACGAGGCCGTAGGTGTGATATTGCTTAATTGAAGTCCTAACAATGTGCAGATATCACAAAGTATGATTTCAGTTTTCAGATAGTTTTTGTGTGTAAAATGTCTGCAGGGAACACAAGTGTGATGTCACTGGAGACACTGTGGTACTCTGCTTCTCACCCGGCACATCTTCATCACCTGCACATATGGACTGTGTAAATTAGCAAAGATGTCAGGGTGCAATTCTTCTTTTTTTGGCATCGACTTTCAGAGCTGACCTTTTACTGCACAACATGTACATAAAAAAAGATATAAAGTAAACAGCAGGGCTGTACGTTAACTTTGTGCACACAACAGTGGAGCTAGTGGGCGGAGTTAAAAAGTGGTTTTCCATCTGTCGGCCTTTCAAATGAATCTGGTGCTGGAAAATGATTTTAATCTTATTTCTGCAAAGAGCATGAACAGAGAGGCCGAGGAAGGGACGGAGACAGAGACACTTTGTCCTCATTACACACATCTTGTTTATGAAACATCTGTGTTGTCGCTGCATTTTTTAAACACATCTGTCGCCTGCATGCAGGCGCTGTCTCAGTGTCACACATTAGACTACAGCTACCAAGACGACAGGTGCTGCACTATGATCCACCTCACACACAAACTAGCAGCGCATCACTGTGCTGCACGTGTGCTGCTGCGCTCATTTCAGTCATCTCACAGACTGATGTAGTGTAGCACGTGCAGCGTACAGACCGATGTCACACTGTAGACTAATGAACAGACAGATTAAACAGAGGAGCAGCTCTGTGTCTCTCTGAGTGTTGGAGGACTGAATGAGTGAGGGGGGCGGAGAGTGTGAGAGAGGAGAAATGAAATTGCGTACTGGCAGGTGTACACATGGTTTTATAAATCAGAATATTTTTTGGCGTATGCACATTTCCTCATTTGTACGTATGCAAACTTTAGTGTGGATTCTCCACAGAGTTTTATAAATGAGGCTCCTGATGCTCATCTGATGTCATGTGTTACATCAACACACATCTTTACTGTCTCTCCACATGCACTTCTGCACATCTTCTCATCAATGTTTTGCACATTGCTGATCATTAACTGTTGATTTATGATGACTCTTCAGTCCCTCCCTCCCCCCCTCCCCCTGTAGTGGCCAGGCGGCGTCATGGCTTCCCGGCTGCTCGACCGTCTGAAGCGCTCGCTGTTTAAAGATGGCCAGGGGGCGGGACCTGAGCAGGAAGCGGCAGGCGGACAGGAAGAGGAGGAGTTTAAAGAGGACCACTGGGAGGCGGAGCTGGAGGAGGAGGAGGAGTGCGTGACCGATCGGCTCGGGGGGACGCTGTGCTTCGACAGCGGAGGAGGAGGAGCAGAGGATGGAGCCGAGGGCGAGGGGTCAGGGCTGGACAGTGACTCAGACTTCCTGGGAGAGTCAATGGAGGAGGGGCTGAGCAGCACAGGTGAGCTGCTCTGCTCATTCAACACATGCAAGAACGCTTTCATACACTTATGCTAAACTTGAGTTACTTTGCTCCGTGAGGTTTGTTCACACGACTGTTAAAGGTCAGATTATACAAACCGTCTTAACTTCACAATCTTAACAAGTATAACCTGTGTCTGTGTGGCTTCACACCCAGAAGCTTCCATATAAAGCTGCCTGTTCTGCTCCATGTATGGTTCCATTCAGAGCATCTCTAAGAGTAAAAAAAGGTCACACTGTGGAGCTCAAAGTCCTGCTGCTGGACACCAGGAGATGGAAACATCATTTGGCAGTCTCTTAGACAGCTAGGCAGCTTAGACAATGATTGATCCTCTCAAATCACCACCTATGGGTCCCAGAGACTCACTACATCAGTAGGGCTGGGTTACAATAATCAATTCATCCTATTGAAATCGATCTTCATTTGAATGACCCGATATCGATTTATTAAATGTGAGATTGATCTTTTATGCGCTTTTTCCCACGGGTGAGTCCAGCTTTAACCACGTTAGTCTCGCCTGTAGCAAACGGGCCGCCGTCAATGACCACGGTCTTGATAAGCTCCTACGTTACTGGTTCTTTTATCTGTAACTGTTAGTTGACATCGTTACTTTTTGGTGTATTTTATGATCATGCTGCAGCAGCCTCTCTGCTTTTATGCACACACAGACACACAAACACAGAGTGGAGATGCAGCAGTAGAGACAGAGAGGTGACGATAAGGGCCGTACACATGCGGTTGGGCGCTGGGTGCCACTCTTGTGCCTTTTCTGTGCCAGCTTCCAAGAGCATGGCGGCATCTGAGGTTGCTAAGCAACCTCTACAAGCATCACGCCAGGGCCACACTGCCCGCGGAAGCGCAGCGCACCGAAATTCTCTCGCGCGCCGGAGCACCTCTGTTCACATCAGACGCGCATTTCTCCATGCCGTCGACAAGTGATTCTGCTCCCAGCTCTTGTTTTTCACTGCCTGGCTTGTCAGATTCCCTCGCGGCTCGCGCAGAAAATAGACCAGACGCCGAACTGATCGCTGCAAATCGTGAGCCTGCCGCGGAGCTTCCCGGCGCGGCGCGGCCAGTGTGGACGACACAGTCGGTTAACATGGGCGCCGAAAGGAAACTGCCTTCTCTTCGCGGCGCTTCCGCGGGTGGTGTGGCCCTAGCGTCATATAGCCTATGTACCTGAAATCCTGAGGTCAGAGCTGATCTCCTTCCAGGAGCTGTTTATAAGTGTGTAGGCCTATCGTCTGTGGGACAGATGTAAAGCTCTGGGTAGCCCTGCACTAACATGATCAACGTCTCCGTGTTTATCAGACTGAATATTTACAGAAGAAGAGAAAGATATCTGTCGGCTGTGATTGGTCGGTCCTTATCACATGACATGTGATGCACGCTGCTGCGTTCCAAAAGTTGAACTCAGTTTATCTCAGGGTGCAGCCGCACACCCTGAAATGTAGGTGCTCAGGAATGTCTGTGTTATTTATTACTTCTACACTTCACTCAGTATTGCGATGTCAGGAATATCATTTATTTTATTGACAATTTAGATTTGTTTCCAGTCAGATACTGAGTTTATATTGTTACTGTTGCTGCTCTAGAAACATTTAGTTATAAAACACTCAGTTTTAATCCTGTTCTGAATTTATTATTCCTTGTAAAATTTACATTTATTAGTTCTCTGAGAATCTCTTTCATAATATAGTAACTGAAAAATCCCCAGTCGAATCGTATCGAATCGGGACCTTGTGAATCAAAATGGATTCGATTCAGAAAAGCAGCAGGGACACCCAGCCCCAGTGGAAAGGCCGAGCATATTCAGTGACAGATCAGTCATGGATTTAGTTTGTGCTGAATAGAAAGTGATGTTTACAGAAATAACTGTTGGATGTCACGACTTACTGTCACTGTCTCAGTATTGTCGTCAGTATTTTAAACATAAAAACCCCTCAGTCCAGCTCTGCTCATTGACTCTGCTTCTTACTGAATCTGAATCTGAAACCTTTCATCTAATAATCACCAAGAAACACACGTGTCGAAGATTAGCGTCACATTAGAGATGATGGTTTAACAGCAATAAATACTTAGTCACCTGACCTTTGTCTCACCTGTCTCGTGTAGACACCAGTCCTGTGGGCGTGTCTCCGGTTGGCCCCTCTGCGTCCTTCCTGCTGACTCGGCAGCTTCAGGAGAGCTGGAGGACCCTGCGTGGACTCGGAGGAGGAAGTCCCACCTCGGCTGGGAGGCAGCTGACAGACAACTTGCTGTTTGAGGTGACCGACGCCAGCGTGGTGCAGGACGGCTCCTCTAAATATGTGGTGAGTTCAAACAGCCGCAGGAAGGGTCAAACAGACTGTCACACGAACTGAAGCGGGACTTAAACTTCTGTGCTGAATCGATGGCGTACCTATGCCGGCGCAGAGCCTACACTGTAGCCTGACGTGCACCTCCCCCCAGAAATGTGACCAGTTGTAATGAAGCTGATTTGTGTACTTATTGTGACTAAAATTGTCTCTATTGAGCCATGTTTAATATGTGTTTAATGTGTGTTTTGAATAGGGCTGCCACGATTAGTCGACTAATCGACTATTAAAATAATTGGTGACTATTTTAGTAGTCGACTAATCGGTTTGAGTCATTTTTCATAGAAAAGCACTATAAAAGTACCCAAAATACTCTTACTGCAGCTTCTTACGTTGAAATATTGGCAGCTTTACACACTCTCCCATGACAGTGAACTAAAACCCTTTGGCGTGAGTAGGAAACAAGACATTAGATGACGTAATGTTGGGGTTTGGGCGAGACAGACCAACATTTTTCAACATTTTAACACATTATTCGATGAAATGATTAGTTGACTAATCGAAGAAATAATCGTCAGATTAGTCGACAATGAAAATAATTGTTAGTGGCAGCCCTAGTTTTGAATCAACTAAACTTTACAGCACTTCACAGAAACCTTTACACTGTCTAGTGTTTTGGAGGTGTAACTGCAGAGTGACACAGACACACCACCACACAAGTATAAATGCTCACAATGGTGTAGGTCACGTGCGTAGGCTCTGCGTGTCACAGAGTTGAGTCCTGTTGAACGCTATTAAAACAGCTGTAAATGATGCATTTTTTTAGTAATCTTAATGTTGTTTCTTCTTCCTGTGGATAGCAGCAACATGTGACACTCGAAGATATTTCCAGGAGTCCTACGAGGCTTTAATAGCTCAGAATGTTTCAGTGATCTGAAACGTCAGTGGGGAAAAAAACAAGTGTGGTGTCAGTCCCTGTGACTCAAAGAGTGAGGGCTTCTTCTAGAGTGGCCATTTTGAGATACACCTAGGGATGTAAATGTGTCTGTGTCTGGTTTACCACACACCACACAGCCCAGTCGCCTGACAACAATGTTGGCATTGTACGTCTGCAAACCACCAATGAGTTTTATTTGCATGTTTCATACGTCTCATATCAGTGTTTCTACAGTGAGGTAGTATTTGAGCTGCTGTTGTCGGGGATGGTGGATGGTGTGACACTTTGGTGAGAGGTCTGCCAAGCTGCAGACCACCGTTGGAGACCAATAAACAACAAAATGTTTTTTTTTGTGAGTCACAGCTGTGTTTCCAGCAGCTTTTTAGGCACCAGACATGGGTGGCTAAAAAACTGAGTTTCCTTCCTTCCAGTTTGGGCTTTCTTAGGTTAAAACATGATTTCCTAACTGTAACCAAATGTTCTCACAGTGAAACATATTTGTGGTTGTCATAAATGTAGAACGCCAACGGTCTGTTGTATTTACATTATTAAAACAGAATTGTGTCTTGTTTTGGGGGCTAGGGGCTTTTCATTTTGTTGACAGCTGACAGCAGAGAGAAGTCACCTGGAGACCGTCAATTAGAGATATTTATTAGGGTCTGGGCAGCTCTGTTGGTCCCTCTGTGACAGTGTTCTCCTCCTAATCTAACGTCCCATAATAATAAACAAAACTTAACAGGTCCAGTTCACACCAAGCTTGCTACAGAGCATCTTCAGACTGTCCTTTACAAACCCATGACACAGATTGTTGAATGATCAAGAATTCGTCACCATAAATGCCTGCTGCAAATCCTCACTAAATAAAGCTCCAGTGTTTATGGAAAAAAAGTGAAAGTATTTTGCCATCAGGGTAGATAAAGTGTTTTCAATTTCAGAGTTATAAGTGAAAAGTGAAAAATCTTTGACAGCATTTTGAATTCTGCCATCTTGTAACTTGTAGCAGTCAGTGGAAAAAAAACCCCCAACAACTTTAAACATCATATTTATCAGTTATGGATCAATCAGTCTTTATAAAAAAAACATCCCAGATGTTTCTATGATGTCGAAGTTTGCAAATCCTCATAATTTTGTCTTGATAACTGAATTTTTAAAACTGGTTTGAAATCTGCCAGTAAATACACGTACAGCTGTGATGCTGCACCCTGGTGGTCGGCTGTATCATAGTGTGGAGTCACCTCTGAACAGTGGTAAAGCAGCTCAGCTTGATAACAACCTGCCATTGATGTCCTAAAGGCTGTGAGTGCCTGCTCAGACGTTGTGCTGTGTGGGTTAGAAAGACATGATTTAAAAATATTTCAAGGATTATTGATATTTTTGGCCTGGAAAGTTCTTGTGATGGTCAGTCAGTGAGAAACAAGCTTCAGTTTTGTCATTGATTTGAATTTATTCACGGCTGTCAGCTGCTGCAGTTGCTGTGAACTGATCAAAAAGGTCACGACTGATCATGAACGCACCACTTCAGCAGACACCTGTCAGTCTGCAAAACTATTTAAAAGTGGACTTCCTACATAAATTCTACATGAGAGAGAGAGAAGTTATGAAGCCTCTTGTTCTGCATTCATCAGTTCAAAATTTGAAGCCCAGACACACCCTGACCACACAGGAAGTCTTCAGCAAAGTGGTTTTAAAAAAATAGCTGCTCAAGAACGTTCAGAGGAAACTCAGCCTGTTTGTCACTGTCTCTCCCCAGCTGTACACCATCCACGTGATCCAGTCTGGCGGCAGCGATAAGACTCCAGCCATCATCACACGCCGATACTCCGACTTCCAGCGGCTCCACGCTACCCTGCGCCGTAACCACGGAGACCAGATGGAGCGTGTCTGTTTCCCACGTAAGTAGAGGTTATGTCATCTGTCTTAATATTATGGTCTGTAAACTGTCCCGTCTACGGGACCTCCTAAGGTGATTTTTGATGATTAAAAAAACAGCAGCTGTATTTGTTCTTTAAGTGGTTGAATCATACGACATACTGTTCAAAAGCTACACTCCTCACGGTGCCATTGATGCTGACCATCTCAAAATACAACCACCACCACAGGCTCAATAATCACTTCTGTCAGAGAAAACCAGTTATAACTCACCTATGCAGCATCATCATAATCCACAGATCCATATCATCCAGACAGAATCACAGCTCCCATTATCTTTCTCACACACTGACAACAGTCCAGATGATCTAAATCCAGTTAAATATTTAGTCCTAACACATTATTACATCCACAGATATCCACCAACTGCTGTTGCATCGTTTCAAACATTCATATCTTCCAGTGCTGTTTTCTATGGCCACAATAGCCAACCGGAGCCTGAGCTGAAGGAACACATTTCCTGTAGTTACTACGTCATCAAACCATGTGATGTTTGGTATTGCCGGATTCAGGAAACTCTCGACTTTTCAAAATAACATTGTTTTTCTTTTATTTATTATGTATTTGGCACCAGAGCAGCCTAAACACACAAAGTCCAAAATCATGATGAGTGGTGCCAAGTCATGTCATGCCGTTTTTCGACGGGAAAAGTTAAAGGATTACTCACGATCTTATGTGGAGCTGTTAGCGGGGACTTAGCTGGTTTATAAAAGGTAAGAGTCTCACTCCTACCACTATTTTTGGCTGAGATACACCGTCTGGAAAGTGGGATCATAACTTTCATGTTTCATATGGCTTTATTTGGTGATATTTTATGGTGTTTCTGTGTCATAAACAACATCAGCTATCATAATCACACCTGATTTCAATAAGGTACAATGTTTGAAGCTGGCTGAGTGTTGTTTGATCACTGATAGTACTGTTTTGAAGCCGAGTGACGGTGTTGTCATTTGGAGCTCCGCCTGGATCTTTTCATGGTAAAAACACTGTAGAATGGTCATACTTTGAGCAGTCTTCTTCAAATTTGAAACAAGTGTTCATTGATAGTGTGCCTACAGCCCCACAGTGTCATTTACCTGCTCAGATGAAGCCACAGACAGTTATTCATCCTGAAACACATTTTGTATTTTATTTTAGGCAAAATCTTAAGTTTTTTACTGATTTCAGAGGCCCATTACTCTGTCTCTGTATCACCTAGAGTGTTTCTGACACTTTCACAAGAAACTTCAAGGAGTTTTCTTGCTGGCAAGACCTCATGCATGCATGCAGTCAGAGCGGTTCAGAAGCTACAGTCATTTTAATTTGGGTATGTCATTTTAGGTGTTTCTGACACAAAATGGGGGTGGAGTACAAGAGGTTTTAAAGAGTCAGCGATTGGCCAACCTCACCTGAGGATTATGGGTCTTATAGTCAGTGACTCTTTTAACCACTTTGTTGTCACCACAGACTGTTATACATGTACAGAAATGATAAACAAACGGAAACAGTCTTTCTCATCAGATGAGATTTCTAGCAGTGTTTGTATAAACAACAAGCTCCTCAATAGACATTTCTGTCTGTGTTTATTAGTCTTTCACTCATGTTCACAAATTCAGATCATTGTTTTACTGTCTTGTTTTAAAAAGCACGTCGACACAACCTCAGAAAAAATATGTAAAATGTTTATTTTCTGTGATATTGTTATCCACTTTGAATTTGGACAATGTGATGCTTCATGGTATGGTCCCTCTGTGTTTTCAAACTAATACCTCCCAGTTCTAGTCATCTGCAGCATCAAGAAAATATTCAGACAGAGACAAAAACATTTTATCTCAGTGTGTTGAAACCATTAACTCAATGTTGGGAAAATCTTCAGTGTTACCTTATAAAATGAGACCATGCATGTATATATGTACTAAAAATGGAGCAAGAGCAGCTTTCAGTTTACTTTGGGTATGACTTGAAGAGGTGTTTTAGGTGAATTTTACAGAAAGGTCAGAGAGGCACACTGGTGACGAGGAGCCTTGAATTCGCCAGCGTTAGTGACAACATTGAAAGCATTAAACTGTTTACTGCAGCAGTTAGAAATTGTGCAGTCTGTCTCTGAAGACTAGATGTTAATCCTAGATTTGCGAAACTCTTGCGAAATATTCGTGTCTTGCCGTTTTATGGTGTGACAGTGCTGTGGTTTACCCTGGAAATCCAGAGTTTTCGCGAGAGCACAATTTGAATTTGCTCAGCGAGTCACTCTGGCAATCAGTCATGATGCTCATTATCCATGCCAATGAAACCGAGCTGCAGCAATCATATTGGTGTATCTGATATAGGCGGGCCAGAGGCGAGCTAAACAGATGACGACAGCGCTGCGACGACGAAGTCCGGAATCAGTCAGTAAACACTGCAAGATGGCTACGGATGAACACCAGTTGTTTGAAACGGCTTTGGCTGCTACAATGAATGAGTTAGACTTGGCTTTTTCTCTAAAAGAGGAACAGAAGACGGCGCTCGAATCTTTCCTTTGCAAGAAGGACGTTTTTGCTGTTTTGCCGACCGGATGGATCAAGAGTCTAATCTACCAGTTAGCTCCGTAGATAGCTAAGCTCTGGATACATCACCCCGTGTATTGATTGATTGACAATCGTGATTGGTCGTAGTGTTATCCAGTTGCGTGCAGTGATATTTACAAATGCATGCTTGGTGCCGCCCCTCAAGTTGGATTTCCAGGCTAACTGTGGTTAAGGTCTGGTTAGGTTTAGGCACAAACAGCACTTGGTTATGGGATAATGGTTTGGGCTAAAATGATCACTTGAAACACGGAACATGAAATTTTGTGGACATTTTTGTGACTCATCTGCACAGGACTGTTAAAATTCACTGATAAAACACTGTAACCCCAACACTTCCTTTTTTAACCTCTGCAGGAAAGAAGCTGCGCAGGAACTTCACGGCAGAGACGATCGCCAAGCGGAGCCGAGCATTTGAGCAGTATCTGTCTCACCTGTGTTCCCTGTCGGCCCTGCGGGGGGCGCTGTGTGTCCGACAGTTCTTCTACCTGACTGACCTGCAGACCGGACAGCTGCTCATCAGGTAACTGACACACTGACAGAGATGATTGTCTAAACCTCTGACTACTGGATGAGAAGATGGATCTGACACAAGTTCAAATGATCAAAATTATCAGTCAGATTATCAGACTGATAATCTTTATGTTTCTCAATGCGAGTTTCTGCTTTTCTACATTTTCTAACTTTATAAATTAAACACCTTTAGGTTCATATAAACTCGAGCAGGTGGCAGAAGACGGCAAAATGTATTTTTCTGTGACGTAGCAGCAGTAGCTGGATGTTTGAAGACCAGGTATCTAAATCCGCCACCTGGCTGATACGCTTCGACTCTACGTAGTAAAAATCTGTAGAAATGTGTCTTCGACTTTAGTTGTCAGATCTTCATCCACCGCCGCTGTGATTTGAATTCCTCTGACTGAGCTTAACAGCAACTCAACAAACTACAGCTTGTATTAGGGTTAGATGACAAAATACCCACTCAGTGGTCATCTGCCTGTCGGCCCCGCTGATCTCGGCTGTGTGTTCTAGTTTATCTTCAGGATCCTGAAGGAAGTCTCCAGTAATTTTTCAACCAGCCCACATTAGCTCAACGACCAGTGATTGCCAATATATTTACGCACTTCATTCAGACTGAACAGAAACAAAATAAAACTCACAAGAACTGTTGCGGTCAGTCTTTCCAGTGTTCCAACAGTTACCATCTCTGGTTTGGAGTAAATCCTTAATTCACAGAGGAAGATGTGAAATGCTCCACACGCTGTATTTCCCCACTGTCTCTCTGCTGACAACAGAGCGGTGGCCCTCACTTGTTCTTCAGAAGCAGAAGCAAAATAAAATGACTAAAATTTGCACAAAAGACTGAAACAACCGGCGATGCACTGAGCCATCTGCCGTTTTGTTCATCCAGCACACATCCACCCAGGTGAGGAGTAAAACTGTCATTCATTGTGAGGTAGACGGGCTTTTACACTCGGTGGCTCACGTTAGCGCAGTGGCTCTTTGGTTGTCGTCGGCTACAGCATCCACCAATACATGCATCCCACACTTATAGTCACTGCAGCAGCATATCTCAGTTTCTGTTGGCATCAGAGGAAAATTTGAGTGAAGGTCCCAGCAGTCAGGGTTTGCTCTCACTTTGTATCTTGAATAATTATCTAAACCGCTGCACATTCTGAATTATTGACAATAAATATCGTCGACCCTTTGACCTGTAATTTAAGATGCAAATGATTTGTTGAAAATAAGGTTAATGTTGCTCTTTAGGTTTGTTTGAATCTTTTTATTCCAGATGAATAAAGGGGGCGGTCTTTATGATGTTCGTGAAGCTTCAGTATTTTCAGGTGTTTTGAGTTTTGTATTGTCTTGTTGAGGGTCGGACGTTACCAGGAGGCCTTGGGTCCGCTGCTCAACGCCAAGAGACTGCAACACAAACTGGGCTGGGCAAGTTACTATGACAACCAGGCTCAGGCCCCGACCCCATCCTCCTCCCATTGGTTCTTCACCCTGGTGGGACTGTCGAGCTGTTTCCAGGAAGTGGACCAGCTGGAGGAGGCACGGGATCACTGTGACCTCGCCCTCCGTGTCCTGACCCCCGCCGAGACTGACACAGGGGGAGACAGACCCCTCCCACTCCAAGATAAGCCTCGCCCACTGACTGAACAGCACGACTCATCAAGACGGCGCCCCGACAGGCCACACCCCCTCCTGTTGCCGTTGTTACAGGCGGTGGTTCGGCTGTCGTGGCAAACAGGAAGGGACAAGCGGCAGTGGGAGGAGCTTCTGCAGCACCTGGAGGAGCAGAGGGCGGGGCTAGACAATCAGCCAACCATCAAAGAGTTTTTGGTCAAACACAACCTTCTGGAGAGCGAGGGGGAGGGCTAGAACAACACACACACACACACACACACACACACACACACACACACTGCAGAGTACAATCACTACACTGCAACACGAGTGTTGCCGCCACTGTCTGAAAAAACATCAGAGATTTTGGGAATAAAGTGATGAGAAAATGTTTCTCTTCTCTTCTTAAAGTAGAACTTCTTTCCTCAAAGTATTTCCACTTTGTTTTCAGTGTCTCTGATTTTGTTTTCTAACAGTGGCTGTGACGCTCCGTCAGCATCATCATGTGATCAATCATCCTTTAAAGCCTTAAACCGGTTCAGTGATCACAAACACTCAGATGCTTCAGATCAGGAGGTTTCCTGTTTTTATTCCAAAGTGTGGGTCGCTCTGACTTCACAATAATCCTTAAAAAAAGACAGATCTGCAGCCGTATTCACGTATTGTACAATTGTTAGGAGTCAGTGTTGTGATGGTCTACGAAAATTCATAAAGGGAGAATTTTGTCAAACAGTTTCCCTTTAAACTAAATCCAAGTAATGAAAAGCTACCTGCAAAGCATGTTGGCACTGAAAATGGTTTAAAACTATTTTACAGTTTGGAGAAAGAAATCTGAAATATATAAATCCAAATACATGAATATATAATGTGTAAGGCTTTGGAGAGCAGAGGAAAACACAGGGTTCTATCTGTGTTCACCAGCTTGCAGTATTATTCTCTGCTGCCTTTGCTTGTTTATTGCTGTATTTCTGCCACTCAGTCCCTCCAGGATGTTTTGATCGCAGCAATTAATGCCAGGTTCACGCTACACAACATCAGCTCGGCATGGCATTGACCAGTATCGGCTCGGATCATGAATGACAATGACTGTCCTGTGCAGTAATCCATCGTTTTATCTTGTGTAGTTTGTCATAGCAGACAACAGCTAACGCCATGTTTAGGACGCCTCACGATGTCCCGACAGAAAGTCTAACATGTTTGATTTTCTTTTTGTCTTCCACGACTTCTCCCGTCACAGTCGTCACTTTGACCAATAGGAACACAGAGCGATCTGCTGCCATGGAAACTGTACGACAACAACAACGCAGCCTTTGAGATATTTCCTGTAGGGACGTTAGCACACAGAGTAAAAAAGAAACAGCAGAGGCACTTTATCAACCCGCTGAGTACTGCCATTAGCATCAAGCTAGCAAAGAATGTTCTTTCTTCATAATGGAGGATATAAAGGAATCAAACTCACAGATAGTGTCTGGGCCTTTACTCAGCACAGCTGCAGAGGCTACCAGCTGCATCTCTAAGACACTACATTAGAAACAGGATGTCATTTTTCTTCTATTTTTAGTTTAATCCGCTCCTGTTTGTCCTGTTAAATTTAATGCGTTGCGCCGTCATTTCAAACGCAACACTTCCTGTATCAGTTTTAGATTAACTGATCATTTCATTTTTTTTATGTGGTACTTAAAAGGTAGCTCCACCCATCTGGTGACACTTTTTACGGTACTACAGTAACATTACTGCTGGGACATGAACAGACACATAGACTGAAATAATGGTAGTAACAATAATAAAAAACCGGACGAGAATAATCCGATGACGTCACACATATTGTGAAAGACGACCAGCGATGATTGGTCGTGGACCAATGTGTAGTGTGTCATGTCTGTCGGCCAAGTCACGGCAAGATTTTATGACTCCACAGTCGTCTAATCTGACATAGTGACTGTCTGCATGGATAAAAATGTTTAGTAGTCTGAACCCAGCGTAACCCAAATCATCCAATTTAGTGCACAACTTGAACATATATTTGTTTAAAACAGGTAAAATCTCATTTCAAAGTGGAGCTGTGTGCAGCTTATCGATTCATTCAGCCCCCCTCTCTGTTTATCATGAAACTGCTGCTGTTCCTGTGACAGAGACACACAGTGACAGGGCTAACTGTTAGCATCACACAGCTAACGTTACTCAATGTTTATTAACAGCTTTAATGACGGGCCTCCAGTGCTGCGTCAAACTGCAGCAACAGCTGATCGTCACTGATCACCCCGCCATCACAGATAGATTCTAATTCTGTGAGAAACACTGAATGCTCATAATGTGCTTCAAACCTGTGACGGCATTGCAACGGTTTTTGCAGTTTTCACTTGCGTCTGCAAAAAACTGCCTGAAAACATTGTTACATGAATCTCAAGTTGTGAGAAAAGCTGCCATAAAATCAAACATGTCGGGCCGCAACAATTGCAGTGAAATCCTGGAGGGACTGAACACCGCCACCTGTAGGTCAGTGGGATCGTGTGAAACTATTGGCAGGACTGTGTAGCAGGTCCCATGTACATTGAGTCCTCGAGACGAACAAAACAGGGACCACATGACCTGCAGTGCAGGTACAGGTCAGAAACTATATATAAAGAATGTAAAGGCGATGGCATCAGCTGTAGATTAAACAGCAATAATCAGTTCAGTGGTGAGACAATCTTCAGTAAATAGTTTATCACAACTGAAAGAAAGATATTACACCTGAGGCATCTCCAGCTGCTGCTCACCTGAATGCACAGCTGTGACTCCACCTTTGGGTTTATCACCCTGTAGCACTTTTATAAAACTGTGCCCAGAATGTTTGTGAACACGGCCAGGATTATTTACTGAATATACTTTTGCTTTTATTAAGACTACAGTATAGATTTGAGGAACAAACTTATTTTGTTGCACTTTTTTGAGTCATAAAGCAGCACTGGGATGTTTTCACCTGCAGCGGACAGTTTATATGAAAATGTTGCCAGTATGTAATATTCAGCAGTTACACTGCGTTCACGTGGAATCAGGCAGACGGGACACGGAAACAGATTCTGGATGACACGGGGAAAAACAAACAAACAAACAAACAAACAAACAGTCTGACAGAATTGCAGGACCAAGCGGCCACCTCCAGGGTTTATACAGACTGTGGGCAGGATGGTAAAATGAAACATGCATGAGGACACGTTGCCATGGTGAGGTCATTTTGTTTACAAAGACTGAAATAAAAAGCATTAAATAAAATGAATTATATAATTTTCCAGTAATGTCCAGATCAGGTGTGTTTTCTCCCTGTGTGAGGGACAGTGTTACTACAGTTACTGAGAAACAATATGTAATTAAATTACAGTTACTGATCAAGATGTTGGTGATTACAATGGAGTTACATCCAGATATATTCTCTTGGTTAAGGAGTTTAAATGTAACACTCATTCTGCTGCTTTGCATCTTTTCACCTGGTGAGGAATGTTTTCATTTTTTATTTTTGTGGGCATATTTCTGGACAGCGCAGGTCAGCAAAGCCGTCAAACAAATTTGAGTTGAAATTTGTGCACTTACGTTTTTAGGATTATTTCTGCGACTTTAAGGCCCAGTTGAAAACATTTGTTAGAAAAGTAATCAAATGTTACTTTGATGAAGTTATTAAAACAGTTACTTTAGTTGTTACATTTTTAACAGGGTAACTAGCAATCTGTATCTGATTACATCTCAAAAATAACCGTCCCAACACCAGTGAGGAAGCTGCATAACATCTGATTGTAAATTCTGTCATGGAGGACGATAAGAGTATTTAGATTTTGAACGGCAGTGTCATCTACCGTTAATGTTGCCGACGTTCTCGCCTCATTTTACCGTCCTGCTCTCGCCCGACAAAATGATTTCTGGTTTGCTTTGTACCGTCTCCCTGACTGCACGTGAACGCAGCATTAGAGCGGCATTAAATTGTCAGTCTTTCATGGCAACAAACATTTTAGTCATTACTCCAGCACTCAGTCAGCAGGTTCATGTTTTAAAGACGAATCTGCTGCTTTTCAGTGATAAATGTGGTGTTTTACGTCACTATGGAGACCTGTGGTTTTAGAGGGTCTGGAGTGAAAGACTGGAAAAGGGATGAAAGTAGATGTGAGGACTGGATTTACATCAGCAGGGAAACATGAAATGTGAAACCCTGGTGTGAAACAAGAGATGAATAAGGGACGAGACAAAGTCAGGAGCACGTTAATGACCTCACACACACACACACACACACACACACACACACACAGGGAAAATGATAAAGCAGTGAATCTGATGGATAAATTGAAAGAGACTATGCACACATTCACATTCATGCATTCATCCTGTGATCACATCAGATCAAGCTGAAGCTGCTGACTGGAGCAAACTGTTCACATCACTCCTCCGCTCTAAAAAACAATCAGGATGTGAGAATGATTTTTTTTATCCTCCACTCAGTGACCGTTGAGATGCTGCATGAGCACGACCAGCTGAAAGCACTATACAAGTACAATATGCACAGTTACAAGTAATATTCATGTTATATTCAGCCTCACTACAGCGCCTTCTTCACAGCAGCTGCGCCGCCTCCTGTTTCTGCATCCTGACGCTTTGCTGACTAAAGACTTTGAATGAAACTACCAGCACTCTGCTGATGACAGCGGCACTGCTGTGACTGTTGATAATTTTACAAGCTGTTTTAGACGAAGCTGCGGAGCGCCCAGGGATTTCAAATCTTTTATATTTAATTTTATAAATATTAGGCCTTAGAAGTCATTAAATAGTTATACATTTAACTTTGTAAGGTTTAAATTGCCACAGATTTGATCCAGTTTCATTCATTCATCTGTTCTTTTTGTCAAAATGAGTTGAATTTCTGACATTACAAATCTTTAAAGCTCCAGTGTGTAGAGTTCAGGGGGATGTATAGGGACAAATAATATAATCAGTTTGTTTTCAATGAATGTACAATCAGCTGAAAATAAGATTTATTATGTTCCCCTTACCTCAGAATGAGACGTTTATGAGAGAGACAGCCTGAGAGAGCATTTATGGCGCAAATAAAAAGAGATGATTAATCATAACATCAGTCCTAAATTTGGTTAAAATGATCTTGAAAAGGTTTTAAAAAGAATTTAATAGAAGTTGTGTGTATCGAGTTTACAGTTTGCCCTACAAGCACTTTTATTCTGAAGGTCAGAGGATGTTGTTCTCATGAATACAACCTGACTGTGTGCACATTAATCACTCGCTCAGTACAGATTTTAACCCCCGGGGCTCCAAACAAACACAGCATGTTTGTTTCTGTACTTTCAATGTGAAAACATAACTGCTTATTATTAATGAGAGGCTTTTATGCCTGAAACCCCAAAATCACATGACAGAGCACTACAACAGATACTGTATTCAGACACTCCATGTTTTTGCTCAGAGATGTTTTATTGACGAACGTTAACAGTTAAATGTGGAAAATTATTAAAGGCTGATTCCAATAATTTAATATTTTACAGACACGAAAAATAAAAGATTCAATAAAGGATCTATGGAAGCCCATTTCTGCCAAAATCCTTTCAGTAATTATGAGACACCTTCTCATAATATTATTACATTATATATTATTAGAATATTATTATTTTTATCTCAAAATAAAGACTTTGTATTTAAATATAATGACTTATTTATCTTGAAATAATATTACATAGTATTTTAGTATTTCAAAATAATTACTTCATATCTCAGAGTAATAAGAAATGATAGGAAGTCATTATTTGGAGAAAGTTTCTCATTTTAATAACTTAGAGGATTTTTTTTCATCACAGGCAGAAATGAGTTTGCACAGATTCAAAGGGCCTCATGTGAGAACACTTGTTTTTAACACACGGTCAGTTTTGCTCAAACAAATGTTCAAGTGTTCGTGAGGAGGTTTGATCATTAGCACACTCGCCACCCTCACATTGTAATGTAAAGCTACCTGTTCATTTGTTGTCAGATTGCATTGACAGAAATTATAATGTTTCATTTTTTATCATAGTTTAGGCTTCATATTTATTCCATTTCATTGAAATTGTAGTTTTGTTTTTCCCGAAGAAGTTAAACCATCAGTCCGTGACTCGTACGACAGCTTGATTATTCTCTTCAGTCATTCGTACGTGCTGCTCGCAATCTGTTGGTAGAGGAGGCTCCTGCATGAAGCCCAGTCTTTGCCATAACAGAATGATCCTGCTAGAAAACAACAAATCTTTGAGCTGTTCAATGAATCTAATGACCACAAACCTCTGAGCTGTGGCCTGTTTCTAAGTGTGCTTTCATTTCAGTGCTGCATGTTTGAGAAATCCTAAGTAACTCTGATCTGAGTGACTAAATGTTTACATGGTCGCTGCAGAAATGTTTGAAACAGTTTGAAAAGAAAAGGTTTTAAAGGGATAGTGCACCCAAAAATGTAAATGCAGCCATTATCTACTCACCCATATGCCGAGGGAGGCTCAGGTGAAGTTTTAGAGTCCTCACATCACTTGCAGAGATCCAAGGGGAGAGGAGGTAGCAACACAACTCCACCTAATGGAGGCTGACGGCGCCCCAGATTCAAACGTCCAAAAACACATCATTGAAACCACAAAATATCTCCAAACTTCACCTGAGCCTCCCTCGGCATATGGGTGAGTAGATAATGGCTGAATTTTCATTTTTGGGTGCACTATCCCTTTAAGTTTGAAATGAGTTCATTTCTTCACATACAGTTTCTGTGAATCGATCGAAATGACACAAACGTCTTGTCTTTTTGTAAACTCCATTTAAAGGAATTGTTCAGGTTTTTTTAAGTGGAGTTGTATCAGTCATTTTCCACAGTCAGTATGTTACTGACAGTAAATGTCGGTCGACACGTCCTCATCAGGCTGGAGAAACGAGCTCAGCTATGTGCTGCTGTCAGCACCAAAATGGATTTTACACGCTTAAAAAAATCAGTATCAATTTAAGTGTACACTATATTTAGAATATTTTCACTGCTTCACCTTTTCATCAGACAGCCGGTTCTCAGTTACCAATCTGTGCTGCCACCAGACCCCATTTAGAAAAAACAGCAGTTTAAGCTGGCTGAACTGAGGAGCTGCTGGTCTACTGCTGCTTCGATCACTTAGTTAGTGTTATTGTGTGACTGTGGTGAATCTGAACTAACCCTTTAAAACACCAAAGTCACACAATAACACAAACTAACTAACTGATGGAGGCAGCAGTACACCAGCAGCTCCTGTGTTCAGCGATGTTAAATTACTGTTTTCTCTCAAAGAGAGCAGCTTCATTTTCCCGTCGGAAATCACTGTCTGACTGCAAGGTTAAAATGTTCTAAATATGGCCGACACTTAAACTTATAATGATTTTTTTAGTTGGATAAAATATGTGTCATTGTTGGCCCTGTCCACAACAGTACATTACTGAGCTTCTGTGTCGGACTCCTGTCTGCTTCTCCAAACTGGGGCGTGCTGACTGACATCAATAAGTAACTCATGCAACCCCACTACAAAAAAATCTGATCTATCCCTTTAACCACATTCACCTGCTGAGAATCAGAGGACCGATGAGGTGTAACATCAGAATCTTTGACTAGTTTTGTGTCTGTCATGTTTCAGTCGGCGGTTCGGCTGCATCTCCACTGAGTCCAAACCAAATTTAAGCTCCAGTTTACAACAAACAGCAGTCGACTCGTCTGTTTCCTCCTCGTCCATTCTTCAGATTTCACTTCCTCTCAGTGGAAATGCAGCCGTCTGTCTGTGTGGATGTAGCAGCACTGCTTCACAGAGCGATATACAAGTATATTTTCAAGTGTATTTTATGGAATAAATTTGTTACAAAGTTCAGATTTCTCTTTGACTGTTTCTTCATGTTTAACCTTCATTTCTCTTTGGATGGAGTCGGGCTGCAGTTTCCACCTGCTGTGAGTCTGAAGACGCATCATGGAGTTTTGTGTGAGACATGAATCTGATAGTGGATATATAAGGGCAGTCATACATTTATTCTTTTTATCTTGGAAAAGACAGTCTTGTTTTTATTAATTTATTTTTCAGTTTTATTCAGGTGAAGATTTTTTGTTATTGTTACTGTTCAATTTAAGTTGCATTCAAGCGCCCCAGTTATCATCACACTACATTTCTGCACTATGAATATTCTCTTCATCCATCACAGATGCCCTGCGTTTGGAGGTGCAGAAGTTATTGTTGCAGTCGTGTGTTGTCTTGTTGTGTACAACATCTATCTACAAACTGCTGCATCACCTGGAAGCTCCCATTTTAAACTTAACCATTAATGACCTGGAGTCTCCCGTATCGTTTACTGAAACTATGATTTTATGTTACAGCTCAGTAGTGTGATGAACATATCAACAACAGCTCCATAACGTTAGAGTGTCCCTGTACGCCGTGACAATAAGCCTGTTTACACCGGGTATAAACATATGTTATGGTGATCCACTCTCAAGTGAACAGCTGCGACACATCGCCATTCACACCTGTGTCATCATGCGTCTCCAGCTGACCACTTCAATCAGTCAATCAATCAATCAATTTTATTTATAAAGCCCAATATCACAAATCACAATTTGCCTCACAGGGCTTTACGGCATACGACATCCCTCTGTCCTTATGACCCTCACAGCTGATCAGGAAAAACTCCCCAAAAAACCCTTTAACGGGGAAAAAACGGTAGAAACCTCAGGAAGAGCAACTGAGGAGGGATCCCTCTTCCAGGACGGACAGACGTGCAATAGATGTCGTACAGAACAGATCAACATGATAAATTAACAGTAATCCACATGACACAATGAGATATGTATATATATATATATATATATATACAGTACAGGCCAAAAGTTTGGACACACCTTCTCATTCAATGCGTTTTGCCGTGGTCCTGCCAGATGCCTCCTGCTGCTGCTGCCATCATTAGTCATTAGTCATACTTCTACTGTTATTATACACATATGATTATTGTCACACATGTATACTGCCAGATATTAATACATACTTTCAACATATTGTACCACAGTAGCCAGAACTATAACTATAATATTATTACTTTCAATAATAATTGTTGTAAGCTATAGTACAGGCCAAAAGTTTGGACACACCTTCTCATTCAATGCGTTTTCTTTATTTTCATGACTATTTACATTGTAGATTCTCACTGAAGGCATCAAAACTATGAATGAACACGTGGAGTTATGTACTTAACAAAAAAAGGTGAAATAACTGAAAACATGTTTTATATTCTAGTTTCTTCAAAATAGCCACCCTTTGCTCTGATTACTGCTTTGCACACTCTTGGCATTCTCTCCATGAGCTTCAAGAGGTAGTCACCTGAAATGGTTTTCCAACAGTCTTGAAGGAGTTCCCAGAGGTGTTTAGCACTTGTTGGCCCCTTTGCCTTCACTCTGCGGTCCAGCTCACCCCAAACCATCTCGGGGGTTTTGGGTTCAGGTCCGGTGACTGTGGAGGCCAGGTCATCTGCCGCAGCACTCCATCACTCTCCTTCTTGGTCAGATAGCCCTTACACAGCCTGGAGGTGTGTTTGGGGTCATTGTCCTGTTGAAAAATAAATGATCGTCCAACTAAACGCAAACCGGATGGGATGGCATGTCGCTGCAGGATGCTGTGGTAGCCATGCTGGTTCAGTGTGCCTTCAATTTTGAATAAATCCCCAACAGTGTCACCAGCAAAACACCCCCACACCATCACACCTCCTCCTCCATGCTTCACAGTGGGAACCAGGCATGTGGAATCCATCCGTTCACCTTTTCTGCGTCTCACAAAGACACGGCGGTTGGAAGCAAAGATCTCAAATTTGGACTCATCAGACCAAAGCACAGATTTCCACTGGTCTAATGTCCATTCCTTGTGTTTCTTGGCCCAAACAAATCTCTTCTGCTTGTTGCCTCTCCTTAGCAGTGGTTTCCTAGCAGCTATTTGACCATGAAGGCCTGATTGCCGCAGTCTCCTCTTAACAGTTGTTCTAGAGATGGGTCTGCTGCTAGAACTCTGTGTGGCATTCATCTGGTCTCTGATCTGAGCTGCTGTTAACTTGCGATTTCTGAGGCTGGTGACTCGGATGAACTTATCCTCAGAAGCAGAGGTGACTCTTGGTCTTCCTTTCCTGGGTCGGTCCTCATGTGTGCCAGTTTCATTGTAGCGCTTGATGGTTTTTGCGACTCCACTTGGGGACACATTTAAAGGTTTTGCAATTTTCCGGACTGACTGACCTTCATTTCTTAAAGTAATGATGGCCACTCGTTTTTCTTTAGTTAGCTGATTGGTTCTTGCCATAATATGAATTTTAACAGTTGTCCAATAGGGCTGTCGGCTGTGTATTAACCTGACTTCTGCACAACACAACTGATGGTCCCAACCCCATTGATAAAGCAAGAAATTCCACTAATTAACCCTGATAAGGCACACCTGTGAAGTGGAAACCATTTCAGGTGACTACCTCTTGAAGCTCATGGAGAGAATGCCAAGAGTGTGCAAAGCAGTAATCAGAGCAAAGGGTGGCTATTTTGAAGAAACTAGAATATAAAACATGTTTTCAGTTATTTCACCTTTTTTTGTTAAGTACAAAACTCCACATGTGTTCATTCATAGTTTTGATGCCTTCAGTGAGAATCTACAATGTAAATAGTCATGAAAATAAAGAAAACGCATTGAATGAGAAGGTGTGTCCAAACTTTTGGCCTGTACTATAGCTTACAACAATTATTATTGAAAGTAATAATATTATAGTTATAGTTCTGGCTACTGTGGTACAATATGTTGAAAGTATGTATTAATATCTGGCAGTATACATGTGTGACAATAGTCATATGTGTATAATAACAGTAGAAGTATGACTAATGACTAATGATGGCAGCAGCAGCAGGAGGCATCTGGCAGGACCACGGCAGCAGCACAACCACACACGTCACGCTGTCCAGGCACCGCTGTGATATGAGTTAATCTGAGAGACAGTGGAGCACAAAGGCTCCGGAGAAGAAGCCGAGTTAGTGACATCCAGAATGGCCGAGTTAGCAAGATGCAGAGAGAGAGAGAGAGAGAGAGAGAGAGCTGGCTGCCAGAGGAGGAGAGACTCTGCTCACACTGTGACAGACAAGAGGTCGAGTCAGAACTACACTTCCTCACCTCATGCCCCAAATACCAGGCTCTGAGAAATGAACACTTTCCCAAAATAATAAAAATACATGCTGAATTTGAAAACATGACAGACATGGAGAAACTCCCATATTTACTTGGGGAAATACCGAAATGTGAGAACATTGCAGCTAAATTCATCATCTCATGTCACGACCTGAGGACAGCCAGTGGAACCTGAGAAACACAACTCAGTATTTACTTCTTTTTAATTGTTTAATTCTTAATTATTTATCTATTCATTTATTTCTCGTATCAACATCAACACACACACACACACACTCACTAGCTTGTTTCAGGATCCAGTTTGTGTTCATTTTCAGTACATGACGTTCATCATAGAGAGCAGACTGTTAGAGGTCGAGGAGGTCACTACGGGAGATGAACTGATTGTTACCCAGATCATGTGACTCCTGCATGTATACAGTCAATCAGACCCAAACTGGCCGAGGCGCTCTGAGCATGCTCCACAGTTTCCGCCCCGGGCTTTGACCCGGAAGTCCAATAGCATTAAATGTGTAAGAGAAGAAGAAGCCGGTAACAACATGGAGAAATCTACATCCAGAGCCGTGACTTTTTGGACGGACCAAATGTACAGAGCTGTAAAGTTGTCCGCCATGGTAGCAGTTAGCTGCTAGCTAACCGTAGCTAACTTGTTTGTCCATTGTTTGGTCTGTGACGATGACTGAGGAGAAATCTGGACCAGTCGGGAACCACTGATGTTCCTGTCCAGGGCGGCAGGAGACTCTCATCTCTCTTAGAACACAGCAGAAGACATCAGAAGCTGCAGCTCGTTGCACAGAGCAGATGGAGTTTTATTGCTAACAGGAATGTGAAATATAAATACAATACAATAATCAGGATGAATGTATTTTTAATAACTTAAACACAACAAAAAATCTTTGATACATGTCGGTCATAACTGGACATTTAACAGTGTTAACTCTGTCTGTATGCTGCAGCACAACAGAGTAGGACATGACAACTATAATCACCAAACAGACAAAGAAACAGTTTAGTGCCTACTTTCTTATTTATGGTCAAAGCACAGATATCAAGGAAAATGACCAAATCAAAAATGATGCCATGCGGCAGATGGAACAGAACCTTGGTGCAGTTGGCCCCGCCCCTCCAGGCTCCCTTACAGTCAAGATGGAGGTGAAGACAAAAACTGGGATGTATTCATCTGGTACTGTGCCTAGCTTTAGTGGATCATGACATATAGGGTTTGAAATGAATCTACAGATGCTCCGGCTCAACATGAAACCAAACTTTTCTGTGGACGTTCGTTTTTGAGACTTGACGAAGGCCAACATGTGTCCTGCAGCAGACAGTATGGCTCATTATTTTTAGCTGTGCCAATTTCCAAAAAACTTGTCGCCCCTACCGGCCGGTGAAGAGTAGTGGTGTAAGAAAATATCGATACGTTGAAAGATCACGATATTTTGTTTTGCAATACTGTATCGATTCTGTTGATATTTAATCAGTAGTTTTAATGCAAACATTTCTGGCAGTGGTTATTTTGTGTGTTGTATTTAACCCTCCTACCGCTAGTTACCAGCAGTCACACGGCCGTTTGACTATTCCACTCCACCGACACAACAAGATCGTGCAAGTGTAAAAGCCTCGGCAAACTCTGGAGTCTCGTGTCAGCAAACACAGGTGACTGATGGCTGAATCTGAGTCCATGAAATCCATAAATTAGATTCTTTTGAAAAAAAAATCAGATTTATTGCCTTGCTTAAAGTATTGCAATATGTTGCAATATATCAAATCATCACCTCTGTATCGTGATATGTATCGTTTCCCCAGATTCTTGCCAATACACACCTCTAGTGAAGAGGAGTGAGAAGTCAGCATTTAATGACGTATAAAACAGGATTTTTAGCCATACGAATCACTGCATCCACGAGAGGTCCTTGAGCGTACAGTCATACATGTGCACACAAACTGTTAGGCTGATAGGTCCAGTAGTTTGTAAGATTGGCTGCGGACAAACAGATACACACACGAAAACACACACACACACACACACACACACTCAGGCACACATGCAACCAAACACATGATCCTGTCCAGATTAACACCTGCTGGAAACAATAAAGGGTGTTAAGGATATCTGTAAACAATTTCAAATCTTATTGAGCTGTCTGTCTGTCTGTCTGTCTGTCTGTCTGTCTGTAGATCCTGTCTCGCTGTGATATCAGTCTCCTGCAGGAGGTGATGGATCCTGATGGTAAAGCCATCCAAAAGCTGCTGGCATCTCTCAACAGGTACTGAAAAAAACTACTAAGGCAGCTCACACACACTCATTACTGCTTCTCCCTGAAAGTGTCTGTAGGTGTGTAGTTTGTAGGTCTACAGGTCTGTGGTCTGTAGCATAGACTGAATATAAAGATGGACGACACAAGAAGAATTCAGCTACTATCCATTTTTAAAGCATTTTAAATCCATGAATTAGAAAATTGTATCATAAACTCAGTCGTACCAGTTATTGGCACACTTCAGACATGAAAGGCCGTTTTTAAACAATACTTTTTTGTATCGGTCACACAGTTTCACATCTTTCTGTCCAAACTGTCTGTTAGTATCTCAGTGACTTTATTTGATATGTTTGCATTTTTATTTGACCTTCTAATGAGCCAAAAAAAGAAAATTTGGCAGGGTTAATTGCAGAGGAGAGATGAAAGCACAAAGTGTGTATGTTTTATATAATGAAATGTTCCTTTATTCAACAATACAAGCTGTTAAAATGGAATTTAGATTCAGCATCAAGTGTACAGTCTCTGTCATGTTCAGCTATTTGAATATTGAAAACGTCACCAACTAGATAGAGGATTAAAAAATGAATGTCCTCAGACAGTTATACTAACAGTGCTGCATCATGGTGATCATTATGTGTCTGCTGTCTGCCTCCAACAGGCCAACCAACAGGTACAGTGGATTTTCTGAGCATGTGGAGCATCCTCTAATCATCATTAATCACCCTAGTCTCCTTTATTTACCCTCTTTACTAATCCTAATGCCTGTAATAATGGATAACATTTTATTTTTGGATAGTCACTGTTACAGTAACTCTGCAACGTGTCAGCTGACGGTCAGCCAGGTCTGTTTCAGCACATCAGACTGAATCAAAATCTTAATGTCTACAAGTTTGTCAGTCAGTGTGTCAAATGATAGAAAGCACCAGTGAGCACCATTCTTTATGTACCTGGTTAACCTTTCAGGTTACAGGAACACCTGTGTGTGTCCTCTACAGGGACAGGGAATATGACCAGCCTACCTTAGCACAACAAATGAGGGGAACTGCTAGCTGCTAGCTGGTTTCCACGTCACAGGTGTGCCTTATCAGGGTTAATTAGTGGAATTTCTTGCTTTATCAATGGGGTTGGGACCATCAGTTGTGTTGTGCAGAAGTCAGGTTAATACACAGCCGACAGCCCTATTGGACAACTGTTAAAATTCATATTATGGCAAGAACCAATCAGCTAACTAAAGAAAAACGAGTGGCCATCATTACTTTAAGAAATGAAGGTCAGTCAGTCCGGAAAATTGCAAAAACTTTAAATGTGTCCCCAAGTGGAGTCGCAAAAACCATCAAGCGCTACAACGTAACTGGCACACATGAGGACCGACCCAGGAAAGGAAGACCAAGAGTCACCTCTGCTTCTGAGGATAAGTTCATCCGAGTCACCAGCCTCAGAAATCGTAAGTTAACAGCAGCTCAGATCAGAGACCAGATGAATGCCACACAGAGTTCTAGCAGCAGACCCATCTCTAGAACAACTGTTAAGAGGAGACTGTGAATCAGGCCTTCATGGTCAAATAGCTGCTAGGAAACCACTGCTAAGGAGAGGCAACAAGCAGAAGAGATTTGTTTGGGCCAAGAAACACAAGGAATGGACATTAGACCAGTGGAAATCTGTGCTTTGGTCTGATGAGTCCAAATTTGAGATCTTTGGTTCCAACCGCCGTGTCTTTGTGAGACGCAGAAAAGGTGAACGGATGGATTCCACATGCCTGGTTCCCACTGTGAAGCATGGAGGAGGAGGTGTGATGGTGTGGGGGTGTTTTGCTGGTGACACTGTTGGGGATTTATTCAAAATTGAAGGCACACTGAACCAGCATGGCTACCACAGCATCCTGCAGCGACATGCCATCCCATCCGGTTTGCGTTTAGTTGGACGATCATTTATTTTTCAACAGGACAATGACCCCAAACACACCTCCAGGCTGTGTAAGGGCTATTTGACCAAGAAGGAGAGTGATGGAGTGCTGCGGCAGATGACCTGGCCTCCACAGTCACCGGACCTGAACCCAATCGAGATGGTTTGGGGTGAGCTGGACCGCAGAGTGAAGGCAAAGGGGCCAACAAGTGCTAAACACCTCTGGGAACTCCTTCAAGACTGTTGGAAAACCATTTCAGGTGACTACCTCTTGAAGCTCATGGAGAGAATGCCAAGAGTGTGCAAAGCAGTAATCAGAGCAAAGGGTGGCTATTTTGAAGAAACTAGAATATAAAACATGTTTTCAGTTATTTCACCTTTTTTTGTTAAGTACATAACTCCACATGTGTTCATTCATAGTTTTGATGCCTTCAGTGAGAATCTACAATGTAAATAGTCATGAAAATAAAGAAAACGCATTGAATGAGAAGGTGTGTCCAAACTTTTGGCCTGTACTGTACATATTCAGGAGCTGGGAGGGTCACCAGCCACAACAGAAACATAGATTTGAATGTCAGCAAAACATTGAGAACATGTCATATTTTTTGAAATATTCATATTCAGGAAAATTAGATGCTTTGATTAATTCAAGTAATCAAGTAAAAAAATAGATCAAAACCTCTGAGAGTTAACAAACTGTTTAATAGATCGGTGAATGCAGTTTGGTCAGAGTGATGGAATACAAAGAGATGGAGCAAAAAGACGACTACTGAACAGATTTTTTGTTTCTTTTCTCAGCGGTTTAGAAGTGGTGAGGAGATTAAAAAGCACCCTACATTGGTTTGGTGTTTGTGGATAAACAGTCTTTAAGGAGTTGTAATATAAGCTGCTGTTAGTACTGTGGATATTGAGGATAAGGCACTGTGACTGTTACAGGACTACGCTTATGTACTTTTACTGGAGTATAGTTTTCAGCGCAAGTAATCTTCAATTTAACACCCACTTCCATATGTTTCTATTTGTCAGGTACTCATTCCACGTTGCTAATATCCAAATAAATAATTTTTCCACAACAACAAAAACTGTAGGCGGTATATTTAATGATGGTGGCATATGTGCCATTGTTTGGCTCCACCATAGACATGGCCCAGTTAAACCCAGATCATATTACTGGAACAAGGCTTGACTTTGCACAGGAGGCAGCTGCTTTCTTTCTGGTGATGTCAAACAGGGAACAATCTGATTTTGCTCATTTTGTCGCTGTTTGATTTGTTGGTGAAAAATTCATTTACAGTCTCTGGTGGTTGGTTCTGGTGTGCTCACAGAGTTTAAGATGATTACGCTCATGGAGATGTGGGATTTGCAATCACTCTTCTTATCTAACAAATGCATGTCCGCTGGTGTCCCTGGGTCCACTCTGAGGGTGTAATCCACTAAACCACAGGGAATAAAAAGCATGATTCCTACATATTCCATTATGTTGTAAACTGTCTAAATTGTTGTGCATGTGTGGATCTGGGGGAAACGTCTTGTCAAACACGATTTAAGGGAAAATGTTCAAAGGCTAACACTGGCGCTAACTGAGGGCTGTCCCAGTGGTGGAAGAAGTACTCGGATCCTTTCCTCAAGTAAAAATAGCAATACGACAATTTAGATATACTCCATTACAAGTACGTATAAGTTCTGCAGTTAAAATCCTACTTCAATAAAAGTAGAGAAGTATTATCAACAAAAACTTAAATATCAAAAACTCTGCAAAAAACTGATCCTGTTTTTGTTAGTTTGTTGATACTGAAGCACCAGTGATAGAGTTGGGGGCTGCACAATATTGTGAAAAATTGACATTGCCTTTTTTTTTTGCGCCCATCGATATATATTGCGATTTATATATATTTTTTTTAAAGATGCATTATTTTCTACCAGATGACTTCAGTAGCTCTACTTGGTGAGAATGAATCATTCTGGAATTATTAGCTGATATTGCTTTGAATGCAACAGCATGAAATGTGCTGAAAATAGGCACTTGTTCAGTTAACCCACCATCTCTTTGTTCTCAGTGCTTATATGTTCCCCCTATAGGCAACTAGCAGCAGCGCTTCTGATTTATTTTTTTTAAATTTTTTTTCGTCTTAGCTCTTTAGAAACTACAACTACTTCATATCCAGGTCGCACACACACACACATACAAAGGTGAACACATTA
The DNA here is from genome assembly GCF_011397635.1 of Epinephelus fuscoguttatus. NCBI lineage: Eukaryota > Metazoa > Chordata > Actinopteri > Perciformes > Serranidae > Epinephelus > Epinephelus fuscoguttatus. The sequence continues at coordinate 45,083,354 of NC_064758.1, read as the reverse complement.
GAGCGCAGCTCGGGCCGCATTTTCTTGAGTCTGAGACATTTATAACCGAGCCCGGCAAGAACCTGCAGCATGGCACTGTGCACACAGTCAATGGAGCGGAGCCTGTGTTGCGTTCAGGCGTTGTCACGTAAATAACAAATTCAAATTCCAATAGGCCATTTATTCTTTATTCCACTAAATTCGACATCTTTTGTTGGCGTGGCCGAAATATATCTGGTGAGCTCTAGATAAAGCCCAGCTGGATACTACTCCAGGTGGAGGTGTCTCGTCCTCGGTCACATCCAGACCTTGAAAATAAGGCTGCAACCGGTCCCATTCCTTGCAACAGAGACATTCCTCTTCTGTGGGCACTGGGGCACAGCATTCACAGGTACACCACCAATCTCCAGAGCTACGCAGCCTTGCAGCAGCCATTCCTCCTCTCTCGTCCTCTACCTGTTGCGCCTCTCTCTCTCTCCTCCTCCGTTCTTCAATTTCACGAAGCTCTTCGTCAGTGTATTCTGGCTCAAATAAATAAGGGCGGCCATCAAACTCTGCAAAATCAAATTCCTCCTCCACAAAGTTGAAGTCTGGCAAAAAGTCAGCCATTATTCTATAAATCTTTCAGAAAATAAATGAATGAACTTTTCAGGCTACTGTCCGGTTCTGCCTTCCAGCTGTTGCTGCTTGTTCTCACGAGATTCCAGCCGCGCTTTGGAAAGCAGAGCTAAATGGTAAACAAACATGGCAGCACACCGGTAAGGTAAGACAACACGTTTACATGTCATTTTCTATATGTTCTCTGACATTTATCCTAATGATATGAGGCGGTCTTTGTGGAGAAAAAGCTTGTTTAGTGGACTAACTTTGCACTTGAAGGTTGCCCGTTCACTTACGTTTTAACAGGTCTGACGCCTCGGCTGTATCTAGGCTAACGGCTAACATGCTAACTATTATTTTTATGTCACTAGTCACTTGAAACTAATTTAGGACGATAGGAGACAGGTTGAAATAAACTGAAATTTCCCTTTAAGGTACCAGAGTGCATTAAACAAAGCATCAAAATAGAGCTTGTTTATCAAAACAGTTGCCAGAGGAGGATCCCCCAGGGTCCTCTGACAGGCGCCCGGCTCGGCCCAAAATGTTCTCAAATCCCAGAAACACCCTGCGGACATGTGCACGACCGCTGATTGGCCCCTGACCTCCTGGCAAAACAAGCCAAGCATCCCTGTACTAGAGTCTGCAAACACTGAATTAAATCATGACTTCGGAGACCTAAACATGACCATCATTTATTATCTCCACATTATAAAGGGCATGCCAAAATACAGTCACTTAATGGGGTCATTCATTTGCTTTAGGGGCTTTAAAACACGACGACTTTAATGTGTGCTTTATCTAATGTCATCCACACAATCATCCAGGAGATGCTGTTTGTCCTCACATCACAAATAAATAAAAAAGGCAGCACTGAAACAGTAAACAAATCAGCCAATAATGCTGCAAATATATGGACATTAATCAGTGGTTATTGTATTTCCCTGCTGGAGTGGTTTGTTTGTCCTGTGAAACACTGATGAGTCACAGTAAAGCAGTGGACGGTGACAGAGTCTCAAACTCAACACACGACACGAAGACGTTTAAATCAAAGATGTTCAGATTTAGAGTCAAACTGCAGATTTTATGCTTCACAGCAAAACCTCCTCCTGGTGCCGTTTAGACGATGCCAAATACTGTCATGAAATTATATTGATAACAGTAAATTAATTAGTGGTTATTAATCCACTATATTAATTGATTTTTATATTATTAATTTGATTGATTTTGGAAGAGCTCATATTTGCCACTAGATGGCAGCAGAGAGCCAACAGTGTTGGTGTGTGTTAAACAACCTGCTCAGCACACTCACTTCAAATCACACCACAAAACAGTTTGCAAACCCTGTTATTCTAAAAAAGATAACCAGAGCTGAAATAAAGTGATTATTAGTGATATAGCTCGTTATGGTCAACTTAACAGGCTTACAGTGCCTCAGTGTTGTTTTAACGTCATGGAAACTGTTCAGACGCACCAGTTATTTGCATATTAGGCAAAACAGAGTTCACTTCCTCTTTTGCAAAAACATGTTTGGTATCATTTTGTTGGACCACAGCCACAAACAAATAGTGACCAGCAGCTGTACTGAATGATAATTAGGGCAGCGACATGAATAAATAAAGCTTCATTCTGCAGCGGCTGTGTTTTTCCACACTTAAATTATGAGTGTTAATGTATTTTTTATCTACTTGAAAATATTTGGGGTGAATATTGAGCCAGACTAAAGCTGCGTTCATACTCCTTCATCATAAGATTGCACGCTGATCTTTGACCCTCTTCCTCATATATGTGTTACCTTGGAGATAACACAAAACGCCATTCCACAAGCCCTCCAGAGACGGAGGTCAACCCTGAGAGCTCTGCTGTTGTTACTTTGCAATGTGTGTAGTTTTAACTTTGAAGTAATAACTGTATACACTGTAGATTCTAACATGCTGTCTGAAGCCCAGTTCAGACAGAGGCTGATTCCTACCGACTTTGGTGAACTCCTGACTTTCACTCTAGTGCCACCATGAGGGTGACATTTGTGGTTGTGACTGAAATATCTTTATAACAAATCAAATGTCATGACATTTACAAAAGATATGCAAGGTCCCAAGATTATACATTCTAACAACTTTGATGATCGTCTGACTTTTTCTCTCGCCCCACCGTGAGGTTGACATTTTAGTTCTTTGTTAAATTATTAAGAGCGACTGGATGTGAAACTTGGTGCACAAATTTGTGGTCCCGTCTCGTCTCGTCTCGTCTCGTCTCGTCGTCCTCCGCTTATCCGGGTCCGGGTCGCGGGGGCAGCAGCCTCAGCAAGGAAGCCCAGACAGTCCTCTCCCCAGCCACTTCCATCAGCTCTTCCGCGGGAACCCCGAGGCATTCCCAGGCCAGCCGGGTGATGTAGTCCCCCCAGCGTGTCCTGGGGCGGCCCCGAGGTCTCCTCCCGGTTGGACATGCCCGAAACACCTCCCAAGGGAGGCGTCCGGAAGGCATCCTTACCAGATGCCCGAACCACCTCAACTGGCTCCTCTCGATGTGGAGGAGCAGCGGCTCTACTCCGAGTCCCTCCCAAATGTCTGAGCTCCTCACCCTATCCCTAAGGCTGAGCCCAGCCACCCTGCGGAGGAAACTCATTTCGGCTGCTTGTATTCGCGATCTCATTCTTTCGGTCACTACCCAGAGCTCGTGACCATAGGTGAGGGTTGAAACGAAGATCGACCGGTAAATCGAGAGCTTCGCTTTCTGGCTAAGCTCCCTTTTCACCACAACGGACCAGTTAAGCGCCCGCATCACTGCTGACGCTGCCCCAATCCGCCTGTCAATCTCCCGCTCCATCCTACCCTCACTCGTGAACGAGATCCCGAGATACTTAAACTCCTCCACCTGAGGAAGGACCTCCCCCCTGACCTGGAGTGGTCCCCAGAGGATTAACTGTGTAAGTTTGATCTCCTGACTTTTGTACAATATTTTGATGTGTGACCAAATATCTTCAAACTAATGACACTCCCATCAGCTTCAGCTGTACTTTGTGTTTTATTGGAAATTAGCTAAAGTTAGCATGCTATAACAGGGAATGTGGGCAAAGTGAACACATTTTAGCGTATTCATGTTAGCATTTTCCATTGTAGGCATGTTAGCATGCTGATTTGACCTTTCAGCTCAGGTACAACCTCAGAGCTGCCAAAAATACCAGGATGTTCTACTGCATGCAGTTGGATTTTGCAGTATGAAAGCCAGCATGCTTCTCTGGCTATTCTGACCCACAATCCTCTGCAAAGCGGGAATAACGTCACGTCAACTGAACCACAAACAGATGGCAGATTGTTGACAGCTGACGGACGAATGACGGCACATTTAAGTGACAGTAATAATAAGAACATGAATTGTTTAAGTGAAGAAAATAATCATAAAATAACCAACAACAAAAGGACACACCTATAAAAATAACAATAACAGAGAAATGAAAATACTGTTATGAATATTAGGATTCATTTATGCTCAACGTTAGAGACAGAGATGGAGGCAGACGGAGTCTTCTGTCCATACTCTACGTTCATTTTGTATTTATTTGTGCACATTTTCTGAGAGCTTACAGACACAGACGAAACAGAGCAGCATCCCGCAGCGTCACCAGAGATCATGGAGGCAGTGTAGTGTGTTTAAGGGAGATAAAACTGTAGGAGACGACAAAGAATTGAAATAATGGCGGAACGTAACAAATTGGTAATATACAGTAATATATTGTGAAAATATTCTGCGTCCATAACGACCTCCTCCACTGTCGCCTCATTTGTTGTCGTCAGAAACTTTTGACTTCGCCCTCTGGTGCCGTCTATTGGCTGTATCTATCATAAAGGACACATGGAAGTATGAGGGAGGTGACGTTTACAATGTTTAAATTAACATATCTATTTTCAAACATACAGACAGTATAACTGAGCCTTAAAGCCCAGTTCAGACCAAAGATTTGTGATGAGACGAAACTGTCTCAGAACGTTGCCGGTCTGAGCTCGACTCAAGTTGACTGATGGCGTCACCTGACACTCAGCTGGTCAAAAGGCCGGCGGCTGGTTTTAAAGCACGTCACCTGTTTCAACAGCCAATCAGCTTGTAGTGAAGTCTGCTGGTCAGGTCAAAATGGCCACAGACGGCGTGTTGGCTTGCTGCAGCAGGTGCTCCGTCCCCACAGAGCCCTCTGTTTCCGTCCTCACGGTGTGCCGGTGTCAGACGGTGGGTCACTGCTGCTGCTGGCTGTATGTGCTTATGCCCCGCCCACACACACATTCTCACTGACTGATGAATTGGCGCTGGTTATTTATATTATTGTGGCGTATTGATTATGAATACAGTCCATCTGATGCTGGTTTGGTTTCAGCACTGTAGCCAGTATCTCACTATCACTATCCTCATTCAGAGTTTAAGAAGTTACAAATCATATTCAGCCACAAAATAAGTCTGAAAAGCTGCAAATCAGAACGAAGCACAGAGAGTTGTTGACTAGAGATGATACGCCGTCTCATGGTGGTCACTTCCTGTCAACGTTACAGATCAGAAGTACAGAGAGTTGTTGACTAGAGATGATACGCCGTCTCATGGTGGTCACTTCCTGTCGACGTTACAGATCAGAAGCACAGAGAGTCGTTGACTAGAGATGATACGCCGTCTCATGGTGGTCACTTCCTGTCAACGTTACAGATCAGAAGCACAGAGAGTCGTTGACTAGAGATGATACGCCGTCTCATGGTGGTCACTTCCTGTGAACCAGCAGATTTTTAGAACATTGCAGAACGGCGCATTGCACGTAGTCGCCTGTTCCAACTTGTCTCATGATGAATCTTTGGCCTCTGAGGATCATGAATGTCTGTACCAAAGCACCACAATCCATCCAGTTGCTGTTGAGATGCGTCAGTCTGGACCAAAGACCAATCAACTGTGCCATCCCTGGAGCTACGCTGCTAGCATGGCTAAAAGTTAAGAAAACAACAAAAATTTCAATGACAAAATCTAATTTACTTATAAAGTACGGTAAGTGTTGCTTTTTTGTCCTTCATGTTTCTTCAATACAACTCTAGTTACATAAATAACAGTATGTAGATGTTGACACTGCTTTCAGCACATGTGAGTTGCTCTTCAGAGTCAGCTGCAACATTCAAATCAATCTGTGTTTGCATAAAGTTTGGGGAAGTATACAGATCCTTCTCTTCCCTGGAAATGTGCCTGTTGCTAAATTTGGAACAATGCATCTCTTCTCTCTGGATGAGAGGAATGGTTTCTGGACATGGTCCCTGAAAATGACTGTGATAAACTAAAGTAAAAGTTCAAATCCACACTGTGAAAATACTTTTTGAGCAAATGTAAGTCCTGCATTAAAATGTTGCTTTAATAAAGGTTTGTAATCATAATCAGGAAAATGTTCTTAAAGTATCAAAAGTAAAAGCAGTCAGTGCAGAGAAATGGCTCTTTGGGTGTATATGGTATGATATATAGTGTTTGTAAAACCAAACAATAAATGTTTGCTCAACCGACAGTACAAATCCTCAAAATCTCGTCCTGTGCTCGGAGGGTTAGGAGCTCCTGGACCTGCTGGCTGTCCCGTTTATATAACCGCTGTTTCGGCGCTGTTAGAATCTCCGCTGCCGGCTTACAGGCGAGACAACTCTATCCCCCATCGTACCTTTGATATATAATTGTGAGGCGACATAACCACATTAAATTACCGCCTTGAAGAGGCAGTGTAAAAGAGGTTTGAGTGTCTGCTTATGCTGCTGATGCACCAACATACACTGACATGTCTTTACTTTAAAAAGGGAAATCAGGGTTCCAACAAAGGAAGGAAGGAAGAAGGAAAGAAAGAAAGAAGGCAAACTGACAGACAGAACCAAAAGGTGCATGAGAGAGACATAGATCGAGAGAGGAAGGGTGGGGGGCCCACAGAGGCTGCTTAGGCACAAGGCCCAGAGTTTGGTGCTACGCCCCTGCACAGCTTCATGATTTCAGCTTTAAAGAAATGTGTGTGTTTAATAAATGTGAGGAAATATTCATACATAATATATAGCATTTATGTTGCATGTTATGGTGTCTCTTCCCAGCGCCTCACTGTGCTGTATTTTCAGGGTCTAATGTGACAGTTGTCCTCACTGACGCCTCCATGACATGGACTGAGGCCCAGAGCCACTGCAGAGTAAACTACACAGACCTGACCAGTGTGAGGAACATGACAGAGAACCAGAAGGTACAGGAGCTGCTACCTGCAGGAGAACGTGTCTGGATCGGCCTCTTCAGAGACTCCTGGAAGTGGTCGGATGGAAGTAGCTCCTTATTTAGGCACTGGAGACCTTCAGCACCTACTGGTTCCTTGAAGTCTTGTGTGGCTGCAGTCTTTGGCCAATCTGGAGGCTGGGACGACTGGAACTGTGACTTGAAGAGAGCATTTATCTGTTACAGTGGTGAGCTATGGTGTGATTAGCCTTTACATGTACATTTAGGTTTACTTTATTGATATATCCAGCAAAAAACCTCTTGAAAACAAACAAATAACAACCGTAATGATCAAGCTATGGATAGAAAATACAAATTAACATCCATAATGTTGATGATGTTCATGATATTATTCAGTCAGTTAATAATCAGCAGTGATCAGATGATAGGTTCGTGTTGTTTGAGTGACGGCAGAGCTCCATGTTAAGAGACTGAGCTGATGGAAAATGTAGTACCATAGATTTCTCTTTCATTATTGAAGCATGCTGATTATTATCCAACCAGAAATGTTGTGACTAATAAAGCCTGTTTGTTTGTTTGTTTGTTTTAAGTCATGCCTGTTTCAGAGAAAGTGATGAAAGTGATGAAGCTGAGGTTTAAGACACAGGACTCCTCTGTGGATCTGAACGACCATGCTGTGACGGAGGACATCTTAAAGCAGGTACATTTTCTTTTTACAGTAGAACCAAATCATTCATATGATTTAGCTGACTCCTAAGAACATTGTAAATATGCTATATGCAGTCCAAACACATGTGTCATCATTATTGAAAGACTTGTGTGTCAAAAATAATAAAGCATTTACAGCTGAATAAATCAAAGCGTGCAGCAGCATGCTCCTGAAGAAGAACTTCAGCATGAGGACAGTGTGAGAAAGAATGCAGGATAGAATTCACCAAGAGATTTTCTCTGCTGGTGATATGCAGGAAAGTGAATGTTTTTGTGTCTCAGCTCAAACAGAGGCTGAAGGACCAGGGGCTCAATGACCACAGCAAACTGAGCCGGAGGAAGCAGCCAGATGGAAAAGTCTTCCATGAGGAGGAGGAGGAGGAGGAGGAAGAGGAAGAGGAAGAAGAAGAAGAAGAAGAAGAAGACCAAAACAAGATGAGCTTTAATGTTGTTTCAATCCACTCTGGTCAGATGCTTCCTTCTTCTCTTCAGTCATCTTCTTCTGTCACTATCTTCTTCTTTTATCTTCTTCTACCCTCCTCTTCCTCTGTCTTTTCCTTCTTCTTCTTCTTCTTTGGTAAAAAAACATCCAAATTGTTGTGTTGCACCTGTGAGTCTGTAAATAAGCAGCAGTTCTTTTAGCTCAGTGCTAAGGTATACACGCTAACATGGTCACAACAAGGAGTAGTAGTGTTCATTGTGTTTGTGTACGTCACTAAATCACATGCATTCTGAATTTGTTGATCATCAGTCTGATTTATTGACATTAATTAAAAGACTCAGCTACGTTATATGTAATATGTCTTATTGATCCTAAAATAACTTCTGATGACGTCATACATTAGTGCACTGTCCAGATGCAGGGCAGGCAGCTGAAGGCAAAGACTACCACCACTGCACAGATGCCTGTGATTTACCCTGTTTACGGCTGCTCCAAGCAATCAAACTGGGAAAAACCAAAGGACACTTTAGGTCCTGAAAATAGCAAGATGTAAAGAGGAGAAGTAAAAAAAGAATTTGCTGAGAAATTAAACAGTTAAACTCAAGCACATTTACTCACCTGGCCAAAAACAAGATGGCAGTCATTTCAGTCACCAACCCAACTGCACACAAAATACACTGCTCAAAGAAATGAAGGCTGCACTGAACTGTCTCAGTCAGGGCTCTATGCTAACCTTTAGCTCATCCTTCATCATGTGTGTGGTAAGGACCCAGCACACACACACACACACACACACACACACACACACACACACACACACACACACACAGGGCTACATTGGGCCTACTGCTCTACTATTAGACACAAAGGATGTCTTTAGTCCACTGGCTTTTGTAGTTGGGTCGCCTGGCACACTGAGCTGACTTCATCCGATGAACTCAGCTAAATTTTAAAAATCTAATTCATGGTGAAGGGTCATGCATTTTCCACCAGTCACTTCGAAAAGCTCAAGGAAAAATATTTGTGGCTACAGGGGGGATCAAAATAAAATAAATAAATAAAATAAAAATCAGCCAGCCACCCTCCTCCTCTGATAAGTTAAGAACAGTCCCTTCAGTGCGGTGAGGTTTGTGGACCATTACCTGCCACAAAGAGAGAAATGTGAGCGGCACGTTTCTCCTCTGACACGTCACATACCTGTGTGCCGCCACGGCTCGGCTGTTCAGGTACTTCTGGGCAGTCATGACACCAGCGAAGAGGAAGTTACTGGACCTGGAGCCGGGCTTCTTGGTCTTGATCTTGCGGCGGTGGCCATAGTGCTCCGCCGTATTCCTGTCTGTGACCCCGGTTCAACCCACAACCTGCAGGATTCGCCTTTCGTTTCTGCTGCTGGTTGAAATCTGTACTCGCACAGCGTGCTCCTGAATGATTTCTTTTGCTCGCACAAAACTATTTTTAGTCGCAAATGTGAGTAAAATGCTCGCACCGTAGAGCTCTGGTCTCAGTCTAACACCAAGTCAGTTAAACTTCAGGGATATCAGTCTGTCCATTTAGGAAGCACAAGTGACTGTGAATCAGTTTCAGCTGCTTTAGTGCAAATCTAAGTGGCAACAGGTGCAATGCAGAGGCAAAAGCAAGACATCCCCCAGTAAGGGCAGCATGAGGCAGTACCTGCAGCCAAATCAGGTCAAGAAGGGCATCAACCCAGCAGCAGGACCGGTGTCTGCTCCTTTGTGTGAGGAGGAACAGGAGGAGCACTGCCACAGCCCTACAACATGAGCTCCAGCAGGCTACTGGTGTGCATGTTTCTGAGCACACTGTCAGGAACAGACTCCATGAGGGTGGCATGAGGGCCCCACGTCCTCTACAGGGACCTGTGCTCACAGCCCAGCACCGTGCAGCTCAACTGGCATTTGCCAGAGAACACCAGAATTGGCAGGTGATACATTTCTATGGCATAATCATTTTGATATGGTAAAGCAGAAGCCAAGAAGTGAGATCCTGGTCTTAACTCAGTTTTGACAGAATATGTAGTTTGTAACACACTTTGTCTTTGTACAGCACAACACTCCTGCCAAATGTTTGAAAGTATGAAAAAGTGGATCCATTGTAGAATGAATCTTTATAATGTAATGGAAATGTCACTGCCTTTAAATGACTAATGATCATTCACTACAGAGTGTGGTCACTGTTTGTTTGTGGCTGTAGTCCAACAACATGGCAGGCCTGTCAGACATGTTTTTGAAAACGAGGAAAACTGCTGAGTTTATTATTTGCCTAATATGCAAATAATTGTTTTATCAGAACACTTTCCATGAAGTTAAAATGATAGTGAGGTACTGTGAGGCGTTTGTGTTGAACATCAGGAGCTATTTCAACAGCTGCAAGTCTGAAGTCACACATTCAACAAACTGAGAGCGAACAAGATGGACACAGTTCTTCTGCTCATCACAGCAGGTCAGTGTTTGTTTTATCAATGTTTATTCTTCTGTTACAGCACTTTGATATATCCCTGTGTGGTACACATTATGATGCCAGCTGGGGAAAATAAAAAAGAAGAAATTGTTTTCATGTAATATACTGAGTGAACATAATAACATAATTTAAAGAAATGTTCAAGACATATTGTTATAGGGATACATTTTTGGGTATGTTACCTTAAAGCAACACAGTACTCTGATGGTAAGAAATTAAAAAAGAGGGTTATTGTTTAGAATATTCATCAAATTTAATATGACACCAATGGAAAACATACAAAAACCTTCAAGTTTAAGATTAATTTGAAATTGTAAACCATTAAAAACGTTCTCTTTTCATAAGGTTGTTTGAACGTTTCCCTCAGACAACACTGTACCACTGTGGAACAGCCCATAGGAACCTAAGCATACAGTCTGCTCTGCAGAGAGGACTGACTGAGTGCGCTGTTATAGTCGACTGTACATCGTCACACTCTGAACTTTATTAAAGCTATATATTATAAACATATCAAAAATAGACGGCCGCACACTGAATAGACTTTACTGTGAATTTATTGAAAACACAGGATTTGAGTCCTTTTCTATGACATAAATATTAACTTGTATCTCCCTCTACAGGTCATCTGGACCCGTAGGGAGAGATGAGTCACTAGGTCTCCTGTCACTCACCCCTTCCATTTAGCGTAGAGAGGGACAGCTGTAGGACCTGTAACCCCCCTTTTTAAAAAAACATTCTCAACATTTCCTATTCAGTCGGCTGTATAATGGTGAATTGAAATAATATAAAATTGTGTAATTCTTGTAACTGTCTATTGATCTAACTATGTTTTTTGAGATGTAATTTTGTACAAAATTATTATGCTCCAATGAAATGTTTATTTTTTGATATATGTCAATGCACTGGAGAAAAAATGAAGTGAACGTACTGATAATTTTCTATTCAGTTGGTTGTATAATGGTATCAGTTTAAACGATATAAATTGTGTAACTCTTGTAATTTTTCATTAATTTTGATTTTTTATTTTGTTTTATTTCATTTTGTACAACTTAGAAAAATTATATTGTTTTATTTTTTGGAAATCTGTTAAAGCACTAAAAGAAAAAAGAAAAAGATGAAGTGAACTGACTGACAATCAAGTCACGTGAGTCTTTATCACACCTGTGAATGTTCAGGTAATTGTGATGAGTGAACCTGAAGAAGCCACAGGCGAAACGCATTGTTTGCTCTCAATAAATTCACAGTAAAGTCTACTCAGTGTGCGGTCGTCTACTTTTGATATGTTACTTAAGATGTTCCTGCGATCGACCAGCACCTGATCCCCTATATCAGCTGTGCAGAGGGAGGTTTTTTACTTTATATTATAAACTTAGCTCGGTCATTTTGTAGAGATGAACACAAAATCCTGATGACCTTTATGCATTTGAACAGTATATAAAGCTAAATAACCAGAAACTGTCATGGTGGGAATACTAAAGTAAAAGAACTTCATTACAAGAAGAAGTCCTGCATTTAAAATCCTCTTTGAAGGAAGCTTTTACAGATTTTTAAGTCTGTCTAGATGCATGTTAGGAGAGAAAATCTGTTACTGTCCAGTATGAACAGGAGGAATGATCACAGCAAACAAAAACTGTTTGAATCTACATATGTGTATATGACAAACAAGATGTGCTTAAAAGTATCAGCAGAAAAGTACTCACTGTCATGGGCGGATCTACCGGGGTGGCATAGGGTGGCAACTGCCACCCTAAAAGAAAGCCATGCCACCCCTGCTGCCACCCCAGTTGGCAGCAATGAATTCAAAGAAAAGTTATGGCCAATTTGCCTTTTTACGAACGCGAATCTCCAATGTCCGACTGCAAGGAATGCAGCACGAGATAACGCCAGAGCGGCAACAGACTGCTTTGTTTGGAAAACTGAGTGCAGCCAGAGGCGCAGCCTATTCCAGAAAGCGGGTTTAGTGAAAACTCTGAGTATGTTTACCCTGAAATGAGGGAAACTCTGGGTCTTCAGTTCCAGAAAGAGAGGTAAATCAAACTCTGAGTCAATCACCATGGCAACTGAGTCTGTGAACAGGTTAGGTTTCTCTCTGTCTCCTCCCTCTTACACGCTGTTTCATTTCCTCATTCATTCAGTCCGTGTCAAAGCGCATTCATTAGCGGAGATTTACCGTCTGTCACAGTCTAAATCCTGCTGGATATTAGTTTGTTACTCAGGACTGTCTGAAGTTACTGAATTTATGCACATCAATCACTTCTTTGGACATCAGCTTTTGTCTTTACATTCCAATATTACACAGCGAGAATTCTCCCTCAGCTCAGAATCAAACCTCTGTCCTTTTTATATTCATTATTTTTTATAACACTGTGCACAAGGATCAGACTGTCAGTCTGTCAGAGCAGCTCCCAAATGTTTATTGCACATAATGTGTAGGTCTAATTATTTAAATTTTAAAAACCGGTATGAAGCTTTAGACATGTAGTATCAATGACTAATGATCTCTATCAGTGATGTCACTGGTCGCACTGATGGAACATAACTCCTATAGCCTAATATTGGGGATTATATGTTCATATTTCTGAGTGAGCAATGGTGCAGCATTTCAGTGTCTTTAAATTTAATACATTTGTAGCTGAAATAAAGTCACTGAATGCTGTTGAGTCAAGATACAAATAGATGTGCAACATTTTAAAATCTACTGTATTTTAACCTCAACGTCTTTTCAAGTGCAAATCACCAAACACATTATTACTGGGTCAAACTGTGAGTTTACAGTCATGTCTTTATGTCTTTGATCTATAGCCTAGCCTATATATTATTAATATAATGTAATGTATCTACAGCCTGATACACAGTCAGATTCCACCACTTTATCTTCATTAAGGAAATGTAAGTCTGATAAATGATGAATAAACGGACAACACTGAATAAAACTTTTTTATTAACTTTATGGTTAACTTATTGACACTTTCCTCGCTCTGACTCAGGCTCTTCTTTTAAAGATAAATGTGCACCGTCTGCTACACATGCATTAATATCTCTACATCCACTGGATTAAAATGGAGGCGCTGTCTTTTATTTGTGAGTGAACATACTCAGAGTTGACTGAACTAACTCAGATCAGCTGTTCTGGAACCGCTAACTCAGAGTTTCCCATCTCAGGGTAAATCAACTCAGAGTTCAGGGTTAGACTCAGAGTTTGTTGAACCTCCTTCAACACTTATTCCTAATATGAACTGTATCACATGAAACCTCAAGCAAGACATTGATTGCATGAGATTAAGTTTGTCTGTATGAGTTTGTAAATGGCAGCCCGTGCCCTTATGTAGTGTGAACATACTATTTCTCATCAAACTGTGATAACTGTGATTAATGGTGCGTTCCAGGCAGGCTTCTGAACTCGTAAGTCAGGACTTCAAGTCACGAGTTACGACTTTGTAGCGTTCCAGGAAAGTTACGGCAAACTGCCAGTTACTTCCTGTTTAATGTTGAACATATTATGTTAACATATTATGATTGCAACATGCGAATTTATTTTATATTGTCCTAAAGTCTATTTTTCACCGTGTATCAGACGCAGCATCACCGCATCCACAGGGGCTGCCACATTTGTTTGTGGGTTATGTGATGTCAGAGGTCAGAACTGGGAGTACATCGATTTGGTACGAGTTCACGGGTGGGAAGTTACGGGTTTGGCTGCCGTTCCAGTGCACTTTCACGGGTTACAGGTTGTGAAAACACGAGTTACGGGTTGCCTGGAATGCACCATAAATACGTCTGCCATATGTTGCCACCCCTCAAAAATTCCTGCCCCCCTCTTGCCACCCCATAAATATTTTTCTAGATCCGCCCCTGATCACTGTGAAGGGAAATGTCTCCTGTGACTCATTCTGTTATTATGATTTATTTGATTTGATTGTTTTTTTATTACACAACATCTCAAAGTCAATTCTCTGTTGTATGTTAATGCTGAAAAGTCCATATGATTAGTCCAGGACAATGTACTGTCTATGTGACCTAAATGAAACATTACAAAGTGAAGAGATATAAAAAGTCATTTATAGCCTGAATCTGATCACTATGCATGTGTGTCACTACAGGGCTGTGTGCTGTCTCATCACATGCTGAACGTCAGTACCATTTTGTTTATGAATGGAAGAACTGGACTGAAGCACAAAGTTACTGCAGAGAGAATTACACAGACCTGGCTACTGTCGACAACATGGAGGACGTGACGACCCTGAACAACACGGCAGATACAAGCACAGTATGTTCCAGCTATTTGAGTTCACTTTTCTCTGTCTTTCATGTAAAAGTCATTTTGATAAGTGTGTCAGTGACAGGTGGTTTGAAAGTATTAAAATCTGATCCTACATAGTAACTATAGTAAATATCTCCTGTAAAATGTAGTAGAGTAGAAGTATAAAGTGTTTTCAGTATAAACTTCCCTCATGGTGTTTGAGCAGACAGTGTTTCCCTGTTGAGCTGCAGTGGAGGGATGGTAACAAAAGGAGGAAGACTCTAACTTTGGAAGATCTCCACAGACAGATGAAGCCTCAGATTAACTTCACATCAATGTTTGAATAGAGGACTGTAGAGTTTGTTCCCCAGCTGTAGCAGCTCAAAATAATAATAATACTATTCAGCATATAATGTGAGAAAACCTGAGTGCTTAATTAGTAATTAAGAGTTTTATGCCAAATGTAATAATGTAGGAAAATGATTATGTATAAACTAAGTAGAAAAATGTTGAATAATGTCATTAATTCAGTGTATGATGTGATCGTTTAAAGAAAAGAGTGCTCTCCTTGTTTCTTAGAGCAAAGAAACTCTTCTAATCTTCCATGACACCAGTGTTATTACAAAACTGTTATCGCGTACATTGAAATTATTTCATTATGAGTTGCAACAGCATCACTTACACTGAAAGTCCAATATGAGGGGATCTCTTAATGTCCAGTATGAACAGCAGGAATGATTACAGGAGGCAAAACTTGTTTCACTGTTCATATGAGCTCCTGAATGTTGTTTGAAGACAGACTTCAATTTTGTGAACCTGTCCTTTAAGAGTTTTACACATTGAATCTCTCAGCTGTAAAATCCTGTAATAAAGTGGTGGAGGATCAGACTGACAGGCAGCATCAAGACTGTTAATGGCAAGTTTATGTAAAAATGTTGCCTTGAACAAAAGCTAGGGCGAGCTCTAATTCTTTATCTCACTGTCAAATATTGCTTTTAGTTAGCCTATATTGGACTGTACAGAGGCACGTACAGCTGGAAGTGGTCACTGTCAGACACAAGTTTCTACAAACACGGGGAGACAGAGTTCAGACGATGGAGGGCTGGAGAACCAAGCAATATTGACAGTGCAGCACACTGCACAGCGATGGATGAGGATGGACTATGGAACGACACCCACTGTAGTAACAGGCTTAAGGTCGTCTGCTCATATGTCAGAGGTGAGAATATGAACTAGTGAAGTTTTCCTTCTCTGCTTCTCTTTGCCTCTTTGTTTTCATTATTTGGGCCTCTGTAGTATCAGTCAATCCATCAAACCAACTTTATTTGTAGCACCTTTCATACAGGTGAGAGCAGTTCAAAGTGCTTTAAAGGTGACTGACAGGCTGAGAATAAGACAGAACAAATGGAAACAGTAAAACAGCTCAGTGTGTCTCCTGATGACATCACAGAGGGCTGATATGGACAGACTGCACACTTGTATGTTCACGTGCACCCAGTGTGTGTGTGTGTGTGTGTGTGTGTGTGTGTGTGTGTGTGTGATAACGCTGAGAAAAATATCCATATTTAAAAAACAATATATTGTATGTGTCTGTTTTTGGTGATTTTATAATAAGGACGTTTATATGAATGTAGAGAGATGGTTCAGAAATACTGTTATTAATTTATGTTATACCATGGTCTGGGTGAATACTCAATTCTGATTGGCTGCAGGGTGTCCATTAAAAGGTGTTATAGGACAGCTAAAGAGAAGTTCTGGTCAAATTGCCTGATGACAGGTTCTAAATTATTGCGCTGGCTCAACTGCTAGTTTGTAACCATAGCAACGGAGACTCAGAGCAGAGGCAACGGATTACAACGGGCATCATGAGTGATTTTATCGTTTCATTTAATTTATTTGGTGAATCTGATCATTTTGATGACTGGGATGCAGAAGAAGAGAGGATAGAGAATGAAAAGAAAAGGGAGAAACGGCACAAGGAGTCGCGGGTCTGCACCAATCACAGCCTCCGGAGCACAGCTGTAGGTCGGCTCTCTGACACCGGCCTGGAAACTCGTCACATTATGACCGTCACGGGACATCGGTGTGAGAGCAGCCTGCAGGTTTATTGGGCTCCGTCAGCACAGGAGAGACGAGACTGGAGCAACATGTTGTCGTCTCCAAATGTCCCAACAAGCAGTGCTCAGTCTGTCAGTCTCCGTCCTTCAAATGCCACTATGATGGACATACCCATATCACTTCCAAATGTCACTATGATGGACATACCCATATCACTTTCAAATGCCACTATGATGGACATACCCATATCACTTTCAAATGCCACTATGATGGACATACCCATATCACTTCCAAATGTCACTATGATGGACATACCCATATCACTTCCAAATGCCACTATGATGGACATACCCACATCACTTTCAAATGTCACTATGATGGACATACCCATATCACTTCCAAATGTCACTATGATGGACATACCCACATCACTTTCAAATGCCACTATGATGGACATACCCACATCACTTTCAAATGTCACTATGATGGACATACCCATATCACTTTCAAATGCCACTATGATGGACATACCCATATCACTTTCAAATGTCACTATGATGGACATACCCATATCACTTTCAAATGTCACTATGATGGACATACCCATATCACTTTCAAATGCCACTATGATGGACATACCCATATCACTTTCAAATGTCACTATGATGGACATACCCATATCACTTCCAAATGTCACTATGATGGACATACCCATATCACTTTCACATGTCACTATGATGGACATACCCATATCACTTTCAAATGCCACTATAATGGACATACCCACATCGCTTTCAAATGCCACTATAATGGACATACCCATATCACTTTCAAATGTCACTATGATGGACATACCCATATCACTTTCAAATGTCACTATGATGGACATACCCATATCACTTTCAAATGTCACTATGATGGACATACCCATATCACTTCCAAATGTCACTATGATGGACATACCCATATCACTTTCAAATGTCACTATGATGGACATACCCATATCACTTTCACATGTCACTATGATGGACATACCCATATCACTTTCAAATGTCACTATGATGGACATACCCATATCGCTTTCAAATGTCACTATGATGGACATACCCATATCGCTTTCAAATGTCACTATGATGGACATACCCATATCGCTTTCAAATGCCACTATAATGGACATACCCATATCGCTTTCAAATGCCACTATGATGGACATACCCATATCGCTTTCAAATGTCACTATGATGGACATACCCACATCGCTTTCACATGCCACTATGATGGACATACCCATATCACTTTCAAATGTCACTATGATGGACATACCCATATCACTTTCAAATGTCACTATGATGGACATACCCATATCGCTTTCAAATGTCACTATGATGGACATATGTCACTATGATGGACATACCCATATCACTTTCAAATGCCACTATGATGGACATACCCATATCACTTTCACATGCCACTATGATGGACATACCCATATCACTTTCACATGCCACTATGATGGACATACCCATATCACTTTCAAATGTCACTATGATGGACATACCCATATCACTTTCACATGCCACTATGATGGACATACCCATATCACTTTCAAATGCCACTATGATGGACATACCCATATCACTTTCAAATGTCACTATGATGGACATACCCATATCACTTTCAAATGCCACTATGATGGACATACCCATATCACTTTCAAATGTCACTATGATGGACATACCCATATCACTTTCAAATGTCACTATGATGGACATACCCATATCACTTTCACATGTCACTATGATGGACATACCCATATCACTTTCACATGTCACTATGATGGACATACCCATATCGCTTTCAAATGTCACTATGATGGACATACCCATATCGCTTTCACATGTCACTATAATGGACATACCCATATCGCTTTCAGATGCCACTATAATGGACATACCCATATCGCTTTCAAATGTCACTATGATGGACATACCCATATCGCTTTCAGATGCCACTATAATGGACATACCCATATCGCTTTCAAATGTCACTATGATGGACATACCCATATCACTTTCAAATGCCACTATAATGGACATACCCATATCGCTTTCAAATGTCACTATGATGGACATATGTCACTATGATGGACATACCCATATCGCTTTCAAATGTCACTATGATGGACATACCCATATCGCTTTCAAATGTCACTATGATGGACATATGTCACTATGATGGACATACCCATATCGCTTTCAAATGTCACTATGATGGACATACCCATATCACTTTCAAATGCCACTATGATGGACATACCCATATCACTTTCAAATGCCACTATGATGGACATACCCATATCACTTTCAAATGTCACTATGATGGACATACCCACATCACTTTCAAATGTCACTATGATGGACATACCCACATCACTTTCAAATGTCACTATGATGGACATACCCATATCACTTTCAAATGCCACTATGATGGACATACCCATATCACTTTCAAATGTCACTATGATGGACATACCCACATCACTTTCAAATGCCACTATGATGGACATACCCATATCACTTTCACATGTCACTATGATGGACATACCCATATCACTTTCAAATGTCACTATGATGGACATACCCATATCACTTTCACATGTCACTATGATGGACATACCCATATCACTTTCAAATGTCACTATGATGGACATACCCATATCACTTTCAAATGCCACTATAATGGACATACCCATATCGCTTTCAAATGTCACTATGATGGACATATGTCACTATGATGGACATACCCATATCACTTTCAAATGCCACTATGATGGACATACCCATATCACTTTCAAATGTCACTATGATGGACATACCCATATCACTTTCACATGCCACTATGATGGACATACCCATATCACTTTCAAATGTCACTATGATGGACATACCCATATCACTTTCAAATGCCACTATGATGGACATACCCATATCACTTTCAAATGCCACTATGATGGACATACCCATATCACTTTCAAATGTCACTATGATGGACATACCCATATCACTTTCAAATGCCACTATGATGGACATACCCATATCACTTTCACATGTCACTATGATGGACATACCCATATCACTTCCAAATGTCACTATGATGGACATACCCATATCACTTTCACATGTCACTATGATGGACATACCCATATGTCCTTCAAATGCCACTATGATGGACATACCCATATCACTTTCAAATGTCACTATGATGGACATACCCATATCACTTTCAAATGCCACTATGATGGACATACCCATATCACTTTCAAATGCCACTATGATGGACATACCCATATCACTTTCAAATGTCACTATGATGGACATACCCATATCACTTTCAAATGCCACTATGATGGACATACCCATATCGCTTTCAAATGTCACTATGATGGACATACCCATATCACTTTCAAATGCCACTATAATGGACATACCCATATCGCTTTCAAATGTCACTATGATGGACATATGTCACTATGATGGACATACCCATATCACTTTCAAATGCCACTATGATGGACATACCCATATCACTTTCAAATGTCACTATGATGGACATACCCATATCACTTTCACATGCCACTATGATGGACATACCCATATCACTTTCAAATGCCACTATAATGGACATACCCATATCACTTTCAAATGTCACTATGATGGACATACCCATATCACTTTCACATGCCACTATGATGGACATACCCATATCACTTTCAAATGCCACTATGATGGACATACCCATATCACTTTCAAATGCCACTATGATGGACATACCCATATCACTTTCAAATGCCACTATGATGGACATACCCACATCACTTTCAAATGTCACTATGATGGACATACCCATATCACTTTCACATGTCACTATGATGGACATACCCATATCACTTTCAAATGTCACTATGATGGACATACCCATATCACTTTCACATGTCACTATGATGGACATACCCATATCACTTTCACATGCCACTATGATGGACATACCCATATCACTTTCAAATGTCACTATGATGGACATACCCACATCACTTTCAAATGTCACTATGATGGACATACCCATATCACTTTCACATGTCACTATGATGGACATACCCATATCACTTTCAAATGTCACTATGATGGACATACCCATATCACTTTCAAATGTCACTATGATGGACATACCCATATCACTTTCAAATGTCACTATGATGGACATACCCATATCACTTTCACATGTCACTATGATGGACATACCCACATCACTTTCAAATGTCACTATGATGGACATACCCATATCACTTTCAAATGTCACTATGATGGACATACCCATATCACTTTCAAATGCCACTATGATGGACATACCCATATCACTTTCAAATGTCACTATGATGGACATACCCATATCACTTTCACATGTCACTATGATGGACATACCCATATCACTTTCACATGTCACTATGATGGACATACCCATATCACTTTCAAATGTCACTATGATGGACATACCCATATCACTTTCACATGTCACTATGATGGACATACCCATATCACTTTCAAATGTCACTATGATGGACATACCCATATCACTTTCAAATGTCACTATGATGGACATACCCATATCACTTTCACATGCCACTATGATGGACATACCCATATCACTTTCAAATGTCACTATGATGGACATACCCATATCACTTTCAAATGTCACTATGATGGACATACCCATATCACTTTCACATGCCACTATGATGGACATACCCATATCACTTTCAAATGTCACTATGATGGACATACCCATATCACTTTCAAATGTCACTATGATGGACATACCCATATCACTTTCAAATGTCACTATGATGGACATACCCATATCACTTTCACATGTCACTATGATGGACATACCCATATCACTTTCAAATGCCACTATGATGGACATACCCATATCACTTTCAAATGTCACTATGATGGACATACCCACATCACTTTCAAATGTCACTATGATGGACATACCCACATCACTTTCAAATGTCACTATGATGGACATACCCATATCACTTTCAAATGTCACTATGATGGACATACCCATATCACTTTCACATGTCACTATGATGGACATACCCACATCACTTTCAAATGCCACTATGATGGACATACCCACATCACTTTCAAATGTCACTATGATGGACATACCCATATCACTTTCAAATGTCACTATGATGGACATACCCACATCACTTTCAAATGTCACTATGATGGACATACCCATATCACTTTCAAATGTCACTATGATGGACATACCCATATCACTTTCAAATGTCACTATGATGGACATACCCATATCACTTTCAAATGTCACTATGATGGACATACCCATATCACTTTCAAATGCCACTATGATGGACATACCCACATCACTTTCAAATGTCACTATGATGGACATACCCATATCACTTTCAAATGTCACTATGATGGACATACCCACATCACTTTCAAATGTCACTATGATGGACATACCCATATCACTTTCACATGTCACTATGATGGACATACCCACATCACTTTCAAATGTCACTATTAATTGTAATGTAGCATTTAATTTGAAATAGGAAACAATCGTTAATTTGTTAATGTGTTTATATGATTTAATCTCGACTACTATATGCTTATGAAATATTTGTTGCAATTCAAAACGATTTTGACGAGCCTACTATTTGGATGTTGATTATTTGAAACACATTTTCTTGGGCCTATAAATGAACACCACTGAATCATGAAAGTAATATCTCAAGGTTTTTTTAATTTGTTAAGATGATAATGTTTTACTTTGTTATTATTACATATTCATTAGTTTATCAATATTATATAATGGTTTGAAAAGTACCACAGAGAGGCATGGATGGGAGGCTGTATGTTACGGTGCCTCTACACAGCGCCTCACTGTGCTCTATTTTCAGGGTCGGATGTGACATTTATCCTCATCAACAAATCCATGACATGGACTGAGGCCCAGAGCCACTGCAGAGTAAACTACACAGACCTGACCAGTGTGAGGAACATGACAGAGAACCAGAAGGTACAGGAGCTGATACCTGCAGGAGAACGTGTCTGGATCGGCCTCTTCAGAGACTCCTGGAAGTGGTCGGATGGAAGTAGCTCCTCATTTAGGCACTGGAGACCAGGGCAACCTGATGGAGGGAATCAGCATTGTGTGGCTGCACACTTTTACTACTCCGGACAATGGTACGACGAGCCCTGTGCCATCAGGAGAACGTTCATTTGCTACAGCACACGTGAGTTCTGACCCGTTATTCAAATTGTATTTGGATTTCTATAGCAACATATAACAGCAGCATATAATAAACATATATAAATAATCCACAGCATCCACAGTCTTTAAGTGCTCCTGTTCAGTAGTCTGACCGCCTGGGGGTAAAAACTATCTGTGAGGCGGGAGGTTGGAGCTCTGATGCTCTGCAGATGCTTCCCTGAGTGAAGATAAGAGAAAAGGCTGTGTGCTGGGTGACTAGTGTCCTTTAAAATACAAAGTGCTTTCTTCCTCCAGCAGGTGGTGTACATGTCCTGTATCTGATGTAATGGTGATCCTATGATTATTGACGCTATTTTCACCATCCTCATCAGGTGTTTATGATCCTGTGCTGTTATGCTGCCAAACCATACCAGTATGCATCCAGTCAAGGTGCTTCCTATTTTGGACTGGTAGAAGTAGATGAGGGTTTTGTTGACATGCTGTGTTTCCTCACACACCTCAGAAAGTCAAGTCTCTGTTTTGATGACAACTGGTGTTCAGAGACCAGAGGGGTATTCCAGGTAGGAGGTTCAACAAACTCCGAGTCTAATCCTGAACTCTGACTTGACTTACCCTGAGCTGGGAAACTCTGAGTATCTGGTTCCAACTTATTTTACACCTGTGGAACTGGAGGTGCTCATGAATGCCTACAGCCAATATGAGCATAGATTTTGTGAAAAAAATGAACAGCGCTAAAGCTGCCAAGGGAAGAGAGGGCATATGAAATCAAGCAGAATCATCTTTGATGGGATGTTGGTGGTTTAGTGGATAGAGCAGGCGTCCCATATGGCTTTTGCCGCAGCGGCCCAGGTTCGACTCCGGCCTGTGGCACCTTGCTGCATGTCACTCCCTCTGTCTCTCTCCCCCTTTCACGCTCAACTGTCCTGTCAGTTTAAGGCAAAATGCCCCCAAAAACATATTAAAAAAGAACCCTTGCTAATTTCAGCAGCTATTTTAAGCACATATAGATGGTTGATGACTTATTTCAAATTTGAATCCTTTAGAAACTATCATACCCAAGAAAGATACCCTGAAATTCCACAACAAATATCATTATTAATATTATTATTATAATGTCATTATTAGTACTATTTAATGTTCCAGTTTAACCTTGTTACTAATTCCAGTAAATGTAGGTCAAATAAAATAAAGTCTATTTGTACAGTGCTTCACTTTATATGAAGTAGAATGACACAACAGACTTAAAGCAGTGGTGTAACAGTATGGATGTACTGTATGTTTGAATACAGCTACAAGTCAGACAACAAGCAGCAGCACGGCTGGATTCAGCACACCACCTCACTACCTCACCACTTCCAGTGAGACAATAATAATAATAATAATAATAACCCTAATCCCGCCTAGGGCACCAAAGTGGCTAGAGCCGGCTTTAACCTATCATTCAGTGGCTATTTCTTTACATACTGTAGGTCAGCAATATCATATAAAAAGCTACCGTTCACAAAAAACTCTGATGAGAGCGCACGTCCGGGGTGTGTCAGATTTGATATGTGTGGCCAGTAAATGATTGAGTCTAATGAAAAACAGTTCTGTTCCAACAGATATTCATTGGGGAAAGACAGCACATCTAAACGGGGCGTGAAGATCCTCTCCCAGCGTAAGGCATTGTGAATTAATTCAGCCTCGATATCGATCTTATTTCCTACATACGAACAACCCATGTGTGTCTGCCAGCTTGCTTCAGGCTCGGCAGTAGGGAGGAGACAGGGTGGACTCAGGGTTTCTTAAAGAAAACCTGCCAGCGAGCAGGTTAGGTTCACAGAGTCAGTTGCCATGGTGATTGACTCAGAGTTTGACTTACCTCTCTGTCTGGAGCTGAAAACCCAGAGTTTCCCTCATTTCAGGGTTAACACACTCAGAGTTTCCACTAAACCCGCTTTCTGGAACACCCCCCTGGAGAGGGAGCTGGTGATCTGGATGCCTAAGAACTTGAAGCTGTTAACAATTTCAACAGGGGTGTTGTTTATGTCAACAGGTGGCTGAACAGTTTCATTTTTCTGAAGTCAGTGATGAGCTCTTTTGTTTTCTCAGCGTTAAAGGACAGATTGTTGTTGTGATCAAGTCCCGGACAATAAATTTTAACCCTCATGATGCTGATCATTTTTATGGAGTTGTTTGTAAAGTGAGCAGCAGTGGTGATCAGCTGCAGATGATCAGTTTGTGTCGACTTAATGCTGAAAATATGCAACAGATGGAGGATGTAACTACCACATTTTCCCTGTTAGTGTTTCAACTGATGAAATTCTGAAGAAGGCAAATATTATGTCAACATATTATATGTTTGTTGTTTTAGCTGTGGGAGAAAAAACCAAACAGCAAACTACGACAAAACCAGTGTTCAGACTGAAGTTTCACACACAGGACTCCTCTCTGGATCCGAATGACCCTGCTGTGATGGAGGACACCTTGAAGAAGGTAAATCATGTTTTCTAATTTGATTCAAAACCAATCAATTGACTCTAAAAGCAAATAAAAAATACAACTTTATTGATCCCCAGAGAGGAAATCCACATTGCAGCAGTACAAGAAACAGACTGAGGAGGAAACAGATAAAGAGCTATTTAAAATCATAAATACAGTAAAATAAGAAGATTTAATAAATGACATTCAGAAGCTATATACATGATATACATTACAATACTTTGGTCACATACAGGACATGACTTGAGCATTGTGCCAATCCATATGTGCAGAAGTAAAGAGTGTTAGTGCCACTCTGCAGGCCTTATTGATGTGTGACTAATGAAGAATCAACAGTCAGCAGAAACTTCACTATCTGCCACCAAATGCAGCAGGAAACTGTACAAATACAATCCAGCAATCTGAGAAAAGACAGAGAGTTTACAAGAGAAGACAAATCTACAACAGACCAACAGGTCGGCACCACCTTAGGAAAAACAAGTATATATGAAGCAGAGTGCTCCTAAAATAGAGCTTCCAGATGAGTCCAATATAAATAAGAATGCAGAATGTAATCTGTGTATGTGAGTGATGAGAATGATGAGGAGTTTTGTGTCTCAGCTCAAACAGAAGCTGAAGGACCAGGGGCTGGGTGACAACATCAAACTGAGCTGGAGGAAGCAGCCAGATGGAAAAGTCTTCCACAAGGAAGAGAAGAAGAAGAAGAAGACCAAAAAGGATGAGCTTTAAGGCTGAATTGTTGTGTTTGGTTTCATCAGAGAAAAGTGGATTTCTTTCCTTAAAGTCTTCATGTAATGGGTCAGAATAGATCTGCAACAATTAGCTGATTAATCCATCAGTCGCAACTATTTTGACAATTCATTTATCAGTTATCAGCTGATTCCAAGTTCTTAAATATAAGATTTGATGCTTTTCTTTGTCATATATGATCATAAATTTAATATCTTAGACTATTGGTCGATAAAACAAAGCATAAGAAACCATTTGTTAGGGCTGTTGGAAATTAGAACAGACTTTGTTATTATTTTCTGACATTTTTCAATGAAAATACTTTAAGAAGAAATAAGTGAAGATACTTAATAATCAGATTTGACTCAAGGAAAGTAAAAAAATCAGCTTTAATGTTTTGTGGAATCTTTAAAATATATTTACAAATGAGTGATATGGAAAATAATCATATGTGTTCTTCTCATGCTGTCACCTTATCAGGGATACAAACTTTAAGTAATTTCCCTAAAATTATTTATGTGAGTTTTTTATCTTACTGTTTCACCTTTAAGTTTAAATGCCAAATATTTGCTGGTTCCAGCTCCTCAGATATGAAATTGATCATTTTCTTTGTCATATATGATCATATATTTATTATCTTTGAGCTTTAGACTGTTGGTTGATTAAAACAAAACATAAGAATTGATCTGTTTGGGCTGTTGGAAACTATAACAGACAGTTTTCAGTATGTTCGGACAATTTATAAATCAGGTTAGATTAAAATAAATACACTTTATAATGTAAGATACTGTAAATTAAGACACTTAAAGATGAGATTTAACTGAAGGCAACTCCATTGAAAAAAAAACAGCTTTAAAAGAGATGAGCTTTGGTGTTTCTGATAATCTTTAAAATCTATTTTAACTCTCTTTCTTTATTTGAGAGTAATACTGCATCCAGAAAATGAGTTGTTGTCTCACTGTAATGTTTCAGAATATTTTAAAGAATTATGTGGAAATATGTATTTTTATCATGCTGTCACCTTATTAGGAAAAGTAAAGCAAATTAAGCTTAAATAATTCAAAGGTCCAGTGTGTAGGATTTAGAGGGATATATCATCAGAAATTGAATTGAATATAATAAGTATGTTTTCTGTAGTGTGTGATCACCTGAAAATAAGAATCACTGTGTTTTGTTACTTTAGAATGAGACATTTATATCTACTATTTGGAATAATATGCTTGTTACACATTAGTAAGTGTAATAAAGGAGCACTGTTTGGATTTAGGGACATTAGCAGTGATGGTTTCCGATTGCAACTAGCTGAAACTTCTACCATGTGCCAAGTGTGAACTTAGAATTCCTTCAGTGTTCATTGTTCAGGAGGTTTTTATCAGGAGCCAAATTATCTGCTGAGCTCTTTTCTTCTCCTAAACAAACAGACCAGCTGATTTAAACCGTTTCATGTTACAAGTCTGTGTTTTTACCATGCTGCTCAGCTTGTCTTGGAGAGGCAAACTACGGTGGCTGATGAGAAAAAGCGAATGACTATCTAGAGTCAGTGTTTGGTTTGACCGTTCTGGGCTACTGTAGAAACATGGCGGTGCAACATGGTGATCTCTGTAGACGAGGACCTGCTCCCTATGTAGATACAAACAGCTCATTCTGAGGAACAAGAACACGAGGATTCTGATTTTCAGCTGATTATACACTACAGAAAACATACTTATTATATTATATTTCATTTGTGCTGATTTATCCTCCTAAATCCTACACACTGGACCTTTAAGTTGGACTGTGCAATGTTATAGCATCACTAAAAGTGGCTTCCTTTATCCTCTTCTCCTGTCTCTTCTTCTTTGTCTGAATCAAAGCTACAAAGTACTAAAGTACAGGCACTGTACTGTGAAGCCATGGATTTCCATGTTATCATACTTTAGACTTGTACTTAGTGACCACACTGTATTCATTTATCAGCTGTAGTTACTGATTACTTTGCAGTTTAAGATTTTAAATTTAAAATGTTTGATGAGTTGAAATGATCCATTAGTAATCATTAATCACATCCAATAATACACTGTTTGATAAAAGGCTCTGAAAGGGTTTATTCTGCATAATGAGTTCTTAAACTTGTGATACTAAAGGACATTTTCTGATGACACTTGTGTTCATTTTTACTTCAGTCGTTATGAAAGCAAGACTTGTGTTTGTAATGTTGTATTTTCCCAGTGTGATGATGCTACTTTTGCTTCAATAAAGGTTTGAATACTGTTTGTGTTCCAGCTCTTGGTGTATTTCCAGGTCAAAACAGAAGAGATCTCCCGTGCAGTCTGATGCCTCGAACCAAGATAGAGGTTAACACTTTATAATAAGTACACACTATTAAGCATTAGTTAAGCATTAATAAATACTGAATTCATCATTTATAAAGCATGTTTCTGACATGAATACTCATTAGTATGTAGTTTATAAACACAGTCATAAATGTTTTACTCTTCATTAATAAGCTCATCTGTAACGTGCTTAATGATTGCATTTTCATACTTTATAAATGATGGATTCAGCATTTCTGAATTCAGTATTACATCACTTACAAAGCAGTACCTGATGATGCCTCACACCTATCATCCCAAAGACCCACTTCTGTCTTTTCCACCCACCAGCCATTCTTCCTCTCCCATACTGATGCAGAAACAAAACAACCAGCAGATGTAAACAGATACATTCTATTAACAATAACTTGTTGGACTCTATTTGACACTTATTTAAAGTCACCATTACCATAACATACCTTTGTTTTGTGCCGAAAATGGCTCTCATCGATCACAACAAACTCCCCTCTTCCACCAATCTGCTGGCCTGTACGCCTTCTCATCCTTTCAACTGCTGTGACACAGACCTCCCTTATTGTTTTGCCATTTTAGTGAGAGTTGTTGAACTGGCTGCAGTTGTGTCATCCATCATATCAATCTGTCGTAATCGTAGACCCTGAGGAAATCTTCAAAGGCCAATGGAACAAAAGGAATGGTTAT
This sequence comes from Epinephelus fuscoguttatus, assembly GCF_011397635.1. Taxonomy (NCBI): domain Eukaryota; kingdom Metazoa; phylum Chordata; class Actinopteri; order Perciformes; family Serranidae; genus Epinephelus; species Epinephelus fuscoguttatus. The sequence goes on along the minus strand of NC_064758.1, from coordinate 45,054,112 downwards.
GTGTCTCTTAAATCATTGACAAAACATGCTATGCATTATTTTGTATATTGCATGTTTTATGCAATTACACAGAGAACAGCAATATTGTGAGTCTATCATACATGTGTTTATGTCATTATTGTTATTACTTGCCCACCTGTAAATGAACTGCATCCAGTTACTGAGGGAGACCTTTGAATGACTGAAGATTGGCTTGTGCCTCACACATATTTGTTTTTCCTTTCCCATGTGTGCTGCTTGGCGACAGGTCCTGTTTAAAAACAACAGTAACATCAAATACTGTTTATTTAGGAAAGGGCTTCATGCAATACTATATGCTCCACCACTATCTCTCTCTCTCTCTCTCTCTCTCTCTCTCTCTCACACACACACACACACACACACACACACACACACACAGGTTTGGGTAGTAATGGTATATAGTGGCTTCCTATGTCACTATCTGCGCACACTAGTGTGAAGGGCTTGTACGCGTGCCAGTGTAGGCCCACAGGTGCTGGTGTCAGTCCGAACATTTGCTCTTCTTTGTGCTGATTTATTATGTACATCCAGGGCAAAGTATAGACTGTTTTACCCAATAACAACACGTTTCAATAATGACATACAAGGATAATCTGACCTGTGGCGTTACAGCCATGGCACGGTCAAAAACCGTACAGCTTCCCCAGCGTGCGCACCTGCGCTGATTAACCCACCTGACTGTATAGACAGCAAACCACAAGCCTGAACAGATACTGCCACCTACTGGCACAAATGTGCACAACACCACAAGCAAACAGAAAATGAACACTCTGGCTCCTACAGATGGTAAACAGTAAATTTAATCGAGATGACATCATCAGGTTACAAAACATAAGTAACTATAATCAGCTCAAAGTACATTTTAAAACATGTGTAATTAGACTGTAGTCAGTTACAAGGATTACTTGTTTGAATTGTGATTACATATATCTAAAATATGGACAGTTTAAAATGATAAAACTGTACAGTACAGCTGTAGACGTTCATGCCAGCATATTTTTGTGAGGGTAATTTGATTTGACCAATTCTAAATGCTGGATATGTTCTACTGTAGCCTATATATCAGTAACTTGCTCCTCTCAGGTTGCTAGCTTTTTAAATGGTGACTTTATTAATATATGTTGGGAATCAATGTTTGGTCCAAAAGGATTTAGATTAGATGACATGTTTTTTTGTTATCCAGTAGATAACATTACTAATTACATACACTGCATTGAATTTGTATTCAGTAACCTGATTACATCTCAAAGTAATCTGAGCCCAACCTGCACACAAATCAACACATATTGATACCAATACATTAAATAAAAGATACATAAATGCAGGTGACGTCCTCTGGAAGGTTGTTCCAGTGACAAGCCCCAACGACACTGAACGCAGCATCACAGTACTTTTTAGTTCTGCTCTGGGGAACATTTAGCGGACCAGAGGTGGAGGATCTGAGGGATCTGGAGGGAGTGTATCTGACCAACATGTCAGACAAACAGTCAGGAGACAGTCTATTAGGAGATTAAAATGATTTCCAAAATGAGCAGGAAGCTGATGAATGTGATCAAATTTGTCTCAGACCACGTGGTTTAAGTGATCAGCTCACAGTGTGTCTTGGTGGCTGTTTGTATTTCTTGCTGTCCACTTGTGATCGGATCACCTAAAACACATGTTGATACCAGTCTAAACCGGTGCAGTGTGGCAGTGAGTCCACGTGCAGCAGAGTGGAACGCGGCCGTCATTCATTTTATTTTTAAACCTATGATTTTCCTGCTGTGACGTGTCAGAAAGTCATCTGTGAAAAGGCCTGATGGGAACTGAACACGTCACCATGGCAGCTAAATTTATCTGTAAATTTATGTGTTTAAATTCAGAGCTCTGTGTTTGTCCCTAAAATGCATGCTGGGAGTTGTAGTTGACCTTTGTAGTTTTGATATTCATAGTCTTGGAGCTATGATCAAATATCTCCAACTTCCAACACCAAAGTCTCTGAGAACATGAACCAGCTCCATTTTTATGAATCACCCCCTCAGAGGCAGAGCTGTGGCATAACTCCCTTTATAGGGGCAGTTCTGTCAGACAGAAATGACAATGTGTACTTTAAAAATGACATTTAAGCTCTCTCAGTCTATACAGGTGCAGCAGAACTTGCAGGAGAGTGAAGGAGATGTCCTGAGAAGAGGTCTGATTAGTAATAAGTGAAAACACCTGTGGGTGTGTGACGTGTGTATGGCCTTTAAGAAAACACAACAAACACTGTTTTATATCCGTTACTTAATTTAAATGTAGTTAAAATGTCGGGGTTGCATCAAACTGTGACTGTTTCTGAACTGTGCCGTATCTCTTCAGAGCAGTGTGCACCTTTATTTTCCTCTTACAGCTGCAGTTTTCTTTGTGATATCTGCAGGTGTTGGTGCAGCGGGTGTAGTTCCAGCAGACCACCAGCAGAGGCCGCCCTGCTTCAGCTCATGTCAGAGTGATGACGCAGTTCACTGTCAGATTCCTCAGGTCAGATGTAGAAGAACAACAGGAGGCTCAGCAGAGTTCAGTGTTTCACTGCAGCATGAAAACAGATTCAGACATAGATGGTTATTGTGACGCTACATCACGGATCCGAGTCGGTCCAGGCGCCTTTAATGTGGCTGCTGATGCTTTTCTCTGCACAGCTGACAAGCATTAGCTGTAAATAAGTCCCATCGTCCTCCACAAAACATCACCATGGTGACAAGGCCAAGAGCTGAGAGATCAGCTGCCGTAGAAACACCAGTTGCCATAGCAACGGTCACGGAGCAAGACTGAAGAGCCAACATGGCTGTCAGTGGAAAGTGTTCAGTCCAAACTCTGAGTGCCTGTCAGTCACTGTGCATGCTGACAAAATAGAACAATAAGTGCAGACGTGGTTCAGGAACGTAAAAGTCGTTATAAATTCATTTTACACTTTAAGAACTACAGATAAAAGCCTGAACACTGAAGGACCTGCCCCTTTAACTCTGCATCTGCTGTCTGACCAAAGGAAACTCAGTTTTCTAGTTACGTCAGTAAATATCTCCACAAATTGAAGAGGTACATTTTCAGCCCTCAGTATCCCACAACTGCCTGTTAATGGTGAGCCACAAGTAGGCTGTAATAACAGTAGGCTGTGTAAGTGATAACAGTTGATCCAATATTTAAGTTTCCACCCACATGCAGCACAGATATTAACCAAACTCTGCCAAAAACAGAAACATCTCTTCCTGTTATTTGCATCCAGGGTGTCTGCAGGTCCTTAAAAATCTTCAAATGTCTTGAATTCAATTTATAATTATCAGGACTTAAAAATCATTAAAAGCCTAAAATTTTAATTTGTGAGGTTTTAACTGCCGCAAACATTGGATCTAATTTCATTTATCCATCTTTAATTTAATTTTGTTAAACTGGGTCAAGCTCTTCCAGGTGGAAGTCCACGTCTGATGATACAAATCTTTAATCCTAATGCTGTCTTTTTACTTTATACTTTTACCCATCTGTTGGCAAACTGTAGACGAGCTCACTCTAAACATGAAACCAGCCACTGCACGACACATACCACATATATACCACTCAGCTTTAATCTCACATGCAATGTTTGATTAAGCAAAAGATGATTGTCCAGAAATAAATATGGTTAAATATGGTTTAAAATGTTCTTGTCGAGGTCTTTGAAAGCATCAGATTTAAATGTCTGATGCTCGTAGACACTCTGGAATATTATACTAAACAAAAATGTAAATGCAGCTCTTTTATTTTTGCTCCCAGTTAGCGTTAAAGATCTGACACCGTGTCTGAACTCGATGCGAGCGTCAAATTATGGCGCTGCATGGGGCGCTCTCTGTTCACACTGGATCTGTTTAATATTGAACTCCGTCACGCCATGTAAACAAACCACTCCCCCTGCAGCTGTGGTCTCAGAGTAACCACTGAAAAGATGAGTGAGCACTTCCACAACATCACAGGTAACTTATAGCTACCATTGTTGTAGCTTCCATTCTGCATCATACCTCCATCTCACTCTGTGAAACAAGCTAGCCTGCCAGCATCCCACACAGTTCTTACAAGGAACGTTCATCTTCCTGACGATGTCCCTCCAGCCAGACGCCAACTTATTGAGGTTTTTGTAGTGAAATAAAGAGGCATCATGGAGGTAACTTCTCATTAAACCTTGTGAATCACCTGTTTCTCCTCCACTGTGGCGTATCCAACGCAAGCGACAGACTGAAAATAGAAACGGTGCATCTGAAAAGTGCAGCTCAAAGTGGCGCGCTGCAGTCCAGTAGAAAACAGTGAAATCAAACTGATGCAGTCACTGGCACTCGCTTGCGTTGTATCCGGTCAGGACATGGTGTAAGGCCTTTTTTGCACCTAATAAATGTATTTCTCTCAAATTTCGGTGACAAATTTGGTGAAATCTGTGTTCATTGAATCATTTCACTACAATATGATGTCTCCAGTGTCGTTTCTGTGAATTTGGCAGTACATCCAACTGGCCTCATAACCACTGACCACATGTAGCCACGCCAGCTCAGGACCTCTTCACCTGCAAGATCACCTGAGAGCAGCCACCCAAACAGCTGATGCAACACTTGCTTTGAACAGTTGAAAAATTTCTGCACAAACTATTCTCTTCTGCGTGCTCATCATCCACACCAGGGTCCGGTTGGATGTACTGCCAAATTCAGGAAAACGACACTGGAGATGTCTTCTGGTCGTGAAATTAACATTCAGTTCACGGTCAGCAGCTCTGATGGACGTTCCTGCAGTCAGCATGCCGATGACACGCTCCATCTGTGTCACTGTGTTGTGATCACATGTCACGTTTTAGAGCGTCCTTTCATTGTGACCATCCGAGACACACCTGTGTAGTAATGATGCTGTTTAATCAGCCACACCTGTCGGACGGATAGATTATCTCAGAAAAGGAGACGTGCTCACTGACACCGACTAACTAATCTGTGACCAACATTTGAGAGAAATAAATCTACTGAGTGCATCAACAAGTCTGAGATCTTTAACGTAAACCTTTGAAAAATGAAGTTTTTGTCCAGTGTGATACACACTGATCAGCTGCCACATTTGAACCACTCACAGCTGAAGTGAATAACACGGATCATCTTGTTACAATACAGCGTTATGCTGAGGAACCTTTGGTCCTGCCGTTTACCTGGATGCTACCTGACGCACTCCACCCACCAAAATCCTGTTACTAAAAGAACTGTGGAAATATGCTGGAGGTGTAACATTTGTATTTAATGCGAGGAAGGCGACAGTGTCCTCAGCGCTCCACACTTTATCCACTCAACAACACACACATCAGCTTCCTCCTTTGTTTCCTCTGTTTTTATGTCCAAAGAAAAAAATGCACGTAACAACAGGTGGATTAAATAACAGTGAGTCAGCAGGCACAAACTGTCACAGCTAAATGGAATTCAGCCATCATTCATTTTATTATGTGCCTTTTTTTTCTGCTGTGGTGAGTCAGCGGCTGTTTGAAGGCCGCGGCCCCGCGCTAAACAAAGTCAATATTTGACTTCGCTGGTGGATGAGCACCATCATCTCTGCTCTCCTCTGAGGAGGATGACTCAGGACAGACGCTGTGTGGCTGTTAGTCGTGTCCGTTAAAGGACCCAGACTCTGAACCAGGAGGCGGCGTTTGTGTCTGTTTTCCCATCATGCTTTGATTCTCCAAAGCTGCATTAGGACAGATTTTCACACCCAGCTGTCCTCACACTCTGAATGTATGAACTCAGCAGAGCGTCTCGTCCCCACTGACTGCACAGTGTGGCTGTGTCTCCACATGTCAGCGCTGAGATGATCAATACTTCATCTATGGTTTAAATAATCAGTATATTGATTCAGCAGCTCAGTGTTCAAACGCACAGATTTATATTCTGTAGCTTTAATTTGTGCTGGAGGAAAATCATTTCAGTTCACTCATATTTTTGTATTTTGTCAAAATAATTTAAAACAAAAATTAATTAAATTATTTTTATAATTAGGAGGTTCATAATTTCCAAACAACTTCCTGTAAAGTTTCCAATTACAGACACTTGTTATACTTCCAATCAATAATCCAAATTGATGTCTTGCGTAATCTAAAGAGTCTTTCCTTTAAGGACACCTGTATTTTCCCCGTACTTTGTACCAAATTGCATTTTTCTTTCTTTCAGGAAAATACCTACAAAATTGTTTCTTAAAAAAACTGATTGTTAACTCATCATGTGCTGCTGATGTCACAGAAATCTCCTGAGATTATTTTAAATTTAAAGACTAAATGAAATTTGCTATATGTAACTGTATCATTTCAGCATCGTGGTTATAACTTTAGCACAACACAGTTTTGTGAAGTCAGTTACTGTTTAAATATGTGACTGATGTGAAAGTCACTTCATTATAAGTAACTATATTTTGGCATAAATTAAAATTAAAGGGCCACTTCACCATTTTTTACATCAACTTCAGTGTATTCTTTATGGGACGGGTTAGTATTCAGTCTCCTCAGAATGTCGCAGGCTGTTTTTGGGATTGTTCTGGCCTGAGTCACCTGATTTCACAGAATCTATTCTAAAATACTGAGATGCATGTTGTGAAGTTTGTAGGTGTTTTTTTTTTTTTAAATGAAATTACACGGGCAAGTGAAATTGCAAAAACAGTTGTGATCCCGTCTCAAATTCTGAGCTTTTTATTACGAGCACTCAGTGTTTCCCACAGAATTAGAATCTCTATTTTAAATATCCCATTGAGAGAGACTCTCACTGCAGCCTGTTCTATTTTGTTCTGAAAATGAAACAGACCAAGGGTCTAGGTACCATGTCTGAAGGGTTACTGTTGGTTCCAAAGGGACTGGACTGAAAGGGTTTGGTGGAGACGGGGCTTTAGTGTTGGGTAATGTTAGTCGCTAACAGTTACACCTGGGCCACACCGACTGTGTGAGCAGCGCGTGACAGCTACCTCGCTGAACTGATGTACCTGCAGTGTTCACACAGACAGTGTTGCTGCTGCAGAGCTGCCTGCTGCTGTACCTTCTGTGTTTCCACAATCTAAAGCCATAAGTCTTCTCACTTATGGAGCCGTGCAGATGCTGCATTGTCAGTAACACAATCCTGCAAACATTTCACAGTAAAAAGCCTCGTGTTAACAAAGTGAACAGATTCTGTCCACATAAATGTTGTTGGAGGGCTTTTAGTTTGAAACGGAAATAGGAGAAGATAAAAATGTGGAAAAATGGCTGAGCCACGCCTGAGCAGCGCTGCTTACACCAGCAGTGTGACCCAGGCGTCAGGGCAACCTCTGTTTGTGTGTGTGACTCTGTCCCAGGCGCAGCAGCAGTCTCATGATCAACAGAGAAAGAGAAATCACTCCGCTGCATGCAGCTCCACAATAAAACGGCATTTCATCCGTTTTATTTGTGTTAAAGTTGCGGTGATTCAGCGTCCTGGACGGACTGAGTAGTAGATGTTATCAAATCTGATGTGATGATGTCATAATGATGTCATCAGTGTTACTTGGTTTAAACTTGGAGACAACCATTTCACAACAGAAAGGCTGCGTTTCAAGTCGTAGTTGTGTACCGAACAGGGAGGGTCTAATGAATGACACCATCCAGCTGCATTATGGGAAATGTAGGAACCAGTGTTTACTGAGCTTGACTCATACGACAGAGTAAAATGAAGGTATGTCCCCCAGCGCTGTGAAAGTGATGCAGCACAGAAAATCACAGAAAGCTGAAGTCACAACACAGATGTTTAAATGTTCACAGTTTACTGACATTAAGTTCTGAGTGATGAGATCCATCAAACCTTCGTCACAGTTCTCTCACACAGTTTCATGTACATCAGTGAGGTCACAGGGTGCATGGAAACACGACGAGGAATACAAAAACCCATGCTGTCGAGTCAAAGCAGTCGCACAACCCTTCCTGTCTCATCGTGAGCTCATCACACACACTCACACACACGCACACACACACACACTGACGCCCCTCCTGACATCATATAGACACAAACCTGAGCACAAGACGTTGTACAGAAGGACACAGTCCCTCAGAGCTGACCGACAACAGACTGCAGGCCAGCAGTATGGCAACTAGACCTCTGATTATTGCACACAGCCCCAAAAGGAACACAAACAGTCCAAACCACAGATTCAGGACCAGATTCACAAAACCTGAAGAGCATAATCTCAAGTGCCTGAAAGTTTTCACAATATTTAACCTAAAAAAAAAAAAAGTTTCTTAAAAAAAAAAAAAACTGTTTTCTTTTATAGTTTGTAATGTTGATCTTTGAGACAAAAACATTTTAAGTCTTGAAATCAGAGTTAGGTTTTAATAGTTTTGCCCTCAGATAAGCTCACACCCTCCCAGATGAACTCTTCACAGGAGTCGTTTTACGTTTCAGGAAATATACTGATTCACTTTTCCTCCGAGAATGAGACAAGAAGATGGATATTCATCTCATGTCTGTGTTTAATACAGAGCATGGTTAGCTTACCTTAACAAAAAGACTGGAGACTAGACGTTAGGGCTGTCAGCGAATATTCTAAATTCGAATTTAAATTTGAATTTGAAAAAAAAAATGGACCTTCGAATGTGAAAATTGATATTCGATTGTGGAGGGGAAAAAACACACCACCACAGCTGCCCTCTTTGTGAGTGGGCGTTGGCCTGGGCCGCTGCACTGAACGCACTGGCGCAGCCGGTGTGGATGACACAGTCAGTTAACATGGGCGCCGAAAGGAAACTGGCTTCGCTTCGAGGCGCTTCGAGGCTATTCGCAGCGCTTCCGCGGGCGGTGTGGCCTGAGGGTGAGAGGGGGGGTGAGCGAGAGGTCCGCGGTCGTTTATAACGTAATGTTATAGATAATGTGTTTTAATGTGTAGGTATGTAAATGTTTTCAAAGACGTTTATGTTGAAATAAAAATACCTACAAGTAGTTATGTTTCCTTGTATTAGTTTGCCCTCTTGTGGACATAATGCGGGAAAAAAAAAATTCGAATGGTTCGAACCTATGAGTTATTTTAGAAGGAATGTTTGAACGTCATTTTTGAGCAATTTTGACAGCCCTACTAAACGTTGCCAAATTTTTACCTACCAACATCTCTAAAGCTCACTAATCAAAACACTGTATCTCATCTGTTTAATCTGTACACACACACACCAGCTTGTTGGACAACAGTCGGGGTAGTGACGGGGCTCTTTATGTTTCCCTATTTTGTGCCTCCTCGTCTCCTCTCCTCCGTCCTCCTGGCTGTGACCTGGAAATCGATGTCATCTTGATGGATGTCTCGATTCCTTGAGGAGGGAGGAGCTATGAGAGAGGATGCACACGTGTAACCTTTGCGGCGTCTTTTCGACACCTGTGACGTATAAAAGAGGCGTGACACACGGCTGATGATGCAGCTGTGCACATCATTTTTAATTGACATGACGGCTTCGACGCACGAGTGTCTCATTTGTTAAATGCCTGTTGCCTCAGCTCCTCTCCCCTTGCGACTCTTCCTTTGCCTCCTCTGCTCACATCTCAGATGGGACGAGGAGAGGAACTAAGGGAAGGAGTCAAAGCTGTACAAGCTGAGTAATGAGAAGAAGAAACTATGTGCAGCTTCCTGAAGAACTTGTAGTCACAGTGAGGTTGCCAGGTTTGGCACCATCCTGTCTGTACAGAAGCCAAAACTAAAACCTGCGTTTACCAACCGTATCTGGCAACCTGCGCTGTAGCCGCTGACACAGAGGTGCTGGGTGGAAGGATACACTACTGTTTAAAGAAATAGTCCCACCTCAAAACCACAACTTGTCATTTTCCATGGCAGTTTGTGAATATTAAAAAACAAGATTTGAAATTATCACTGCACTTTAGAGGTGCTGGAAGGTGTAAGCTACGCTAACCATGTCCGGGCCCCAGCTCTGTTCTTAACACACTGGCTCTCTAAAAGACAGACAGTAAAATAATTTACCAAAAATCTTCAAGTCAAAGTAAAAAACAAAAACACTTGGCAACATCTCCAGACATTTTTAAGATACCACAGTCCTGAAATTTCTTCTGAAAGCATTTCCCTTGTAAGCATACCTCTCAGTGTGGAGGGAGTTTAAAGAGAGACTTTAGTTTGACCTCAGATGGACAGATGAAACCAGCTTAGATAAGTCGTTAGCTAGCTGCATGCTTCACAGGATTAGTTATATTTTTCAAACCAGTTGTTTTTCCGTTTAAATTAAATCAATTAAGTAAACATGCACAAAGGCCCTGTTTCTATCTTAGACTGTGTATAAAGATGGACGACCTGACAGCTCCCCAAAAGTGAAGCCGAAACATCTGGATCGCCCCCTGCTGTCTGGCTGCAGTACAGGTCATAAACCCCGCCCCCTCCATGTTAGTGGATGGGACAATGGTCAAACTAATTTTTTCCCAAAGATGGTTTCTGTCATCTTAGATGTCTTTGCTTTTCTGATACATTTGGTTTTCATTAGTTATTTGATGCTATAATAAGGGTGTTCATGATTGGTTGGACGGGTGTTTGGGCGGGAACTTGATACCACAGAGATCACTACTGCACAGACTCTGGCTCCAAATGACATCACCAGTGCAAGATGGCAGTGGTCGTATCCAGGATATTTTAGCTTCATTTTTGTACAGTGGGAGGAAGTGGTGACGTGCTGTTCACGTTTATATACAGTCCATGGTGTATACCTGGTATGATCATGCATCTTGGGTGGTCTACTCACAAGTGGACAGCACTAAATACAAGTGTAAACGACCCCTTGCTGAGGTGGTCAAGGAAGCATTTGGCCACATATCTTTTGTGGTGTAAACGCCAATGTGGCTGCCAAGGATGTGGCGGTTGTTTTGGTGAGGGCGTGTTCATGCTCTATAACCTGTCCACTGTGCAACCAGTTGGACAAAATGTTGCGTGACCATCCATGGCTTTGTCCTGTGGAGGGAGACATGTTGGATTCTGCTGACAGTGATACCTCCAGCTGTACGGACACAACCGTTAACGTGGACATAATAACTGTGTTTCTTGGGCAGTAACGAAATCTTAATTGGTCAGCTGGAGACACATGATAGACACAGGTGTAAACGGCGATGTGTCTCGAATGTCCACTTGATCACAGAAATGCATGTCAACACCAGGTGTAAACAGACCCAGTCATGTGGCTCCGTCCACTTTTTAATTAACAAATTAGACTGTGTGTAGCTTCAGAGCAGCAGTTCCCAACTGGTGGGTCGTGGGTCCATCCTGATTGGACCGCATGTGACTCGCAAACATGTCAAGTTTGTAAAAAACACACTTTATTTCGAGGTACGGTGAATTTCCTGCGCAGAGCTTTTATTTTGAAGTGCTGTTTTCTGCTGTAGAGTTAGTGACCAATGGAGACTGCAAACTAGCTCAAGGACATGTCCAATCTGTGTGGACCTTGAATTAATGACTGAGGGGAAATCTGGACTCTGTGGCTGCACCAGTTGGGAACCACTGCTTTAGAGCATCTCTTCCTCTGAGATATGTCTGTCAAAATAAAAGCACAGTCTGTCAAAAATAAACATACAGGACAATGACTTAAGCACTTCTGACACTTTAGGCAATCCTTGAAATGCTTGTTCTGTGCTAATCAGGAGTTAGCATGCTAGGTTTAGACTGTAATAATAAAGCTTGTTTATGCTAACAGTTGATTGTACACTAACATCAACGTACGTACACTAGCATAGCAGGATGTTGGTGAACAGCAGACGTAATCTACTGAAGGCAAAATAAAGGATAAAGTATATATATAAAACTAATATGATTATAAAATATACTTTAACATCATACAGTGAGAGCTGTTCTAGATTGTCCACAAACCAAAGTTACACAATATCTTTGGCTAAACACTACTAATGATTCAGTATCAAACTTTATATTCTCTCACTTGCATGACCCCCCTCCCCCACACACACACTCACACACATGCACACACATATAGTTTAGAAAAAAAAAATATAGCCTCATTTGACGAGTCCCACTTCATGACCTGAAAACTGTCCTCAGGATTTCATCATTTCCTCTGAACGTTGACAGAATATGAAAATAAATGGACATTTTCTTATTTTTAACAAAATTGCATTGAACAGTTTGATTATATAACACATTATTACATCATAACATTGAACCCTGATAAACATTTCTCACCCATAGTGGCTCGTAGCGTGTATGTGATTTGTCACCAGTGTAATCACACTAACAGTTAATGAGACTGACGGACTCCTGTTGCTGTGGTCCGGTACTGCGTCACTCCTCACATACAGAATCAGGTGATTTCAAAGAATCTGATGTTGTTTTTTTTGTTAAATAAAAACATCCCGAATTTCAGCATTGGCGATATGACAAGCTGGATAAGCTGAAAAAATTTTAGCATTTGGTTGAATTTGCTGCTGATGTTTCATTTTGAAACTAAACACACAGTTACGTGCAGAGTCTCGTTCATACGCCACGTCATAGTATAGCATGTCGTCCACTGAAAGGGAAGGGAAGGGAATAGTTTGACATTTTGTGAATAACGCTTTTTGCTTCTTTAAATGACAAGATCGATACCGCTCTCATATCTGTCCATTAAATAGGTCAAAATAGGTCATTGCACATTAATAGACCCAAATAGGGCCAGTGTCACGATGACATCATGTTATCACCTGGAGGTGCAGCTGCCCCTCCCCCACAGGGCTGTAGGCTCCATAGGAGTGTTAAAATGTGTTTGTCTTGTTGTGTTATTGGGAGCCAGAATAGAAGGAGTCATGGCTCAAAACCAGCCGCCACTGCCCGTCAACAAAAACAAAGACAACTATGGTTAAATGTGATAAGACCAAAGGACTGGACGGAGGCCATCATCAAAAATGCTCACATGTGCAGCGCACACTTCATATCAGGTTAGGGAAAAAGTATTTCCTGTTGTAGGGATGAATAAGGTTATGTGTATTAAGGGTTATCATGTCCACCTCATCAGAAACTGGGGAGGGATTAAGAGGAAGATTGGATTTCTCTGCAACGCTAACTGTTTAGCACATTAGCTAACGTTAGCTTCCATAGCAAAACAAACAAGTGTGGTCCTCCTTTGTAAGATTGGCTTCCTGTGACATCATCCATCCACTGAGTGAGAGCATACGGGTCGGCCAGTCTGGTCCCGTTGGTCAGTGTTTACTTCTTCAAGTAACACTGGCGGTCCCGGAGAGTGAGTGACCTGACATGGTGCGTTGGTAAATTCAGTCTGATGCTCTGCACTAAAATGAGAGCCCTGTTGGTGGAAGAAACGCAGCGTTATATTTCTACATGAATGAACCAACGGTTAAGTTAATCACACGTTCACTCCGCTCGGCGCTCTGCTGCTCCGTCTCCACAGACAGAGTGTCCAGAGTGCGCTCTGCCACTCTGAGAGTGCGCTGCTCTGGATAACCCAACGCTACATTCAGACAGCGCTCCCAATTTATCAACGCTCCAGTTTGTGTCAGAGTGCGCTCCCACACTCACAATGAGTGTTTCTGAATGCACCACTCACATCATCTTCCTCCATCGTCTAAAACAAGACAACACAGCTTGTTAGCTAGTGCTAGCTAATGTCTGTGGAGAACTGTTTTGCCTCCAGCTAAGCCCCGCCCACCACAAAACATCTGTTATTAAGAGTAAAAGGGGCTATAGAAGCATTAACACTTGGCTTAGATTCTATGGATTTAAAAAAAGATCCCTAACAAAACATTTGAATGTAATGAGAGCCTTCAGCGCTGTATATCCAGGTCTCTTTATACATCCATGGTCTGATGGCTGAAGCTTCATATTTAACAGACATTTGAGTCTTCTCATCTCTCAGCAAGAAAGTGAATAACCGTCCTCCCCAGAATGTCAAACTATTCCTACAAAGATAATTTATAGTGATTTCTGATTTATGACAGAACAGGCCAACCTTCATTATTTAAACAGAAGGATAAGTCCTCTTCAGACGGCTACAATCACCAGACGTAGCAGAATGCTAGGAACCAAACAAAAGTCTTCCAAAATAGAAACCCAGTTGCACACAGTGCTGCACGGAGACTTACAGTATGAGCCCTCTCTATAGCGTCTCATTTATTTACACTGCAAGTCTGTGTGAGATTAAAAACGGTAAACCACCCAGGAAAAACTGGTGAAAGTGGAGACTGGAAAAGAAAAGAGTGTGGATTTAGAGGCTGTTTGATCATAAAGGTGCCGACAACAAGCTCACAGTGAGCACAGCCTCCGCTTAGTTTTGTAATTTCAGAGGGTCGACCTTGATGTTTTATGGCACAGAGACAGAAACAAAGGCAGTAAAACCAGAAAAGGAGATGGAGACACTTTTCCACAAGGCAACACAACCGATCGTGTGATATTTCAGATGCGTCACAGGCAGTCTGATGTGTGAAGAGTACGACCAGTCCTAGTGAGTCTGTAAACGCTGCAGAGAAGCTCATGCACCCCTTTAGTGTCCCTCTACCTGTAGAAACTCTTCACTGGATTAGAGTTTTTCTTTCAGACAATGGTGTTGGTTTAAATTCAGTTCAGATTAAATCAGTTCCTCCTGATTGTCGTTCATTTCAACCTTTTCTCTGGATAGCTGATGGTAATTTTCCTCCTGAGCCGCAGTAAGAGTTTTGGCCACGTTCTCTCGTTGTTCTTGATCCATATAAAAAGACACTTCCAGGATCTGACACATCAACAAGAAAGTTGAACTTCCTCTCAGACAGTAAATGACAGATCCAGATTCACTACGACTGCAGAGTCCAATGTAACTGTATTTTTGAAATTGAAATTTTTGAAAGAGATTCATGACGCTCAAATTGTTGTCTCATTGTCCACAAGGGGGACTTTAAGTTAATTTTCTCCATTTCAGAGTATTTAAGGGCCTAAAGCTATGTTTTTATTTTAACATTGCATAGATTGTTGCAAATATGATGCCCCTACCGCTGTCTTAGAGGCTGTCCTGGTACCAACCTCATCAGGCAGGTGGCTGATGTTGGAGGGTCGTTGGCTTGATTAAGCTCACCTGGACCTTTCAGACTGTAAAAGCGGCTCCATTGGTGCTTCTTAAAGTCAAGGAAGGATCCTTAAACAGCTTTCAAGGTCACTGAATACCACTGAAGGACTGTTCCATTGACAAGGATCCTTTGAATTCTACCAATAAACGAAACCTTCCTTAAGAGGATTTCAAGGATGCATGTATGTATCCTCAGCAGGCATGAAGTACCCACAGTTCTAATCTGTGTTCACTGAATGCTTTAGGAAGGAGTCTTGCCTAGTCTCTGTAGGACCCGACTTGGGAGGACCCGTCCTACCAAGGAAGCATCCTTGACTTTGAGGAGCACCACATGTTTACTTGCTTTCTCCTGTCCTACAACACACATCCACCCTGCATCACTGCTTTTTAGTTTTGCACCTTTGACACCTCCAGGACACACTTGGCACACGGCCATTAGGCTGTTCTCATAAACTGTAAGTTTTCCTATGAAAAGCAATGCAACCAAATTTGCACATATCTCATTGTTTTTTTGAAATGCTGCGATCACAAGACTAATGCACAGACGGGAGTAAACAAGGAAGCAGCCCCAACTAGCCTTGTAAGGAGGCAGGTTGGGGTGGTGCATGGGTCACAAAACTGTAAACTTTTCCCCTGGACTGTACCCTGGAGACACGTGCAGAACCGTGTGAACTCTGAGTCACTTTAAAGGAACATCCTCACTTTGTTTCTTTCCCTAAACCTCACCACAATTACTTTACTTGCCCAAACTTGACCTCCGTAACTTTACATTAATTACATAACTTTATGTTCAGGACATATATGGGACGCAAATTTGTAAGATATCATTCGAATCATTCTACGATGAAACATTGCATGCATGCATGGCTCTCATTACTGACTGCACACTCCCTTGTTCATTTGAGTTAATGTTAGTCTAACAGATCATGTTTGTTTTGAGTGGGCTAAATCTCTTGTGGACTCCCTCCTTGTCACTTCCATTTAGCCATTTGTGACACAATGCAGCACGAAAAGGACACTAGTTGACAAACCCACTGACGGATTACACCAGGTCTGCAGCTCTACACAGCTTCTGGCATCTTTTAGCTCATTGTTTTGTTTCTACAACTTCACAGTCACTACATTTACATGCACAAAATATTCTGTTTTTGGCCTTAATCCGAAAAAGACAGAATTTGTACTAAGCTGTTTACATCGCTCATGAAAATGAATATTCCAATTAACGTGTCCTAACATTTATCAAGTCAAAATACAGAACAGTGGAATGGCTGGAGCTGCTTACCAGTTAGTGTCTTTTGATCAAAATAAGATTTTTTTCACAGTTTTCCATCAGTGCTGGACTTGTTGGACAGTGTGAGCTCAGCCTTCTACTGTCATTCCCTAAACCACCTTCTTAAAAAGGTCGGTGTTGTGATATTTGTGCATATCCAAAAACCAGTTGGTACCAAAGTCTTTCACAATGTTTAAACACAGGTGTGTTTCTGCTTCTGGCCAGAAATGTGGAGTTTTCTTTTGGGCATGCTTCTCTATGAACTCTGTGAACTGTTGGCAAGTTGGTTTGTGTACAACACACAGAGCCGACTGTAAACAAGACGCCATGTTTCATAAACGGCGGTAAAACCCCAGTTAAGATGCATATTCTGAATGTCCTGTATACACGTCCAAATAATGCTGTTAAAACCTGAAAACTTCTTATATTTGTGTTTCTCTCATGTCTTAATCGGAAAATGCAAAATTTGGAAAAACACCTAAATGTCTAAATGGAATAAGCTGTTTAGTAAATTCAGAATATGGTATATTCAGAATACCAGGGGAATATTAGTGTGCATGTAAATGTACCCACTGACCATTTGGTTGATTCCCTCACACTCTCACCAGCCTGTTGACATAGACATGCCCCTGGATTAAGTCCTAAATCCTGGAAATGAGTTAGCATTTTAGCACTTCTGGTTCCCCCATCTCGAAGTCAGTGGGTTTTTTTTAAGGAGTTTTTGTTGAATGCCTGAAATGAGGTCTGTGGTTCGCACAAGCTGAAGAGACTCATGTTTTGTTCTACAACATAAAATACACCAGTCAATTGACCCCACCTTAGTTACTGTTGCCATGTCCGTCAGCTTTCACTCCTAGCATAAGAAATATGGAGTTTTCAGCGATATCAGTGAGAGATATTCCAAAGGAAATAACATCAAATTTCTGGAAAAACTGTTCAGAGATATCAGAGAGAAGACGACAGAAAGGTCTTCAATTTGCATGTGAGAGCTACGTTCACAATATCATCTGCTGGCAGTATAAACCATGAGAACATTAAAATAGAGGGAGCAGCTCACCAGTCGCAATGCAAGCGTCAGGCACCCCACGTCTTGACACTTCACGTGAAGGACAAAGAATGTTCTTGTACAGCAGGGTAAGACAATATATGGTTTAAATTTAAGTTAATGTTGAGTTATGTTCCCTCCTTGGGCAGACAAAGGGAGAGCAGCTAGCACACAAAGCTAGCATTAGCTAACGTTAGTTAGCATCTTTGAACAAACATAGGTGTTTTTATTGATCTTTGCTGGATTCAGCTGTTCGTGTGGTCTTCCACACTGTTTTAGCCATATCTTCCTTGGGTCTTGGGCTTGGGGAAGGGGAAAAATTCAACACCACCTTTGACACTTTTTGGGTATCAGGTGTTGGACTTGAAGGTAACGTTACCGTACGCACGCCGCTTTGGCATATTAGCTTCTGCTGAAAGCTTGACGGACCTCCCAGTTGCTACACACGGTTGCTAACGTAGGATTGGACAGTGACTGATTAAGGGAGAGGCTTAGCGAAGGGTCAATTCCCCATTGTGAATTTTTAAGATTTTATGTGTCTTTAAAAAGGCAGTTGCTAACAAGTGGCTACATGAGACCACAGAACATCAACGCGCCGCACCGAACATGGCTTTACACTCTTGTTAGTGTAGTGGTTTAGGGTCATGTGACTGCAGTGTAGTTTGTTTATAGCCTAACGTTAGCATTTACCTTCTGGTGATTGCATTTAGGCTTCAGTAATCATTAAAGTGGTGTTCGTTTGTGGAGATTATCTTGCTGAACGAAATGTGTATCATAAATGTTTGTTTGCCACAGAGATTCATTTTTGCAATAATCCAAAATCCAACTGAAAAATTCCATAGGCTTTTTGATGAGGGAACCAGTGTGCTGCTCATGTCTCCATTGGCATACAGAAAAATGCCATCCCTGGGGAACTCCATATACAAAAGTTTCTCATCCTGTATGTTGTTAATTAAATGCTTCTGGTTGCCTCACTTTTTAGTTTCTGGTCATTCTTGAAAAAATATCTAGATTTCAGTTCTCAAAGTAATTACTTGAGCTAATGAGCAGTTAGCAAACAACCCAACCCTCGGAGCATGTAAGTAGACTTTTGTTTTGTGACTTTGGAGGCTGTGCACTGTTGGAGTCAGCTGAAGGACTGACAATAAACACGGTGTCTTTATGAACATCTACCATCTTCTTGTTTCCACCAAGACTGTGAATGGCTGCGACTGTCTGTGTGTGCAAACTCTTCCTTTGAAAACATCCTAGATTCACTACAAACACTTACAGGGTAGTGTTGTTAAGCGAGCTTGTGGATTGTGTGTGTTCTTGACACAGCTCAGAATGATGTGAATTATATGTAATTGATAGATGCGTCACCATTGCCTCTGTCGGGACAATTTCACAAGGCTGTCTTTCTGATTTGGTCATTTCAGTGTGGACACCATGCGAGCCTGTAATGAATCTGGGCCTGAGTGTTGGATCAGTCAGCAGTAACCAGCAGTGGTTCTGTGTGTCAGAGGTCGGCCCAGTCAGACAGTAGTAACTGACAACAGAGGGCTGGGACAAAGCTGATTGTCGCTCTCCACTCGTGTCCCATGAGTTAGCAGCTCCTCCACAGTTGTCCAATCATCGAGCAGTTTGCTGTTCCTCAGGCGGTTCTGCTTCATGTGGCTCAGCTCCAGCACTGTCTGAGACGACAGCGACCCCTGAAGTCCTCCGGCCTGCTCATCCCCTCCTCCTCTCCTCTCTCTGTGTTGACGCGATATCGCCAGGTGGCGCCTCCGTTCAGTCCGGTTCCAGTAACGCCCCGCCCAGCGGCCATCCTCTCCTTCCTCCTCACCTTCTCTTTCCCCCTCTCCGCGCACCTCTTCGTCTGTTGTGACCTCACTGCGCTCCCTGGCCAATCGGTAAGCTCGGGCTCTGAGCAGCTGGTTCCTGACTGACTTCTGATTGGATAGTCTGGAGCGAGGAGAGGGTGGAGAGTGGGGGTTATGTTGTGGGGCGCCCAGTGTGCTGTAGAAAGAAACAGAGGGTACTTTTGGGTTGCTGGTGCGACTCCCAAGAGTCTGAAAGCCACGCCAGTCTGACGCTCCGCTGGAACCTGATCCAGGACTCTTAGAAAGGGAGTCCTCTCTGCTCGGGCTCATGCCCTGGCTGTTTCTCAGTGCGTTCTGATGATTGGTCAGACTGGTTCTGTCTATGCTGAGATGACTGGTGGGGTGACAGCTACTGGGATAACTGGCCCTGCTCCTCGGCCCCAGTGTGTTGCTGGCTGTTCCTGGTTGGCTGTTCTGGAGTCTGTTTCTCAGAGTGTTTGGATCTGCCATGTTGGGGTGACTGGCCCTGCGCTGGCGCTGTCCTTCACTCAAATCTGTTATTGTTCGACTCCGCCCTGGAGCCTCTATCGTCCCGCTTCCTCCCTGCTGTTGGTCCAACCACAGCGCCCTACGCTGGCAGGGCTCAGTACGGCAACCTGCAGACAGAAAGACAAGACAGGTCCAGAGTGTTGCATCACATCTTGAAATATATAAATCCCCGTTCATACAGTAAAAACTCCTTGCGGCTAGAGAAAACTCTCCATGCAGTGCCTTAGTACCAAACAGTGCAACCTTTGACCCTTACACCTGACAGTTTCCTCACAATGGTCTCAACAATGGCCCTGTAGCTCCTTGGTGTTAAACAAGACCACAAAGACATTGATGCTTCACACAACTGCTCAGATTAATAGGATTTATTAAAATATTTTCCCTTCGATAAATACTGCATTCATGTTCATCCCTCACGTGAATTTTCACGGCTGAGAACACAGCAGAACTTTCAGGATCCAGTGTGATCACTAAGTGTGATCTCAGTGTCTTCAGATCAGACTCCCCTTGTTTGGGAAGTTGGTTCCTTGTTTCACAATACTTTGCAATTTTGAGTCCAAATACCAGCTGAGAAAGCGGTCAAATTTTTCTTAATGATACCAAGTCTTAAACATAGATACTCACATGCAAACCTTTACGTATGTTTCCTGATAATCTCATTACGTCATGAGTAGACAATATTCACGCATTTGTTTTTAAAGATTCCCAAAAATTCTGCCTACTTATGTCCAGCTCCTTTTTCAGGACCAGTATCTTTTCCAGATAAAGATTGCTCTGATTTTCTTGTCTTAAGACTCTGTAGATTGGGACATTAGATTGATAGTTTAGGGAAATATTTGTTGAGCTTTACTAACCGATGGAAGGGGAAGGTGGCGAGCGGTTGCGAGGTAAGGTGGGACTCCTCTCAGCTCTGTGGAAATGTACTGTTGTGGTCGTGCTGTTACCCACACTGCAGCGGGATGGCTGAGGGGCTCCAGAGTGAGTCATCTGAGTCGTCTCAGGGATGGACTCCAAATCCCAGCGTCCTCTCTGCTCTCGAGGGGAGTGGCCTGAGCGGAGATGGTGAGTTTGTCGGTGGGCATGGCTTCCATGAATCTTATGCAGCCGTCTGTGCTCCCCAGTGCTGACACTGTGAAAGCCAGAGTCGCTGGGTTCGGAGGAGATCAGCGACTCAGAGGACGAGGAGGAGCCTTGGGAGGAAGGAGTGTGACCTGGCAATGATGACATGGCATCTGTTTCAGCCTCGGAGAGCGCCACCCGGTGGTGTGGGCTGTCAGGGCCACATCCCAGCCCGCTGTCAAGCTCACTGAGGGGAAGGTATCCAAGAAGACGATCAGACCGCCAAGGAGGGCGATAGTCGGACTGAAGAGATAGTAAGAGAAAAATTATTTGAATTTAAGTAAAGGTCCGTTATTAGAGAAGTGCAAAGGATGCACAGAATCAGGGAACATGCAAAGTTTACAAGGATAAAATAAGCATTTATGTTTTTGTGCAGATTACATGGATGTAAACTGCACAAAAACATAAATGCTTCAGCACAGTTTAAAGGTGGATACCCAAAACTAGTGTCACTGATTCAGTATCTGACCAAATGTCTCCCCTTCTGTTCCCTCAAATATGACGCTGAGTTATCACCAGTTAAGTGTCGTCTGCAGAATATTATGATGTCACAGTAACCTTGACCTTTGACCTTCGACCACCAAATCCTAATCAGTTTATCCTTCAGTCAAAGTGAACGTTCATGCCAAATTTGAAAAAAATCTCTTAAAGCGTTTTTGAGATATTGCATTCACAAGAATGAGATAGATACAAGATTACAGTGACCTTTGATCTATGACAGTCAGAATCTAATCAGTTCATTGCTGAGTTCAAGTGAAGGTTTGTGCCAAATTTGAAAAAAAATCCTAAAGGTGCTCTTGAGATATGGAGCTCACAAGAATGAGAGAGACAAGGTCACAGTCTTTGACCTATGACTGCCTGATCAGTTCATCACTGAGATCAGGAGGTGTTTGTGCTAAATTTTAAGAAATTCCCTCAAGGATTCTTGAGGTATCGCGTTCACAATAATGAGACAAACCAACATGTATGGACGGACGGATGAACAACCCAAAAACATAATGTCTCCGGTCATGTCTATCACCGGTGGAGAGGCACAAAAAACGAAATAACGAAATTGTTAGAGAGGCAGCAGAAGAGAGGAAGACGTGCAAAAAGGAAACGAGGGCACAGAAGCTGCTGAGAAATGAAAATGTAGGAATGCAAATCCCTGAAAACCACCTGTCTGGGGAAATTCTTTGGCTCCATCTCTTCTGTGTTATAGCAGCCAATCAGACAGCTCTCTGAGTTCGGCTGGTAGGGCAACATGTCTGGACCCTAAAAATAAAAAGAGATCGCCATAGAAATTAGTCTAAATGTATTACTTTTATAGCACATAACAGAATAGAACAGAATAAGTCACCTGGTAGTCCAGTCTGTCCAGGTGATCTAAGCTGTAGGAGACGCTGGGCAGGTAGTTGTTACCCGGGTGCTGGTCATTTGATGATCTGGGCAGATAGCCATTGGGTGGATAGACATCAGGTGACATCATCATGTGACTGTTGGCAGGGTATAGGTCAGGTGACATGGTCACGTGACCGTAGTATGGCCTGTGTAGAGGAAGTGATGAGGTCATGTCATGTTTTATAAGGGGCTTATGTCAAAGACAGTTTATAAGGACGAGAGCATGTAGGTCTATTTACGGTTCAGATGTGCGTAAATGGAAAAGGTATGAGCCATGATATGTAAATGTATCTATGAATATTTATAGTCTTCATCCACATGTATAATCATAGCATGTGTTGCGCTGACAGCTGTCTCAGCAGAACAACCTTCCACTCATGAATATTTATGTCCGTGCCAAGAGACTCGATGCAACATAATGCTGACCCTACAAACTGAACCTTAAAGAAAAAATACTGTCCCTCCGTTTGAGTCATCCATGGGCTGAAGTAGAGGTCTTCTCTTCATACCTTTCACTTCAGTCCATACACTTAAGATGAGGGATGTCCTGATCTGATCTCAAAGACCGGTATCAGGGCCGATCAAGGCATTTTTTAACTGACTGGGATCGGCTTTATTGAGCTATATAGAGGATCCAATTCTTTAACATCAGCTGTCACACTGGTGTTTCTATTGACAGTGCAGCCATCTCCAACTCTCTGTTCTCCTTTTCTCCTCCACTCAACTGAGCAGGAGCTGAGCCCTGCCCGTGGAGAAACAAAAAAAAAACTCAGTGTGAGACTGTTTATTCATGTTTTTTTAATCAATATTATGAGCACTGGTTCCATGACAGTGTGAAAGTCTTGCGCGTTTATGGTGCACGATGTCTACCTGCAGGCGGATCAGAATAGAATAGAAAGCCTTTATTGTCATTGCACAGGAACAAAAAATGCTACATATACAACGAAATTGCGGGAGAGACAGAGACAAGCAGTGGTGCTGAACCGTCGACAACCACACTGACCTCTCTCTGCAAGTGCAACAAAACCCTGAAGAGCAAGAAGTACGCAAGATTTTTATATTAATGTAGCCTAAACTACGCATGACGACAAAAATAAACACTGAATGAACTACAGCTCATCCGGGTAACTCAGGCAAAGGCTGCACTGAAGCAACAAACAATGGAGGATACTCTCTTAAAGGACAGAGACATTCCCTCAGGACAGTGACAGGGCCAAAATATAAAAAGGAAAGTTCTTTATTTTAGACCTGTTTACTTATTCTTTTTTAAATGAATAAGGAAACAGTAAGGAACAGCTTGGATACAGGATTTTTTTTCTTAATGCATCGCAGAGCTTTTCAGTTGTCAAGCATATACAATGGATTGATTTTAAGAACTTGAATGTCCTTGAAGTGTGCACTGTGCAGCTGCACCTGGCTCGGGCCAGGTATGCTCAATACTAAATGACTTGGATCGGGATCAGGGACATCCATACTTAAGGCCATTCCCAACTTTCACTGAAGTTCCAACCCTTTTCACCCATTCCAAAATTCTTACCCATGTCCCAAAATTCTTCCCTGTTTTTACACTTTACACTCTGGTCCCAAATTGTTTCTCCATCCCAGAACTTTTACCTTAGCTCCAAACTTTCATCCTGTTTCCAAAATAATTCCCTTGTCCAACTATTTACCCCCACTGTTCACCATTAACCCCCAAATACAATCCTTTGCCCTAATCCCAGACGTAGTCCTACCCTAGTCCCAGAGTTTTCAACAGATTTCCAATGTTGTGCCCCACTTACAACCATGACTGCAGGGACAAGCCTTTGACCAGTCCAAAACTCTGACCTCTGTTCCAGCTGTTTTTCCATTTCCCAATTATTGACATCATTATCGAGCATTAACCCAGATAGCAGTCTTAAGTCACAGTTCCCAAATTTAAGCCAATTCCCAGTGTTTGTTTGTTTGTTTTTACCACAGTATATCATACCATATTTTTTTCCTTTCCCAACCTTGACCTATCCATGATTTTTACCCTGTTCTCACTCCACTTACCAAGATACCATTTATTCCCCTCATTCTAACTTCTTACCCACAGTCATAACCCATTATTCCTTTCCTAGAGTTAATTTAACTTAATTTTTGTTATTTAATTTTAATTTTAATTTTAATCTTAATTCTATATTCTTTATTAATCCCAAAGGGGAAATTCAATTTCACCATATGTTCAAACTTCTATCCATTTCCATGTTTTCAGTACCTATCCCAACTTCTTTTCCCAGTTACAATTCGCCGTTCTAATCTTGTACCAGCTGATGTCTGAGCATATACCTTGTTTTCAGGGATTACCAGGTCAAAAGTTTTGTCTCAGAAGTTTTCCCTATTCTCAAATGTTTATTTTGATGTGAAACTCTCTGCCCTGATCCCATCTGTTTACCTCACACCACACAACAACAACAAAACTGTCAGTCACAAGTTTTTATCCCTTTCACAAACTTGTCCAATATTTAACCCTATTTCCACTCTTTTATGCTTCTCCCAGCTGTTTGCAAGCCTTTACCAAGTTGCTTAAATCCAAACTGTTTACCCCAGGTCCAACCATCTACCCACTCTAAAACTCATTACCATTGTGTAGTTTTTTATTATCTAACTCTTTTCAAAGCTTGATCTAACTCTTAATCTTCTATGATTATTATTAGTCGTGGCATGAAATACCACAAATATAAAAAACATTGCTAAAACTGACAAGCTTGTTGCTGTGCCGTCAATCACATCTGTCATTGTCACAAACTAAAACGTGACCTCTTCACCCCAAACCTCTTTTTTCCCCCAGGCCTTGCCCCCCATCACGCAGCCTACCTACCCTGCACTGTATCCATCTCCTTGGCCTCCCTCACCATCCATCAGTCCCATGGCTCTCAAGGCCTCCCAGTGTCTTTCGGTCGGGACTTGGCACTCAATGGCACAACGAGACCGCCGTCTCCTGTGACCATGTCCCCTTCTCGCCTCCACCTGCACATTGATCGGCTGGCCATACTCATCCACAAAGTGCAGCTCCTCTCGGTGTCGGTGACGAGATGGTTCACGAGTCTTGGCCTGGTGAGAGGGAACAGAGTTTGAACTCTAAAGGAATGCTTACTGTAAGGTTAAAAAATGTTCATGGTCCACATTGTGTACATGTACAGCAACACAGTAGTTACATTTTTACATGCTGCAGTTTTGCTTCATCTGTGAGAAGAACTCATTTTTATATTTTTTTCAACCCAGGAGCAGGTTGGTTTAAAGATCGGAGATGCTACAGTACATATCATCCTGCTTCTACTGAGCAGCATTCAGGTGTTGTTTGTGGTATTGATGATAAATGTGCAGTGGCAAAGTGGGAGTTTAGTCTCCGATACAAGGTCAGTCAGTTCTTTGGTTTCTAACTTTTTTGGGATGCCTGACTACAATTGTGTTACATAACGTGGCATATGATTCACACTCTCTTTATATAAAAAGATAAAAGACCGAGCCATTTAGTGTAAGTTGGAGATCAGGACAGAATACTCTGCAGGTTTCTGTTCCAGATAAACAGCAGCTGAAATTTACTTCCTCTTGTTCTGACTGAAGGTGTGTTAATTAGTGGAAACAGCTGCTGTTGTGCTAAATTCTGCCGACCCTTGACCCTCCATGAGACATAGTGTGGAACAACTGATGTGAAGCGTTTTAAAACTTAGATTAATAATGATGATGTATTAACACCTTTGGAAATAAGCTTTGGTTTTGAAAAACTGAAGGACATGTGTGGGTATTAACCAACCACAGGACACATAGGATTCATGTTACATCTCACTTTCATAAGCGAGGCAAAGACCTTTATATAAACTCGTATTCTTCCTCTGACTGTTGAGGCTGGCAGATTCAGAAGTATTCAGGAGGAAAATAGATTGCGTGAGCTGGGTGATTCGGGTGAAGTGGAAAGTGAGTCACATCTTCTTTTGTACATACCGAGAGTGTCAGGCTTTCACCCTGAAATATTCAATTGCACGATCAAACATTTGAATGGCAGCTGTATTTTGATGCATCTAACTTTGCTATGGTTCTGTCAGAAGGATAATGTGACAGTTTAATTAGTTTTATTATTTAAGTTCTAATCATTGCAGATGGAGTTTACTTTGACTTTATGAATTTTGGCACGAAGGTCTGAAGGTCAGATTTGTGAAAATGGTGTTTTCTTTGGAGTATTGTTTTTAAAAAGCACCTCATTCTGGTCAGCTTCATAATAATCATTCACTATCCGCTGCACCAAAACCCGAAAACATGCCGCCATTATTTCAGTGGCTCTAGGCTTCCCAGCAGCTCTATGTGGATGTACAGTGTACTGTACATCCACAGGCGATACAGAGACGTTAGTCCTGCACCACCACCCATTTATGTCAAACTGTCAGCCTCTTTACAATCAAATGAAACATCGTCCTGCTCTGCTGCCTTACTTCCTGTCAGCCTCTCATCAGAGACAAACAAACCAAGTGTGCTCCTCCGCTCGCGTCTTCCACATCAAACATTTACATTCAGCTTCAGCAGCCGAGATGGAAGATCACCACTGATCCTCTCTGAGACAAAACCTCAGCTCTCACCTCGGCTGCAGGCGTTCATCTTTTAACAATGAAATTATATATGTGGGGTTCATTCCCAAAAAGTGACGTCTGTGTTTCATTTTTATTTTTCCTCAATCATTTTTTTCACTCCAGCTAAAATCAGTCAGGCTGCCGTTTCTTTGTTTAATTTTCAGAATGGCGGTCGGCCCATTGCAAATACAGTCTTCATATTTGTCGGATCTTAAAGATTTACATCTTCAGTAGGTTTGGAGGATGAGGTGAGAGATACAAACAGGAAGTAAATAGGCGATAATGATTCCCTTTGCCATTAGGCCAGAGCTGTGCACACGGCTCTGCAGCAGACAAGTGTGCCTTTCTGTGGGTGGGGTTGTGTTTGTCGGGTTTTTTTTGGTGTGTCACATTTGAAGTCACCGACAGGCTGGAAAACTGGTTAGTAAACAGTGGAAAGCAGCACGGAGGCCTGTGAAAACCCTACAGTAGTTACGTCTTTTTATGTCTTCCTTATTCAGCCTGTCTTTCAAACCCGACACAGACTCATTTGACACGATGTCTGAGTGCTGGTTGGGCGGAGATGTACGGTATTTTGCGGTGGTGCGTCATTGCATCTCGCTGGTTAAATACCAGTGACTACTGCAGAGTCATTTGACCCGTCTGTGAATGTATTTCCCCGTTACATTAAAGTCAGATGTTCTCAGCGTCTTTTTTCAGTTGTTCTCAACGAGGGGCAAACATATGTTGCAGCATGCGGCCACCTCGAGAACAAGCACCGTGCCCAGCAACTTTTTTCAGAGCACTCTTTTACTTTTTTGGGGATTGCAGGAGGAAAAACCTGCTTTCAGAAATACCCATGTACTTGTTAACTTTCTTGTGTCTAAAGGTCCAGACACACCGAACCGACTTCAAAGAACTAGCAGCAATGAAAGCCAACTGTTGCGTCGCCTCACGTCACTTGTGTCTCAGCCAAATGTTGACCATGAACACACAGCAGAGACTACAGCCAGCAGCCAACCAGCAGGTACGTTCGCACCTATGTGAGAAGAAATAGCTCTCCACACCAGCAGACGGCAGTTGTCTGTAATTGTCATTTAAAAAGGGGAATCAGGGGAGCTTCTTGATGCTAGCTGGCCAGTAACAACACAATCCAGTGTTGAAAGAACAGGGCGTATTTACCGTTCATAATAACACAAAGCATCAGGAGACGTTTCTGCCAAAGAGCTCAAGCTTACCTTGTGGAAGGGGTTGCAGCAATGTACCAGTTTCAAGGTATAAAAGTTGATGGTTATGATGGCGTGTAAATTTGCTCATCTACAATGTTGAAAAAACAGGATGGAGAATCTCGCCTTTATTTGAGTTATTTTTAAAAGACTTTTTACACAAACTTCCATCAAGAAAATGGTTTCAAGTTTCAATTATAGTAATAAAATATTTGTTCAACCAACAATAATCCTTCTGTTTGTATTCTGTAAGACTCATTCTGACTGATAATAATAAAAATTCTGTGATATTTCCTGAGACGCTTATCGTACTGAAAAAATCTCATTCTTTTGCAACCCTACACAGAGAACAAGTTTGTTTTGGTCGCACCCCTTCTGGACTTTGGCTTTTTGTTACTGAAGTCACTGATGCTGCACTTCACGTGCGCCGAGCTGAACTGTCAATCAGAGTGATTTCACTCACCAGCAGGCTCCGCTGTCGCTGATGTAACGTGCTGAATCAGCCAAAAGGGCTAAAAACAGCCAGCAAGGACCAGTGGTGTGACAGATATTCACAGACTGTCAGCTTGGTGTGTCAGGGCCTTTAAACAGCAGTGGACTTGTTTTTACTTGTAGACTGTTGTGGTGTTCACATTATTTTAAAACACCTCGAATTAAGGCTGAAAGTCTTTAGTTTGATTTAATGTGGATTATTTGAAACTGCAGTGAGTATAATTCACAGGATCAGATCTGATACTCTGATACAGTTTTGTAAAGCTCGCTGCATCTGACACTTTAATTTAATTTTGCATGCTGACCGTGATTTTGTGCTGAGAACGAGGAGTGTCGCATTTTGCAGAGTTTTGCACTTTGAGTGAAAATTGAGTCAAAAGCTTGAAACTGTGAGAGAAGGAGGGAGAGGAGAGATCAGCCTGCGTTACTGTCAGAGTGCAGCCGAGCGCAACACACTCCTCCAGGGTACAGCACATCACATCACTCTGATTTCTCTCTGTGTAGCTCTGTATGTATGTGTGTGTGTGTGTGTGTGTGTGTGTGTGTGTGTGTGTGTGTGTGCATGTTAGTGCACGTATGTCTGTGTGAAGCAGGTTTCCACATGTATGAACTGGTGTGTTTCTGTGTGTGTGCACGTCTCTCTGTATCTGTGTGTGCCTGTTTTATTTTTCTTTTGTTAATGTCTGTTTGTGTTCCCAGATTGTGTGTGTGTGTGTGTGTGTGTGTGTGTGTGTGTGTGTGTGTGTGTGTGTGTGTGTCCTCAGGCCGTGCACTGAGAGTGTAAAGACTCCAGTGCTGGTCCAGGGGTCACAGTGCTGCTGCTGCTGCTGCTGGATCCTGACCTACATCATGCTGCTGTTACGACCGAGTCTCTTTAACTTCGCTGCATCTTAACTTTCACGTGACGTTACGACACAAACCACCGCTATTATAGTCCCGTCGTCACTGAGACTCAGGAGACATAATGACAGAATGTCCTTCAGGGTGTGAGCTGTCCTTTTATGTCCTGAGCTGACAGAATGGTGACACACTTACATTTTGTATTTGAGAACATTTTTGTTTTTCCTGAGCTCTGTAATGTTTACATGAAGGTGTGTGAAAGAGTTTCATTATTATAATTAATTAGCAGTTAAATTCATAAAATAACACATCCTGCCTCATCTGGTGTGTGTTATTGATTTATTAATACATTGTTCTAACTCTTAGATAATCTTACATTATATACACTATATATACATGCAGACACACACACACACACACACACACACACACACACATACATACATATACTGTATATACAGTACAGGCCAAAAGTTTGGACACACCTTCTCATTCAATGCGTTTTCTTTATTTTCATGACTATTTACATTGTAGATTCTCACTGAAGGCATCAAAACTATGAATGAACATATGTGGAGTTATGGACATAACAAAAAAGGTGAAATAACTGAAAACATGTTTTATATTCTAGTTTCTTCAAAATAGCCACCCTTTGCTCTGATTACTGCTTTGCACACTCTTGGCATTCTCTCCATGAGCTTCAAGAGGTAGTCACCTGAAATGGTTTCCACTTCACAGGTGTGCCTTATCAGGGTTAATTAGTGGAATTTCTTGCTTTATCAGTGGGGTTGGGACCATCAGTTGTGTTGTGCAGAAGTCAGGTTAATACACAGCCGACAGTCCTATTGGACAACTGTTAAAATTCATATTATGGCAAGAACCAATCAGCTAACTAAAGAAAAATGAGTGGCCATCATTACTTTAAGAAATGAAGGTCAGTCAGTCCGGAAAATTGCAAAAACTTTAAATGTGTCCCCAAGTGGAGTCGCAAAACCATCCAGCGCTACAACGAAGCAAGGACTGACCCAGGAAAGGAAGACCAAGAGTCACCTCTGCTTCTGAGGATAAGTTCATCCAGTCACCAGCCTCAGAAATGGCAAGTTAACAGCAGCTCAGATCAGAGACCAGATGAATGCCACACAGAGTTCTAGCAGCAGACCCATCTCTAGAACAACTGTTAAGAGGAGACTGCGTGAATCAGGCCTTCATGGTCAAATAGCTGCTAGGAAACCACTGCTAAGGAGAGGCAACAAGCAGAAGAGATTTGTTTGGGCCAAGAAACACAAGGAATGGACATTAGACCAGTGGAAATCTGTGCTTTGGTCTGATGAGTCCAAATTTGAGATCTTTGGTTCCAACCGCCGTGTCTTTGTGAGACGCAGAAAAGGTGAACGGATGGATTCCACATGCCTGGTTCCCACTGTGAAGCATGGAGGAGGAGGTGTGATGGTGTGGGGTGTTTTGCTGGTGACACTGTTGGGGATTTATTCAAAATTGAAGGCACACTGAACCAGCATGGCTACCACAGCATCCTGCAGCGACATGCCATCCCATCCGGTTTGCGTTTAGTTGGACGATCATTTATTTTTCAACAGGACAATGACCCCAAACACACCTCCAGGCTGTGTAAGGGCTATTTGACCAAGAAGGAGAGTGATGGAGTGACCTGGCCTCCGCAGTCACCTGACCTGAACCCAATCGAGATGGTTTGGGGTGAGCTGGACCGCAGAGTGAAGGCAAAGGGGCCAACAAGTGCTAAACACCTCTGGGAACTCCTTCAAGACTGTTGGAAAACCATTTCAGGTAACTACCTCTTGAAGCTCATGGAGAGAATGCCAAGAGTGTGCAAAGCAGTAATCAGAGCAAAGGGTGGCTATTTTGAAGAAACTAGAATATAAAACATGTTTTCAGTTATTTCACCTTTTTTGTTAAGTACATAACTCCACATGTGTTCATTCATAGTTTTGATGCCTTCAGTGAGAATCTACAATGTAAATAGTCATGAAAATAAAGAAAACGCATTGAATGAGAAGGTGTGTCCAAACTTTTGGCCTGTACTGTACCACTGGTTCCCATCCTGGGGGTCCTGACCCCCACAGAGTGGGACACCCGTACTGCAGCCATAGAAATACAACATACAATATATTACACAGACAAATTAACATTATACCCAACGTAGCAATGAAAAACACAAAAAGATAAATAAATAAATAACATCATACTCTTAAAATACCTCTATAAAAATGCATATCAGCAAATAGGCCTGTAATTCAGCGTGAAGAAAACTAATCATAATAAACTAAGTCTGTACAGTCGTCATAAATGTTGAAATCGGCTACACTGTAAACCCAGATTTTGTTTCTAATAAAGCTCCAGAGTAATCATTACTAATTCTTTCATGTTTTGTAAAAACATACTGTCATTACTAAACAACAATAGTTGTTTGTCACGTGACGAGGCCAGCTGCTTTTAATCTGTGCGTCCATTTCACGCTTTACACTTGGGGGGACCTGCACAGCGGCGGCAGACTGTGAGGCTGCAAGAGGAATGGTTAGAATGTGAAATAACTATTGTAGTTATCTTTGTGGGGAATTTAATACCCAAAAGAGCGGTCTGTTAACAATAAGTCAGCTAAATGCTAAAGTAAACTTAGAGATAGTCTCGCTCACCAGACCTTTCTCAAGAAAAGAAAGGTCTGGCTGGGCCGACTCTCACTTTATGATTGGAGAAAAAAACGCCCCGGCTGCTTGTATTTCTTTCAACCAATCACAATCGTTCTGGGCGGTGCCACAGCAACGGTGCGCTTGCAAAAATATTGCCGGGGGGAAACAGGTTTTGGTGTAACACGCCCACAAAAATATCGCCTACAGGACGCGAATCATGGCAGAAAAATGGCTACATCCCCGCAAGATCAAACACTGCAAAAGTTAGTAAAGGACGTGTTGAAAACTGCAACCGGAGGTGGTAGGGCGGGTGGCTCGTTCCGCCCAATGAGAGGCTGATCTATGCAGCAAACTTCCGCCCACTTAGACTAACTTAGAGATAACTTGCTGACGCAGTTTATTTCTGTCTGCTGTTTGAGCTGACTTTGCAAGTGCATGGGGTTCATTCATTTCAAGAAGTAAACTTAAACTAAAGTAAACTTATCTCTAAGTTTACTTTAGCATTTAGCTGACTAGCCCCTCCCCTTTCTTACAAAAAGTGAACACACCAAGTTATCTCTGCTTAACATGATTAGTGCAATGAATCTTTCAGCTAAATAGTACAAACAACTAATGTTGTTTAGTAATGATAGTATGTTTTTACAAAACATGAAAGAATTAGTAATGATTACTCTGGAGTTTAATTAGAAACAAAATCTGGGTTTACAGTGTTCAAACAGGTTGGAGCTGATGTTATGCTGATTTTTTAATAAAATGCATTGGAACATTTAAATGTATATTTTAATTTCTTAATTTCCATACAATTTAATTGTTTTTATACAATCTTAAAAATCAAAAGCTAATTAAATTAGAAGAAAATACATTAATTTTAATGGATGATAAGTTGCAATAACTAGTCATATTAGATGAGTAGACACTACTAATACGTACTTATCAAGCCTACTGCATAAAATTAAGGTTATATGTTAATACAACATGACGTCATTAGTTTTAGCTAATGTAAAAACTAAAGTGGTATAATGCAATGGGTTTCCATGCGATTTGCGAGTAAAGTTAACTAATTCGGGTTAAGAGTGTGTTTTTGTACCAGGCTGTAACATGTTTATTTGTGCTGTAAAGTTTTACCATGGGGGTCTGTGGGGACTGACTCGCTGTTGGAGCCAGCCTCAAGTGGCCATTAGAGGAACTGCAGTTTTTGACATTCCTGCATTGGCTTCATTTTTCACTCCGGAGGTTGCTGCTTGATAAACAACACTGTGTGTGTTTCTCAGAGTGTGCCTGTGTTTCTACCCGGCTCATTGAATCTGCCCACACTACAGAATTGACTAATTCGTCTGGCATCGTGTCGTGAAACATTGGCCTCACGGGTGAAATAAAGTAAAAAAAAAAAACAATCCAATGAGTGCCGCAGGAGTACCAACAGTTAGTCAATCAACACCATGAGCACGACCAACGTTTACTGTCAAGCTGTTGTTGAGCGATGTGCTAAAACCAATAAGGAGTGATAACAAC
Source organism: Epinephelus fuscoguttatus (assembly GCF_011397635.1). Lineage (NCBI taxonomy): Eukaryota > Metazoa > Chordata > Actinopteri > Perciformes > Serranidae > Epinephelus > Epinephelus fuscoguttatus. Next base: position 45,020,624 of record NC_064758.1, on the reverse strand, counting down.
AATGGTGAGCGCTTTAGAGAAGATAGACGCTCCTACTGAGGCTGTTCTGAATCGACAGGTCTTCTCAGTATTGCCCATCATCTTAGCTTTGACTTTGCTCTGCTGCACTCTTAAAACTCCAGCAAAACCAATATGTTTGCATCAGTTTAGACCTAAACGTCAGGCCCAGGCAGATACTCGAGTCTTTAGTGATTGGGTGAATCGAGTCGTCCTCCCCTCACAGAAACCAGTTAGAGTGGACAGAAAGTCAGACTGAAGATGGAGACAGAGTGTAACAGGTCGACAGCTCTGTCTGATATCAAGAGACCTTTGTTTACCGTCCTCTCTCATCTCTATATAAAGTGATGTTATATATGTAGACGGGTATATATAGTGACTGTATCTCATGTCTTGTGTGTTTATGTGACGCATGTCTTCCTCCGTCTCACAGAGTGGGTCGCCTCAGCAGCCATCAGATCCAGTTATGATCTCCCTCGTCTCTCTGTCCTGCCTGTCAGAGGCCCTCAACTGTTTGTGCGCTGCAGGAGGTCATCTGAGAAGGTGTTTGTTTACGTGCACCACAGCATCAATGGGTCCGGGATAAAACCTCCTCTGACACGCTGGATAATCGTGTGTTCCAGCGTTCAGAGGTGAATGTGTGCCAGGAAACATCCGTCCTGCCGTTGCTGCCACGGATTGTTCAGTTCTGCGTGTCTAAAGGGAGCGTCGAACCGCAGCCGGTCGAGCCTTTTGATCAGCGAGGCGCTCAGCCAGGAAAGGTGGCGCTTAATGAAAACACGGCTAATCTTGGAGCTCTACGTCACTGATCAGCACGAGGGAGAAAAGATCCACAGACATCAATTACTGAGATGTGGCTTCGCGCTGTAACATGCAGACAGAAATGAGGAGGAGTGCTCAGTAACCAGGACAAACACGCAACAAACAAACACTTTCCAAGAAAAACTCAGTGACGGACTCATTTATGGAAGCGAGGCTGTAGCACTCCACGTAATGTGTTCAAATAGAAAAACAAAGCAGATAAACCAAGTTGTCCTCCGCCTTTGCTTTGTGAGAGCAATCTGTTTGCTCTGCTGCAGATTAGTCACCACAGGAAGTCATGCTCTGCTGGTTGTTGCTCTAAAGAATTTAAAATGTCCTCTGGACAGTCAAATATAAAGATCAATATCAGCCTCAGCTCAAAGTCCAAGATGTTTATTGGAACCACATACTGATTTTAGAGAGCTTGAAATGTGTTGTCTTGCATTCTCTTTTTTAACAGAAACATTCAGCATTTTGGCAATAATTAGATTAATTATACAAATATTTAAGACTCATTACAAAGGTATATATTACCTTAAAATATCTGCCTCAGCACGTAAAGTCTGTGTGCCATATCACCTCAATGATGACACATAATGCTGGTGTCATTTTTAATATGATATGGAAAATTCATATTGTGATATTTGTGATATTTCGACTTGTTGACATATTGATGTCATACTGTATGACTGAAAGCAAAATGACTCCCGACTCCTCTGTGGTTCCAGTAAAAAGAGGAGCAGCTTCAGTAATGTGGAATAAAGTGTGGCGTCCTGAATGTCTTCCTTCTCTTAGCGCTCAGAGGGAACTCATTCAGCGGCTCCTCTGGCAGCAGCACAGCGTCTCTCCCTCTCCTCTCTGATTCTGTCACAAACCTTTGCTGATGGAAACCTACGTGAATAAACTCCATATATGTGACTGTCTCATCACAGCCTGTCACAGGTTACAGCCTGATGGTTAGAGGAGAAATGGCAGAGCATAAGAGGGGTGTTGATTTATATATATATATATAGATCCCAGGGAACATTTTTTAGATGTGTAATTAGTGGTAGATTTGATTTAGTTGTACCATAAATATTGTAACAGAATCTGACTCTCACTCTGAGTTACTGTTGTTGTTCACAAACCTAAAGAAATGAGAGATCATTTTTCTTCAGTTTTTACTGAAGATTTGAAGCAAACTATAAAACTAGATCATTTATTTTGTTGTAATTCTATGTTCTTAAATTGATAATATATATTTTTTACTAATTTGTCATATTGTCAAAGAATGTTGCCATCGCAAAAATACCCTGAAATATCCTGATATTATTTTCGGGGCCACATCGCTCACCCCTAATTCAAGCTTTATTTGTTAGCGGCAAACCCCCCGTAGAACTAGCTCTGTTAGCACTATTAGCAGCTTCTAGCTAACTAGCAGAGATCGCATGGTGGGCAATGGGCATTATGTTTCCACATGTTAAGCAGCTAGCTGGCTGTCTGTCAGCAAAGCCGACAGAAAATAAAAAAGACATTTACGTCACAAAACATTAAAATCTCACCTCCTCTTAGAGCTGCTCTTACCTTTCTTGCATTTCACACAGCACTTAGAAAAAATTTGAACATCCACAACTCCCACCTCTCTCCAAAGTCCCATCCCCCTCCTCCATCACGTCGTCATTACGTCTATGATAGACGTAGACGTTGGCATGGTAACGTTAGATACACGGAACAGGAGAGCGAGTGTAACGTTACAACCAAGACAGTCAAACGCAACCCCGGAGTTTTAAAACTCAACCGGAGTCAGTGATGACTGATAAGTTTTAGAATAAGGTTACAGTGCTAATGTTAGATAGTAGCATTAACATTACTAGTAAGTGGAAACGCACAAGGAAGATAACGTTAATGTTTCAGAGGCTACGCTACAGTAGGCTAACATTAGCCATTAGCAACTGGATGCTGTGTTGTCATATATAACGTTATAGCCTATGTTACATTAGAGGCAAACTAAAAATACTCGTCCAGCAGAAACTCTGCGACCATCTCGTCCCTTTTTAGCTCAGGATGAAGCTGCATCAGTCTTCACCATCGCTTGAAAGCAGAGCCGATGTTGACCCGAGGTTTGGCTCTTGCAGCATTGAGTTCTCTCTCAGTGTTAGCTTTTTCTGCTATACTCTTTGTTTTGCCAATTGATTTCCCTGTTGGAGCGGCTAAAGGTGGAAGCGGTGGTCCGCATATGTCTGCCATTGTTACTTATCAGTTAATGGATGTCAGGCTGTCATTTTGTTTTGGCTTCTGTTTTGAAATATTTTATACACAGTTTTGACAGACAAATGGAGTTTAGAGGAGCTCTTATGTAACAAGCTGCTTTACCTAGCAGGTCCCGCCCTACTGTGATGTGATTGGCTGGTAGATATGATGAGGTTGGAGACGCTTAGAGTTAGGGCAGAGAGGTCATGGTTACTAGCAGATGACAACATGGTTGGACCTGCCAAGAAAAGCAGTGGGATCCATAATAACACAGTTTAGAGCAGACCAACAGACGAAAGGATCAACACTGGACGACTCCACAAACACCTGACAGAGTCTAAACCTTTAAAGACACTTCGATATGGTCAGAGTCAGGAAGAGATCTGGATGATGGTTTTAAGAGTGAAGGTTAACAGACCGAACTGTAACCTCACACATGAAAGTCACAGTCTTTAATGGAAACACCTGAAATTAACAGCTGGGTATTTAACTGTATAATGAAGGACCCTCATTGACATAATACATTCCTGAACCCTTACCCTAACCTTAAAGGACAACATCATCCCCCAAGTAACCGTATGTGGACTCAGCCTGTGTTACTTTAAATCGTGACAATTATTCTCTTGTTGAAGAAGAATCCAAAAAATGGAGAAAATTTGTCAAAGTCAAAGGGTCCGCCTTTAACAACAGCAAAACTGTATCAAACATTTGTTTATGAACTCTGATACAACTCTTGCAGTATGATCCAAGTCTTATTTATCCTGTCGTATGATGAGAGAGTGAAACTTATGTGTTCTCTTCAAAGCCAGACGCCGCTGACAAAAACAGTCATTTTAATCTGCTGAACACAGAACCTGCCCGAGTCCTTCACAGGCCTGATTTCTAGACCTGCTCCTAAACCAAAACAGCACCTGCAACACCACATATGAGCAATTAGTGCTGCGACCTGACCTGACCTGACGACACAAGGCCCAGTGTAGCTAATTTCAACGTTTATGACAGGGGCTGAATTTTTATATAACTCACATGTTAACATGTGATATGCATGCATATGTGCTTTGAGTGACAGGCCGTCTGCTGATAGCGCCCTCGGCTTCTCAGTCAGATCCATCCCTCGCTCCTCCACAGCTCCACCCTCTCACCAAAATATGGTTCTGGATGAGAGGTCTGCTCTGATAAACAAGATGGCAACGGCCAAAATGCCGAACTCGAGGCTTTAAAACGGGAGTCCACAAACCACTGGGTGACGTCACTGAAGCCACGTCCATTATTTTTACAGTCTATGATTAAAACTTTAAAATGTTAAATTAAATTGTTCTTATTTTGATGTATTTATCATCGAACACCTGCAATTTTACCCGCATGTTTGTTTTTTTCCACCCAGAGCCAGACTGCGAAATAATATTAAGACGAAACACCACCTGTGAATCAGCTGATTTGCGAGTCACTTGCTGGGTACCTGACCTGACGCAGGACTCTGGGAGCTGCTGGTCCAGAGTCGGTTCAATCAAACTCAAGTTTGTTTGCCCCCTCAGTGCGGTTCGTTTGTGCAGGTGTGAACACACCAATCACACTCAGGTGTGCACCAAAACAACCGGACCGAGACCTTCTTGAAGAGGTGGTTCAAACTGTATGCTTTGACTAAAATGAACAATGACAGCAATATAGTCCACGATGAGCAGCGCTAAAATCAACCTGCGTAGTTGTCCCTCCATTGTGACATTAGAAAGTGTCACATTTATCTTGCAAGTGTACTCTTCTTCAACGTTTGCTTTACTTCCTGGATTTTTCCCACATGGAAATTCTGACCAATCAAGAGCAGCTTTCTCACACAAGGCATTTGATCTGGTCCTCTTGTAAATGCTGCCGTGAGAACACCAACCAACTCTAGGCAATTATACAACTTTGGAACAACATGAGTCCCTGATTCAGACCAGAGGAGACCACTCTAGGGCTGACAGCAGCCTGAGTTCCACTGTCTGAAGCACTGAGCCTACGACTGGATAAATGAAACTTGGATTATACTGCACGAGTTGTGTGAGAGTTTGCAAACAGATGTTTTGATACAGTCTTGCTGTTATTAAAGGTGGACCCCAGTGACTTCAGTTCATCAAGACTTTCCTCCATTTTTGGATCCTATGTTTACAGTTGAGGCTTGTGGGGAGTGACGGATATAGAAATGGTGCTTTGGGGGGGAGGTCTTCCTTTAACCAGTACACACACACACACACACACACACGCAGAGTTAATAGCCTTTAGCCTTCAGTCATCAGAGCGTCTCCCTCAGTCATTGTCTGGGTTCACTGGTACTATCTGGGTTAGCGTTTTTGTGTGTGTGTGTGTGTGTGTGTGTGTGTGTGTGTGTGTGTGTGTGATGCATGTCTACAGTAATCTCACAGGGAGCAGGTCATCTCTGCAGCCATCACATCTCATTACGTCTCCTCTGTCTCTCTCAGCTCAAACACACCTGCAGCTCGGTCACTCACCTTCGTCCGAGTGAAACGGCAGCCCATCCTGACTGAGAGGCTGAGGAAGACGATGGAGGGATGAAGGCTGAAGAATTGACAGAAAGAAGCAGGAAGAGGTGAGCAGCAGAGATGAGGAGGTGAGATGAGGAGGCTGCAGAGGAGGGGGAGGAGGAGGAGGAGGAGGGTCAGACAGACAGAGAGTTTGATGAGCCTCGCTCGTCCACCAGCTCACATCTCCAAACTCTGATCTCCCACAATCCTCGGCTCATCAGCTGTCCTCCTGCGCCGCACAGCAGACTACAGCTCCCATGATGCTGCAGCAGCAGCATCAGGTCCATCGCATTAAACCCTTCTCTCTCCTCAGGAAACACAGCAACACGGGTGAGAGAGAGAGAGAGAGAGAGAGAGAGAGAGGAGAATAAGACAGAAGAAGAAACTGTCAGAGGACGCTCTGCTCTCTCTCTCTCTCTCTCTCTCTCTCTCTCTCTCTCACTGTGTGTCTCTGCTGCTGTCGGCCAATCACAGAGCCCAACTGTGAGGAGGGGGCAGAGGCTCTGATTGGCTGAGAGCAGCATCAGTCAAAGGACCCATTCAGTCTCTCTGTTTCCTCCTGTCTCTGTTTCCTTTATACTCGTCACTGTGTGTGTGTGTGTGTGTGTGTGTGTGTATTGTAGGGCTGCCCCTGAATGTTCCTAGTGGACCAACAGTCCTCATCAGGGTCCATCAGTGGACTAGTCTCCTGCATGTTTCTGATATTGCTGTAATGATGAAATGATATATTTTGGTGGTTTGAGTTGAAGGTGTGAGAAAGAATAGTATCAGTAACATTGTTAACACTGTGCTACATTACAGAGAAATACAAACCGTACTAATGAACCTTCATTAATATAGGCCTATATTTTATCTCCAAGTGCACGTCACACACTGAGCGAGCCGCCTGTTAATGACGCTGTGGGCTAATGGGCATGTAGCTACTTCCATGTTTCACATGATACGTCATGTTTGTAGTCGACCAATGAAGATGAGTTTACATATCACCTTGGGTTCGTCCTTCACCTTCTCAAAATGATCCCACACTTTGGATTTCCTGCCCGACATGTTATTAACTAGCCTGTGGAATAACCGCAGGTACCAGCCCTGGAGATTAACCTGACTCCTGTCTGACTGCTGAGCGTGGACACTTCCTGTGTCTGTCCTTTCAAAGTAAACTCACACATGGTCGAGTTAGATAGGTTTGGATTTATTTTGACAAGGTGCAGCTCCTCATAGTGTTTCATGTTTGCTTGTTTTGGGGTTTTTCTCTGCAACTAAGCGACCAATAAAATCTTGCCGACTAACGTTTGGTTGACTGTCAGGATGCTTGTCGACATAATGTGTGTTTCAGTGAGATTTAAGCTTTAATGTTTGCTGTGATTCATGATTTTTAAATTCTGGGCTGATTCTGATGTTTATAATAACAATTTGGCCAAAAGCAGATACTGATGTTTTTGTTGTTGTTGTTGTTGTTTATTTGTTTTTGTTGTTATTTATCCCCCCTTTTGTGCAAGGGAAACAAAGAAACCTACACTGTAATCAATATCAGAATCAGTCAACGTGGTTTTTCATATTTTGAACAATGAATGAATATTACAGACACTGAACAGTGGGTGGTACAGTGGTTCAGTGGTTAGCATTGTCGCCTCACAGCAAGACAAACCCAGGGTGGGGGGGCTCGACTGTGTGGTGGGGGAGCATCCTTATTGAAAATAACCAAACCATGTTAAAATCATGCAGTCCTTCATTACACTGCCTTTGAATTAGCACAAATTAAATCATACACATTAATGAAACAACCTTTAAAAATTCATCTTCGCATAAAAACATTGAGCAAAACTCTTTTTACTAAATATAATATCGCATCATTCCCTCTCTCATATCTTTATTATATTGCTGAAAAGAAAATCAACAAAGTTCTTCTTCAAACAGCTGATTTATTCAAGTTTATCCCCAAAAGTTTATTTTTTGTGATGGAAGCATTCCTCGCACGTGGGACGTGTCCAAAGACCCATAAATAATTAACAGTCCCTGAGAGGCTCTCGACCACTTGTCAGTTTTCCTCATACCTGAGATAAGAGCAAAAATAAGAAAACACTGATGAACCCCAGAAATCATTGGGTCCTAACAAAAAAAGAATAAATTGTACACACGATCAAACCAAAAGAAAATCTGTGTGTGTAAGTTTCCTTTGTGACGCCTGCTGAATGTTAAAGCAGAAGTTTTATCTCTTCAACACTTCCTCTGACCTGTTCTCTGTCCCCACGCACAGTGTCTCATTTCCACACAGCTCCCAGTGTCTGATTGTCTGCTATTATGTTCCTCACAGAGGACACATGTACCTGACAGTGATTATTAATAATCAGTGCTTTTATTTAGCAGGCACAAAGATGAGGTAACAGAACACGGTCTAACCAAAAGTTTGTGCTCAGAGTTCCTCCCAGTAACTTTTTTCATCTCACACTTTATTAAATCCTGCTCTTGGTTTGTTCACCTGTCTGAGCGCTGATTTCAACAGCATTCACCACTCATATTAACCATTAACTGCATCGTAGCGGCCATTAAAGAACAATAAAGGTATTTCCTCTGATAGTCTGAAGGAGGATGGATAGTTAACTGAACAAATGAAATATTAATTATGTACTAATCATTCGTTCCCATAACCGCTTATCCTGGTAGGGGTTGCGAGGGGGTGGAGCCTATCCCAGCTGACATCAGGCTGACACAGAGACAGACAACCATTCACACTCACATTCACACCTACGGACAATTTAGAGTCACCAATTAACCTGCATGTCTTTGGACTGTGGGAGGAAGCTGGAGCACCTGGTATTTTCTAACATGATTAATTAAAAACATTATGGAGACAAAGTTTGGTTTCGGGGGGCCTTGACCCCATGATGACCTTTGCACGGCCCTGCTTCAGTAAAGCGTCAGATTAAACACCATGATGATAATGCAACACACAGTTACTTTATTTTTACAGTGATATTTTTTCTACACCAACATTTTCTCTGAAACTTTATTTTGTTGGGTATAAGATCATTTTGAAGTTCTAGTGTTTTGTATTTTTTTTTAAATTATATTTTGTTATTATTATTTTTTGTTGTTGTTTATGCCTTCGTGCCAGTGATAACTGTGACCCCAGGCATTATGTTTTCTGAGTGTCTGTACGTCCGTCCCATTGTCGTGAACACAATATCTTAAGAACACCTTGAGGGATTGTTTTTGCTTTTTCTTTTTTTCAAATTTGGAACGTGCCAAAATAATGAAGTGATGGCACCCACAAGATACACATACATTTACTGATATTTTGAACTTCATTCGTTTGATAAGTAGATGAAGTATAACTTATGTTACCTATTAAGCCTTTCAGTACAGCAAAGTTAAAAAAAAGGATGTTGTCCAGGTAAAATAATCACCCAAAGAGCTTTCAATATCAAACACAAATTATTTAAAGGTACAGTCTCGAAGCAGTGTGTTTGTTGGCAGACTGTCTTCATCGTGATGTGTGTCGAGCTCTGGTTATATGCTCTGGAACATGTGCATCACCTGAGTACTTTATAGTAAGCACTTTTTTGCACACTAGCTCGAATGGTCGCCTACCACTGAACGTTCTGTGTACTTGTATTGTGTATGTTTTGTTTATTTTCTTTTTTCTCTTTTTATATTTTACCTGATGTAATGTCAACCTGCCAAGGGACTACAGATGGAAACTAGCCTACGGCTATAATCTGGCATATTTACAAATATATATGTTCATTAATATGCACTGTCCCTTTTTAAATAAATAAATTGAAATTGAGTCCAAGACAAATTTAAGTAAATCGCATAGTATCGTGTCGTATCGTATTGTTTCATATCATTTCGTGTTGTATCATATCATGCCGTATCGTGTTGTATCACATCGTATCACATCGTGTTGTATCGTGTCATATCGTATCATATCGTGTCGTATCACATCATATCGTATCGTATCATATCATGTCGTATCCGATCACATCATATCATATCGTGTGGCATCGTATTGTGTTGTATCACATTATATCACATTGTGTTGCATCGTATCGTGTCATATCGTGTCGTATCGTATCGTATCTTATCATAACATATCTTATCATATAGTGTCGTATCGTATCGTATTGTGTGGTATCGTATCATATCGTGGCTTATCGCATTGTATCGTGTCATATCATATCGTGTGGTATCATATCGTGTCATATCGTGACTCATCCTATGGTATCGTAATGTATCTTTTTGTATTGGTTCATATTGTAACTCAGCGTTTAATAAATAAGCATCAGCCATCAACCACCTGCTGATAAAATATGTAGCGGCTGCTGGATCGGCTTCACTCAGCAGCCAAGAGAACAATAGTCATGTATTGATTAGATTTTGGAATCCATTAGCCACACAAGCAGGTGGACGAAAAAGTTCATGTCTGACCCTGCCGATGTTGTTATGAAAACCAGCACAAAAACCAGCTGGATTCACTGATCCTGGACAGCAAACATGGGATTTCCAAATCTGTATCATTCTGACTAAGATTAAAGTTTTTGAACAACTGGGTCCATGAGAGAAAGAGAAACCAGCAGAGGGTCTGCAGACACAGAGGGACCACTTGTCGGCCATAATAATGAGGATCATTTCAGAATATGCAGATATACTTAAAGAAGGAATCTTTCACTTTAATCTAATAATCTAATCTGAAACACATGAGTCTGCTCATGAAGAGCAAAAGTCTGATCCTCAATCAGACGAGAATCAAAAACCCATTCAAGGAACCTGATTCACGTAGGACTTTCAAGAACTCTTGAATATTATGAAACTGCTCCTTTAATCATCAGGGTGAAGAAATGTGATGATAACAGGTTTTTCTGATGAGTTTTCCTCCTGAGAGAAGAATGAGGCTGATTACAGACCAGTGAGGGAAGACAGAGAGTTATATAAGTCAAATTAATGCAGCTTAACAATTCTCCACTGACTCCAGGAAGACCTGAACACACCGCCACACACACACACACACACACACACACACACACACACACACACACACACACACACACACACAATCACACACATACACACATTAACATACAGACAAACATGACCATAAAACACAAACTAGAAATCAGGGATGAGAAAGAAACAGGATGATTTTTTTCCCCCTGTGGTCATGTGACGCCTTTAAAGGTCCAGTGTGTCGGGTTTGGTGACATCTACCTGTAGTGGTGAAGCTGCAGGTTGAAACCAGCTGTCTCTTCAGCTGCTAAATGCTCCGCTCCCTGTTGCCAACTCTTTTCCAGTGAAAGTAGCACCAGCTCGAAAAGTCCCGAGAGCGACAGCTTCATAGAAAACTAAAACTGAACTCCCACTTCCCTCCTCCTGCCTGTCTCACACCTCCTGTACCAGACTGTTCTCATTCTGAAGTCGTGAAATAGGAGTCAGTTTATATATTCAGCAGCACCACGTGGTATAAATACATTTTTTACACAGAGATGGCGCTATAGAGCCGCTACGAAGTCCCATCTTTATGCCGCCTCTACATTTTTTCACAGAAGCAAATGACGGTGGCATCATGTCGCTCCACTATGTTGGACTTTAGACAGCGTCGGCCTCTAGTGTGACATGTAACATACATGTCAGCAGCTCTTTATAAACAATAACAATGACATCACATGTCAATAACAATCATTTAGCGTCCCTGTTATAGGGCGGCTGATCTCGTCCTCTGCTCAGAGGGTAAGGAGCTCCTGGACCTCGCTGTTTTCACTATTTGCCACATTTTTGGCCGCTGGTCTTCTTCTTTGTGTTAGCCGCTAACTGCTACTTTTTAAATCTCCTGCAGTGGGTTGTAGGTATAACACAAAAGGTCACACCCATGCTGCCCATGATTCCATCCTGCCGGCTGTCCTGTTAAGGTGCGGACACAGCAAACCGACATCAAAGAACTAGTAGCGATGAAAGCCAACTGTTGCGTCGTCTACGTCGCCTCACGTCGCCCTGTGTCAGTTGCATTTGAACACACTACACGGACTACATCCGACGGCCAAGTAGCACGTACGTTCTGCGCCTGCGTGAGAGAGAGCGGAGTGAGAGAGTGGTACATCCTGTCAGCCGAGGGGTTTCCTATCTGTGCAGCCGAGCACCGCAGCACCTCCACGGACTATTACATCCAGACGGTCCCGGTGTTTCCTCCGCAGGCTCCACTTCACTCAGCTGCCCGATAAACCCGCTGCTTCTTCCCACTTTAACCTGAATAACAAACCAGGGCTCGGTGCTCCGGTTGGATCCAAACGGAGAGCCGGGGCTAGCTCAGGGACTAGCGGAGGCTAACTGGCTGTGCTTCCCTCCGGTCATGCTGCGGCTAACGCTCCGCTAGAGAGGCTAGTGGAGGCTAGCGACCATCTACTTGGTGTGTCAGGGCTTTTACACAGAGGTGCTGTTACTACCTGCGTCCCTCGCTCAGACGTGACTCTGTCCCCCAAACTTGACTAGTGCGTTCATATTATTTTTATGATTATTATGATTCATTTATTATTATCTGCAATTCTTACACTAGTTATTTTTAAATCTTGATTAATCTGTTGCTTTTTTTCCTCAGTTTATCAGTCAATTGTTTGCTCCATAAAATGTCAGGAAATTCTCAGAGACCAAGTTAACAAATTGAAATAGTTTGGGACAACAGATCCAAAGAAATTGAATTTACAATCAGAAGAAAATCAGGAACCTCCAGAAGGAGAGGAGGAGGAGAGGAGTCAGATAAGAAGCAGTGACGGAGGGATGGAGAGAGGGAGAGGAAGTGAGCCGGGGCAGCCAGAGGCCACGTCACTATTAATTGTCTCTGGCTTCAATGACTCTTTCTCTGTTTCCCCTTCACTCACTTTCCTCTGCTGCTCTTCTCTAACTTTCTCCTCTCTGTGGTTTGTTTTAAACTCTTCTTCTCTGACCCAGTCTCTCTCTTCTATGTGTCTCTAAATCACCCAAAATTTCTGTCCAGCCACTCTTCATCCATCTCTGTTGTCCTCTTTTCTACCTATTAATCCAACCCACTCACTGAACCACAGGTATGTTATATTTAATATGTTTCATATGAAACTTCTGGTGTCTTTATGTTTCTACAGCGCTGTGGTTTTCGTGTGCTCATGTTTCGGCACAGAAACCACTTGGTTATGGTGAGTTAAAGATCACATTTTGACATAAAATACCTGGTCTGGTGCCACAGGTGGAAGTTCTCAATGTCTCACTAAGAAACACTCAGTCAGTTTTATTGTTGTCTTGAACAGTGATCTGCAGCTTGGCTTCCACCATCACCTCCACCTCCAGAGGACAGAGTCAGCTCATGTAATCAGAGCTGCGTCATTGTAGAAACACTGATATGATATGTTAAGTATCTGTGGTTTGCAGACATACAGTGCCGACATTTTCTTGGCGACTGGGCTGACGTCCGTCTCTCCCTGCCTGTCTCTCTGTCCTCCAACACTTTGTCTTTCAGTACAAACACATACTTCCTGCCTGGGGGAAGGTTGTTGGTGCTGTGGTCACCAGAGGCCTGTGCAGTGGTGCAGTGTGTGTCCACTGCAGTGCGAGTCTCACTCTGCGGCTGGAGGACCAGGCAGGGTCGCTGCAGGATGCGACACGTGAAACAGACGTGATGCGATCAGCTAGAACAACAAAAACAGTAGCAGTGGTACAGGTGTGTAAAAATGAGAAGCTTAATGTTTGTGCAGTAATCTTTGCTCATGAGGCAGACAGAGGTAGACGAAGCTTAGTAAATCTGTACACTGTTATTTTGAGAAGACAAGAGGGTGAAGATGACCCTAACGTTAGCCGCTGTGCGCACAGTGTGTCTTAGATGCCGGCTGCTTACACCTGGTCACTACCTTTTTATAAAGCCCCGACCTCACCTGAGCTCTGTGGGGTTACCCGCCCATAAATATTCTGAACACAGAAAATAATAAGAAGAAATGAAAGTCTAGGCAGAGGGCAGCTACATGTGATGATTGAGAAGGGTTACTGCTGTGTGTCTGTATGTGACCTGTGTGTGATGTCTTCTGCTGGAGCCGGTAGATGGTGGTAACAGCCGCCAACAGTGGGTTTCTTCCCCTCATGGAGAACCCTTTGTAAGTCTGGGTTAATGGCAAAGGACAACGGTGTCAAGTGACCTTGTGTGGACGACCCGCTCATGCTCTGAAAATTACCCACAGTCCTCTGCTATTTACTACTTTAAGCTGATACTGAGTTTAGACAGCAGGTGGCGCTGTCGCTCCCTCAAACTGAATATATTCTGAGCTTAAAGCATCTCAACAGCAGAGATATATCTTATGGCCGGTATACACTGTGCGACTTTGGGCTGTCCCAGACGAAAGATGGCCATCGTGGGAGAAACGTGGCGATATCTTTGGTCATGGCTCTAAAACAGTGGTCTTACGTCGCACTGTGAGACAGGTTCAAGGACGGCCCTTGTCAACGTCTTGCGACCAAAGATAACCTGAGATTGAAATTGATGAAATTCTGACGGTGTCAGAAATTTAGGATGACCATCTGACAGTGTGACAGCTGCTACGACCTATGTCTGGAAGTTTGGTGGAGCTGTGGCAGCAGAAGCCTTGTTGATTTGATGTTTCCTCCAGCTGCGATCATGACCGCCAGAAAAAAGACGCTGCATGGAAGGAAACTGCGGAGGAACTGCAACTTCCAGGTGAGCAAGCTACCTATGGTGGCGCAGATGGATGATGTATGCTGATGCGGTGCACGCTGATGACATTGCATATTGACGTACGTCGTAACCTGCGATTCAGTAGTAAACGGCCATCGCACAATCTGCACACATCAAACTTGACATCGTACCAAAGTTTATTAGATCCACGTCTCAGACTGTGTCGTGCAATGGTCTTATAAGATTGCTAAAGCTGCACAGTGTATAGAGGGCATTAGACACAAAATGAATAGAAAAAGGGCGCACATAACGGCACTGTTTAACTGGATAAGTTACATCTATTTTTTTAGGAAATCCTGTACAGTTTATCTTCAACTGTAAAAATATAAACACTAATGCTACTTTAGACGAGTAAAAGCGGGCTTAAAACCGTTAAAACAAAATGTAAAAACTGAACATCCGACTCCTTTGAGGGTCTTTTATTACAACTAAACACTGAACAAAACATTTTAGGCGACCAAAATGTCACAGTTAACTTTGATGAACTGAAAACACTGAGATAGTGACAGCGCCTGCTGCGTCAATCTGGAGTTACGTCATGTTGCATTAATAACCAATATCACTGTGGTCGCGACTTGTCAACATACAGCACCCATCTGTCACTCAAAGCGGCCACACACACACACACACACACACACACACACACACACACACACACACCCGTACAGTCGTCATGAATCTTGAAATGAGCTCCAACAGTTGGTCCTGTTTTTGTACCAGGCTGTAAACATGTTTATTTCTAATGTTAACATGGAGGCCTGTGGGGACGGACTCACTGTTGGAGCCAGCCTCTAGTGGACATTAAAGGAACTGCAGGTTTTGCACATCAGCTTCATTTTTCAGCCTCAGTTTGCTGCTTGGTCAGAACTCAGGATCATTTGCATCAGTGGGTACAAATGTATTAACATTCAAACATTCAGAGTCTGGCTGACATGAGGGGGAGCAGCGCTGAAGTGGACAAACACAAACTGTTGAGAAGAGACAGGACTGGAAATTGATCTGTTTTATTCTAGCAGATAACGATCCATTAAATAAGCTCAGACAGGCGATATGATGATTAGGATCAGCTCAGGACATCAGAGGACAGAGCAATGATGTTGTTTTGTTCTTTTTGTTCATTCAACAGATTTGTTTTCTACGATGTCTGAATTTTAAAGCCGATAGAGTGACTGCAGGCTTTATAGACCACTTCCCTTCAAACCCCAACTGTCTCCCTCCATCAGAAACACACAAACATGTACAAATAAGAATGTAAACACACACACACACACACACACACACACACACACACACACACACACACACACATCTAACTCGTCTGCACAAAGTGAATAAAGAAAGAGTGATGGAGGAGACAGACAGAGACAAAAGAGCGACGCAACACAGAGAAACACATTCAGACCAGATCTTTTTAATACAAGAACAGAAATGCTGTTTAGCTGCAGGGAAGAGCTGCACACACACACACACACACACACACACACACACACACACACACACACACACAGAGTTTAATGTAGCAGCAGAAATAGCCTGAGAGCAGTAAGCGATGAATATTTCAACTTTTCCTTCTCTCCTCCACATTAGCATTTTTCTATTTCCTCCTCTATAAACTTTTAATCTTCAATCTTCTCTCTCCTCAGGTCTGTGCTCCTCCTCTTCTTCTCCTCTTCATGCCACCGTCCCTCCATTTCCACGGCTCAGGAGACGTATTCAGTGCAGTAAGTGAAGAACTGCCATTATTGAAATAAGTGACACCTACAGCATTAATGAGGTTATTAAAGGACATGAGACGGAGCTCACTGCGGCTTTGACGATAAATGACATGGGAATGAATAACCCTTATTTATTTATTTATTTATTTATTTATTTAACATTTTAATTTTCATTTATTGTTGTAGGCCTAAAGTGATTCTTACATTGCTCAACTTCTTTACATTTTGTCAGCTAATATGTGTCATACGTGCGTCATTTTCCTCTAAAACATCCCTAGCGATGGCTCCAGTAGTCTTGAGTCTTCCTCGCTGGGTTAGCTGTGGATTCCAAATACAAAAGGGGAAAAGTCTGAGGGGAAAATCAAAGATGTAATAGTACATTGGCAAATCTGATTGCTTTGATCAGCAGCACTGCAAAGTAAAGTACCAAATAATCATAAACAGCCCACTGCTGAGGAGCCACCATGTGCTAAATGAATGCTTATTTAGATCTACTAGTTATGTTAAAAAGCTAAGCCTTTTATAGGCATCTGCTCGAAAACTGCATACGCACAATGAAATGCATATATCTCTGCAACCACAAGGTGCATTTGAATACTTTTGGTGTCATGGTAAAGGGAACACTTGTGAGATTTGTTAAGATGTGTAAATATCAGTATATGTGTTATATGTGAGGAGTAAATGAAGATGGCACACAGCACAAATGAAATATTTTGAGGTTCGCCTAAAAAAAAAAAGCATTTTCAGGATGAGTATCCCTTTGGAATGATGCAGCTGCAGCTCTAAACCTCTATCACATCATAGTACAATATGTGAGCATTAACTCTGCAAAGGTTGATTCTCATAAAGTGAAGCAGAACAATATTAGAGAGGTTTTAGTACAGAAAATTCAGGCGAGCTCTCCAAAATTGCTCCATGTTTGCATGTGATTTTTGTCATGTACAATCCTCTATCTTTCATTTTTTGTTCCTGTAAATCCCTACTGATGTTTAGGATATACAAATACAACTGTCTGGTTTTTTTTTTTTTTTTTCATGTATATCCCACTCCAAACTGACCAATACACACCTGCTACATTTGAACCTGAGTTTTTATTCTGAGTTTTGGAGGCCTGTATCTCTGTGACGGCTTGGCCGATTTGAGTGATTGACACCTCATTTGATTTGTTAGAGCCAATAGAATGACGCTATACCCACCAAAAAGATTGACAGCACTGTAAGCCAATCAGAGTCAGCAGAACGCGTTGTGGGGGAGATGTCGGCTGCTGTGAGTGCTCATTGTTTTTGTTCCCCCGGAACCTCCGGCTGGCAAGTTTTTTTGCCCGGCTTCATTTTAATGATGGACAACAACTCGCTAAGTGTAAGCGTGATTTAACGGCAGAATGAGCTTTTCACGGCAAAAACAACAAGGTAAGAGAGATATTACAAATATATTTTGGCAAAAAGATTTCAGTTGTTGTTGTTCTTTGGCCTGTAGCTCTCTGATGCTTTGGGGCATACATGTGGAAACAGCGGAGTCTCAGCTTTCATTTGAGAAGAACGGCGTGTGTTTTGCATAACGTGTCGTCGAGTTAGAGCCAGAAATATACCGAGTGGGTCGGGATATTGGTGCTGTTGGAGTTGGATTTGTTGTTGTTAATTTAGTTGTTGTTGGAGCTGTGTTTGGGGCGTGTAAAAAGGGTTTTTACAGCCGTGTAGCCCAGGTCCTGCTGTTTAATTTGATGTGCAACATGACTATATTCTTCATCATCAGTGTATTGTTTCACACTGTGCTTGCAACGTCGCTCAAAGTCCCCCAATTGGGCAACTTTCGGGCTTAACAGGTTTTAATCAGCTGAATTTGAGGCTCAAACATGTTTTGTTGCTCCAGACAGATTTTTTTTTCTTCTTTGGCCAAAAAAAGCTCTTTTGATATTAAAGGCTGCCGACCACAGGTTTGGGGGTTTAGCAGTATCTAGTTAGAGTATCTAGTATCTAGTTAAAGTGTGGACTCGGCACCGCTCCGTCTGGTATACAGAAATTAAAATCCAGTTGGGGCCAATCAGGAATCCACACTGTAGTTGACATGTAAGCAGCCAATCAGTGACCGTGCTGTAGTTGATGATGTAAAATACAGGCCGCAGCTTGCGGAACAGTAATGGCGGCTCCTGATGCAACAAGCACTAACTCTGACGTTAGGAAACGCAGCAATTAGTGAAGTTATTTCAGAAATGGAGTCAATAACAACTGTTTGAAAGCTGAGCAAATTTGCTTAAGTTCTTTTAAAAACATGGGAGGAAGGCAACAAGCAACTAAAGGGATATGACCCAAAAAATTAACAAGAAATTAGTAAATTAAAAACAGGTTTAAAAAACAACAACAAGTAAATGACTTGACTTGGACAGAGTCCTTGAAAATAATAAAAATTCTGTAACATAATTTAAAACTGTAGTAGTGATAATAATAATAATTTGTGGAACGGGGCGGCACGGTGGTGTGGTGGTTAGCACTCTCGCCTCACAGCAAGAGGGTTGCCGGTTCGATCCCAGGCGTGGGAGCCCTTCTGTGTGGAGTTTGCATGTTCTCCCCGTGTCAGCGTGGGTTCTCTCCGGGCACTCCGGCTTCCTCCCACAGTCCAAAGACATGCAGATTGGGGACTAGGTTAATTGATAACTCTAAAATTGTCCGTAGGTGTGAGTGGTTGTCTGTCTCTATGTGTCAGCCCTGCGATAGTCTGGCGACCTGTCCAGGGTGTACCCTGCCTCTCGCCCGATGTCAGCTGGGATAGGCTCCAGCCCCCCCGCGACCCTCAAGAGGATGAAGCGGTTAGAAGATGAATGAATGAATGAATTTGTGGAACATTTATTACCAAGTTGCTCAGTGCCTATTTCCCCATGATTCTGATGTAGCAGCGATCTGGTCAAAGGTTTAAATACTTGTGAAAGGCATCTAAAAGCAGCACAACTAAAATGATGTCGTTCCAGGTTTGGAAGGGTTAAAGAGGAACAAGAGTATGACCTCGCTGAGTGTCTCTGAGGAAAAGACATTTTTGCTGTTCCTCTGACTGGATTTGGCACAAGCTCGATTTATCAGCTGGCTCTGCGGGTGATGAAGATGATGTTCCCTGATGTTTTGTTACACTGATTGTTGAAGCAGTTTGTCTGTCAAGGTGAGTACTCCGCCCACTGAGAGTGTTTGGGGCGGCATCGAGTCCAGAGTGATACAGAGAGCCAAACAGAATGTTAATGTCATCAGGATGATTTCACCAGGTTAGTATCCAGCAGTGAGGACTGCAGATTGCAACCAGATGAATCTGCTCCTGGTGACAGTGATTAGAGGTGATCACAACCAGCAGAAACACTGAATAAAACAGTTTCATGTTACAAATCAGTGTTTGATGCTGCTCAGCATGTCGGAGGCGGGTGTCTCACCCACTGCATGCTAATCTGTGCCCACTTTTTCTCTGATAACTTCAGATCCAGATGTCCAGGAGGTTTTTACTGAGAGCTGAGTTATTCACAAAGTTCTCTTCCTCACTGCCAGTGTTTGGTTTGTCCATTCTGGGCTACTGTAGAAACATGGCGATCTCTGTAGACGAGGACCTGCTCCCTGTGTAGATATAAACGGTTCATTCTGAGGTAACGAAAACACGACGATTCTCATTTTTTAGATGATTATAAATTAAAGGAAACAGACTCATTATATAACCCCCTGAAACCCTGCACACTGGAGCTTTGAGGATATTTTGTTGCTGATACTTGTACTTTTATGTACTTTGTTGAATGTAGGACCTTTGCTGTGACAGAGTATTTCTACACTCTGGATTACGGATGAGCAGTATGGAGATATTTTGTGGTTTCAATTCTGTGTTTTTGGATGTTTGAATCTGGGGCGCCGTCAGCCTCCATTAGGTGGAGTTGTGTTGCTACCTCCTCTCCCCTTGGATCTCTGCAAGGCATGTAAGAACTCTAAAACTCCACCTGAGCCTCCCTCGGCATATGGGTGAGTAGATAAAGGCTGAATTTACATTTTTGGGTGCACTATCCTTTCAAATAAAAGATGTGAATTCTTTGTCCACTTTAGTTCTGTGAATTAAAATCTGGACAAAGATTAAAATAATAAATGGACTCAGACTGGTAAAGAAGAGCCTCACACACACTGATCTGTCAAAAAGAAGAAATAAGGTTTATTTCTTTATTAATCTTATATACAGACATTTACAGCAATCGTTGCTAAAGTTATTGACGGTGGTTATGGTAACTTCCTGTTGTCTACGACAGTGTAACAGAGATCAGGTCAGTTATTAGAGACTGTGTCCAGGTGTGGCTCCAGTCTGAGAGAGTAAATGATGTACAGTAGATATATATAGTGAAGAAGAAGCAGGGTCGTCAGTATGAAACACAGCAAACACAGTTCAGCAATAGTTTCTCCTGCATTCACTAAACACTAAACACACAATAAACTGTTGCTTTAACTAGATCTTTACAGAGGTCCTTCCACATGAGATGATACTGTAGGGTTAAGGAGACCGCCGTGGGTCACCCTGCAGACAGAAACACGAGGAGGCGGTCTGACATCATGTGAGTAACCTCTCTTTACAGCACTGCAACTGTTTTTGGTTTTCAGTACAAAAGCTATGTGTTTCTGAGATCACCCATAATTCAGTATGTTTACAGAGAAACAGCAAATTAAACGTTTTAATGTCACGAAGCAAACAGACGTTTGTTTTTTTAGTGTCCTGTGTCTGTAACTGAGCACATCTGTGCCGGTAAAGCTTCATGAGTTATCAGACTGCTTCAGTATTGTATTAGTCATTTTGTGATGGTGTCACAACAAAACAGCATCACTTCATGATAAACTTTAACCCCTTCAGGTAAAAGAGATGAACTGACTCTGAGCTTCAGGCCTGAAGATCTAAACATTGCTCTCACATTAAAGGAATACTTTAAGGTGTTTGGGGAAATTAACCTGTCTGAGGTTTCACAAAGAGTTGAAGCAGATGAGAGAATTTATACATGCTTACAGTTCAAGGTACGATGTGCATATCATTAGCCTAGCCTAGCACAAAGAGTGGAAACAAGGGGAAACAGTTAGCCTGGCTCCAGAGCTCTGAATCCAGTCGGATGTGGTTCCAACCTAACTGTCAGAAAAAGATGTTGGCATTGTAAGTTTGTGGAAACCATGGATATGTTATGTTATTATCATAGACTGTAAAAATAATGGACGTAGCTACTGTGACCAATTTGTTTACAGACTCATGTTCTGAAGCCTCAAATTCACCATTTCAGCCGTCGGCATCTTGAATTTTGGAGCCATGGACCATATTTAGGTGAAATTAGCCCTGAAATGAGCCTTTTTCGTGTTGGCTTCATTTTTCAGCCCTGGCGGCTGCTGCTTGGTTATTGTGTAGAAGAAATGTTGAAACTTTATGTTTCAGCAACACTGTGACACGTGGCCAGCGTTAGGCTGAAACCCCCACTTGGTTCAACATGTTCTCATCCCAACTTGTTGAATATCGCTGCTTTGTCAGTGCTGTTTACGTCTACATGTTATGCACTAGATTGCATTTGTTGTTGACGTTCAGGGACATTGTGTCAATTTACGCCTGTTCAGTGCATTGTGTCTTTTCTAAATACGTCTCCAAAACCACAGGAAATCTACAGTTTCTGTAGCCTGGAAATCCAGATTCAAATCTAGAAAGATTTTGAGTCTGGCCCTGACCAATGCATCCTTCCTTTCCAAGGGGTGGCACTAACTGAGGCATCTTAAATGCCACCGCACGCAATTGGATAGCACGATGGCCAATCAGAGCAAAAACAAGGTGACGTATTCATTGCACTAAGCCCCATTTGTTTGCTGACCAGTGGGGCTAACTGATATATTATGCTTTTGCTGTATCTCGTCGGCAAAACATTAAAAACGTCCTTCCTGGAAGCGAAGGCTTCTCGGGCAGTCTTCTGTTCCTCTCTCAAGGAAAAAGATAAGTGTAGTTGGCTCAGCGTTTCTTCCAAAGCTAAACTGAATGGACGCGGTCTTTCGGCAGCTGCCATCTTGGCTGTTTACTTTACGACTCCTGCGGTGCAGCGCTGTCTTCATCATGTTACGCCCGCACAGAGCCCGCCTCTGTGAGATAGACTGATATGATTGGTCCAATGGCGATTCAGCGGGCTCTGCTTGTCGGAGCCAGATCCCCGTGCAGTGCACATTTGAATTTGCTGTGGGAGGGGCATCTGGATTTCCAGGTTACAGTTTCTGCTCATTAGATGATGACCCTTTCAAAATAAACTTATGTTGGTATTTATTTCTTTGTGCAACAAACGCATGGGGTTCGGTTTGGAAAAACAAACTTCATGGTTTGGCTCAACAATCACATTGGTCACAAACATCGGCCTCCCGGGTGAAAGTCCAGGGTTTGTTGGACCCACCCCTCCTGCTGCCCGCCAGCTCCTTATATTACGTAGTTCCTGGCCGCATTTTAAACTGACGCCTCCTGTCTGCTCATCATACTGCTGTGACAGGTGCCGTCCGGCTGACCAGCGGCATATCATACCACCAAGAAAGGCTCTGTCAGGCCGTGTGACAAACTGATGCTGCCTCGCGGCATTTGAAGTTTGAAATGAAAATGAGCTGCTTGGTTATGGTTTGGGGAAAAAATGTTTTGGTTTAAAATATTCTTTTTGGGGGGCGGAGCCTCTGCTGGAAACACAAGAGTGATTCGAGAAACACAACCAGGCATCTCACCTGGGTGTCACGCCATTCCACCCCCCCCCCCACCCCCCCGATGACACAGTCAGCTCATATATTACGTCACATTAGAAACGTGTCATAGATGTGAAACCTGCAAATGTATTGTAGTTTATAGAAACGTACAATGCCAACATGTTCTTCTGGTGACTGGTGGTTGTTCTCTATGATCCAAGATGGTGCCTCGTTCATTCAACTCAAAGTTTCTCACTGGCTGATTGACCAAAATGGTTTCTCAGGTTTTCTCAGTCTTGTACATTTTTTGTCCCGCAGAGCGTTAAAGTCTTTCTCAGGCCAAACTAGGAGGTGAATAAGCAGTGATGATTTAAAGGCTGCTGTCTGTGATCGGTTCTGATGGAAAGGATCAAAATCACAGCTTCACCTCGTTAACCCTCATCTCTCCTCTCAGATCACCGTCAGAAGATCCTCCGAACTGAAGCTGTGAATGTTTCCTTTTCATGAACATGTATAGTTCACATCAGTGACTGGCAGTAATATTTTTGTATTCCATGCAGGTTACGCAGACGTTGTGTGACCCAGATATTGCCCCGGACTACGTGCAGATGTTGCAAACGTTGCAGCTGTTTTCTGATGAGTGTGAATTATTAATTGACCCATATTACTCTGCAGGGGTGGGGGTTACCACAGGGCGGGTTAACAAGGTCATGTGCAGTACTCCTCCTCCTCCTCCTCCTCCTCCTCCTCACAGCCTGAGAGTCAGGATGGCAGTCAGACAGGCCAGCAGGAGAGAAGAGGAGGATACTGAACCAGCATTGGTGGTAATAACATATGTCTTCACATGTATGTTGCGTGTTACGTCTCTCTCTCCCTTTTCCTCCGTCTTATCTGTACTTTCCTTTCTTTTCTCGTCCTCCTTCTTCTTGTCCTCCTTCGTCGCTTTCTCCTCCTTCGTCGCTTTCTCCTCCTTCGTCTCTTTCTCCTCCTTCGTCTCTTTCTCCTCTTTCATCTCTTTCTCCTCCTTCATCTCTTTTTCCTCCTTCATCTCTTTCTCCTCCTTCATCTCTTTCTCCTCCTTTATCTCTTTCTCCTCCTTCTTGTCCTCCTCCTCCATCTTTTCTTCAACCACATCCTCCTCACCCTGTGGTGTTGAGGGGACCTCTGCAGGGGCGAAGCTGTCTGGTAGCTGGGCCTCCTCAGAGTCCTGGGCGGAGGAGGGGGTGGTGGTGGTGATACTGGGAGCGGTGGTGGTTGTGGCCAGCTGGACATCAGAGTCAGTGGTTGCAGGAGGAGGAACGACAATCTCCTCCTCTTCCTCCTCTTCAGGCAGGAGGAGGAGGACTGTGGGGGGGATTGTTGGAAGAGTAAAACCTGCCTCCTCATTATCATCCTCCTCCTCCTCTGACGACACCTCTTCCTCCTCAGCAACTAGAAAACACAAGAAGAATATCACTTTTAAAAAACTCAGATTGTCTCATGAGGATTAACAGACTTCAACTCATAACATATCGCCGCTTTGTCTACACGTCAGGCGCTAGGTGTCCTTCTGCTGGAACCAATGTCGGGAGGTCAACATTAACACGTTAGGTTTAGAAAAAAACATCATGAACCATGGCCTCCTGGGTGAAAGTCCAGGTCATGTTGGATCCATCCCCCTCCCCTGCCACTGGACTCTCAAGCTTCTTATATTACATCGTTACCAGCAGCATTTCAAACTGATGCCGTCCTGTGGCGTGTCATACTGCTGCAACAGGTGCCGTCCAGATGATCAGCGCCTTGTCGTAACGTCACGACTGCTTCGGTTTGGCCAAGTTACAAACTGACGTCACCTGGTGGCATATCATACCACCACGAAAGGTGGCTTTTGGTGTTGGTGTCTGACGGCGAAATCAGTGACAAAGCTGTGATTTTTGACAATTTTGGAATGAAAACGGGATGAATATAAATATGAATTTCAACCAGATTATGTAAGCTACATATATTCTAATCACTTGGAGGAAAAAAAAACATGGCGTGTTGTGTCCTAATGATGCACTCTGGCAGCACTAAACCCCTGAGCTTGCCTGACAAGGACTAAATGCACACACACATTATCCTTAAATATCCCATGAAGAGAGACTGTCACTGCAGCCTGTTCTGAAAATGTCTGCGTGCCTCGTTCTGTGGACAATAAACGACTAGCAGATGTTCCTCTTAACAGATCTAGGTACAGGTTCAGTGTTTGGTGGGAACCCGGCTTACATATGTTCATTACTCAACGTAACATAAGAAACTTCAGTATGTCAGTTAAATAGATCAACACTAACGTTTGGTTTCTCACGGGACGTGGACTGCAGCCTCCTGGGTGAAAGTCCTTTGTTTGCTTGTCGCTCTTTAAACTATGTCACCTGACTTCCATCTTTGCTTCCATCGCTAAACCTACTAGTTCCACACGGTGATACAGTTTACAGGTGTAATTTGTGTAAGGACAATACAAGACAACAAGCTTTGTGGATTATATTGAGTAACCAGGTCAGGATCTGGGAAAGACAGTGACGTTGAGTTTTCCAAATATTGTTTTGGCACTTTGAGCACCACAAGTCGAGCCCCATCTACTTCCATTATATAAACGTCCCTTTAAAGTTTGATTTAAGCACCACAGTCTGGTGTAGAATTTATGGGTTTGTGCTGCTAAAATACCATTTCATGTGTAAATGAGAGAATTAAACCTGAGGTAGATGTGAGGAGAGAGGAAGAGACAGAGCAGGAAAGACGTACCACAGAGGTTGTTTTCACATTTCTGGAGGTTTTCAGGACATCTGGAGCACCAGTCACCTTCCTCAAATGGCCTCTCGTCTTCATAGTTGCCCCTGAGGACACAGAAGTTTAAACACACACACAGTGTTAGTTTATAATAATATAATGACTGTGAGGTCATGTCTAATTCATTTCTTTGTTATTATAATCAAATTTGATTTATCCAACATACAGTATCAAATAAAACGTGTCGTTCAACATACTGAAGATAACCCTATAAATGTACTGTCTACACACAAAGAGACTATGTGGAGAGAAATATTACTGTCCACAGGGGGGAGCTGTTGCTCCAGCAGTGCAGCAGCAACACTGGTACTATTACATAAAGCAATGGTGGCAGCAGTGTAGTATATTTAACAGTAGTACAAGCTGTAATACTAGCCATAGCTTTAATAGGTGTGGGAGCAAAAGCAGCACTACTTCAATTAGTAGCACAAGTAGTAGTTGAAGTAGTAACATCTGAAATAGAAACTACTACTAGTGGTGGTGATGGAAGTAATAGTAGTAGTAGTTAATAGTAGTAAGAGCACCAGTAAAAGCAAGAGCAATACTACATGTAATGCAAGCTGTAGTAGTAATAGTAGTAGTCCTATGGTGGTGTAGGGTATTAGAAATAATGGTGGTACTTTACTAGTGGTAGAAGTTGCAGTAGTAATAGCAGTAGAGGTAGTGGTGGTAGGGACAGTACAGTAGTAGTGCCAGTGGTGGTTGTAGTTTAGTGACACAGTAATGAAACAGTATATCCATTCGTAGTAGTTGCAGTAGTGGTATGTCAGTTAGTAAAATTAGTTTAAGGAGCGCCAATAATAGTAGCAGTTGTACTTTGTGGTAGCAGTGTTAGTTGCAGTAGCAGTAGTCGTGGTGGTACTGTGGTGGAGGAAGTAGTGGTTGTAGTAGTAACAGTTGAAATAGTGGTGGAGATAGAACTACTAGTGTACTGGTAGTGGTAATAGTGATAGTAGCAGTTTGATTAGTAGGGAAGGGAATTAGTAGTATGGTGGTAGTAGGAGAAGGAGAAGTCATGATAGTAGTAGAGGTTGTGGTAGAAGTAATAGTAGTAGTGGCAGTACTAGCATTATTTGTGGTACTACTGTAGTAGTAGAAGAAGAAGTCATGATAGTAGTGACAGCAGTAACAGTAATAGTACTAACGCTGGGAAGTAGTTGCAGACGAGGAAGGAGACTCTCTCCCACTCCAGACCCTCCATGCTGTTACAGAGATGGAAGGCACAGCCGACTCTGTGTGTATCTGCCCACACCATCTGCAACACACACACACACACACACACACACACACACAGTTCAGACCCAGTCCACAGATACTAATGTGTGTATAAGTATGTGTGTATTTGTATCCGACCTGTGTGTAGTGTCCACACATCTTGTCTTCTTCACAGCTGTTGTTCTGGTAATTATAGTCCAGACGTTCTACAGGAATCAATTACATTCATCAATACATTAAATAAAGATCAGTAGAAATGTGTGTCTGCTTTTCCACTGCTCTCGCTCTCAAAGATGGAGAAGCAGCTACTTTAGAATTTGGTTCTACAAACAGACTTACCCAGAAACCATTTCTCCAGAGCCACTGTGATGTTCAGAGGCCCGGTGCCGGCGAACAGATTCTCTCCAGTGTCCTCCAGTTCTGGGTTGTGGTTCCAGATGCATTTAGCAGCGTAACCCTCTGCGATCACTTTCAGGCTCGTGTCCCATTTCTGCAAAGAACCAGTGAAAGTTATGGAGAGCAGAATTTGATCGGAAAGACCTTAAAACTTAAGGGTTTCTTTACACCGGCCCTTTTTGATTCAGTTGAATCGAACTCAAGTTAATTTCATTTGGGCAGGTGTGAACACAGCAATCACACTCAGGTCCGCACCAAGTCCAAGTTACAGTCCTGGAGGATTATTAATGTGCACCTCCTCCTGTACTGCCTTAATATGCACATTCAGCACATCCAATGCATCAAAACATTGTTTTCTAGTTGGAGCCGCGTTTGCCTCGTTTTCAAACTGTATGCTTTGACTAAAATGAACAATGACAGCAATATAGTCCACGATGAGCAGCGCTAAAATCAACCTGCGTAGTTGTCCCTCCATTGTGACATTAGAAAGTGTCACATTTATCTTGCAAGTGTACTCTTCTTCAACGTTTGCTTTACTTCCTGGATTTTTCCCACATGGAAATTCTGACCAAGACGACTCTGGGGCTGACAGCAGCCTGAGACACCCCCTGCCCCACCCTTTGTGTTATCAGGCTTCTGCACCAGCGATAGCCGTGGCCGGAGGCATTATGTTTTTGGGTTGTTTGTCTCATTCTTGTGAATGTGATATCTCAAGATTGCCTTGAGGGAGTTTATTCAAATTTGGCACAAACGTCCACTTGGACTCAACAATGAACTGATTAGAATTCGGTGGTCAAAAGTCAAGGTCACTGTCATAAAACATTTTTGTTGGTCATAACTCAAGTTTCTTACACTAATTCTGACAAAATTTCACATAGATTTCTGACTGAATACAATTACTAAGTGATGACTTTTTATATCCAAAAGGTCAAAGGTCAGCTTGACTGTGACATCATCATGTTTTAACGTCATGTCTCAGGAACAGAAGGGGAGACATTTGGTCAGATACTGAATTGGTGACTCTAATCTTGAGCCTGTGCTGATTCTATAGATCTCCTGTGTGTGAAGCATCCATGTTTTAGAGTATTCAGCATCTTTGCAGCAGCATCCATATTTGAAGCATCGTCACAGCTCCACATGCGTCTGGACAGACATGGATGTAAACAGTAACTACAATTTTTTTTTTTTTTTAAGATATTTTTTGGGCCATTTTGCCTTCAGTGGACAGACAGGTAAGCGTGAAAGGGGGAGAGAGAGAAGGGGGATGACATGCAGCAAAGGGCCACAGGCTGGATTCGAACCCGGGCCACTGTGACAAGAGCCTTGTACATGGGGCGCCTGCTCTACCCACTAAGCCACCGACGCCCCAACTGTAACTACAATGTGACTGGTTTGTGGAGGCAACATCGTGGTGGTAATTCTAGTTTCTTAGAAGATCTGTGGTGCGGCTCATTTGTCAATGATCAATTTAAAATGTGGCCAACGCCAAAAACTCCAAACTACAAAGTTGATTTTCTCCGATTAGGGAGTATAAAACCCCACGTTCCAACTTATAATTGAATGCAGCATTTCCAGACCTCAGTTCTTCCTGTGAGTCCGGCTGATTAACAGGAATGAAGAACATAAATCTTTCATGGCCTGAGAGAAAGTTTTTCCATCATGTTCACTGTCTTGAGTCATTTTATGAAAACAAGAAACACAAACATGAACAGAGAGACAACACAG
Organism: Epinephelus fuscoguttatus; assembly: GCF_011397635.1. NCBI lineage: Eukaryota > Metazoa > Chordata > Actinopteri > Perciformes > Serranidae > Epinephelus > Epinephelus fuscoguttatus. The sequence goes on along the minus strand of NC_064758.1, from coordinate 44,991,844 downwards.
ATCCTTTCATGTAAAATGTTCCAGCACACTTTACATGAACCACAGTGAAGTTTCAGGTGTTCATGTGTTCACACAGGAAGTCGGTAAACTCAAAAAAAGGTTTAAATAATTTTTCGTAAGTTGAACTGATTGTTTTGTGCCAGTTTATATCCCCTTTATTTCCTTTTTCTCTCTTAAACCTGCTTTAAATTAGCGTGATGATTTTATTGTGTAGCTGTTTTTGATTTATTACGTTTTAAGGCCTTTGAATGACTCAGCGTTTATCACAGCGAGCGTAGGGTGTTTTCTTATTATTATATAACAGGTTTTATGTCTCTATATTGTAAAATCAACCACAGATTTTTGGCGCTGTCTTCAGTTTTCAGCAAGTGAAGTTAATTTGACGGCCTCTCAGAAGAAAAACAGTGTTGAAAAATGATGTGACATTTAATATCATATCAAGGAAATGTGCAAAAGATACTCAGGAAAAAGGAAAGTAAAGAAACATTGAGACTGATAAACATCACATTGTGTTTGACCCTGACTCTGGCATCACCCAAAAGTCATGCTCACATGTCTGACTCAGGAAATCATCACTGTCATGACTTCATTCAGTCAGAGAGGCTTCATATGAAGACGTTTGTTGTTTCTGCCCTGTTTCCTTTACACACAGATAAAACCATGAGGTGTTATAGTGACGCAGTGTGCTCTGTGATGATTACTCATTCAATAGGAAGTCCTCATATCCCACTTATCTTCTCCATGACCTGGTCTCTGACCCTCACCCTGTCACCAGCCTGTCTGAGCTATGTATTTACTTCCTGTCATGCTGGATGGTTTAATTTCCTCTTTACAAACAGATGTGTTGAGAGGTAGACCGTGACTCAGCTGCACGGATCTTCAGATTAGTTTTTGGTGCTTTGTTGGATAGAGGCAGGAAAGACAGTGGAGGGGGAGGGAGTCACATGCAGCAAAGGGCCTCAGGCCAGACTCAAACCCGTGGCGCTACAGCTGCAGGACCTTTGATTTGAACTGTAACAGAAGGAGCCACCAAACATTTTCGTGTTTTAAGGAGGAAGAGTGTTGAAAGAAACACTGTTTGGACACCAGGGCTGTAATCACCTGTTTAACACTGGCAGACCATTTTCAACCTACAGCTTCTTGGACCTGACCTTCGATGGAGATTTGGTGTCGTGGTCCTACGTTTTGTTATAGTTTATTTCCTGCTTTATTCTGAAGATCTCCTCATGTGTCCTGTCTTGTGTTACTTCCTACATTTGTCTGTTTCCCACTTGTTTCCTGACACACCTGCCTCCCGTCAGTCTGGTTAGTCCCTCCCTGTTAACAGGGCTGCACTCAGTAACAAGTTACTTATTACACTATTTTTGCGTTACTTTCACCATAGTCTCTATATACAGACTGTACATTCAGTGAATGTAGAGTCTGTAGGCAAACCCCGGAGATCTTGCCTCCGGAAGAAGAGTGGAAGAGCCCTGGTTTCCGGTTGTAGGCTGTTTGTAGTTTCCGTGATATTGACCAATCATGTTTGAGCCGGCTGCAGTTGTTGCCAGGTTAAACGGTCTGTACGGTGAACTAACAAAGCGGAACATAATTGCCGTCACTGCAAACTCTGAATCCATCGCAACGGTTCAGCATATTTACTTATATATAAACGGAAGTCGGAAACGGAAATTCGCCTCCTCCGCCCAAATCAAACTGGAATGCCAAAAAATCGTGGGTCTGCCCCCGATGGGTTCCAAGAATGCTTTCTCCACAATGACCTCAGAAGAATTAATACTGATTTAAATTAATGAGGCTCATGTTGTTTCACAGCAGCTCCACTTTATTACAGTTCATTTCTAATCCAGTGCTGCAGGTCTGAGCCATTCATGTGTTCACACACAGTGGTTACCACTTTGTATTAAAATCCCCTGCTTATATTAATAATAACATGATGACAACAATTAAACAGCCCAGACCTTCTTAAAACATTGAATCTCCTTGGACACAGGGAGGGTCAGGCAGAGGATCAGCATCTGATCATTATGAGATATGGATAAATATTTGTGGGGCTATGATATGAAACACAACAAACTGAATGACGTGCGAGTCAGTCACTATGACGAGCGCAAATTAACACACCAGAGCTGAAAGACACACCTGCCAGTTCCTGGTGTGCCGGTCGGCTACAGCAGCACCACAGAGAGAGTTATGTAGAAGAACAGGAGTGTGTGTCGGTGTTGCTCTGCAGCTGTAGGAGATGTGAATGGAAACACATCCAACATATACTAACATCACCCAGATGTGCCGATCACCAGCATGAGAAGAAAACAAACTGGAGTCCAGCTCCTTATCTCCACTGCTTTCAGGCAGCCTTAGGACGCAGAAGAAGAACGAGATATGTTGAGGACATTATATTAATGGAAACACACTGAACCTGATCACACACAGTACAGTGTCACCCAGATGTGTTGACCACTGGCAGCCTTCTACAGTCTGTGGTGACATGACAACACAGAACAACCTTGGGGGGATGTTTTTCTGGTGACGCACTGGTGCAAGTGGAGCGATGTGGATCAGTGTGGGTGAATGAACAATGAAGTCAATAAACAGTTTATTTCAGATGGTAACGCATTATGTGACACTGTGAATGTGATAATATTACCCCACATACCCCCCCCAACACCAGTTGTTACCGGCTTCTTCTTCTCTTACACATTTAATGCTATTAAACTTCTGGGTCGGTCTGACACAATTAATGGATTTTCTCTGATGTCATATAAACGGACTGAGTGTCATGGCTCACTGGGACACCTGATGTTTCTGAGCCGTCGTTAACAAAATTGGTTTCACCTGCACTTCTCCTGCTACAAGTTCAAATGTCTGCTGAGCACAGGTCTTATACAAATACAGAGGACTGCATCAGACTGCAGGGTTCAACTGGAACTCTCCAAGCTGACCAGTTCCTCCTGAAAGAGTCTGAGAGGAGAGTCGAGCACAGTCAGGTGTGGATAAAGTGGCTGTGGAACATAATGTGTTCGTAATGTTTTTCTTGTTTGCTGATGTTTGTTTATGTCTGACAAGCTGCAGCAAACAGCCAGATCTGCGACCACAGGACCGCCCGCCGTCCACGCATCAATATCACGGTGAGTCATTCAATAACTTATTGATTTCTTTTTTTTAATAAAGCTTTTCTGCATCAGCAGGGCTCAGACAGTGGCTCCTGTCAGGGTATGAAATTAACAAAATATTTTGGGGGCAATTTGGCCACCCATGGTCTAAAAAATGGGGGCATTTTCAAAATGTTTGGGGGCCATCAAAAAATTGTAATTATGTTCTAACAATAAGCACATGAAAAGCAAAACCAGCTAAGATAGTGTCTTCACTCTTCAGTAGAAACCACTATAAATGAAATAAATAATGGGTTACATAAAGTTATGGTTGCAAAATATCACTCAGATTTCCTATAATTCAGCCAGTTTAAATGTGATGATTTAACCATTAATCTACTGATAGCAGGACTAATGTTTCACCACATTACAGTTACTTTTACTGTTTAAAAGGCCAAATTACTATAAATTCCTCAGATGCCATCCTGGAAGTAAGTTAATTTAAAATTTAGCATTCATTCTACCTTAATTTTTCATCAATTTGTCATTGTGTCGACACAGATCACCCAAGAAATGGTTAATTTATACTTATGGTACAGCAAAGCCCCCTCCCCTTCTCTGTCAGATTACTCTCACGTAATCAGTGCAATCTCGTTGATTATGTCTGGAAAATGAGTTGTAGACGAGTGATTTATTTAGATAGAAGTAATTTTCACACTGTCTCTGACGTGTTGCTTCGTTACCATGAACACACACACTGCAGTTTGTTTTGACTCAATCCCACACACACTGTCCTGCTGACACAAACGCTCAGTACAGCACCAGATGTGGATTAATCCACCGCTGAAAATAGTCCCCAACAAAGTCACTTTGTCCTCCTGTTTCTTTAATAAAAACTACAGCGATCAGCTGTTGGAGGAAAATACTGATCAGCCAATGAGCTCAGAGCTGAGAGACATGGACAGGAAGTCAGGCGGTGTTGAGAGATGGACAAATGTGTTTTGTTGACAATAACAAAATCATAAAATAACACCAGACTTTGCTTTATGAAGAGATTGACGTCTGTAACTCGGGCAGTTGTTTTCATCTTGTGGTTTGAGTCGCTGTTGCTAAGATACCAAAAGAATGAACAACAGGATCCTGACTGAGAGATCCGTGTGTGTGTGTGTGTGTGTGTGTGTGTGTTTATTTGTCCAGTGATGACACACAACACAAACAATAGTCAGGGGTCTCCTTCACATTCCTGTCTCTCTCCAGGCTCTCTCAACATCTGGTCTGTGTTAAGACTCTCAGGTCATGTACATAATCGTGCATTCACACAGGCGCGCGCGCGCGCACACACACACACACACACACACACACACACACACACAGTGCATCCGCTCTGTGAACAGCTGATTTTTGTTTCTTTGAACAGAAACTCACTGATGACAGTTTGATCATAGATGTACTTCCGTTCTGATTTGCAGCTTTTCAGACTTATTTTGTGGCTGAATATAATTTGTAGCTTCTTAAACTCTGAATGAGGATAGTGATAGTGAGATACTGGCTACAGTGATGAAACAAAACCAGCATCAGATGGACTGTATTCATGATCAATACGCCACAATAATATAAATAACCAGCGCCAATTCATCAGTCAGTGAGAATGTGTGTTTGTGGGCGGGGCATAAGCACATACAGCCAGCAGTAGCAGCGACCCACCGTCTGACACCGGCACACCGTGAGGACGGAAACAGAGGGCTCTGTGGGGACGGAGCACCTGCTGCAGCAAGCCAACACGCCGTCTGTGGTCATTTTGACCTGACCAGCAGACTTCACTACAAGCTGATTGGCTGTTGAAACAGGTGACGTGCTTTAAAACCAGCCGCCGGCCTTTTGACCAGCTGAGTATCAGGTGACACCATCAGTCAACTTGAGTCGAGTTCAGACCAGCCAGTTCACACTGCTGACACTTTTCTCTGCTACGTTGTAAAACAGTTTCATCTCATCATAAAAGTTTGGTCTGAGCTGGACTTATAGCCCGACGTTGTTGTGTTACATGTCACCATTGTCGCATTCCCTTTAATTCCACAATGTCAGCATGCTGCCTCAGGCCCCAGTCACAGAGAAAGCGTTTTGCAGGTTGCAAAACAATTTTTTTTTTTTACTGAATGCCGCTAGTAAAAAAAACTCTTGCTGCACCTTTTTATCGTTGCCAGGCAACCACCCATCACCTCCTCACCCCAACCTTCCTGTGTGATCAGTCTACAGTTTGTGTGTCCTGCAGTAATCAGTGTGTAGCTGCTGCCATGTTGAGGCAGAGGGTGCTGTCTGTAGCTCTGGTTGAGGGTGAGAGGCTGTCAGCAGATAAACAGAGATCTGTGTGGGTACATGAGACCCTAAAAAAGAGGCTGGATCATGGGGAGTACCACCAGTTGGTCCAGGAGCTTCTCCTCCATCATGGACGCTTACAGGCAGATTTTAGGATGACTCAGGGGCAGTTTGACAACCTGCTGTCTATCATCAGGCCGTATAGCTCTGGGTATCCAGCAACCATCACCACCAGTTTCTCCTCCATTGTTTACCAACTGTAAACTTGTTGTCGTGACCACCACAGAAGCCCCGCCTCTCACATCATCCCATTGGACAATGAGGAAAAAGATGACATGAAAAAATGCCGGGCGCCCAGAGTGCAGAAACAGTCAACAAAAAGCCTCCTGCTGCTAAAATGCTTTGTGTGTGATCAGGGCCTTAAATCACACACTGGAGCAACATGATGCCGCCATCATTTGGTTCTGTGTAAAAATACAAAGAAGGAATACAGACGGGACTCCATAGCAGCTCTGTACTGTAAGGTGTGCGTCGTTGCATTAAAAAAAAGTTGAACTTTTTTGATGTCAGGGTGAAATTCTTTTATCAGAAAGTCCTGCTTATTTATTAGTGACACTAATGTTTCAGTCAATACGTCATACACAACATAAGAGTATACAGTGTTGAACACTTTGAGTGATTTATAAAAGCTGTGAGGATGATGTGTTCATTCATGAGATCAACAGTTCTGTAAATAAATAATAAAGAAGTAAAGTAAATAGACTTTATGGTGTGAGGAGCCTGAGGTCAGGTTTTTCTGTCTTTCACAGGCTGTTGTTCACTTATTGAGAAACACACCTACAGCTGATTGATTCTATCACACCTGTGAAATGGACGGGGCAGTTTCTTTTTAAGCTCAGTGTTGGAAACAATGTACACTCTTGATGAAGGTCCAGGAAGATCGAAACGTTAGTGTTACTATGGCTGCTTTCACACCTGCTCTGTTTGGTTCAGTTCAATCAAACTCAGTGCGGTTTGTTTGTGCAGGTGTGAACACACCAAAGCAACCGGACCGAGACCTTCTTGAAGAGGTGGTCTCAGTCCGGTTCCAAAGGAACTCTGGTGCGGTTGGTTTGTGGTGAGAAGGTGTTGCGACCTGGATGTGAAGCGACTGCAGTCACATGACACATTGTTTGGGTTAAACATGAGCATGTTACAGTCCTGGAGGATTATTAATGTGCACCTCCTCCTGTACTGCCTTAATATGCACATTCAGCACATCCAATGCATCAAAACATTGTTTTCTAGTTGGAGCCGCGTTTGCCTCGTTTTCAAACTGTATGCTTTGACTAAAATGAACAATGACAGCAATATAGTCCACGATGAGCAGCGCTAAAATCAACCTGCGTAGTTGTCCCTCCATTGTGACATTAGAAAGTGTCACATTTATCTTGCAAGTGTACTCTTCTTCAACGTTTGCTTTACTTCCTGGATTTTTCCCACATGGAAATTCTGACCAATCAAGAGCAGCTTTCTCACACAAGGCATTTGATCTGGTCCTCTTGTAAATGCTGCCGTGAGAACACCAACCAACTCTAGGCAATTATACAACTTTGGAACAACATGAGTCCCTGATTCAGACCAGAGGAGACCACTCTTGTGAAGCAGGATTTCCTGTTCAAAGACTCGAGTGGTACTTTCCAACGCACCTCCATCTGAGACAGCCGGATGTGTGAATATCTTTCTTCAAAGTCTTCACTGACAGTAGCTGAAAGCTGCGTCTGATGTCCTTCCATGTTGTTGCGGCGGCACCATCATTGCTTTTAAGCACGCCTTCCGTGTGTGTATATTGACAGCAATGGATTTGAGCGCACAAAAAAGCGCATCATGTGAACAGCTCCTTATTCACTAACTCCTCCACACTGGACCTTCAACATCTCTGCTGCAGCTCTCAGTGATTCTGAATCCTGGACTCTTTGAATAATCAACATGCACCATGAATATAACGATGCGTTCAGGGGTTATCAGTCACGTTTGTGTTTTATCTGAACAAAATGTTGTTTCACTCACAGATGGTTCCTAAAATAATTTCTACCCTCCCTGATTACAGCCTGCTGTTGTTTACCTCTGTAAACAATGGGAGCTCTTGTTTTGCCAGCTGTTTACTTTATTATCATTTCATATAATGATGATAATTGTGATTTGTTTATTTCCATGAGTTCAGATTGATTTCACTTCTCCTCCTCGGGCACACGCTCAGTTTCAGTTCACTACGTTTTTCTCCTTGTCAGTAACTTTCTCTGCGGCTGCTGAGGAAAACCTGCCCTCTGGGTTTACTGGTTTCCAGTAATCAGCAGCCAAGTCCAGTACAGACTGGGAAACATAAGTATTACAGTGTCTCCTGCTGAGTGTGGGGTTACACTCTGTCTCTGTACTATCAGTTTTGTGTGAACTGGTCAGACTGGTTTCTCATGTATTATCAGTTTTGTGTGAACTGGTCAGACTGGTTTCTCATGTATTATCAGTTTTGTGTGAACTGGTCAGACTGGTTTCTTATCAGTTTTGTGTGAACTGGTCAGACTGGTTTTTCTGCCGTTCTATCAGTTGTCTTTCTGTTTCCTCTGAGCCAGTCGGTGTGGTTTGTCCGCTGGTCTCAGGCCAGTCTTCAGACTTTTTTCGCCAACAAAAACAGAAATCTTTTCTCTGTAGTTTCAACACACTGACCTCCCTCCTCTTCCAGCTCTGTCCACCTCATCTCACTCGTCTTCTTTTGACTTTTCAACTCCTCCCTTTCTCATCTTGTCCTTTTCTTTTGGCTCCCCTTCTCTCCATGTCTTCTTATCTCCCTTCTGTCTTTTTTCAGTCCTTGTCTCATTACGTACTTCTGATATTCTCTCTCATCCATCTCTCCTCTTTCCCTCCTTCATCACTCCTCGTCTTCCTTCCTCCCTTTTCCCTTTTTGCTTCTCACTCTCAGTTTTCATCACTCCTTCCTTTCCTCCCTTCTCTTGTTCTATCCCTGTTTTTCTCCAGTCCAGCTGAAAAGCAGAAAGAAAAACAAGAGTATGGAAATGTCCCAGTGGGGCTCCCATACCGGCGGAGACAGGCTGAGACCTCTCTTGGTTCACACACACACACACACACATATTCGTGAACACAAACATAAACACACACACACATTCCTCTGGGTGCTCATTCATTCACTACCTAATTTTCATTTTACTTTCTATCTAAACATAGTGTTCGCCCCTTCGTCTCTTTCCCAACAGTCTTCCTCCTTCGTTGCTCAACCCTGAACGTTGACTCCCTCCCTGTCTGTCGTCCAGGATGATTTCCCCGCTGCATTCCTCCTCTGACACTCATGTTAATAACAGGAGGGAGTCTGCAGCGGGAAACACCCGTCTGTTCCTGGAACCCAGGCTGCATGTTACTCAGCATTTCTGCTGCCCTCGGTCGTGATCGTCCCGTAAAAAGTGACTCTCCTGATCTGATAACCTGGACGAAGAAGCGCTTCTTGTTTGGAGACTGTCACAGCTCTGTGAGAGTTAATAAAGGTTTTGAGTCGAGGCACCAAAACCGGAAATGGATCTGTGCCGTCAGTTGTATCCAATTATATTCATCAGCCGGAGGAAGTTCATTTTTCACTCTGAGAAGCTGCTAAGAGGAAGAATAATACGAAATAAACACGACTGCAAATAAACTTTGATTCAACCAGTTACAAAGACAAAGACTTAAGAGTCTGCAATCAGCAGCTCTGTGAGGCTGTACTGAGGCAGAGCAGAGCTTTAGTTAAAGTCACTGTCGTTGGACAGTCGGCTGTGGAGGTAGAGCAGGTCGTCCGCTATTCCTAAGACTGTCGTTTCATGGTGGCGCTAGAGGAAAAGTTAAAGGGGTCCCCAAAGTTATCAGGCTACATGTCCACTTGAGGCTGGCTCCAAGAGCAAGTCAGTCCCCACAGACTCCATGTTAAAAGTTAACAGCAGAAATAAACATGTTTGGTACAAAAAACAATTTTGGTCTCTATAACTGAGAACTGTGCGGGGACTGAATATTTATATAACTCACCTGTTTACATTTCATTAAGGATTGAAGTTACACATTTTTAAGGGTGTGGCCTTTTGAAGTGACAGGCTACTTGCGAGGCATCACTACAGATTGAATCAGATCCTCCACTCACTCCTCCACAGCTCCACCCTCTCACCCAAATATTCTGGCTCCAAAAACTAAGAGTGTGTCTCAGATCACGTGATTCAGTTCCAAACACTTAATATTTTGAGTTTGTTAAGTGCGTTCACACCTCATTGTACAGAAAATCGCAGTGTACTACTGGTGCACTCAAAACGGTCCAAAGGGTGAGTGTGAAATGATGGACACTACTCACCCTCAAAGGTCGGCGTCTTTGTGACGCAGCAGAAGCTGCATCACAAACTTCTGGACTTTTGACACGGTGGCTGGAGACAACACGGAGCCTGTTACTTAGACATGTTTTTTGCACTAAGTACCAAAACTCAAAAAAAAAAAAGAAGCCATCAGAGATGTTTGTTGGATGATGTTGATTTGGTACTATCAAAAATACTGCGAGTGCTAACGTTAGCTTGCTAGCTAGCTAACATCAAAGATATTGGTCAAATGTTGGTGATAATGCTCCACTGTCTGTTTGCAATTTACTTTTTAAGAAGAAGAGGCGTTGTCACTTCGGGTCGGTGCAAAATGGTAATGCGCAATTTCAGACAACACTGCTCTGTTGAAATTAGTGCACCATGCAAGAAGTACGGAGTGTGCATAGTGTACTAGACTGAAGTGTTCTAACAGCAGTATGCGATTTGAGACGCACTCTAAGATGATGACATGGTGACGGCCAAAATGGTGAACATGTTCCTCCAAATGTCCGACTTGCTTTTATTTTCTTTTGTTTTACAATGTGCAGCTTTTATCTTCTTTTCCACTTCATTTGTTGGCGTCTCCATCCTTCATGTTAATTCACATGCACATTTTCTTTTTACTGCCTGCTCCCACCCCAGCAGAGATAAAACTGACCTTTCCGGCAAGATTTGATTTGGGTCCCGCAGGATCCCGATCCCAGTGCAGTCCTCTGATGCAGAGCATTAATACAGCAGCACACCTCTGTTTGCTATGTAAAGATATAGTAAAGTATAACAGTGCCCTGAGCAGAGAATGAAGTCACGCCCGCTCTGTTGCTGTTGTTAGCACTGTTCACGCTGTTAGCACTGTTAGCTGCCAGCTGGCTCAGTCACCTCCATGTTGAGAGCCATTTGGAGGCAATCCAAGCTCAGACTCTGAATCATAGATAAGAGCTGAATGTCATATACAGCTCGTTTAAATTCATCCTGCAGTCACATATTCTCTGAGGACGTACACAGGCAAAGCTCCACAGGATTACTGGACACTTCTGCCTTCATGCTCACATGAATGTGTCGTGAAGAGAAAGTCCGTCTGTGCTCTCAGGCCATGCAAACGTACACCAAGTAATGATGGGTATTTGTTCTTTTAAATGTATGTACAGTTTGCAGAGTTGGTGGGAAACAGTAACAGAGGCTGTTCTCTTTAGATGCTGGAATACTTTGCTCTGCTTCATGAAATATGAAAAATAAACAGGATCCTCAGATTAAAAGGAATTCTGTTTTATCATCCTCTGCTGGCTCACTCATCTCCTCAGTATGAAAAACTACTTGCTGGACATGTTTCACCTGGTGCAGCTGTCCAATCAGGGCCACAGATATTCTACACAGGCTTTTTGTTCTAGCTAAGACGTTTAGGTCCAAACTTAATGTGGTGTGGCTGCTACACCTGCATAAAATCATGCAGGTGTAGCAGCCACACCGAGACACCACGTTAATAAAAAATCTTGAACTGAGATCCACATCTATAAAAGCACATCAGTCATCATCACATGTCCATAAAGAGTTAAACCAGCAGCAGCAGCAGCAGCTTCTCTCTGCTCCACCGACCAAACCAAAACAACCTGCCGGCTCAAACCTGCCCGATTTAATCTGACCCTCAGTTCAGCTGAGAGTCACAAACTGTTCAAGTCAGAGGCAGCGTCGTGACGAATGGAAAACTTTAAATTAGCCTTTATTATCCCTGAAATACAGAGCGCCAATAAGTGACAGCAGCAGCTAGGGGACGTCAGCCTGCTGGCCCCCGTTGGCCCCCGTTGGCCCTCATTGGCCCAGAGTGAAACACAGTACCTTCACATCTATTTAATGAATCAATGAATAATTTTATCCAGACATTCATGCTCCACTGACGATGGACACTAATGACTCTGGTGATTCTCTGACTTTTTGTCCGGCGCCACTAACAGGTCAAATTTCCAGCTCATGACAGGATACCTCCAAAACAAATGTCAACCTCAGCTACTTTCAGAGTAGGCGTCACTGTAGCTCACATGGTGTCCTTACCATGCTGAAAGTTACACAATGCTACCGGGCAACAATGCTAAATGTTACACACTGACAGACTAATATTATAATGAACATAAGTAAACACTGTTAGCATCAGTCATGTTTTCTACTAAACATTAAAATCCGATCATGCAAACATGCTTAATGTTAATTTATAATGAGGCTAAAATCCTAAATGAGGTGATGAGAGATGTTTAGCTATCAAACTCGTTAGCATGTTAGCATACAGTTTTACAGCTGAGCCTGACAAAGTCCAACTTTAAATGATTTAAAGTCGAGTCAGACAGTGAAGTGCTGACAGCCTGAGATGTCCTAAAATGGCCCCCGTTAGGTAACAGCATGATCAGTCCACAGTCTCTGTTCTGTTTCTCCATTTCTCTTAAAGTCAGATTTGTTTTTTGTTTCTTGTGGTTTGTAATGGGCATTCAAGCCTCACAGGGCCAACAGAGTGTCCACAGACTGAGCTACAGCCTTATTTCATTTTAACTGGAGGATTAAACAACAACAACAACCAGAAGTTTCCCTGCCAGCAGTATGTACTGTAAATTCAGGACTCATGAGTCCACAAAGGGCGACTGACTGGTGCAGAGAAATGGAAACTCAGTGGTTTCATCAGCAAAGAGACACAAAAACATGAATACAAACAAAGATAATTAGAACAAGACAGAGCAAGTTCAAGACAAACGCCAGCGAACTGCTGCAGAGATTACATGTCTTTGTGTTCTGGAAACATTCGGAAAACAGACACAGAAAAATCAGTGAGAGGACGATGAACATGCAGTGACAGTGCTTCAGTAAATTAGTCAGTTTTATTTCTTAGTGCTTCCTCTTTCCTTGTCTCCTTCCCTCTTCCCCTTTCCTTTTTTATCTATTTCCTCCTTCCTCTTTTTTTTCACTGCAACATTTGATCTGAGCAGTTTGATCCATGCTGCCATCTCTGCTTCATGCACACTCAGGATCGTTTACACAAAGTGAAGTGAACTCAAAAACTAAACTCTTCACTTCAGAGTGCACTCTCCATGGACGCTGTTGTCCCACAATACAATACACAACAGGAATGGAGGAGCAGCTTGCAGCTGGAGACAATTAGAATAAATTGTGGACAGTGTAGAGACGTCTCCAAGAACATCTCAGAAAAAAGTATATTACGTATTTATCACATCTTTGTCAAAACATCTCCGTTTGTCTTTGTTGAGTTTTCATATTCAGGATCTGCAGCGGTCCAGAACTGTAGTTTGATTAAAGAGTCACCTGGTTTCAAATCTTTATTTCTTGTTCATTAACCTCAAAACATTAAAAATAGATGTTGGCACTGTGTCTCTGCAAACCACAGACTTGTTACATTTTGTGTATCATATCTACATTTCCAAAGTCATGTAGCTCTGATTACATGTATACGAGCTGAGCTTGTCATCGGGAGGTGGAGGTGATGGTGATGGTGCATGGCATTACACCCAGATCAGATGGCTGCCAAGCTGCAGACCAACAAACAACAAAAGTGGTTGTTTGAGTCATTGAAGGCATTTTAAGCCATGATTGTGCCCCCAGACTGGCTATTTGAAATCAGAACATGGTCTTTTGCTCACCGTAACCAAGTGGTTTTGTGCCAACATGTTCCACATGTTAACACAGCGTTGTTGAACCTTTCTGTGTATCTGCTGCATCAGTAATGTAAAATATTCGTGGTGTGTGAAATGTGTAATGCCGAATTTCATTCTGAAGATTGGGTCGTTATATCATGCATATTTCCATATAATATATTCTGTTTATTATTGAACTGACTGGAGGGTTGGGCTTCATAAGAATACGTCTCTGTTAACGCCAATTATACCACAGTCTGGGTGAATTCTGATTGGCTGCAGGGTGTCTGTTAATAACTGATAATAGACACCTACGAGTAGTTATAGTAATACTGTCTGTTCACAGTTCTAAATTAATGCACCGGCTACATAACAGTATCAGTATCTGTAATCTGTTCACCCTGGACAGGTCGCCAGACTATCACAGGACTGACACATAGAGACAGACAACCATTCACACTCACATTCACACCTACGGACAATTTAGAGTTACCAATTAACCTGCATGTCTTTGGACTGTGGGAGGAAGCTGGAGCACCTGGAGGAAACCCACGCTGGGTTCATACCAGGAATCAGCTTGCTGTGAGGCGACAATGCTAACCCACTGCAACATCGCCGCCTCTGTGATCTGTTCACAATTAATTTACAACACTGAGAGTAACGATAGTCCTTCTGTGTCTCGTCCTCTGAGCACCACAGGGTGGAGACTGTGTCACACTCTGCAGGTCGACACCGCCCCCTGAAGTTAGGAAATCATTTCGCATCCTGTCCGCTATTCAACTCGCTACTTTAGGCTGCGACCAACAGCAACGTCACACATGGCGTATCGTTTTTCCTGAAAATCTTGATATTAATTTGGGGGCAGTGACATTGCTGACAGCTTGCGCGTCTTGCCGTTCAACATACTGTCAGATTATATTTACTGTTTGTTACTGACTTTGAATCTTGCTAGCATAACGTTAGCTTTCTGGCTAACAGCTGGGCCAAAGGATTCCATGAGCTGGGCGGACTAGAATACGTCCCGTTCCTAGGTCGTATCTAAGGTCTGTTCTATTTACTGGAATAGTGAATAACACTTCCGTTGCATGAGAACCTTACAGGGTTGCAATGATAGTTTCAGGTATTAGGTAGACCCTCAGGTGTTACCAAGGAAACCAAGTTACGGCTTGTGAAAAACTTTTGACTGCAAAAAGAAAACAATATGAATGAATATTCTAACTTTTTTTCTTTGGTAAGTGATCATGGTATAAGCAGGATAATGCCCGGCAGGGTGTCCATTATCACTTTTTAACAGCCTTCACAGAGGTAGCCGTCTAATGCACACGCCTCTGCGGTGATAATGGACACCTATCGGGCATAACGAGATGTTCGCAGGCAACAGCAGCTGTTATATTTCAGAGTAGGTTCTCTAACAGCACAAGAGGAACCTTGGTGACAAAAGTATACAGTGATTCGTCAAACATATGAGCCAATACAGCACCAGTGACCGCCATTTTAAGAACCTGTTGACTGTGTAAACCATGACTATAGAAATAGAACTGGATACAGTGCTGACTGCAAGTTGCTCAGTGGCGCATCAAGCCTAAAAAAAGTTTGACTTTGTGGGTATAAAATAGCCCAGATGTTCCGCATCATGAGGCCAATAAAATGAGTGCACTGAGGACTTCTGCCGGCCAAGTGGCTACCTCATGGTTTATTTCTCCGCTGACCCGAATGGGCATAAAATTATTTAATCTTCTAGACTTTCCAAACGTTTTCAAACCAAATGGATCAAATACTGATACTGCAGCTGAGTCATGTCTTGGTGGTTGCACTCCAAAATAAATGTATCCACTGATTTGCAGATGTCTCTTTCACCATTTAAGTCTATGGGACAAAGCCTTTGTTGGGTCCAACAGCACTACCTGAGGGACCCGGAATTTGTAATTCCCCATTTGCCCATTTCGCCCAGCACTGTTCCTGAAGGTTCGGTGCAGACAACATAAATCACAACCAACAGCTCGTAACAAATGAAAACAGAAAGAAAACGGGAACAACAGGACCGATAGTAAAGTCCAGGCTTTACTGATATGCAACCAGGGAAAATACAACAGGATTCTGCCTCATCAAGGTTGTTGTGATATCGATCACTAGCGTGCTTACATCACTTCAGTGCTCCTATTGTCAAACAACTTTGACGGTATGTAGCCCTATGGGTGCTCCTCAGAACTGTCTACGAACACCCTTTGTCCCAATGGAGGCACTAAAGAGATGCTCAGAGATCAATCCTCAGGGGATCATGAAGATTTACAGAGAAAATGCAGCTGCAATCTGGACAGTAGTCGTCATGATATCTGTCTATGAACCAAAGTGTTGGACGTCATCACCCTTTGACCTAGGATTGGATTGTTCTTTGAATCTTTTCAACCTTTAGACAACAACAGTGACTCGCTTCATCAGCTGTTGTAATGGACACTTTAATGCTAAACTTTGTAAATATATCAACTTATTTGAAAGGGGCAGTTCTCTCTCCCTGCAGATAGTTTGAGTGTGACCTGCTGAGGTTTGCAGATATCAGATCATCCCCACACAATGAGGCTCAGTGACCGATTCATGAGGCTCAAAATGCTGCAAAATTTGATTAGTGAAACTCAACAGCAGCGTCTGTTTCCAAGTATAATGGCAAGTGTGTGACGTGTGCAGGTCAGTTACTCCGGGTGAAGCTCGCTGTCGACAGTTTCATAAAAACTTGTGCTGTTAAAATACAAGCTGTAAAAATTGTTCTTTTTCTGGGGATTCAAACATTCGCTGCAGAAACTCTGCTCTCTCTTCTGGCTGTTAATGTTTTTGTTTCGGACACGTTCATTTGTTGTTTGATAGTTTTAAAATAGTCTCATTTATGCATATTAATTGTGTCAGACTGTTCTTCAGGTTTTGATCTTTTATACGATTCCTATCGACACATTTGAGATTTTACTGTTGTTTTTTTTGTTTGATTCTGATCTTGTGACTTGAGTCATTAGTTTTACGTTACTAGTCCGTAATTCTTTGGCATTGCTGCCTAACCTGGTTAAGATAATTTATTGAATTAAATATAGGTTAATTAACTTATTTGTACCGAAAAAAACAAAAAACAAAAACATGTCACTATGCAGAGCACCACACACCAATCACCTCTGAGCTCCTGATTTGAGCTGCATTTGTTTTTGTGTCTCAGCAAATTCCACCAAAGAGGCTTTTACATTCATCATGTTTGGTGCAGTTCAGTTTGGTTCATTTCTGTTTCTTTAAAAACTGTCAAATGAACTCTGGTGTGCTTCGTTTGTGGTGAGAAAGCAAAGCAGACCAACCACTGAGTTTCGTAATAGTGTGATTTAAGTGTCAGATCAAAAGAAGTCTATTTGCGGACGGTGGGAGGAGCCAGTAAACACACTGCACGACTTGCTGTCAGGTGCCAGAACCAGGTGTTGGGTCCATGTTTCACTGATAACACTGTTTGACACTGTGCTCCTGTGCTGTTTGCATGTAATTAAATTATGTAAATTAGGTAATATATAAACATTTGGCACAAAATTTTCCCTGTTTGCTGTCACTGTCTTAAAATTGCAGCATCAGCAGCTGCTGAATGACCGATAATCCGTCATGACACATTCACCGTTACAGAATCACAGAATTACTGTTTGTGTCTGCGGACGTCAGCTGTGTTGAGACATGTAACAAAAATCTTATCGAAGTAAAGACCGTCAGATCGGACGCAGCTTACAACTACAGTCTAACAGCTGAACATGAGACCGAGTCTGTGTCAGCTTCAGCCTGTGACATGCATTGTCTGTTTTAAAAATATACTTCTGTTTTCACAGGAAATGTACAGTTTGCATACAGTCTCTTTCAAAATAAAAGCACTACATTGCTACAACACTACATTTTTATTTAAACCATATTAACCATAAGTCCTGTTGAGTTACGGTCTCTCTTACAAGGGAGAGCTGACCAAGACAGCAGCACACAAAAATTACAACCAAACAACGACACGATAAAAAACATAAAAGATCTACAGGAACATGTAGAAATATTACAGCACCTATACTACACCAGCCTCCTGGGTGAACTCGGACTTCCGCCACCTTATGATGTTGATCTGTCACATTTTCCCTGACACCGCTGTGCGCTATTAAACAACAACGGCAACCAGTCCTTCATCATGTTGATGTGAAAGGACGCTTTTTTCATCAGTGTCTGAGGCTGGAAGTCGAGCGCCGGTACTCAACAACTTCAGAGTGACACTAGTTGAACTAGGCAGCACTGATCAAACATGAGTCAAGATTCTGTTTGTGTGTTGTCTCACCTCAAAAACATATTTCAGTTTGTGACCCAGCTGCCATGTCGGGGACAGTATAAAGAAGACCCATTTTACAGCTGCACAGTATATTATGTTAACGAAAACATTTGTGGTGAGAAATAGCAGCCTGTTCTTATTCATTTAAGTCGTCAAATAGCGACGCTTTGTCAGCGATTTCACCACCAAAGCCATCTTTGGTGGCAGTGTTATATGCCGCCACGCAGCGCCTGTTTGTAATGTGGCTGTCGCAGAGGTGTGATATGCTGCTGGACGGTGTCAGTGTGAAATGCTGGTGATAACTACGCAATTTAAGGAGCTGGAAAGTCCCTATAGGGTGGGTGGGTGGGGCGGTCGATGGGTCCAACAAACCCTAGACTTTCACAGAGGAGGAGGCTGTTCACTTCCCGTATGAATGCAGAGCCAAACCATGACTTTTTTTTTCTAAACAGAACCACATGCTTGTGTTTTTTTGCTGTGTTCACTTTGAAGAAAAACTGTGTCCATCTAAAGAGCAGAAAGTGTACATTTCCTGTGAATACAGACGTGTATTTAAAACACAATAACACACCATCCTGGAGCGTTACCAACAAATGCAAGAGGACACCAAGCCGGTAATATGTAGACGTGAAAGGCACAAAGCCCAGATATATGACAAGGTAGGAGAATGTGTTGGAAATAGACAACGCAGTAACATAATCTTGATTCATGTTTGACCAGCGCTCAGTCTGACAGTTTGAGCACGGCTCTTCTTTTTCTTTTGTTCAGTAGATTTTTCCAAATACCACTAAATATCCTGACAAGAGGAAGAGGAACATGCTTTTTTCACAGATTCTTTCTCTAATATTTTGACAGTTTCAGCAAATATGATAAAAACTTATTTTCATAACTGCCTCTGAGAACAGTTTCTAAGAGGAGCGGAGAGTAATCAGAGCAGATGATTTGCAGCACTGTAGCGAGCGACTCCATCTCAGTGCCATCTGAATAAATCTATAACAGACGCGTCATGAAAATGGGAAGCCTTCTATTAAAGCCATTTGCCTGAATCCATTAATGCCCGGAGCTCTTCCTGAAGAATACTGATGAACTCTGACTTCATGTTTGGACTCAGTGATGTTTCAGGTTAGAAACGTGAGAATGTGTCAGAACGTACAGAGCAGATGGATCTCACAGTTTTTTGGACCATGACTGAGTCTGCACGGGAAAAGCGCACTCACTACGACTTTTTAATGACATACTAATCTATGACATTTTTAATGACAATTTTGTGACTTTTTTTCACGACCCGCTCTTACAAACACTGACAATAAAAGCCGTCCTCTCATGCCGGCACGATACACGGCCAGTCACCGTTATTGTTCAACAGCACCCGGTGGTGTCAGGGAAACGTGGCCAGACAACAACATGAATTTAGGGGATGGACCTCCAAGTGGGGCAGGTGGGAGGGGTGGTGTTTGGGTCCATCAACCACCGACTTTCACTCAGGAAGCCGGTGTTCACTTCCTGTAAGATTGTTAAGCCAAACCCTGTTCTTTCTTCCTAAATGTAACCACGTGTGTGTGTTGTTGAAGTGAAAAACATTAATTCACAGTGTTGTACCAATGTAGTGCTTTTATTTTGAAAGAGACTGTATCAAACTGTACATTTCCTGTGAAAACAGAAGTGTATTTTGAAAACAGACAATGCATGTAACAGGCTGAAGTTGACACGGCGTCCCAGAACGTCAACAACCAACACACCCAGGGTACCTTGGACGCCATATGTGGACGTGGAAAGTCCATGACCAAACGTGGACATGAGACGAGGTCACAGTGAGGATGTTTTGCTTATTAAGACATTTCTTATGACTTTGTAACACTTTACAAAAACTATAACAGCCCGCAGTAATATATCCTTCATAAGACTCATATTACATTTTAGTTTTACAGAATACATTTGAAAGTAATAAAATAGAGAAGCAATGTGGTATTTGATGTTGATGAGATCCACAGCAACCAAGCGGTGGCTTCTTGTACGAGTATGGCAACACCACTTGGACAAACTACACACAGAGCTGCAGTACAGTGTAATATTAGAACCAGTAGTTATGATCACGATGATTATTATTATGTTTCCTCATGTTTAGTTCGGACGACGGTGCATAGTTGCCTTTTATGGGATAGCAATTTTTTTTTTTTTATTGGTGCGTGTGTGTGTGTGTGCTCCCACCCAGTTTACATATTATAATTACTGCCTAGGTCTGTACATATACAGATAATTTTGAAAACTGATATTTTTCCCCTCCGTTTTAACAAATTAATTTTACCCACAAGACACGACCACAACACAAAAACTGCTCCAAACACTCGCCTGCTGTTTTCTGTGGGACCTTTTTCAAAACACCCACTGGAGATCTGACCCCCACTGATTATTGTTAATATGAGGCTGAAGGAGCTCTGGTGCTCTGGCTGCGGCTGCAGACACACGACGGTCAGGGTTAGGAAAAGATGTCCGAGGGGCGTGTCTTGTGGTGAAGTGAGTCGTCTTGTCTCTCAACCTTTCTTGAGGCTCATCAGAACCAATAATGGGCATTTGCAAATTGAGGCGATGACATCATCTTTTTCCAAACGCTCTGTTTAACACGTCCACACACATTATCGATCTTAACAGATTAAAATCTCTGTTTTAGTGACCTTAAACTTTTACTGCAGAGAAGAGGCCAAAACACAGAGGCAAATTTCAAAATCAGTCTAAGTGTAGACAGGGCCTCAGCTGCATCTTATTAAATCTGAACTTTCAGTTCTTAAATGCTTTATTGACCAAACACTGTAGGTCTGACCTTTGACCTCTTGAAGACCATTTTGAAGGTCAACACCGGCCAGTGTTTTTACCGTTTAATGCCCAAAAACATGGCAGATATTCAGTGTTTTCTTCTTGTCAGCCTCTAAACATTTGAATTATTCACTAGTCGTACATTAGACAAATACAATCTTGCATTAGAGGAATTAATTCACAAAAGAACCCACGCCCAACTAGAAGATATAATTAATAACTAAAAGTTGTAGAGAAACTCAAATGTCCTGACACTCTGCCTCTCTGTATGCAGGGAGGAAACTGTCGAGTCAGAGGACGATGCTGCAGCTGACATGTGATGGACATCATTAGTTCATTATATTAATATCACTCTCACCTTATTTGCATCTTTCTATCAGCTGGTGTGAATTTGCGATGATGTTAATGAACAGAAAACGCCATGGTGAGACTCAGGCTGATGTGTGGGGGTGTTTGAGGCTGAGCAGGCTGCAGGTGTCTTACCAGAGGCAGCATGGCTGAGGCGCTGGGTGAGACCTGTCCTCTGTAGTGGTTATGAAGCTCCACCAGCAGCTCCTCCTGCTCCTCACTCAGAAAGCTCCAGGCTCCAGGAACCACCAGGGCCCCCAGCAGGAGCCATGCCCAGAGAGGGGCTCCCCACGGCGGGCAGAGGCACCGGCGCCCGGCCCCCCTCCTCAGCCTGGAGCTCCACAAGGCTCGATCCTGGGTAGTCCTTCGGGTGGAGACCCCCTGCTGGGTGGAGACCCCCTGGAGCTCTGAGAGGCTCCGCTGGTGCATGATGGGAAACAGAGTCCTGAGGGATGTATCCTCGAGAGGTCAGTCCAGAGTCCAGCTAAGTGTGAGTGTAATTGTGTTTGTGTGTACAATAGACCACTTGTCTTTGTATGAGTGTGTGTGTGTGTGTGCCTGTGTGTGTGTGTTTTAGAGTCAGTAAAAGTGTGTGTGTTCCCTCCTCAGTGCCTCTCACTCTCAGCTCTGCTGATCTCTCTGTTTCTGACCCGGCTTTAAGAGAGGGAGGATCCTCCCCTACACACACACACACACCCACACACACACTCCACAGTTCACATTTCACACACTGCACTGACTGGTACGCAAAACAAACACACCCCCCCTCAGTCCTTTTACTCTCCATATTCTCCATGTCGATCTCCTCCTCCTCCTCCTCCTCCTCTCCTCGAGCCTTTTCTCATTCTCTCATTTCCCCTTCATCATCTTCAATTTGTTTCGTTGGCACGACATTCAGAGGATCCTGTGGGCTCAGGTTTTATCTAGAACAATCTGCACATGTTCATACGTACACTGAAACTGTCAGCGAACATGAAAATAAAGTGGCTACAACATTTTTAATGTTTCTGCTACAAGTAAGAGTCTGCTCAGAGGTGGAGGAAGTATTCACATCCTTTACTGATGTAAAAGTACTCTGTTACTCTGTTACTCTGTTACCAGTACACGTCAAATACATTTGTGTGACCAAAGCATGTCAATAAAGCCATCATCATCCTCACTGTGACCTCGTCACATGTCCACGTTTGGTCATGGACTTTCCACGTCCACATATGACGTCCAAGGTACCCTGGGTGTGTTGGTTGTTGACGTTCTGGGACGCCGTATCAACTTCAGCCTGTTACATGCATTGTCTGTTTTCAAAACACACTTCGTTTTCACAGGAAATGTACCGTTTGACACAGTCTCTTTCAAAATAAAAGCACTACGTCGGTACAACACTGCGAATTAATGTTTTTTTCCTCCAAAAAGAAACACATGGTTGGGTTTAGGAAAAAATTCCAGGGTTTGGCTTTACAGTCTTACGGGACACTAACACTGCTCTCCTGGGTGAAAGTCGGTGTTTGTTGGCTCCATCCACCACCCCTCCCTCCCGCCTGCCCTACTGGGACTTTCACTGCCTTAACTTTCGTCCTTGCCCCACCATGTTTCCCCCTGACGCAGCCAGGTATCATGCCAGCGTTAAAGGACGGCTTTTCAGTCACGGCCCAAGTGCCAGATTTTGACACATCAGAGTGAGACCGTGCTCATGAAAACAGTGCAGAAAGTTGAAAGACTGTTGCCGTGCAACTATGGATTCAAACCACCAGAAAGCATGATGTGACACACAAAGGGTCTAACCACAGGGCTGCTGACAAATCATCTGTTTTATGATGAGATAACACTTTGGTGAAGGTTTGGTTTAAGAAAATATGATGATCTGGGTTGAAGACGTACTCAGTTAAGGTTGGGGGACCTTTGTTGCCATGGTTACAATAATAGACACAGTGTAGGATTCAGGGGGATATATTTGCAGAAATGGAATATGATATAAACAGTGTGTTTACTTTAGTGTGTAATCACCTGAAAATAAAAAGCATTGTGTTCTGGTTCCCTCAGAATGAGCTGTTTATATCTCCACAGGGAGCAGGTCCTCGTCTACAGAAGTCGCCAGGTTGCACCGCCATGTTTCTACAGTAGCTCAGGACAGACAAACCAAACACAGGCTCTAGATAGAGACATTTGTATGTCATTAGCAGCCCCTACATGACGGACACTATCAGAAAAACACTGAGTCTGTGTCTCCAATCACAAACTTCCATTAGTACACTTCAGTATGGGACACTATGGACTTTGTGTGCGGTGCACTAATTTCAACAGAGTGGTTTTGTCTCAAATTGTGCACTAGCATTTGCGCTTAGTGGCTTTTCTTTTGGTAACCGCCTCTTCTTCTTCTTCTTTTTAAATGGCGAACTGCTAACAGACATTATCACCAACATTTGACCGCTATCTCCGCCCACACATAAACCAAACTTAAATCACAACATCAATCCTGATTGATGAAAGAATTTACTGGGTTTTTTTTTATCCTACTCAACGTAAAGTGTCTTAAATGACTCCAAAAAGCGCTGTATATGTATTATTATTATTATTATCAAAGGTCTGCGTCAGTGTCTCACGCCGAGATCACTGACAAAATGGTGGTGTGACGTATTGTTTCGCTGAAACAACAGTAATATAATGAAAAGAAAATATTGCAAATTATTTAAAGAAGGAAATGTGTGAAAATATAAGACAGAGTTTAACATGTTTCTCTCTCTGTCTGTTTAAAGAAGAAGTCTGTTGAAATGTGGGGAGGTTTGGACACACACACACACACACACACACTGACTCACTGACCAGCTGATTCTGATACAGTTTGTGACTCACAAACATTTGTGGTATGAAGAGCTCTTAAATGTCTGCAGTGTTTTTATGTTGTTATGTTTATGTACTAAAACCTATTCCTTCATACCGCAACACAAACTCACACTGGTCACAAATATCCAATAGGAACGTTGGATTTCACCCAGGTGTTCATCCAATCAGAGCCTGGTAAACACCTGGAGCCGTCAGTTCATGAAGCTGAATACAAAACTGTTGCTTCCATCTGCTTCTGCAGGTCTCTGTCCGAGCCGTGTGTCATGTCACTGTGCTCGATTCATTCTTCTGTTAATGTCTTTCTGCAGTCAACACACAGGTGTGTGTTTACGTGATGTTTGGCACCTGGTGCATGAGAGGGAGCAACGTGACTGCTGGAGGACGCAGGTGAGTTTAAAAATGATTCTGTCAATAAAGAAGAGTGTTTTTTCTTTTCGCCGAATAAACGACAGCTGTGTTTTACTCCATCAGTGCACGGAGGCTTCTCAGCTGTCATAAAGAACTAATTGTGGGTAGAGACTGTATGAAATGATGGGTGTAGCTACTGTGATGTCACCTGTTGGTTTGTGGACTCCTGATTTAAAGCCTTGAGGTCAGCATTTCAGCTTGTTCTCATTCTGAAGTCGTCAAAATCTGTTGCTTTGTCAGTGATTTCAGTGTCAGACACCTGACGCCTTAAGCCACCCTTTGCAGTGTGATGATACGCCCCTGGCCGGCATCAGGTTCCAACACTGCCGTAATATCAAGAGCATGAAAGTCCCCATAGGGCGACGTGGACGGATCCAGAAAACCTGACACTTTCCAACCTGGTCTTACTCTGAAGTGATTGAAATCCAGCACTTTGGCGGTGACTTGTGGCGTCAGACACTGACAAAAAAAGTCATCCTTTAACGTCGGCATGATACCCGGCAGGTTGCAGTTATAGTTAAACGGCGCTTGGTGGCGTCAGAGGGAAACACCGCGGGAGAAGAGCGAAAATTAAGGCAGCAAAAGTCCTAGTAAGGCAGGCGGGAGGGGTGATTGATGGGTCCAAGAAACACTGACTTTCACCTGGGAGGGCTGTGTGTGTGTCCCATAAGATTGTAAAGCCAAACCCTGTTCTGTTTTCCTAAACCCAACCATGTGTGTGTGTGTTGGAGGAAAAAAAGACATGAATTTGTGATGTTTACTGACAAAGTGATTTTATTTTGAAAGAGACTGTATGCAAACTGTGCATTTCCTGTGAAAACAGAAGTGTATTTTGAAAACAGACAGTGCATGTAACAGGCTGAAGTTGACAGAATGGTCCCAGAATGGTGACGGCCAGCACACTCAGGGTACGCTTCACATCGTATCTGGACGTGATAAGTCCATGACCAACCGTTGATTTGTGACGAGGTCAGAGTGAGAATGTGTTGCACTTTCTTCCTGTATGAATCTAGAGCCAAACCGCGTGCTTCTGTTGACGTCCTGGCTGTTGGTCGCAGGTCCCAGACCCCCAACAGCAGACACACAAGGATCCTGGTGCGTAATATGTAGATGTGAAAGGCCACTGATGACTTGGGATGAGAACATGTTGATCATTTTGGTCACCATCTTGGATTTTTGGAGCCAGGAGTGGCCATATTTAGAAGAGAGGGTGGAGATGTGAAGGAGTGAGCAGCAGATCTGATTCAAACTGTAGTAATTATGTAATTTTGAGTAACTGTAATCCTTGATGAAATATAAACAGGTGAGTTCTATATAAATTCAGTCATGAATGTTGAAATTAGCTCCAGAGATCAAAACCGTTTTTGTACCAGGTTGTAAACATGTTTGTTCCTGCTGTCAAGTTTTAACACGGAGGTCTGTGGGGACTGACTGTGGACGTTAGAGTGGTGAAAGCTCTGGACCCTGGTTCAGATGTTTTCAGACAACTACAAATGAACTGACAAAGATGCTTTTCTTTGTTTTGTAGCTCTTTTATTGTAGTTGTTGCCTAGCAACCCGTTGGGACCAGCACGACAGAAGAAGAAACGCCGAAGTCTGAAATCTGTGATCAATGAAGAGAAAACCACATCATGGACAGGGCGGGGTCACAGCTGTCACATTTGTAAGTAACAAGTTCCCAGCAAACACAAACTGGGCTCAGGGGACAGCAAACTGGGATTAAGAGGCCACCAGTAACACTCTGACACTGGGACATTTCTGACGGAGGTGTTCAAACTCATCTGAATATCTAAATCTACTTTCACCTGTTCCAACTTCTGATCAGTACAGCTGAGTCAGGTCCAGTGTTCCTATTGGCTAGTTTTAATGCTGTGATGTCACAGTTCATAGGTTCAGTGAAATTTCTTTAATTGCATCCATGTTTCCTTCACTGCGATCTCTCCCTCACATCTCAGGATGGGGGAATCAAGGGAACATGTTTTTTAGTGAAGTAAGACGTCTTTTCCGCTCTGGCGTCATGAGAAGTAACATCACTTCCTGATGACGGCTGCACAGCTGGATCGCCTGTCAGTTTAAAGGCGTCAGTACGTTTCAAGCAGCGCGCCTGTCAAACAGAGTCTGAAACCTCTCTCACGCTGACGTCAGGGAAACGTGTTTACTGCTGAAAGACAACAGGCAGGCTGTCATGTTGGAAATAAACTTGAGGCTAAAGACTCTCCGGCCTCGTTCACACTGACAGCTCCGATCTTTTTATTCAGCAGATCCAGATTGATTTTAAATCCAGTTCAGACCAAAGATTCGCGACGTGATTTGAAACAGGCACCTACTGTAGCTTCTTAAAATCTGAATGAGGATAGTGATAGTGAGATACTGGCTACAGTGATGAAACAAAACCAGCATCAGATGGACTGTATTCATAATCAATACGCCACAATAATATAAATAACCAGCGCCAATTCATCAGTCAGTGAGAATGTGTGTGTGGGCGGGGCATAAGCACATACAGCCAGCAGCAGCAGCGACCCACCGTCTGACACCGGCACACCGTGAGGACGGAAACAGAGGGCTCTGTGGGGACGGAGCACCTGCTGCAGCAAGCCAACACACCGTCTGTGGCCATTTTGACCTGACCAGCAGACTTCACTACAAGCTGATTGGCTGTTGAAACAGGTGACGTGCTTTAAAACCAGCCGCCGGCCTTTTGACCAGCTGAGTGTCAGGTGACACCATCAGTCGACTTGAATCGAACTCAGACTGGCCAGTTCACACCGCTGACATACGGTTTCATCTTGTCGTCAATCTTCGGTCTGAGCTGGACTGTAGAAAGTCTGGACAGTATAAAAAATGTATATCAGTCATAACAATCAGAATTTTTGCATATCAGATCCAGAGGACCCTGAAGAGTCTCTGTCGGTTGCAGAGTGTTTTAACCTCTCTAACTCCGCCAGGATGCAGACATCCTCGCTCCCCTCCTCCTCTGTTAAATGGTATCTCCCAGGCGCACTGCGTCATCAAACCATGTGATGTTTGGTATTGCCGGATTCAGGAAGCTCTCGACTTTTCAAAAATAACATTGTTTTTCTTTTATTTATTATGTATTTGGCACCAGAGCAGCCTAAACACACACAGTCCAAAATTGCGATGAGTGGTGACAAGTCATGTCATGCCGTTTTTTCGACAGGAAAAGTTAAAGGATTACTCACGATCTTATGTGGAGCTGTTAGCGGGGACTTAGCTGGTTTATAAAAGGTAAGAGTCTCACTCCTACCACTATTTTTGGCTGAGATACACCGTCTAGAAAGTGGGATCATAACTTTCATGTTTCATATGGCTTTATTTGGTGATATTTTATGGTGTTTCTGTGTGATAAACAACATCAGCTATCATAATCACACCTGATTTCAATAAGGTACAATGTTTGAAGCTGGCTGAGTGTTGTTTGATCACTGATAGTACTGTTTTGAAGCCGAGTGACCGACTTGTCATTTGGAGCTCCGCCTGGATCTTTTCATGGTAAAAACACTGTAGAATGGTCATACTTTGAGCAGTCTTCTTCAAATTTGAAACAAGTGTTCATTGATAGTGTGCCTACAGCCCCACAGTGTCATTTACCTGCTCAGATGAAGCCACAGACAGTTATTCATCCTGAAACACATTTTTATTTTATTTTAGGCAAAATCTTCAATTTTTTACTGACTTCAGAGGCCCATTACTCTGTCTCTGTATCACCTAGAGTGTTTCTGACACTTTCACAAGAAACTTCAGGGAGTTTTCTTTCTGGCAAGACCTCATGCATGCATGTAGTCAGAGCGGTTCAGAAGCTACAGTCATTTTAATTTGGGTATGTCATGTTAGGCGTTGTCACTACGAAATGTAGTACAACAGTACAAGAAGTTTAAAATGTGATTCCACCTGGATCTCTGCAGGTGTCTCTCAGTCCCAACACTTTGGACGCTCAAATCGGATTTCAAAGTGTCTTTTGTGTCACTTGCAATTTGACACACAACGACATCAAATCCAGAGCGATGGAAGCGCTGAGCAGAATCTGTGCTGCTACTAGTGTAGAGCTACAGAGGACGACATGGACACCAACAGTCAGTGGACAGACGGCAAGACAAACTGTCTGATGGCACTTTGTAGGTCAGTTTTATACAGGCGAAGACCTCCACTTCTCATGCCTCTGCGCCGGACAGCTGTGTCACCAGTGGAGCTACTGACGTCTTTATCACTACCACAGCAACCCATAGAGACAGGTCGGTCACGTCTGGTCATTCAAAGCAGATCTAAACACCTGCAAATAAACTCACAACCTCATTTATAAGACTCAATAATAACTCTTTACCCTGATGTGTGTGTGTGTGTGTGTGTGTGTGTGTGTGTGTGTGTGTGTGTGTGTCTCCATGGCACAGATGCAATTAGAGCCTCGCAGTGCGAGTGTTCGCGTAAAGCTGTGTTTTCATTCTTTCAGCCAAGTACATCACATCATAACACACACCCAGCTGTACCCACAGGCTCACATTTCACTGTGCAACACATTCCTGTGTGTGTGTGTGTGTGTGTGTGTGTGTGTGTGTGTGTGTGTGTGAGGTCAGGACACACATGTGCTGTGTCTCCCTGCAGACTGACAACATGAGGTCGGTGTTACAGAGCAAACAGTGACCCACAGGATTCAGTTTCATATCTTCACCCTCTCCACTTCTTTTAACACACACACACACACACACACACACACGTCAGACAACTCAAGTTTGTTGTGTGAGGGTTAAAAACAGTTTGACATTATAATGCTGTCACCATTAAATATGGGTTTATCACATTGAACAGGCTGTTTGCTCGACATGTTGGCGGTGTGACGCACAGAGCTGAATCTATCTGAGCTGACGTGGTTATAACTACGACTTTTTTAACATGTTTAAGTATAGCATCGTATCAGTAAAAAAATAATCATCATATTTCTGTTTGCAAAAAGCAAAAAAATAAATAAAATAAAATACATTCAAAATAATAATTAAGAAAAACACTAACATAATTTACAAAGTTACATTTTTTTTCTGATCAGGGGATGCAGTGTATTTCAGTTGGCTGTTTGGTGAAGGGTGATCTTCAGGTGGAGGTGTGAGGGGTCGGCTTCAAAAGGTTTTCCAAATATTTTAGTAAAAACGTTTAATATAGAGCTCCGGAAACCTGAGAGCTTAACATGTGCGCTGACATAGCTGGTGAGTACTGACATCTATTACCGAAGCCATCCACTGATGGGTACATCTCTGACAGCTGGGATTGAGCCCAGGGTGTTTCTAGAATCTGAGGACATTGGGGCTGAACCGGCCTCTATTTTTATATGTTTTTGATGCACTCTTTTTAGCCTTAAAAAATAATATTTATTAATTAATTAATAGCAAACTGCGTTTTTGTCATTTGTTTTTTCATATCTATTTATTTATTTGTAAATCTTTATGACTTATTTCATTTCATTTTTTATGCCATACTTGCCAGATTTTATTACACTTTTGGTGACATACTATATTATGACATCTTATTACTTTTTAATTCATTTATTTAGCATCAGGGCTGTTTCAAGACACTCTGGGGACCCTAGGCAAGAGGCACCTTGGAGGCCCCCCCCCCCCGATACCAGTGAAAGTACGATACCAGTGAAAGTATCACGGTTCTGAGTAGTATCACGATACCACAGCGAAAATGAGGCAGATGTGCCTTTTGTCATTTATAAAAAGATAAATCACTTTTCTGTAATACATCAATGATATTTCAATGGAATAAATTACTTATTGACTTATTCATACTTCAAAAACAGCAGCAATCAGTGATTAACATAGGGGGGATCAAAATAAAATAAGAATCAACCAGCCACCCTCCTCCCCTGACAAGTCCCTTCATAAGTAAAGAACAGTCCCTAAAGTGCGGTGAGGTTTGTGGACCGTTACCTGCCACAAAGACAGAAATGTGAACGGCTTGTTTCTCCTCTGACACGTCACATACCTGTGTCCCGCAGTCATGAAATCAACAAAGAGGAAATTACTGGACCTGGAGACGGACTTCTCCGTTGCCGGTAAGCCTTTTCTTGTGCTGTATTTGACAGGAATACGGCGTCTGTGACCCCGGTTCAACCCACAACTGGCAGGATTCGCCTTTCGTTTCTGCTGCTGGTTGAAATCTGTACTCGCACAGCGTGCTGAATGATTTGTTTTGCTTGCGCAAGAGGGTGAGTGTCCATGCGCATGGACACTCACCCTCTTGCGATTGGACTTTGAACTTATCCCACAGTAGTGGTACCGTGAGGCACCGTAGTACTACGGTACTCCAACAATGCTAGCGCGGGTGGCAACCAATCATGCGGGACATGGTCTCAATTTGCGTGATGCGTGAAAAGAGACAGAAATGCTGTGCAGTCCCGCACAGTGCGGGACGTCTGGTCACCCTACTTAAAGCCACTCGCAAGCAGCAGCTAGTAGGGGGCCCCATTAGGGGGGATTCCAAAGTGCTGTCGTTGTTGCAGTGTCTATAGGGGTTCCATCATATTGTCATTGATATGGACCAATGTCAGCCGTCTCTGGGGGCCCCCTTCCAGCTCGGGGCCCTAGGCAATTGCCTAGTTTGCCTTTCCGTTTGCAACGGCCCTGTTTAGCATTACTGATGAGAAATATCTCAAACAAGTCTTTCCTGAGGATTTCCATCATTTGAGCTTCGGCTGGAGCTCTTCTTCCTCTGTAGTGTTTAATGGCACCCAATGGAGAATTAGCTCCACCAGCTGATCGCAGCAGATAAAATGGCACTTTTTTTTAAATTGTATTATTTACTGGTTTTATGGAAATGATGTAAAACTGTTCACACAATTTGGACTGAAACTTCAGTACAATGACTACAACTAAAATTAAATTTATAGAATATTACAAAACATGATCTATGATTTTGTCAAAGACTAAACAAATTCGTTCATTTGGTTCCCGGCACTGACACATTTGGAAAAAAGAAAAGAATTTGTGTCAGCTTTCAGATATGAGTTGAAGAGATCAGGAAGCTTTGAATCATCCTCTTCTTCTAACACGTTCCAGGCACAACTATTGTTCATGGAGTTATGGAGCTTTATTTAAACACACTGAGAGTGCAATCTCTTACAATAACAACGACGCTTTTTGTTTCAGAAACATACGATAACAATCAGAGAACAAATGACAAGACAAGAAAGACAGCAGTGAATCACATCCCGTCAGATCCTTTTTCCAGATATGTGAGCCTCGCAGGGTGGAGTCAGGCGGAGCATCCAGTGTCAGTTTGTGCTTTTGTCCTGCAGCGTACTCCAGCTGGAAGGTGGAGACGGGCCAAAGACAAGTTCACTGTAACATAAGTTTCGTGTTCGAGATGGTCTCTGCAGAGCCGGTCTCATCACGCTTCATGTAAAAAAAAGTCAACTGAATCAGCAGGGAAAGAATTCTACATTCAAATCTGAGCTGAGTTTCTGACTCTCACACAGTGCTGTCGGCTCTGAGCGTAGCTCTGCTGCTGCTCTTCAGTCAGGTTACTCCTCGCCAGTTTCATCTGGACTCAGCGCTGCATCAGAACAGGTGACATCAAGACGCCATGATGTCATTCATCCAGGTTGAGTGTTCAGAATTAAACGAGCACCTTAAAGGGATAGTGCACCCAAAAATGAACATTCAGCCATTATCTACTCACCCATATGGTGAGGGAGGCTCAGGTGAAGTTTTAGAGTCCTCACATCACTTGCAGAGATCCAAGGGGAGAGGAGGTAGCAACACAACTCCACCTAATGGAGGCTGACGGCGCCCCAGATTCAAACGTCCAAAAACACATCATTGAAACCACAAAATATCTCCATACTGCTCGTCCGTAGTGATCCAGGTGACATTTGAACCTGGGGCGCAGTCAGCCTCCATTAGGTGGAGTTGTGTTGCTACCTCCTCTCCCCTTGGATCACTCACTACATGGTCCACTTTATGGTGACGTCGCCATTTTTGCTGTCCGAATATACTGTGTGAATTATTATCCCATTTATAGCTGACTCAATGTATCCACCAATCCACCAAAAGTAGAGTACAACCGATGGTCACTGACCAAGCAATACATCCCATCATGCATTGCACAGCAGTCTCGGATGGATTGTTTGGGACAAACGAAGAGATGGAGCAGCTCGACTACAACCTGCTCTTCATGTTTAACTTGTGATGATATGTTGAAGTTTGTTTTAGCGCTTTTTTCAGACATGTAATACACTTTCAATTTAATTAGAAGTCGTCTCTGATGAGATTAAAAATAAATTGGCAATTAATATTTCTCTAGTGCTCAACATCACTGTACAGAGCAGGGCTAATGCACAATGTTACACAGCCTATTACATGACAGGTAAACCAACTTCAACATATCGAATGTAAAACAAAAAATTACCGACATAAGCAGGACAGTTTGTAATCACACTGCTCTCTTTCCTCTTGTCTGTCTGCCGGTGTAACGTTATTAATATACTTAGTGTGAGCAGAGCATCATCACAAATGACCATAAAGAACGTTGTAACGTTATTAATTAATTCGGGGAAAATCCACTCAGTATGATATAATGTACTCATTGCAAATATGCATGTGGTGTTTGTTAGAGATGGTTCACCAGCTAGTGTTGATATGACACGTTTAAATTGTTGGATGCCAATGACAGCTTCACTGCAGCCTTCTTTACTTTTCACAATAAAAGCCAAACTTAAAACTCAGCATTTCGCTAAAGGCAACTCAACAAAGTAACTTACAATAGTGTTAATGACAGAAACACTCACTTAATGGCCGCCTGCCCTCTCAGCCCTCCACTGAGGGGAGGCCCTGGCGCTGTGCATGCAGTTCACTGGAACAGCTTTCTGGGACACTTGATGGAACTGAGTCATCATTATTCAGTTTCCCCTTTACTGTTCCTTCTCTGACAAGTCAAAGTGTCCGCTGTGAAAAAGGTCTATTGTTCTTACATTTGCATTGACAGTGTGAACGTATGTTTCCAGAGCCAATAACGCGCCTTTGAACTGAGCTGAATGAAACCCTGCTGTATTAAAAGGCATTGCTCTTGCATAACACAACAGAGTGTTCAGTGCACCATCATTTCTGTTTAAAGAAAGAAAGGTTTTGCTAAGTTCTGTCGCAGCTGAATGCAGCCCGGCTCGGCTGGAGGAGGAGTCCACTGAGCGTGCTCAATGGGCCTAAAAACCTGAAAACGTGGAAGCCTGCAGAGGCTTTTACAGCGTTTGTGCCTGCTGAGCAAAATTTCATTCATCCTACAGTGAGTGGTGACAAACACTATCCCTGATGGCTGTTATAAAGAGGTGCAGATGTTGGTGTTAAGCACTTTGACCTCGTGTCCCTTCCTGGTATCCGTGTCAGATCTGTATCTGGATATCTGGATCAGTAAAAACAGGTTAATGCTGAGGGAGAACATGCAGAGTGCATTACAGTTTAAATGTGATCCATCTTAGGTGTGGCCCTCTCATGTTTCAGCCTCTCTGAATGAAAAGTAAAAGTCTTAAGTCACTCTCAACCTGCTCCGCAGAAGGAGGACTCCACTGAGCATGCTCTGAGCCCAGCGAGCAACTTTGGCAGCATCCAAATGTCCAACCTCTGGACTTGCGGACTGAGCGTTTTACTGGTTGCTGTGGAAACGTTTGAGCTACAATTACAATCATTGTAACTGGTGTCATATTCTGTCTGCTCGTCTGTCCCTGCAGATCTTAATCAGATATTGATCCCATGTTTAGGGTCGGTCTTTTAGTGACCAAAAAAATGATCGACTGCAGACATTCACATACAGAGATGTTTGTGAATAAGGTCTGAGCTATGACTAAGTAAAGTGGGTCGGCCTGTCAGTGACATCAGAAGATCATCTGTTGTTTTGCAGCCACTTTTCACTGCACAGCCTGTAGCTGTGATAAAACAATGTATTCTGATTCCCCTCTGGAGCCTATAGTCTTCATATTTCTGTGTCATGATGTTTAATATTATTCTGGCTTTCACGATTCAAGTATTGTTTCAATAGGCTACTGTAACTGTTTTACAGAAACATAAGTTTTTCTAGTCGGCTATTTAAAAAAAAAATACTACAATGAGACCCTAAAAAAGAGGCTGGATCATGGGGAGTACCACCAGTTGGTCCAGGAGCTTCTCCTCCATCATGGACGTTTACAGGCAGATTTTAGGATGACTCAGGGGCAGTTTGACAACCTGCTGTCTATCATCAGGCCGTATAGCTCTGGGTATCCAGCAACCACTACCACCAGTTTCTCCTCCATTGTTTACCAACTGTAAACTTGTTGTCATGACCACCACAGAAGCCCCGCCTCTCAAATCATCCCATGACGTGGGGTGCTTTTCTGCTCTGAGTTGAAGTTTTTTAATCTCAAGGAGTTCAGAGCGCTCCGGCTACAACACCAGGTACTGTACATAGAGTGCAGAAACATGAGGTGCGTAGCAATGCAAAAACAGTGAACAAAAATCTCCATTCTCATAAAAAATATTTACCAAATGGCACCTCCAGCTGCTAAAATTTTATCTGTGGGATCAGGGCCTGACACAGGTTGGACGCATCGCCAAAGGCCTGTTTCCTGAGCTGCTCTCCTCAGCTCAGTGTCTGCACGGTTAGCACGAGCAAACACAGCAGCAGCTGTTCAAAGGTCCCGACAAACTCACCAAAACGGTTTGACTTGTTAAAAGTGTTATGTAACATTAGCTGTGAGATGCTAACAGTTAGCCCATTTCTTATGATGAACAGAAGCCCCTTTTACACTGCTGTTCTGTATAAAAGGTACAGTTACACAATGGCAGGACAGAGTTGTCTCCACTTTAAGCTGGCATTGGAGGTGTTCACAGCACCAAAACGTCGTCTGTATAAACAGGACAGCCAGCAGGATGGGATCACGAGTGGCACGGGTGTGACGTTTTGACTGTGTGTTACATGTGTGACCCATTGCAGGAGATTTTAGAGGTGTTAGTTAGCAGCTAACTCAAAGAAAGAGAACGGTGGCCTTCAGTGTACACAAATTGAGCAAACAATGAGCTCCTTACCCTCTGAGCAGAGGACGAGATCAGCCAACATGTAACATGGACAGGAAATTATTGTCTTTGCCATGTTGTCAGTAGAGGCTGACACTGTTTTTTTACATGTCACACCCATCATGCCTCTTTTGCTTCCAGCGTGCTGACAAGCTGTCTAAAATCACACACTGGAGCGACATGACGCCGCCGTCATGTGGTTCTGGATAAAAATGCAGAAGCAGCATAAAGAAGGGACTTCATGGCGACTCTGTAGCACCAGCTCTGTGTAAAAAGAGTGAGAAGAGGGGGCTCAGTGAATCAATGTGCTGCACGCAGCTCCAGAATCATTTATATTTTTACGCATTTTAAATATTAACAGCTGTAAGTGTGTGTTTAGCCCAACAAACCTCCCGCCAGTTAAGCAACGACACATTTGCTTTGGTGTTTCACTGCATATGGAGCGGGGAAGTGAGATCCAGCTGTTGAAGAAAATGTCATACGGAGTGTAACACAGTGTGTCCTCGCCCAGTTCTTGCATTTAACCCAACAGTATTCCCTTGTGAGTTCCTCCACATTTCCAAATAAGGTTATTCCATACCGATCTGTGGTTCTGGGAAGTTTCTATTGGTTACCAACATGCACGTTCACCTGGCTCACTCTGGATCATCACGGCTGTCTCTTACAAAATACACATAACTACAAACTGACTCTGATCTGTTGGGTCTGGAGCACAGGGCAGTCTCACTTCCTCTTAACGTTGAGTGCTATGGCAATGGCGCCGGCTAGGCATCTTCATCTGGGCAGCTGTGGTACCTTTGCCAGAACGAAGATGGAATGTTTTCATAACAAAAGTCAAGCAGCCTGACCTTGAGGCCCCTTTTAGGCCTCCTGCTGACCTGACAGTTACCTACTTCCTTTACTGACCACGGCTGAAGGCTGTAACACTAATCACAAGCGCTTACTTGAGATGCATGTAAAGATGCATTCTACAGCCGGATGCGAACAGGCAGAGCTGTCCACTCGTGATCGCATCACCAAGACACATGATATCAATACCAGATGTGAGCAGGCTTTAAGAGTAAAGTGGGCTGAGAAATCTTGATGCAGATGTCAACTGGACTGAGCTGAGTTGAGCTCTTGATTTAGCTGCTGATCAATCTGCGTTCCAACCCCCTAACCCCCAACCTCTAACTCTGTGGTCATGGGTTTTGGATAGTAACTGAAAGGAGATGGTGGACGCTAATCTCAGGGATAAAGAGAGAAGCTCCATGATGAAAGAAACCAGCTTCTAATCCAGATGCCTCCATGTGGACATGTTCTGGGAGGGGACCAGTCTGGAGGGATTTTATTTCCCACCTGGATGAGAGGTTTAAGGGTCGTCCAGATTGAGTCTTTAAGAAACAGAGTTTCTGGGGAGGGAACGTTCCTCTGAGCGTCAGGAGAAAGTGAGACAGGAAATAAAAGTGGACAGGAGAGCAGTTTGCACGAGAACAAAAGATCCAGGACGAGAATCGAGAAGTAAAAGAAGGAGATGAAATAATGGTGCAGAAGAGAGGGAGGAGATTTGACTGGAATTCCCCTCCAGTCACATACTGGGACTGATGTTAAACTGGGCCGAGCAGTAAACCCTCCATACCTCACAGCTGCACACACACACACACACACACGGATCCATACATCATATGAATAGTATGTGATTGTGTGTGAGTGCACTGAGCCCAGCCCATGTGAGTCTGTTGTCATTGACTGGCTGCTAATGGCTAACAGATGAGACTCTGTGTGTGTGTGTGTGTGTGTGTGTGTGTGTGTGTGTGTGTGTGTGTGCGCAGGGTGTGGACCCTCTTCAGAGTATGATTAGTTCGGGGACCTTGAGCCAAACGCTAACATTATGCAACATCTGAGCAGACCTGCGTATAGTGTAACATTGGCCGTGTGTGTGTGTCAGTATGTGCGTGTGTGTGTGTGTGTATGTCCCATTATCACCATCATCATCATCATCATCTGTTCCTGGACCTGTCAGCATTGCACGTGCTCGGTGATGATGTCATGGGTACAGGAAGTTGACCACTCCTTGGAGACGACGTCAGTCCTTCACAGCCAGCCTAGAGGAGCCTCACCCAGTGCTCAGAGACCTGAGGGTACTGGTTTCACTGGGGGTCTTACTGGGTTCATTGGTTTTTACTGTTGTGGCATGGCGTCACTGCTCTGATGTATGTAAATGTTCTTACTGGTCAGACTGGGTTAACTGGTTAAGGTGGTTAAAAACGATCCAAACTATCTCTCTAACGTAACTGACAAGTTGCAAAAAGTGTTGATACTGGAAGAATCAGCTAAATGCTTACAGACAACATTTTTCATTTCTTTGCGACATCAATGGATCAAAAAGCTTTGCCGCCACTAGACAGCTGCGCCCTGATCACACAGGACGCGTTTTGCAGGTTGTAAAATGTGAGGCGTGCTGCTTTTTTTTTTTTTTTTGTTTGGATCTGTGTGGGTACGTGAGACCCTAAAAAAGAGGCTGGATCATGGGGAGTACCACCAGTTGGTCCAGGAGCTTCTCCTCCATCATGGACGCTTACAGGCAGATTTTAGGATGACTCAGGGGCAGTTTGACAACCTGCTGTCTATCATCAGGCCGTATAGCTCTGGGTATCCAGCAACCACTACCACCAGTTTCTCCTCCATTGTTTACCAACTGTAAACTCGTTGTCGTGACCACATTGGACAATGGGGAAAAGGCGGAGGTGACGTGGGGCGTTTTTCCAGTCTGAGTTTGAGTCTAAGTTTTTTCAACTCGAGGTGGCCAAAACGCCAGGCGTGAGGCGTGTCACAATGGAAAAACAGCGAGCAAAAAGCTTCATTCTCATTAAAATCAATAACAAAAGGTGCCTCCAGCTGCTAAAACACGTCTTCTGTGATCAGGGCCTTATCCTGCTAACAAAAGGCAAACTTGTAAAACACGATCTTCCCATAGAGACTACAGTATTCGTCTATCCGTCCTTCCTTTCTCGTGAACACAATATCTCAAGAACGCCTTGAGAGAATTTCTTCACATTTGGCACAAATGTCCACTTGGACTCAAAGATGAGACCAATTTATCTTTATAACGTAGGATGCTTCGAGCTGCCTCTCTGCCAGCTCTGCTAGATTTGTGATAAATTTAGGCTCTGAACCTTTGGTGGTGCTTTCTGCCCTTGGCTTGGACGGTGGTGGCTTGTGGCTGCAGTTCATCCTCAGGACGAGAAAATCAACTGACCAGTCTGTAAAGTCTCCTCCTGCTGACTTCTAGCTAGCTTCTAGCTAGCCAGGTAGAGGTTTTCTAAATATAAACATCTTTAACATCATCTGTAACAGATGGAGATAAAAAAGGCCAGCTGATTTAACATCCTGCTCTCCATTATACAGACCTTTATCAGGGACGGTAATATCCTTCAATTCACCGAAACTTGGCAAAATCCTGCACGGCGCCATTCAACCAGGTATTTTCTATATGTCCAACAGAGCAGAGACGATAGAGAGCTGAGCGAAGGAGAGGAGGAGTGTGCTTCATGGTGAATAAGGACTGGTGTGTCGGTGTAAATATGAGGTGCTCTCGGCCCAGCTGTGGATAACTGCTGTAACATAGCACCGTGCAGAGGCGACTGCGGTACAGCTGCCATGTTCAGGAAGAGCGACTCAGCAGATTGTCTTGTTGAGTTCAGGATGTCTTAATGCACTCACAGGAGTCGAGGAGTGAACACGCATGTTGTTTTTCACGTGCAGGT
Organism: Epinephelus fuscoguttatus; assembly: GCF_011397635.1. Lineage (NCBI taxonomy): Eukaryota > Metazoa > Chordata > Actinopteri > Perciformes > Serranidae > Epinephelus > Epinephelus fuscoguttatus. The sequence goes on along the minus strand of NC_064758.1, from coordinate 44,952,938 downwards.
GTTTGTTAAACAGAGAGAAACACTGCTTCTCTGCTGCTGATGCCGCCGTCATCACAAACGGACGTTGCTTCACACGACACTTCAGAGGAAATGACGTCTCATTTCTATTAAGATATATTTCCTCTCCTTGCATCTCCCTCATGTCTCACAGGGGCGGAGCTACGATGCGAGGAAGAGACACAGGCAAAGGAAATGTGGGTGTGAGATAAGATAATGAAGCCAGTGTGCTCTCCTCTCACTCACCTGCCATCCTTTAACCATCCACCAGATGGACCTCCTTTCCAGTCCTGATCACCTGACATCCCCTCCCACCTACACACCTGTTCAGCCCTGCAGGTACCTGAACCTCCCCGCCTACACTCACATGTTTCCACTTTCCGTCATCAGTCCTTCAGTTCCGGCCTTTTTTCAGACACGTCTTGCCTGCAAACTAATCCACGGCAGTGCTTGTAAGCAGTTTCTTTCTCTTTAGTTTATCATGTACGTAATTAGTTTAACTTATTTACCCATATCAAGATGGACATTAGTTTAATTTGACTGAAGTTGGAATGTTGTAATTGTTTCTTTCAGATTCAAAGCCATGTGTGTTTGCTCCCCCCTTTATGTTTAACTGCAGTTTGAGTTTGGAAATAAACGTTTGTGTGCAAGAGTCTGATGGCTGATGTGTTCTCACCGACGGCCATCCTCATGAGCTTCCTCCTCCTTAACAGTTATCATACAGTTGTTCCACTTTTCCGTAAATCAGCACAATAAACAGCATGTTAGGACACATTAATCTGAGTGTGCACGGCTGCATGTAAACGGGAATATTAGTGGAACATATAACGGCCTGGTAGAAATTCAGTCTTAATCAGGATACGGGCAAAACCCAGAATATTTTGTGCATGTAAACGTAGTTACTGGTAAACTGCAGTTCAAAGGTGGAAATGCTCGGCTGTGGCAGCGACTGCTTATTTTACACGATATGTCTCGTAGCATTTAAAAAAACAAACACCAAATTGACGTGTTAGCAGGTTCAGCACTTGATTTTTACTGGAGGAGGTGTTTCACAAAGACCAGTCACATTCAGCTGCTTTCTTCTTCTACAGTGGTCGTCCTGTGTCTCTCTGAAGATGTGTCCAGAGCACCTGCTACAGTGTCGGGGAGAATCAGCAGCTCCTGCACAGACGAGAGCACGACTGGCATGAGTATTTACACATTTAATAACTTTAGAAGTAAAAGTCAGCAGGATCCTGTATATGATCCTGGGGACACACCAGTTATAAAGAACATCACATTAAAATGTGATAAGCTAAGCTCCCCAGAGAATACTTCCTGGACCTGAGGCTGCAGTTTTTCCTTCTTAGTAAATATTCTTGGAGCGGTGATGTTTCTCCAAGGACCAGCTGGGAGGAGACACAGGAAAATCCCACTGGGACTGAAGCTCCCACACCACAGTTAATTAAAAGAGACACGGACATGTAGAACGGAAGCTCCTCCTGTCTGGGAACAGAGTCAAAACTAATGATCTAACTGCAAAGACGTCAGAAGACTGAAAAAGTCTACAATGATTTAGAGTGATGGCTCCTCCGATGACACCTGGAGACAGCGTATCTTTCTTCTTCTCACTTCAGTTCATTGCATCTTAAAGGAACCGTCAAAGATTTTGGGAAACACGCTGGGAACTGCCCATTGGTCCGACATCCCATTGTTCCGACCATATTAAACTTATTGTTCCGAAGTCCGTTCCGAAATCATCATGATGCCCTGTGGTTAAGGTCTGGTTAGGTTTAGGCACAAAAACCACTTGGTTAGGGTCAGGAAAAGATCATGGTGTGTGTTAAAATGAAAAAGAAAGTGGCAAACACATAAGTCGTGAGCCTGCTCCGCCTCAAGCCTTTCCCAGCTGACCCAGAGCTGGTCGCGGCGCACCATCAAGGCAGAAATACGCCCGCCGGGAGCCGTTCAGCACCGCGGACAGTCTTGGGATGTCGGACCAATGACATAGACCCAACACGCTTTTTCTCTTTCTTTTTGAGAGTGAGATCTTCAGATTGATACCAGTCTCATGTCTGTGTATAAACTGTGGAGCTGGAGTCAGGACGTGGTTAGCTTAGCTTAGCTTAGCATAAAGACTGGAAGCAGGGGGAAACTGCTAGCCTGGCTCTGTCCAAAGCACAAAAATGCACCTAAAAAAAAGATTCAAGCACCTGCAGCTGTAACACAGCTCACAGGAGGGCAGGTCTGCAGCAGGTGTCACAAACACATGGTTCAAATTTACCCTTGAACACATCTAAAGGAATTTAGACGTCCCTTTAATTGGAGATAAAAACTCAGAGAGTTGAAGCAGAGCTGCAGTAAATCCCCTCTGACTGACTTCACTCCTGCAGGAAACAGAGCAGCTGAGGCAGATTGCATCACCACATGTTCCTCTTACTGTTATTATAGCTCAGAGTGGAGAGCAGAGAGCTAACAGGCGGGACTGCAGGCTTTGTTTAAATAACACTTTGCAAAAATAAATGTTTGCAAAGTGTTTTACAGAGCCCCAAAAACTGAATCACAGAAGAATTATTAACAAAAATTAAAATTAACTTTAGACAAAGGTGAAAAGGAAGAACACGAACTGTGCCTGTTTGTGCAGCAAATTGCAAGTGTGAAGACGGAAAATCTTGATTCCTTGCTATGGAATATTGTACAGAGGTTGCAGTTTGAATTAAAGCACTGAAAGCAGTTAAAGTGTCAGCTTAGGTTGATGCAGTGAGTCTGAGTTGTCAGGTTGTTTGCTGTAAATAGTTAAACTAAGCCTGTCAACATTACAGATCAGAAGCACAGAGAGTTGTTGACTAGAGACGATACGCCGTCTCATGGTGGTCACTTCCTGTCGACGTTACAGATCAGAAGCACAGAGAGTTGTTGACTAGAGATGATACGCCGTCTCATGGTGGTCACTTCCTGTCAGCGTTACAGATCAGAAGCACAGAGAGTTGTTGACTAGAGATGATACGCCGTCTCATGGTGGTCACTTCCTGTCAGCGTTACAGATCAGAAGCACAGAGAGTTGTTGACTAGAGATGATACACCGTCTCATGGTGGTCACTTCCTGTCAACGTTACAGATCAGAAGCACAGAGAGTTGTTGACTAGAGATGATACACCGTCTCATGGTGGTCACTTCCTGTCAACGTTACAGATCAGAAGCACAGAGAGTTGTTGACTAGAGATGATACACCGTCTCATGGTGGTCAGGCGTGACATGCTTGACAGTTAACACAATAGTGTCGTCCCCTTGTGTGACATATGTGTCAGCAGTGCTTTATAAACGATAACAATGGCATTGACGTTTCAACAACAATTCATTTAACGTCCCCGTTATATGGTGGCTGATCTCGTCCTCTGCGTGGAGGTTAAGGAGCTCCTGAACCTCATTGTTTTCACAACTCGTGGACATTTTTGTCTGTTGTTCTTTTTCTTTGAGTTAGCTGCTAACTGCTACTTTTTAAATCTCTCACTGTGGGTCGCAGGCATTACACATCATCAAAATATTACACCCATGCCGCCCATGATCCCGCCCTGCTGGCTGTCCTGTTTATACAGATTTCTTTCTGGCGCTGTCACTACCTCTGCTGCCAGTGTAAAGGTGAGACACCTCTGTCCACGATTGTACCTTTTTCTTTAGTTTTTACTGAATATTTTAAGGCAAACTGTAATGGTTACCCAATGATTGGGTGAGAGGCAGGGTTCACCCTGGACAGGTCTCCAGACTATCACAGGGCTGACACATAGAGACAGACAACCATTCACACTCACATTCACACCTACGGACAATTTAGAGTCACCAATTAACCTGCATGTCTTTGGACTGTGGGAGGAAGCTGGAGCACCTGGAGGAAACCCACGCTGACACAGGGAGAACATACAAACTCCACACAGAAGGGCTCCCCCACGGGGGTTTGAAACAGAAACCCTCTTGCTGTGAGGTGACGGTGCTAACCACTGAACCACCGTACCGTTATATTAAAATATTATTAAACAGAAACCTTGAGGGAAATAAAAGGCCTCATAAAACATGTGGGTCTTCAGCTTAAATTTAAACATGTCTACAGAGGGGTAGCACTATTCCAAAGCTTCAGGGCAGTGACTGCGATGCACAATATCCCTTCCCCTTAGTCTCTATCTGGAGCCGGGAGCAACTGGTCTGAGGATCTGAGGGTACTTGACCAATAACCAGTGCAGGGACCCCAGTACAGGTGTGGTGAGGTCTGTTTTCCGTGTATCGGTTAGAAGTCTATCAGCAGTGTTTCGTACCAACTGCAAGCGAGATAAGGAGGACTGGCTTACAGAGCATTACAGTGATCCAAACCAGAGGAGATCAGGGCATTCATGACTTTCTTCAGGTCATTAAACAAAGGATCAGTTTAAATTTGGCAATATTTCTGCGCTGGAAAAAGCAACCTTTCACAACAGTGTAAAGAGTAAAGTGACGTTAGAATATAATAAAACAGGTTAGCATGATAGTGGAGTGGAGAAGAGTGGAGCGGAGAGAAAGGAGGTCGAGGTATCTAATCTGTTTTAAAGACTTGTTTGGACTGAACTCAAGTATACACTCACAGCAGTTAGTCATGATGCAGTCATCAATACAGACAGATCCAGAGACACACCCTGAGAGGAGGAGGAGGAGGTGGAGGAGGGGGAGCTGAAGGAAAGGAGGTGAAATGAGCCGATACAGCCAATGAAGGAAGGAATAAGGGATGGAGTTTTGGGATGAAGGGAAAGTGAAAGGGGGCTCGATGGAGGGTAGAAGGAGAGGTATGGAGGTAAAGAAAGGGAGTAAGAGCCAAAGGCATGCAGGGAATTGAATTATGGAGTTTGGTATTGAGGGAGGGTAGAGAGGCAAAAGGAACAGAGGGATGGAGGGAAAGTATAAATGTGAAATAGAAAGGATACAAGGAGGAAGAGGGGAAAGGAGGAGGAAAGGGCATAAGGAAGGAAGGAGGAAGAAGACATTGTAAAAAGGTAGGACTGAAAGAAAAGAAGGGCATGAAAAGAATGTGAAAGAGAGGAAAAAACACAAACATTTTTAAGAGACAAAAGAGAATTGAGGGGAGGAGGAGTGATGGAGGAGCAATGAAAAGGTCAAATAAAAGAGACGAACCCCACCCAGAGAGAGAGGGGTGGGTGAAGAGGGGGAAGGATGGAGGGAATAAGAGGAGAGGGGAGCAGGAGAGAGGAGAAAAGATGAGGTAGATGAGAAGGGAGAGAGGGAGGGGAGAGGAGGAGAGAGGGAGTCCCACCCTGAATGACGGAGGAGGGGATTTCTGCTGAAGCTAAATGACAAACAGAACCAGAGTCAGAACTGAACCCACACTGTGAGAACACTTCACCACAAGTTCAAGTCCTGAAGGCAAAAACCTCACAAAGTAAAAGTCGGTATGTCTCAATAAAATGTTTCAATGTCTGTTTCTGGATTAATATTCCTGCTGCATTTATGTTTTATTTTACTGCTGTAGATGTTTCAGGTTGAGATCATTTTAACTCCTTTTATATAGACCCTTTAAGGGCCGACGTCACGATGACATCATGTTGTGACCTGGAGGTGCAGCTGCCCCTCCCCCACAGGGCTGTAGGCTCCATAGGAGTGTTAAAATGTGTTTGTCTTGTTGTGTTATTGGGAGCCAGAATAGAAGGAGTCATGGCTCAAAACCAGCCGCCACTGCCCGTCAACAAAAACAAAGACAACTATGGTTAAATGTGATAAGACCAAAGGACTGGACGGAGGCCATCATCAAAAATGCTCACATGTGCAGCGCACACTTCATATCAGGTTAGGGAAAAAGTATTTCCTGTTGTAGGGATGAATAAGGTTATGTGTATTAAGGGTTATCATGTCCACCTCATCAGAAACTGGGGAGGGATTAAGAGGAAGATTGGATTTCTCTGCAACGCTAACTTTTTAGCACATTAGCTAACATTAGCTTCCATAGCAAAACAAACAAGTGTGGTCCTCCTTTGTAAGATTGGCTTCCTGTGACATCATCCATCCACTGAGTGAGAGCATACGGGTCGGCCAGTCTGGTCCCGTTGGTCAGTGTTTACTTATTCAAGTAACACTGGCGGTCCCGGAGAGTGAGTGACCTGACATGGTGCGTTGGTAAATTCAGTCTGACGCTCTACACTAAAATGAGAGCCCTGTTGGTGGAAGAAACGCAGCGTTATATTTCTACATGAATGAACCAACGGTTAAGTTAATCACACATTCACTCCGCTCGGCGCTCTGCTGCTCCGTCTCCACAGACAGAGTGTCCAGAGTGTGCTCTGCCACTCTGAGAGTGCGCTGCTCTGGATAACCCAACGCTACATTCAGACAGCACTCCAAATTTATCAACGCTCCAGTTTGTGTCAGAGTGCGCTCCCACACTCACAATGAGAGTTTCTGAACGCAACTCTCACATCATCTTCCTCCATCATCTAAAGCAAGACAACACAACTTGTTAGCTAGCGCTAGCTAATGTCTGTGGAGAACTGTTTTGCCTCCAGGTAAGCCCCGCCCACCACAACTGTCCACATAGCATTTTCAGTGCTGGCATCTTTTTGTCAGTTGTTCTCAATGAGGAGCGGCAGCATGCAGGCGGCTGAAGAAAAAGTGCAGCGCCCAGCGTTTTTCTGAGCGCTCCACCTTTTCTGTGCGGCCACTCCGAGAGCTTTTCCAAAGGTGACGTTACTGCTGCTTCTTTAGCCAGGCTACTAGCTAACCCAGTGGTTCCCAACTGGTCCCGCCGTTGAGTCCAGATTTCTCCTCAGTCATTAGTTCAAGGTCCGCAAGTTAAACACATTCAGGGTCATATGTGTTCGGCCATGTTGTTGAGCTGGTTTTCTGTCTCTGTCAAGTAGCTGTCCATCAGTCACTCTCTCTACGGCAGGAAACAGCACTTCAGAATAAAATTCTGTGCCAAAAATATCATTGAACTTCAAAATAAAGTGTTTTTAACAAACTTGAAACGTTCGCGTGTCACTTTCAGTCCAATCAGAAAGGACCCTCGAGCCACTTTTGGGCCATGACTCACCGGTTGGGAACCACTGGACTGACTGTCACAATAAAAACAGATAAGCTCATCTTTTGGTAGCAGCCGGCGCACACTGGATGTTGCTGGTGAGTGCTGTGCTTTTATCACAGTTAGCTCTGTAAGTTTGAAGTTACCTGTATCAGCCCTCTGCAGAGTTTCTAGCTTCCTGGTTTACTTTCATGGTATGCAGCTCACTAAACAAGCACAGTAGTGTTTCTCCTGTTGGCCCCGCCCACCAGTTCCCACTGGGCTTATAGACTTTACATTGTGATGACATCACGGATTTATACATCACTTTTCTCTGCCTGATAATTGCCCTTGTTTACAGTTGGCGGTGTCAACAGTTTGACAGGTCTATGTCTCTTTTATAATGGTGGTCTATGGGGAAATGCTTTCTGGACTGCAGGGGATTTTTTCACTGCAATGCTGTGAGTGGCCACTGGGAAAAATTGACTGCAAAGCTGAGCAGCAGAGAGTCCTTCATGGGCCCACTTTTGAAAACCTGCACCTGCCCATACCTGCAAAGCTCAGTACCAGAACCAGTCTGTTACCCTCATTATGTCTCGGTCAGAGCCGCATTCGTTAATAAGAGCCCTGTGACTGAAAACATCACTGCCCCAAAGGTGGTATTCTGGACAGCCCTAGTTTTGAATAGTTGTGCTGTCGTTAAACGTGGACCCCTGTGATTCCATTTTTCAAGAATTCTCTCTGTTTTTGGATTCTTCGTTCACAGTGGAGGCAAGAAACACATTTTCTTCATGAATTCAAGTTCAACACAGGGTGACTCATTAAAATACAAACAGTCATTTGGAGGATGAAGTATCCCTGCGAGTAGCCCTGCAGTACTTTAGTCATTGTACTTAATTAGTCGTAGCGTCTCTGTTGTTGTTTCTGAGGCTCACCCCTGAGTGACCTGACTCACTCGCCTTCACTCTAAACTGTGTGGTTGTAAATGGTCTGTAATTAACACCAGTGGTTCGGAGTCCTTTCAGCTTGTTTGGGAGCACAACAGCTGGAGAGATGGACGCAAGCCACGAGAAACCAAACACTCTAATTAATTATTACTTTATATTAATACTGCTTTTAAGGCTCTGATCGTCATCTCTCAGACTGTCAAACACAAAGAGCCTTTAATTATTAATGTGTCTGTTTCCTGTCTCCCTGCAGATGCTCCAGAGTGTTACAGACACAGAGGACACTTTAATCTCACAGGTGAGGAGCTCATTTTTCTTAAACCATTCGTTTCCTTATCATGTAGCTTTTAACTGGCAGTAGTCTCACAACAGCGGCTCCAAACTGGTCCAGATTTCTCCTTCATCATCAGTTCAAGGTCCACACAGTTTATTATATTCAGCGTCAAACTTGTGTTTGGTCGTCACTGCACTTCAAAATATTAAGTTTTCACCCTCGTGAGTCACTTGCGGTCGGTGACCCACCAGTTGGGAACCACTATATTACAAGTCACCTGAACGACATTAATTCTGGCTGCACATGTAGAGTGATTTAAGTGGGAGAATTAGTTTTGTTCTTCAGGTATTGATCTTTCGGTGAGAGGACACAGAAATATTTCGTCCTTCTCATGAAAAGTATGAATTTCAAAAAATTTTTTGCCATCTAACAAGACCCCCAAAACTGCCTATGGAGGTCCCTGCAGGATCCTGACCCCGGGTTGAGAACCACAGGGGCAGGGAGGTTAAAAAGAGGAGAAGTCGTGGCGTCATATCGTTGGGGTACGACACATGCACAGGGCTCAACAGCTGCTCAGAATGCATTTTACATGAAGAGTAAAGATATGGCTGAGAATTACACTTTATTTATATATATATGTGTATGTAATTATTAAAAAGATCTTTGATAAAAGACAATTAACAAATACTTTATATAAGTGTACCCAAAAGTTGCGTCAGGCCGAGCGCGCCCACAGAGAACCTGAGCGACACCATCCCTGTCAGAGACAGAGTCACAGCTTTGCACAGATGTAGCTGATGATGGATAAACACTTTGGTGCTGCTTAGAGTTGATATACTGGCCCCTCCTGGCAGCTCCAAACAATTACACAACTGCAGCTTCATGTACAGAACACACTGACATCATGATGGTGTTTTATTGAGACACACACAGGTCTGCATCTCAGTGTGTGTGTGTGTGTGTGTGTGTGTGTGTGTGGGGGGGGGGGGGGGGCGTCTTTTTAGCTTTCAACTGTTTTTCTAATTCAAATTCATATCTATATTTTATTATAAAATAATTTCATTTTCACAACTTCCTCTTTTCTTCAGTCTTCAGTATGAACTCAACAGCCACACACTGACCATAAACAAATATGACAAATCAAACAAACAATACAACATTTCTAATAAATAAAAATATATTTCACCTTCAGTTTAAATTAAAGCAACAGAGTGAAAATCACAGTTCTGGGTTCACTCGTCCTGAGTGCAACAACAAAAAACCAAAAGAACCTGGTATCCCTAAATTGGACTGAAACTGGTTTGGAAACTGAATCTTCAAAACTCCAGCTGATATGTTCAAGCATCCTGGTGGCGGACGATGAAATACGCCTGATTGTTTCAGTTCCTAACGCCCAGAACACGCCACCTGCGTGAGCAGCCCGTGATGCAACCTCACCAAAATGCTGCTGCTGGCACAGGAGCGATGTTCACACTGACAGTGTTGCTGCTGCAGAGCTGCCTGCTGCTGTAACGATGATATTTCCACAGTTAAAAGTCGTCACTTCAGTCAGTTATAGAGCCGTGCAGCCAAACTATCGTCAACAACGCGGTCCTGCAAATATTTCACAAAAAAGCCTTGTGTCAAGAAATGAAGGGATTCTGTCATAGAAACGCAGTATTTTATTTTGAAATGGAGACAGGAAGTGTTGAGTTAAAAGAAGTATTTATGTTTTCGTCTGTGACAGATATAAATACTGAAACTGTAATGAGGTGGTATAATGTCAATATGATCATCAAAAGATCTTTTTCACCGTCTATTTTTGCTGAAGCTGTTTGCATCACATGGGAAAATAGGCAAGACTCTTATTCTCTAGATTTGCCGCAGCAGCCGCCACGCCACGCCACGCCACGCTACGCCACGCCACGCTACGCCACGCCACGCCACGCCACGCCACGCGGTGGCAGAAAAAAAAAAAAAAACTAGGTTCTGCGACGCACGCAGGCTGCTCACTCAGGCTGTGTGTTCTGGGCGTTCTGTGTTATAAAAACATGTTTTCTAAATGACAACAAAAAACAACAGTTTCAGTGACTGAATGATGACATCAAGTATTACAGGTCATGTGACTCAGGCGGGCGTCAGGTGTTGTCAGTGAAAACTTGTCCCAGGATGGAGAGTCGGGCGCTGAACGGCTGGACGGGGCAGGACAGCAGGGGGGGCGTCCTCTTCTCACCTGGTTTTAGAGCGATGCTGTCTGATTGGCTGAGGGGAGGGCCTTCTGTCTGTTTGTCAGGCGGCTTTGATTGGCTGCTGGACTTCTCCGTGGGCTGTGATAGGCTGAGCAGGATGTCCCGGAGCTCCTGGCGGTCCTGGGCATGGCGGCTGCAGCAGTAGAGCGCCGCGGGGTCGAGAGGGTGAGCCTCCGTGTTGAAGATGAACCCCCCCGCCCCTAAAACACACTGCCCCCCCTCGCCTCCTTCCTCCCAGGACCCATCCCCCTCCGCCCCCCCGCCGTGCAGGAAGTGGGTGGGGTCAAAGAGCAGGTAGAGGTACTTGATGGTTTCAGCCAGAAAGAAAGACTCCATCCTGTTGTCCAGCTGGTGATCTCGCAGGTCTTTAACCTGCAGGGAGATGACTGAATTTAAATATCTAAATTATTATCACTGCTGTTTCCTTTATTTCTTCTTTTGTTATAATTTTCATGTATTTTTTGTTTTGTTTCACATGAGTCATAATTTGATACTGAAGACTCTGAAAGGATTCTATGACAAACTGTGTATTTAAAAATGTATTTATGGAGCTTAAACAATAAATTAATTGGCTGATTGACAGAAAATTACTGACCAATGACGCACCAAATAACATCATTTTTTGGAGACACCTGGAAGCCGCCCACCTCAGCTGCACTTCCAAAAATTTCTTTACCTTTGTCTCTGTTAAACTCCAGTGTAGGAATCTGGGGGATATATTAACATATAGATCCAAACTGGGGGCCTGCTGACAGCCGTCTGCTGTGTTTAATATAATCTATGGATAAAAACACCATACCATCCCACTTCAAAAAATCTTAACTATCTCTTTAATACCAGCATGGTGTGTTGTAGATGAGTTCTTATTTAATGACCACAACAGCTTCAGACTAAGTTTGGTCTCTTTGCCTCTAAACAATGTTTCAGACTCAGACGGATCTTACGCTGGCGTATCCGCAGGGCGTCTTGGTGATCTTCTCGATGGACTCCAGAGCGTCGAGGCCCAGCTGGAGGTAGGTGTGGTCACCTGTCGCCCTGAACAGGTACATGGCGCTTTCTATCAACTCTGGAATACATGAACACACAAAGAAACACTGGTATTCACAGCCAGGGAGCGAGTTACTCGACGGTCAGCTGCTACAAACAGCACAGTCTTCCTGCCCTCCAAAATAAAAGCCGCAAGAGTTTGAAATGATTTATGTGACACCTTTTAATGACTCAACCAACTTTGTTCAGCCTGTAACATTCTGTCTTTGTGTGCTGAGGTGTTTCTGTGTGGTTGCTGGGTGAGAGGTCGGTGGACTGACCTGGTCTCAGTGGGTATCCCTCTCTCTTGTCCACAGTGTAACCCTGAGGGATGCTGTAAAACTCTGGCAGACCTCCAAACTGTCTCCACACTGAGTAATAGTTCTGGAAAGTTCTCACTGCGCTGTCCAGGTTCCCCAGGAGAGACTGAAACAAACACACACACACGGATGATGTTAGTGTGTATTTGGGATTGTTGGCAGCCTTCAGTGAGGTTTTGTGTGTTTCTGTACCTGCAGGCCGGGCCAGAACGCCTCCAGAGACTGGAAAACAGGCATGGAGACGGTTCCTTTATGCATCTGGACCCACAGGTACCAGTCGTCAAATCGGGTGTAGTTCTGAATGGCTCGATCGTACTCTGAGGATTCAGATTGATGTAAATTAACATTCATTTTATGCACTCATCATCGCAGCTGGACAGGGTTTGATATTCGCTCTCTGTTATCAGTGTGCAGGCAGAGCGTTACCGCGGAACATGTTGAGCAGCTCCTCGTCCTGCAGCATGATGGCTCCTTTCACCAGATACTCAAAGTAGGAGTCGACCCCAGCTCCGATGCCGGCGTCCTGAGCCACCCACTTCTTAGACAAGATGTCAATGTGGTTACCCACCTGGACAGACAGACAGAGGAGGACAGGAGGACAGACATTAGAGAGATGCAGGTCACTGAATGTTTTTTGGACCATTTCTGCATTTTCTCTTGTTTTAGAGCCACTTCCTCATTCCAGAAAACTCAGATCTATATTCCTTATTATGTCTTAACATCCTTTTACTTTATACTCTGTTGATCCTTGTAGGACACTTTAATGTTACAGCAGCTCGGAGTTTAAAAGGCAATATATATATATATACAATATTATATACAATATCTTAGATGTTCAGTGTGTAAGATTTCAGGGAATTTAGTGGCAGTGAAGATTACAGATTGTAACCAGCTGAAACTTCTCCTGGTAAGAATTCCGTCAGTGTTCATCGTTCAGGACGTTTTAACCGGGAGCTGAATTATCCTCAGAGGCATTTTCTTCTCTAAAACAAACAAAGCAGCTGATTTAAACCAGGAGAAACACTGAATAAATCAGTTTCATTTTACAAATCATTGTTTCTTTTATGCTGTTTGGCACGCTGCAGAATTATCCTCAGAGCTCTCCTCTTCTCAGACCAGCTGATTTTAAAACACTAAGTAAAATAGTTTTTCTGACACTGCTCGTCGTGGAGGTGCTTCTAACCACAATGGCTGACATGAAAGCGCTAATGTCCCTATCTGGAGTCAGTGTTTGGTTTGTCTGTTCTGGGTTACTGTACAAACATGGCGGTGTAACGTGGCAAGCTCTGTAGACGAGGACCTGCTCCCTGTGGAGATATAAACAGCTAATAATGAAAACACAACAGTTCTTTGGCTGCAAAGCGCGACAATTTTCTATGGCACGCTGCCTGCTTGCTTTCGGCGTCTGTTCACACTGGACACGGCGCAGCGGCGAGCGCTCTGGCCAGCTGGCAATCTGCAGTAAAAGTTTTAGGGTCTGGCCTTGTTTCTCTGTGAGCCACGAGTGAATCTGACAAGAAAACACACTGATAATCTACTTTAAACAGTATGAAGGATATATTAGATATGATATCAATGATTTGACCTTGATAAATGATATGCATCCCATAATTCCACATATTTGTCAGTTGTGTCTAAACACAGAGACGAGCAGAGTGGGAGCTCTACGTGTGACTGAAACAGAGCAGAGAGCAGAACCTCTCGCTGACCAGCAGCTGCGCCACAATTAACAAATCACAGCACTTCCACGTTTTAAAAATGCCTGTTTTACTACCCAAATACAAATTCTACTCCAATGAATTACACAGCTGCTTACTAGTGAAATTTGAGACATAATTTTGGTTATTTCATCTATAAACTGTCTCTGGTCTGAAAAAAAACAGACCTTAGACTGCAGTGATTGACCAGTTAGAAGATTAATGATAGATACTGGATGTATTTAATATGTACACTCAAACAAATAACAGCATGTGATGGATCCTGTAAGATCCTGCAGACTGACGGTCTGCTGTTCACAAAGGGTAGAGACAGCTGATTTTATACCTACCATAATAATAATAATAATAATAATAATAATAATAATAATGAGAGTGATAATAAAAATAATAATGATAATAATAATAAAATGATAATGATAATGGCAATATAATTATAATAATCAAATGCAATATATACCCTATAAGCAATTCTCTAAATAAACCTGAACACACCTGAACGTTTTCTGGGTTCCTTTTGTTCTATTCATGTCTGTATCCGTCTGTTATTTATGATCACTAGTGCAAACACGTCATTCCTCTATAGGACGTAATGCGCTGTAGGAGCGAGTGACACTGAACCAAGATGGCCACCGTGTAGACGTATCGCTCCAATCGGCAGCAGCAGTCAACGCGGCGTCTATGTGTCTATGGGCGTTACGACCTGTAAACCAGAAGTTTTGTTTACCAATGGCATTTATCTGCTTCCCGTACTGCTGAAATGTGAACACTGTAAACTAAAAGGCTGTGTGTGTGTGAAGAAGAGGAAAAACAGGTGTTTCCATGGTTACTGAGATACAAGCAGACAGACAGGTGGACTAGTTACCAGTCCAATGTCAGATCTGGTTTTCCACAGGGCTCTCAGGGCCTGGCGAGCTACGTTCTCAAACGTTGCGTCTCCTGTTAGTCTACTCAGCGTGGCAAACTCCAGGATGAAGGTTCCCACGCCGGCGGTGCACGTGACGGGTGTTTCGGTGGGACTCACGCCGTTCAGCAGGTTCACAGTACCGTATGGCATGCCGGTGGGAGTCTGGAACGCTGAAATCATATTTACAACAGAGATTTAAGGTGTAATCCTGACTGGTGCCCATTGTTCTGACTTTGTTAATAGTGTTACACCTGCCCCAACAGTCCTACGCTGTAAACACAGCCAGCATGGTGAGGTCACGTGTGTCTGTGTAGCAGCCTGAATGAATACTCCATGAGGTATCTGATGACATGGTTTCATCAATGTTATCATAGCTTTTTGGTACACAGCAGCTACCGTAGTTGCAATACATGTTTGAAACAGTGAGGCGCTAGAGTGCGCTATGTGTTTGAATGCAATATATGATTTCAACGTTAGACGGGAGAAATTCCTACACACTGTGGCTTCAAGTTCATAGTGGCGTCTTCAAATTGTATTTCCTGTCCGACTAACAGTTCAAAAGCCAAACATATTTAGTTTACTGAGATGAGAAAAAAACATGTAATTCTCACTTTAGAAAATCAAATGTTTGGCATTTGCACATGATAAATAATACAAATAAATAATAATTATTCTTTTAGAATAGTTGCTGATTAATTTTATAACCAAGTGATTAATCAGCCCATCTTGGTTGTTGATGATTATTAGCTGAATAAATGTAAACACGACTTGAGTTTTTAGATGTTAACCTGACTGTTGTTGTGAATCAGTGAAATGAATTTCTTCACACCCACTTTGTACAGTATTTATTTACATTTGTGCACACTGAAGGAATCGAGACTTCCCCTCTCGACCGACTGCTAATGATGCTTCTGTTCCAAATGAATGTGGGATTAATATAAAGATCTGATCAAACTGTATCTCAGCGAAAGAGACTTCTTTTTAAATGTACATGTTTTGTTTCCTGCTGTCAAACTGTGACTGCAACAGACGTTGTGTCTCAGTGAGCGCGCACACACACACACGCACACGCACATACGCGCACGCACGCACGCACGCACGCACACACACACACACACACACACACAGCCCCCTGCCTGACTGCAGAGTAGTTTGCATTTAGTTTGGTTTGGTAGCACATAGGCAGATTAAACTGTACGTCTGGACTGATAAAGTATAACTGTGTATTCTGTGTGTATTTGTGTACTATGTGTGTGTGTGTGCGTGTGTGTGTGTGTGCGTGTGTTACCAGGTAGCAGTTTCCTGGCAGCGTCCTCAGCCATCCTCAGCAGCGGCCCTGAACAGGGCCAACCAGGCTCCAGCTCCATCCCTGCTCTACCTGCCAACAGGTGAGCCGACAGCAGACCGCCCACCACTACACACACACACACACACACACACACACACACACACACAGGGCAGTTAGATAATTGAACACAATCAGGAGAGCTCTCTGAGACACCTCCTCAGCTCCTCCTCCATACCTCTGATGTTGGTTTCAAACACCGAGGCGTTGACGTCGATGTCAAAGTCCACCGTGTCCTGGAGGAGCGACGCCACGCGCTGAAACTCTGTATGATTTCCCAAAACCTTCAGAGATACACATTGAAATTACACTGAATGCAGCAGGACTCGTCAGCATCCACAGGACAATCACGTGATCAGAGATGTTTACAGTATCATAGCTCCGCTGGAATAATTCCTAAATTGCAAATTTTATTCGTGTTTTGACATTTTCTAAAATTATTCTCAGGTCTTACCAGCAGAGTGTCGAGAGCGTCAATCAGAGTGAGCGAGAAACTGTTGAGAAAGATGGAGATGGTTTATTATCGGTCGAGGTATAGAAACTGCACAACAGATGAAAAGATGCCGATGTTACAAAAAAATCGGAAGTTACAGCAAAGGAACGAACTGTCGAAAAAAACCATGAATTGTTTCTTTAAAAAACTTTAACAAAAAATTTTTCTTATAAAATTTTGCCAAATTTTCAAGCTGTAAAAACAGAAATGATGATTGGATTTTCAAATTTGCGACGGTGCTTGGGCACACAGTGTGCCATGAAATGCTTCCATCAGAAATTAAATAAAAAAAACTAAACAAATCAGAGCTCAAAATATTGATACTTCATTAAAATCACTTTAATTTCCATCACATTAAAATTTGGCAAAAAATTAAACTGTTTGCACGACAAGAATGCAAAGCTGAGGCTTTTTTCAGCTCCAGGATTTCATCTTCATCTTTTAACTTTCAAACATCAAAGGGTCAGTTTTAAATATCTAATGACTCATTGATGGAGGAGGGAGGGTCGTGGGTTTTCCTCCAGTCACTCAGGGAGGCTCAAACACCAGCGACCCTCCTCCTCTGATAAGTAAGGAACAGTCCTTTAATTTTTCAATGTGCTGCACCAAAACAAGATGATGTCACCTTACCTGCCCCAGGTGTCCTGTCCATCACAGGTGAGTGGGCGGAGCTCATCGTAGGGGAATGCGTTGTCAAGGTAACTGTTGTAGGCATGGTAGAACATAGATTTGATGCGCTGTCTGAAAGATGAAGCCAATTACAGAGAGGACAGAGGTTACTGAAATAAACCTACGATCATGTTTATTCCAACTCATTTACATTTGTCCAGATTTATTTTCCCTGTTGCCTGTGTTCTGGTATCAGTGTGTTGTCCTGTTGTGCTGTTTCTCACGGTGGAAATGTTGTCGCTTCAGGGAACAGATGTGCCTTTATTGTATTTTATTTTATCGTAAAAAGGACTAATGAATAAAAAATAAAAGGACTTCTCACATCTGCCACGAGACAATTTACACTCAAAACTTTATGTGAGGTAAAACGTAGCTTGACTCAACGGTTCAGTGAGTGTGTGAGATTTAAGGAGAATTAGAGGTGTCATGTGGTGCGGACTGCAGATCACAACCAGCTGAAACTTCTCCTGGTTATACTTCCTTCAGTCATGGGTGCAGATCCCGGGGGGGACGGGGGGGACATGTCCCCCCCAAATTCTGAAAAACACAAATTGTCCCCCCCAGTTCTAAATAGCTTAAATGATTGAAATTGAACAAATGTATACAGTAGTCCTATATACTGGGAGAAAGGGAAGATGATGAGGGGAATTAAGAATCTGTGAGAGGCGAGAGATGAGAACGTGAGTGGACATAACATGCCTGAGACCCTGAAACTAGAAGTAGCATTAACTAACAGCGAAGCAGTGAAAAGGAGGGTGATGGCTGGCTCCATGTGCTACTGGCTGTTTAAGAGAAATAAACAGTGAAGGTAAGCATATGATTCTCTCTGTAGTGCTTTTTGAATGACTTGGTGATGGTGATGAGCCTCTATGAAATCATGAAATATGCTGGCAATTTCAAGCGCTCTGCGGGCATGATTTGCACGTGTGCAATTAAAAAAAATCAAAACTGATTGTGCCCCCCCCAGACTTGTCATCAGATCTGCACCCATGCCTTCAGTGTTCATTGCTCAGCAGCTGAATCATCCACAGAGGTCTCCTCCTCTCTCAAACAAACCAGGAGACTTCTGATTCTGATTTTCAGGTGATTATACACTTAAGAAACCATACTTATTATATTATATTCCATTTCTGCTGACGTATCTGCCTGAATTCGACACTGGAGCTTTTAATGACCAGTTTTCAGATAAAAGTCTTGAATGAACCACGTCATCTTTTCAGTAACTGTGCGAAACAGCCTCATTGAGCTAACCCTAGCTTATGTCTGTAGACACCTGTTTCGCCTCCAGCTAAGCCCCGCCCACCAAAAAAACCTCATAGCGTCTACGAGCAGTAACAGGGTCCGTACAGGTAGAGAGGCGAAGAGGTGATGACAGGTGTGTTCAGACAGACAGTGAGAAACAATGTGTTTCTGGACCAGTGCAGCGTGTCGACATGTTCTGACGGAAACACAAAACACAGGTATGAACCTGGATGTGAGCAGAATATGGGACCTTCAAAAACTCTGTGGGATCAGTTGCATCGTCACAAAGCTGAGAAGAGAACAGGCTGACAGTCTGACACCATGAGAGGCTAACGTCACATCCTGCACGTGACGCCTTCATACTTTACTTTAAATCCAGCCTGAGTGCAGCACCTGCAGCTCACAATCATCACTGTGTGCTGTCTGTACATTTACTGCAGTGAAGTATCTGATTACTCCTTCTCTTAGGTGTGTGTCGGTGTCTCTGTGTTACCTGACAGCAGCCATCTCCTCCTCCGTGAACTGACGCGCCGTCACATCGCTCAGCAGCCACACAAACAGCGTCACGCACACGGCAGCGCGCATGGAGGGGCACGAGGAGACCCGGGAGCGAGCCACAGGTGAACACAGATACAGAAAGTCCGATGAGACACAGCAGTGATGGAAACACACGAGCACAGGTAAGTTTCTGGTTGTGTTGTGTCAACTGTCAGGAAATGAACAATGTGCGCATGCGCCGTCCGGCGAGCTGACGAGCAGACGAACCTGGGCTGCGTTCAAGAACAATACGGTATTTTTAAGCAACGTTATCAGTGTATACTAAACCTGTAAAACTCCACCGAACAAACAGAGGGTAACGTTACCGTACGAGAATAAACAAACATTATGTGACAGCGGTTCGCTGCTGTTCTGGCGGTAAACAAGTCTTACCGACCTATTCTTTTTGCTTGTTTGACGGTTTGACAGAAATTAAAGAAGCTGCGTTCAACAACAAACCGTTCATAAACGTTTCGTTAGGCTCGTTAGAGACGAAGCGCCCCCTGCCTGGAAAGTGGACGAGATGATTATTGTTAATATCATTATTTATTTATTTATTTATTTATTTATTTTAACTTGTACTTAGAATGTACATAACAAAACAGGGACAGTTTCACAAAACTTTTTTTTGTGATCAAATTTTTATTTTATATTAAAGAAAGATATAGATAGGCATATGGACGTTACAAAAATAGAGCATAAAATATATATTCACATACACAGCTATAGATATGCATATATGCAGATACATATGAGTAAACCATTAAAATAAAATAATATTAAATTAATATTAATTAATATTAATATAATATTATTAATATTAAAAAAAACCCCACATCTATCTATCTATCTATCTATCTATCTATCTATATACACATACACATACAAATCTCCATATAAATAAAAAGTAAATAATAATAATAATACTAATTGTAATAATAATAATAATAAGAAGAAGAATAAAAAACTTAAAACAAAAAAATATATATATTTATTAAAGTACAAAACTTAAACTTAGGAATCAAACAGCGATGGTGGACAGGTCCTTGCAGCAACCAAATATAAACATAAAACAAAAAAGGAGATTTAAGCAGATTTAAGCTTCAGATTAGCTTTCCTAAGAAACCTGAATGACTTATTTAAATCAACTTAATACAAAACTGGAAACTATTGTTCTCTGAATCAATAAAATATCAAACCAATGCGCACCACCTCTGCCCACTTTACGCATCGCAGCCCCAAACTGCACGTCATTTTTGTTTAATTTAATTATCAGAGCTGCGGCGTGGGAGACATGAACATTATTTAAAATTGGAAGTAAAAATTAAGTACTAAGTAAAGTAAATTGAAGTACTAAAAGTAAAAGTACTCATATGCAGAGTTGCCAATTTCAGAACAAAGTGTATTATGTTATTAAATTATAATTACTGATGGATTAATGTGTTGATCACATTAATGTTGCAGCTGGAAAATGCTCATTTTAATTACTTTACATACTGTCGAGGAGCTTGTTAATATTTCATGTGGGATCAGTAAAGTTTTATCCAACTCTTTTCTCCCTCTCACCTGGGGGTCATGTCATTCTGGCAGCAGGGTGAGCAAACCAAACCAGACCAGACCAGACGTCCAACTCCCCGGCAACGGCAGACTTGTGGCTGCTAATGGCTGATGGAATAGCTTGTTATGTTCAACATAAAAGGCTTGCAGTGCCTCAGTGTTATTTTAACTTCATGGAAACTGTTCAAAGCAGCATGGTGTGGTGGTTAGCACTGTCGCCTCACAGCAAGAGGGTTCCTGGTTCGATTGGTGACTCTAAATTGTCCGTAGGTGTGAATGTGAGTGTGAATGGTTGTCTGTCTCTATGTGTCAGCCCTGTGTTAGTCTGGTGACCTGTCCAGGGTGAACCCTGCCTCTCACCCAATGTCAGCTGGGTTGGCTCCACCCCCCACCCCCCGTGATCCTCAAGAGGATAAGCTATTCGAAAATGGATGGATGAAAACTGTTCAGACGCACCAGTTATTTGCATATTAGGCAAAACATAGTTCACGTCCTCTTTTGCAAAAACATGTTTGGTATCATTTTGTTGGACCACAGCCACAAACAAATAGTGACCAGCAGCTGTACTGAATGATAATTAGGGCAGCGACATGAATAAATAAAGCTTCATTCTGCAGCGGCTGTGTTTTTCCACACTTAAATTATGAGTGTTAATATATTTTTTATATTCTTGAAAATATTTGGGGTGAATATTGAGCCAGACTAAAGCTGCGTTCATACTCCTTCATCATAAGATCGTACGCTGATCTTTGAACCTCTTTCTCATATATGTGTTACCTTGGAGATAATACAAAACGCCATTCTACAAGCCCTCCAGAGACGGAGGTCAACCCTGAGAGCTCTGCTGTTGTTACTTTGCAATGTGTGTAGTTTTAACTTTTAAGTAATAACTGTATACACTGTAGATTCTAACATGCTGTCTGAAGCCCAGTTCAGACAGAGGGTGATTCCTACCGACTTTGGTGAACTCCTGACTTTCACTCTAGTGCCACCATGAGGGTGACATTTGTGGTTGTGACTGAAATATCTTTATAACAAATCAAATGTCATGACATTATCAAAAGATATTCAAGGTCCCAAGATTATACATTCTAACAACTTTGATGAGTGTTCCCCCACTCCAAAAGTGGGAGTGCGGCACCTGAGCTGCCTCACTGCGCAACTCCAAATGGAATGGTTGTGACATCTATTGTTGTCATGGTACCAAAATTGGGACCCACTGTACGATACCAGTGAAAGTATCACGGTTCTGAGTAGTATCACGATACCACAGCAAAAATGAGGCAGATGTGCCTTTTGTCATTTATAAAAAGATAAATCTCTTTTCTATAATACATCAATGATATTTTAGTGGAATAAATTACTTATTGACTTATTCATACTTCAAAAACAGCATCAATAGGTGATTAACATAGGGGGGATCAAAATAAAATAAATAAATAAAATAAAAATCAACCAGCCACCCTCCTCCTCTGATAAGTTAAGAACAGTCCCTAAAGTGTGGTGAGGTTTGTGGACCGTTACCTGCCACAAAGAGAGAAATGTCAACGGCTCACTTCTCCTCTGACACGTCACATACCTGTGTGCCGCCACTCGGCTGTTCAGGTACTTTTGGGCAGTCATGACACCAACAAAGAGGAAGTTATTGGACCTGGAGTCGGACTTCTCTGTCGCCGGTAAGCCTTTGTGTTGCGGCGTGGAGCACTATGGCCGCAGTATTTGACTGCCGTATCCTGTCTGTGACTCCCGTTCAACCCACAACCTGCAGGATTCACCTTTCCTTTCTGCTGCTGGTTGAATCTGTACTCGCACAGCATACTGAATGATTTGTTTTGCTCGGACAAAACTATTTTTAGTCCCAAATGCGAATAAAATGCTCGCACATGGAGCTCTGTGGAAAACAAATCACTGCCAACAAGTAAAAAGAAATAAATAATAACTTTCACTGCTCAAAGATACTCACATGTCTGACCACTACAGCAGCATATTGAGTGGCAGGTGGCCAGCGTGCGCCATTATTGACCAGCGTGCGCCATTACATGGACACTCACCCTCTTGCGATAGGACTTTGAACTATCATATGTACTGTGGAGTTTTAGTACCGTGGTCTACCAGTATACCCTGCAACTCTAGTGACATCAGCCAATACTGTATGTAGCCTAGTTTTTAGATGCGAAAAGTTCTAGACCCATACAAATTAGTTCCGGAATGCACCAGGGCCTTTTCTGAAAAGATCTTGGTATGTGTTCCAGTACATTCCGGCTCAAATTAAGCACTGCCGGTATCTCACTATCACTATCCTCATTCAGATTTTAAGCTACAAATTATATTCACCGTCTCATGGTGGTCACTTCCTGTCAACGTTACAGATCAGAAGCACAGAGAGTTGTTGACTAGAGATGATACGCCGTCTCATGGTGGTCACTTCCTGTCAGCGTTTCAGATCAGAAGCACAGAGAGTTGTTGACTAGAGATGATACGCCGTCTCATGGTGGTCACTTCCTGTCAACGTTACAGATCAGAAGCACAGAGAGTTGTTGACTAGAGATGATACGCCGTCTCATGGTGGTCACTTCCTGTCAGCGTTACAGATCAGAAGCACAGAGAGTTGTTGACTAGAGATGATACGCCGTCTCATGGTGGTCACTTCCTGTCAACGTTACAGATCAGAAGCACAGAGAGTTGTTGACTAGAGATGATACGCCGTCTCATGGTGGTCACTTCCTGTCAACGTTACAGATCAGAAGCACAGAGAGTTGTTGACTAGAGACGATACGCCGTCTCATGGTGGTCACTTCCTGTCAACGTTACAGATCAGAAGCACAGAGAGTTGTTGACTAGAGATGATACGCCGTCTCATGGTGGTCACTTCCTGTCAACGTTACTGATCAGAAGTACAGAGAGTTGTTGACTAGAGATGATACACCGTCTCATGGTGGTCACTTCCTGTCAGCGTTACAGATCAGAAGTACAGAGAGTTGTTGACTAGAGATGATACACCGTCTCATGGTGGTCACTTCCTGTGAACCGGCAGATTTTTAGAACATTGCAGAACGGCGCATTGCACGTAGTCGCCTGTTCCAACTTGTCTCCTGACGAATCTTTGGCCTCTGAGGATCATGAATGTCTGTACCAAAGCACCACAATCCATCCAGTTGCTGTTGAGATGCATCAGTCTGGACCAAAGACCAATCAACTGTGCCATCCCTAGAGCTACGCTGCTAGCATGGCTAAAAGTTATGGGAACAGAAAACAACAAAAATCTCAATGACAAAATCTAATTTACTTATAAAGTACGGTAAGTGTTGCTTTTTTGTCCTTCATGTTTCTTCAATACAACTCTAGTTACATAAATAACAGTATGTAGATGTTGACACTGCTTTCAGCACATGTGAGTTGCTCTTCAGAGTCAGCTGCAACATTCAAATCAATCTGTGTTTGCATAAAGTTTGGGGAAGTATACAGATCCTTCTCTTCCCTGGAAATGTGTCTGTAGCTAAATTTGGAACAATGCATCTCTTCTCTCTGTATGAGAGGAATGGTTTTTGTTCATGGTCCCTGAAAATGAATGTAATAAACTAAAGTCCTCAGAGAATCGCCACCTTAACGCGGTGGAGGAGTTTGAGTGTCCCTGTGAACCTGGAAGCTGTGTTGTTTGGGGCTAATAGCCCCTGGCAGGGTCTCCCAAGGCAAAGTGGTCCCGGGGGATGGACCAGACTAAGAGCGATTCAGAGACCTTCGATGAAGCAGACCGGGGCTTCCTCCTGGAGCCAGACCCGGGGGGAGAGCTCACCAGCGAGCGTCTGGTGGCCGGGCCTTGGACCATGGGGCGCAGGTCGGGCTCAGCCCGAAGTAATAACATGGAGCCGTTGCCCTGTGGGTCCACCGCCAGCAGGGATAGAAATCGGGGTCCTGTGCATTGTGTGCTGGGTGGGGCCCATGGCCTGCCAATCCCCGGTGTCACAGACTGGCTTTTGGTACGTGGAATGTCACCTCTGTGGTGGGAAAGGAGCCGGAGCTGGTGTGGGAGGTGGAGCGGTACCGACTAGATATAGTTGGGCTCACCTACACGCACAGCACTGGTTCTGGAACCAAACTCCTGGAGAGGGGCTGGACTCTCACTTTTTCCGGAGTTGCTCAGGGTGAGAGGCGCCGGGTGGGTATGGGGATACTCACAAGCCCCTGGCTGAGCGCTGCTGTGTTGGGGTTCTCCCCGGAGAATGAGAGGGTTGCCTCGATGCGACTGCAGGTCGCAAAGAGAAGGTCTCTGACTGTTGGCTGTGCTTATCCTCCGAACGGCAGTGCGGAGTACCCAGCCTTTTTGGAGTCTCTTGGTGGCGTGCTGCAAGGGGTGCCGGCTGGGGACTCCATAGTTCTCCTGGGGGGACTTCAACGCTCTTGTGGGCAATGACGGAGAAACCTGGAGGGGGGTGACTGGGAGGAATGGCGTGCCTGATCTGAACCCGAGTGGTGCTTTATTATTGGACTTCTCTGTGAGCCATGGACTGGCCATGACGAGCACCATGTTCGAACACAGGGAGGTTCATAAGTGTACCTGGTACCAGAACACCCTAGGCCTAAGATCAGTGATTGACTTTGTGGTCATATCAGCAGATCTGCGGCCGTGTGTCTTGGACACTCTGGTGAAGAGAGGAGCGAAGCTGTCGACTGATCACCACCTGGTGGTGAGTTGGATCAGATGGCGGGGGAGGCTGCCGGACAGACCTGGTGAACCCAAACGTGTAGTGAAGGTGAACATGGAGTCTAAGTGGGCCATGTTCAAAGCCTCTATTGTGGAGGCGGCTGCTAGGAGCTGTGGTCAGAGGGTTGTCGGTGCCTGTCGGGGCAGCAACCAAAGAACCTGCTGGTGGACACCAGCGGTGAGGGAGGCCGTCAGGCTGAAGAAGGAGGCCTTTTGGGTCTGGCTGGCCCAGGGGTCTCCTGAAGCAGCAGACAGTTACCGGTTGGCCAGAACGGCTGCAGCTATGGCGGTCACTGAAGCACTGAAGTGGGAGGAGTTCGGGGAGGCTATGGAGAAGGACTTTCGGTTGGCCTCAAGGAAGTTCTGGCAGACCGTTAAATGACTCAGGAAGGGAAAGCAGGGCTTGTCTCAGGCTGTGCTCAGCAGAGAGGGTGAACTGCTGACCCCAACTGGGGACATCGTTGGGCGGTGGAAGGAGCACTTTGAGGACCTCCTGAACCCGGCCATCATGTCCACTGAGAACAAGGCAGAGCCTGTAGACTCAGGGGAACTCTCGCCTATATCCCTGGCGGAGGTCACTGACGTAGTTAAAAAGCTCCCCAGTGGCAAGGCGCCGGGTGTGGATGAGATTCGTCCTGAGATGCTGAAGGCTCTGGGCACTGCTGGACTGTCTTGGCTGACACGCCTGTTCAGTGTCGCATGGAGGTTGGGTACGGTGCCTGCAGAGTGGCAGACTGGGGTGGTGGTCCCCGTCTTTAAAAAAGGGGACCAGAGGGTGTGCTCCAACTATCGGGGTATCACACTGCTCAGCCTCCCGGGTAAAGTTTACTCTAGGGTGCTGGAAAGGAGGCTCCGACCGATTGTCAAACCTCAGATTCAGGAAGAGCAATGTGGATTCCGTCCTGGTCATGGAACAGTGGACCAGCTCTTTCCCCTTGCAAGGCTGCTGGAGGGGATGTGGGAGTTTGCCTATCCAGTCTACATGTGCTTTGTGGACCTGGAGAAGGCTTACAACCGTGTCCCTCAGTGGGTCTTGTGGGGGGCTGGGGGAGAGTTACTGCCTCAAGCGAGGGAGTTCAAGTATCTTGGGGTCTTGTTCACGAGTGAGGGTAGAATGGAGCCTGAGATGGATCAGCAGGTTGGTGCGGCTTCAGCAGGTGGGTGCTGCGCTGGTCCGTTGTGGTGAAGAGGGAGCTGAGCCGAAAAGCAAAGCTTTCAGTTTACTGGTCCATCTACGTCCCAACCCTCACCTATGGTCATGAGCTCTGGGTAGTGACCGAAAGAATGAGATCGCAGATACAAGCGGTGGAAATGAGTTTCCTCCCTGGGGTGTCTGGGCTCAGCCTTAGAGATAGGGGGAGGAGTTCAGACATCTGGGGGGGGGGGGGCTCAGAGTAGAGCGGCTTCTCCTTCTCATTGAAAGGGGTCAGTTGAGGTGGCACATCCCACTGGTAGGAGGCTCCGGGGCAGACCCGGAACACACTGGAGAGATTACATATCTCGTCTGGCCTGGGAGCGCCTTGGTCTCCCCCAGGAGGAGCTGGAAAGTGTTGCTCAAATCCACACTGTGAAAATACTTTATGAGCAAATATGAGTCCCACATTAAAATGTTGCTTTAATAAAGGTTTGTAATCATAATCAGGACTCTGACTCTTTTACTTGTTTGAAGTGGAGCATTTTTGTTTTTCTGCTAAAACTAATGACATTTTTTGATATGGATACATCTGTTGGTTATTTTCTTGAGCAAACATTTATTGAAGATTTGCTGCTTTTCTTCGTCTTCAGTGACTGTAATTGAATTATTTGGAGGATTTGTACCGTCGGTTGAGCAAACATTTATTGTTTGGTTTTACAATCCTCAAAATAATTCAGTTACTGTCACTGAAGACGAAGAAAAGCAGAAGAAAAGCAGCAAATCTTCACATTAACAGACATCAAACCACGAAATGTCTCAGGCATCAAATCAGTATCAGTAATTAAAACAGACATCCATCCATCTATTATCTTCTGCTCATCCAGCAGGCTAAGCAAAGTATTCCAGACGTCCCTCTCCTCAGTAATGTTTTCCAGCTCTTCCTGGGGGATCCTGAGTTGTTCCCAAGACAGAGAGATACATCATCTCTCCAGTGTGTTCTGGGTCTGCCCTGGAGCCTCCTACCAGTTAGAGGTGCCTGGGAAACCTTGATCAGATGTTAAACTACCTCAGCTGGCCCCCTCTGACAGAAAAGAGCAGCAGCTCTACTTGGAGCTCCCTGCGGATGTCTGAGCTTCTTACCCTATCTCTAAGGCTGAGTGCAGACACCCTACAGAGGAAACTCACTTCAGCCGTTTGTATCTGCGATCTCGTTCTTTTGGTCACTTCCCAAAGCTCATGACCAAAGGTGAGGGGTGGGACATAGAGCCACTGGTAAAACAAAAACTTCACCTTCTGGTTCAGCTCCCTCTTTACTACAACAGTCTGGTGCACCAAATTTTTTTTTTGTTTAGGATGGCGAAGACGGGACCTGCCAACACTCCCTCTGATCGGCTAGTGCTCACTGCCTTCATTGGTTGGATTGGTTAGGTTAAGGCATTAGGAGTAAGATCGTTAGGTAAGAATATCAGGGTAAGCCAATCAGGAGCAGAGTAGGGTAGAGTAGGGCGGGTCATACCACTGCCATCCTGGGAAAAAAAAACAGCTGACATCGCACCACCCAAACTGCCTGTCTGTTGCAGACTCACATTTTACTCACATTCGTGAACAAAACCTGGAGCAGCAACTCCCTCCCAACCCAGGGGGGACAATCCACTTTTTGATTTGTTTTTGATATTATTTTATTCTACATGTTCAAAATAAAATAAGTCAATCAATCGATAAATCCAACTATTGTCCAGCACAGAACCATGGCCTCAGACTCTCCTCTCGACCGCTTCATACTTGGCTGCAAACTGCAGAGTGTGCTGGAGATCACAGTGTGACGAAGCCATCAGAACGACATCACCTGCAAAGAGACATAATTACCCAAAGTGGACACTTTCCTCACCCGTCTGCACCTTGAGATCCCATCCATAAATATCACACACAGAATCGATGACAAGCTACAACACTGGAAGAAACAAGACCCATTGAAAACATGTACGACTTTGTACAGAGTATACGGACACACAGTGTCATTGGCCATACATGGATCAGAAGATTTGTAGCAGTGACACCAGTACCCAGTATTCCCTCAGTACCCTCCACAGGACTGTCCACTGGACACATCGTAAGGTGTGTTTTGTGGACTAGGAGAAATCTTATGATGACCCCTCTATCAGCCCTGCAAGGGTGAAGAGCTGCTCATGTTTCACAGCCACAACGGAAAATGCATTCCTTGTCCTGAATCTGAGGTTTGACAATCGGTCGGAGCCTCTTTCTAGCACCTTGGAATAAAATTTCACAGGGAGGGTGAGCAGTGTGATACCCCGATAATTGGAGCACAGCCTCTAGGCGCCTTTAAAAATGGGAACCACCACCCTGGCCGCCACACCACATGCACTGCCCCCGACCTCCACGTGACACTTAAGTTTTATATTTGCAGATAATAATACATCATAATTTATTTGTTGATTAAATTTAGTGTTATTAATCTGAATCTGCAAAGTAACTGAAGTTAGTAAATAAATGTAGTGGAGTATTTGCCTCTGAACTGTAGTGGAGTAGAAGTATAAAGTGGCAGAAAATGGAAATACTCAGGTTAAGTACAAATATGTTCTTATATCATACTTAATGTACTCAGTTACTTCATCCGATGAACTCAGCTAAATTTTAAAAATCTAATTCATGGTGAAGGGTCATGCATTTTCCACCAGTCACTTCGAAAAGCTCAAGGAAAAATATTTGTGGCTACAGGGGGGATCAAAATAAAATAAATAAATAAATAAAAATCAGCCAGCCACCCTCCTCCTCTGATAAGTTAAGAACAGTCCCTTCAGTGCGGTGAGGTTTGTGGACCGTTACCTGCCACAAAGAGAGAAATGTGAGCGGCTCGTTTCTCCTCTGACACGTCACATACCTGTGTGCCGCCACGGCTCGGCTGTTCAGGTACTTCTGGGCAGTCATGACACCAGCGAAGAGGAAGTTATTGGACCTGGAGCTGGGCTTCTCGGTCGCGGTAAACCGTTATCTTGCGGCGGTGGCCATCGTGCTCCGCTGTATTCCTGTCTGTGACCCCGGTTCAACCCACAACCTGCAGGATTCGCCTTTTGTTTCTGCTGCTGGTTGAAATCTCTACTCGCACAGCGTGCTCCTGAATGATTTCTTTTGCTCGCACAAAACTATTTTTAGTCGCAAATGTGAGTGAAATGCTCGCACCGCAGAGCTCTGGTCTCAGTCTAACACCAAGTCAGTTAATCTTCAGGGATATCAGTCTGTCCATTTAGGAAGCACAAGTGACTGTGAATCAGTTTCAGCTGCTTTAGTGCAAATCTAAGTGGCAACAGGTGCAATGCAGAGGCAAAAGCAAGACATCCCCCAGTAAGGGCAGCATGAGGCAGTACCTGCAGCCAAATCAGGTTGCACAGGTTGTCCAGCTCCTCCAAGATGGCAAATCTATACTTGCAGTCGCAAGAGTGTTTGCTGTGTCTCCCAGCATAGTCTCAAGAGCAGGGAGGAGAAACCAGGAGACCGGCCGTTACACCAGGAGAGCTGGACAGGGCCGTAGAAGGGCATCAACCCAGCAGTAGGACCGGTGTCTGCTCCTTTGTGTGAGGAGGAACAGGAGGAGCACTGCCAGAGCCCTACAACATGAGCTCCAGCAGGCTACTGGTGTGCATGTTTCTGAGCACACTGTCAGGAACAGACTCCATGAGGGTGGCATGAGGGCCCCACGTCCTCTACAGGGACCTGTGCTCACAGCCCAGCACCGTGCAGCTCAACTGGCATTTGCCAGAGAACACCAGAATTGGCAGGTGATACATTTCTATGGCATAATCATTTTGATATGGTAAAGCAGAAGCCAAGAAGTGAGATTCTGGTCTTAACTCCGTTTTGACAGAATATGTAGTTTGTAACACACTTTGTCTTTGTACAGCACAACACTCCTGCCAAATGTTTGAAAGTATGAAAAAGTGGATCCATTGTAGAATGAATCTTTATAATGTAATGGAAATGTCACTGCCTTTAAATGACTAATGATCATTCACTACAGAGTGTGGTCACTGTTTGTTTGTGGCTGTAGTCCAACAACATGGCAGGCCTGTCAGACATGTTTTTGAAAACGAGGAAAACTGCTGAATTTATTATTTGCCTAATATGCAAATAATTGTTGCGTCAGAACACTTTCCATGACGTTAAAATGATAGTGAGGTACTGTGAGGCGTTTGTGTTGAAAATCAGGAGCGATTTCAACAGCTGCAAGTCTGAAGTCACGCATTCAACAAACTGAGAGCGAACAAGATGGACACAGTTCTTCTGCTCATCACAGCAGGTCAGTGTTTGTTTTATCAATGTTTATTCTTCTGTTACAGCACTTTGATATATCCCTGTGTGGTACACATTATGATGCCAGCTGGGGAAAATAAAAAAGAAGAAATTGTTTTCATATAATATACTGAGTGAACATAATAACATAATTTAAAGAAATGTTCAAGACATATTGTTATAGGGGTACATTTTTGGGTATGTTACCTCAAAGCAACACAGTACTCTGATGGTAAGAAATTAAAAAAGAGGGTTATTGTTTAGAATATTAATCAAATTTAATATGACACCAATGGAAAACATACCAAAAAAAAGTTTAAGATTCATTTGAAATTGTAAACCATTAAAAACGTTCTCTTTTCATAAGGTTGTTTGAACGTTTCCCTCAGACAACACTGTACCACTGTGGAACAGCCCATAGGAACCTAAGCATACAGTCTGCTCTGCAGAGAGGACTGACTGAGTGCGCTGTTATAGTCGACTGTACATCGTCACACTCTGAACTTTATTAAAGCTATATATTATAAACTTGGCTCGGTCATTTTGTAGAGATAAACACAAAATCCTGATGACCTTTATGCATTTGAACAGTATATACAGCTAAATAACCAGAAACTGTCATGGTGGGAATACTAAAGTAAAAGAACTTCATTACAAGAAGAAGTCCTGCATTTAAAATCCTCTTTGAAGGAAGGTTTTACAGATTTTTAAGTCTGTCTAGATGCATGTTAGGAGAGAAAATCTGTTACTGTCCAGTATGAACAGGAGGAATGATCACAGCAAACAAAAACTGTTTGAATCTACATATGTGTATATGACCAACAAGATGTGCTTAAAAGTATCAGCAGAAAAGTACTCACTGTGAAGGGAAATGTCTCCTGTGACTCATTCTGTTATTATGATTTATTTGATTTGATTGTTTTTTTATTACACAACATCTCAAAGTCAATTCTCTGTTGTATGTTAATGCTGAAAAGTCCATATGATTAGTCCAGGACAATGTACTGTCTATGTGACCTAAATGAAACATTACAAAGTGAAGAGACATAAAAAGTCATTTATAGTCTGAATCTGATCACTATGCATGTGTGTCACTACAGGGCTGTATGCTGTCTCATCACATGCTGAACGTCAGTACCATGTTGTTTATGAAAGGAAGAACTGGACTGAAGCACAAAGTTACTGCAGAGAGAATTACACAGACCTGGCTACTGTCGACAACATGGAGGACGTGACGACCCTGAACAACATGACAGATAGAAGCAAACTGGTCCACCCAAATGGATGGAGGGTTAGTTCACTTTTCTCTGTCTTTCATTTCAAAGTCATTTTGATAAGTATTTGAGCAGACAGTGTTTCTCTGTTGAGCTGCAGTGGAGGGATGGTAACAAAAGGAGGAAGACTCTAACTTTGGAAGATCTCCACAGACAGATGAAGCCTCAGATTAACTTCACATCAATGTTTGAATATATTTTACACACAACGAGGACTGTAGAGTTTGTTCCCCAGCTGTAGCAGCTCAAAATAATAATAATAATAATAATAATAATAATAATAATAATAATAATATTCAGCATATAATGTCAGAAAACCTGAGTGCTTAATTAGTAATTAAGAGTTTTATGCCAAATGTAATAATGTAGGAAAATGATTATGTATAAACTAAGTAGAAAAATGTTGAATAATGTCATTAATTCAGTGTATGATGTGATCATTTAAAGAAAAGAGTACTCTCCTTGTTTCTTAGAGCAAAGAAACTCTTCTAATCTTCCATGACACCAGTGTTATTACAAAACTGTTATCGCGTACATTGAAATTATTTCATTATGAGTTGCAACAGCATCACTTACACTGAAAGTCCAATATGAGGGGATCTCTTAATGTCCAGTATGAACAGCAGGAATGATTACAGGAGGCAAAACTTGTTTCACTGTTCATATGAGCTCCTGAATGTTGTTTGAAGACAGACTTCAATTTTGTGAACCTGTCCTTTAAGAGTTTTACACATTGAATCTCTCAGCTGTAAAATCCTGTAATAAAGTGGTGGAGGATCAGACTGACAGGCAGCATCAAGACTGTTAATGGCAAGTTTATGTAAAAATGTTGCCTTGAACAAAAGCTAGAGCGAGCTCTAATTCTTTATCTCACTGTCACGTATTGCTTTTAGCTAGCCTGGATTGGACTGGATGACGTTAACAGCTGGAGGTGGTCAGATGGAAGTAGCTCCTCATTTAGGCCCTGGATACCAGGGCAACCTGATGGAGTGAATCAGCATTGTGTGGCTGCAGACTTTGGCTACTCCGGACAATGGCGCGACTGGCCCTGTGACGACAGGATAGCGGTCAGTTGCTACAGCACACGTGAGTTCTGACCCGTTATTCAAATTGTATTTGGATTTCTATAGCAACATATAACAGCAGCATATAATAAACATATATAAATAATCCACAGCATCCACAGTCTTTAAGTGCTCCTGTTCAGTAGTCTGACCGCCTGGGGGTAAAAACTATCTGTGAGGCGGGAGGTTGGAGCTCTGATGCTCTGCAGATGCTTCCCTGAGTGAAGATAAGAGAAAAGGCTGTGTGCTGGGTGACTAGTGTCCTTTAAAATACAAAGTGCTTTCTATCTCCAGCAGGTGGTGTACATGTCCTGTATCTGATGTAATGGTGATCCTATGATTATTGACGCTATTTTCACCATCCTCATCAGGTGTTTATGATCCTGTGCTGTTATGCTGCCAAACCATACCAGTATGCATCCAGTCAAGGTGCTTCCTATTTTGGACTGGTAGAAGTAGATGAGGGTTTTTGTTGACATGCTGTGTTTCCTCACACACCTCAGAAAGTCAAGTGTCTGTTTTGATGACACAGCTGGTGTTCAGAGACCAGAGGGGTATTCCAGGTAGGAGGTTCAACAAACTCCGAGTCTAATCCTGAACTCTGACTTGACTTACCCTGAGCTGGGAAACTCTGAGTATCTGGTTCCAACTTATTTTACACCTGTGGAACTGGAGGTGCTCATGAATGCCTACAGCCAATATGAGCATAGATTTCGTGAAAAAAATGAACAGCGCTAAAGCTGCCAAGGGAAGAGAGGCGGCATATGAAATCAAGCAGAATCATCTTTGATGGGATGTTGGTGGTTTAGTGGATAGAGCAGGCGTCCCATATGGCTTTTACCGCAGCGGCACAGGTTCGACTCCGGCCTGTGGCACCTTGCTGCATGTCACTCCCTCTGTCTCTCTCCCCCTTTCACGCTCAACTGTCCTGTCAGCTTAAGGCAAAATGCCCCCAAAAATACATATTAAAAAAGAACCCTTGCTAATTTCAGCAGCTATTTTAAGCACATATAGATGGTTGATGACTTATTTCAAATTTGAATCCTTTAGAAACTATCATACCCAAGAAAGATACCCTGAAATTCCATAACAAATATCATTATTAATATTATTATTATAATGTCATTATTAGTACTGTTGAATGTTCCAGTTTAACCTTGTTACTAGTTAGAGTAAATGTAGGTCAAATAAAATAAAGTCTATTTGTACAGTGCTTCACTTTATATAAAGTAGAATGACACAACAGACTTAAAGCAGTGGTGTAACAGTATGGATGTACTGTATGTTTGAATACAGCTACAAGTCAGACAACAAGCAGCAGCACGGCTGGATTCAGCACACCACCTCACTACCTCACCACTTCCAGTGAGACACAGCCTGAATCAGGTGAGTTCTGTAACTGTATGTTACTGCTGCAGTCATGTTTCTAATGTAAATATGGCCACATCCACAAACATTTTTGCTACAATTCTATCAAATATTCACAAATACTCTTATCACAATATTCACATCACTTCCACATGCAGCTCATCCTGGCCTGTACATCTGGAGTGTTGTTGTCCATTTGTCCACACATGGAGGCTATGAAAGTCTATTTTACAATGTCAATAAGTTGGCCAAGCCTTTAAACATTTCTAAACCTCCATAGTGACAGAAAACAATGGGAACTGTAGCTTGCACACAGATCCCAATTTTCATTTGAATGCAATATTGCCACATTTTTGACTTTTTAAAAGGAGTCCATTCAAGAATACCAACAGTATCTATTATTAAAAACTGTCTTACATATTTCTGTTATTATGGTAAAAGATCATGATGGAAATCAACGAGAGCTTGTGTACCTGGCCCGGAGGGTTACCGGGGCCCGGCCCTGGAGCCAGGCCTGGGGTTGGGGCCCGTGGGCGAGCGCCTGGTGGCTGGGCCTTCGCCCATGGGGTCCGGCTGGGCCCAGCCCGAACTGGCTACATGGGCTCGTCCTCCTGCAGGCCCACCACCTGCAGAGGGATCCAGAAGGGTTTGGTGCAGTGTGGATTGGGCAGCAGACCAAAGCGGGGGCTTTGGCGGTCTGATCCTCGGCTACAGAAGTTGGCTCTTGGGACATGGAATGTCACCTCTCTGGCGGGGAAGGAGCCGGAGCTTGTGGAAGAGGTTAAGCGATACCGGCTAGATATAGTCGGCCTCACCTCGACACATAGTTCCGGCTCTGGAACCCAAGTCCTTGAGAGGGGTTGGACTTTCTCCTTTGCTGGAGTTGCTCCGGGTGAGAGGCGGAGGGCCGGGGTGGGCTTTCGGATAGCCCCCAGACTCTCTGCCTGTATGTTGGGGTTTACCCCAGTAGACGAAAGGGTTGCTTAAAAGGTTCTGCACTGAGCTGGTTTAAATCTTATTTATCTGATCGTTTTCAGTTTGTTCACGTTCATAATGAATCATCCTTACGTTCCAAAGTTTGTTTTGGAGTTCTGCAAGGTTCTGTGCTCAGACCAATCCTATTTACTCTATATATGCTTCCTTTAGGTAACATCATTAGAAATCACTCTGTAAATTTCCATTGTTATGCGGATGATACACAGTTGTATTTATCGATGAAGCCAGAAGAAAGTAATCAATTAACTAAACTCCATAACTGCCTTAAAGACATAAAAACTTGGATGAGCACCAATTTCCTGATGTTAAATTCAGACAAAACTGAAGTTATTGTTCTTGGCCCCAAACAACTCAGAGACTCTTTATCTGATGACATAGTTTCTCTAGATGGCATTGCTCTGGCCTCTAGCACTACCGTAAGAAACCTCGGAGTAATATTTGATCAAGATTTGTCTTTTAATTCTCATTTAAAACAAACCTCACGGACTGCATTTTTCATCTGCGTAATATTGTGAAAATTAGGCCTATCCTGACCCGAAAAGATGCAGAAAAATTGGTCCACGCTTTTGTTACCTCTAGGCTGGATTACTGTAACTCTCTATTATCAGGTAGCTCTAGTAAGTCCTTAAAAACTCTCCAGCTAATTCAGAATGCAGCAGCACGTGTACTAACAGGAACTAAGAAACGAGATTGTATTTCTCCTGTTTTAGCTTCTCTGCACTGGCTCCCTGTAAAATCCAGAATTGAATTTAAAATCCTACTGTTAACTTATAAAGCTCTAAATGGTCAGGCTCCATGATATCTTAGAGAGCTCATAGTGCCTTATTATCCCACCAGAACACTGCGCTCTGAGAACGCAGGGTTACTCGTGGTCCCTAAAGTCTCCAAAAGTAGATCAGGAGCCAGAGCCTTCAGCTATCAGGCTCCTCTCCTGTGGAATCATCTTCCTGTTACGGTCCGGGAGGCAGACACCATCTCCACATTTAAGACTAGACTTAAGACTTTCCTCTTTGATAAAGCTTATAGTTAGGGCTGGCTCAGGCTTGCCCTGTACCAGCCCCTAGTTAGGCTGACTTAGGCCTAGTCTGCCGGAGGACCCCCCTATAATACACCGGGCACCTTCTCTCCTTCTCTCTGTCGTATCCTATTACTGCATCTTGCTAACTCGGCCACTCTGGATGTCACTAACTCGGCTTCTTCTCCGGAGCCTTTGTGCTCCACTGTCTCTCAGATTAACTCATATCGCAGCGGTGCCTGGACAGCGTGACGTGTGTGGTTGTGCTGCTGCCGTGGTCCCGCCAGATGCCTCCTGCTGCTGCTGCCATCATTAGTCATTAGTCATACTTCTGCTGTTATTATACACATATGACTATTGTCACACATGTATACTGCCAGATATTAATACATACTTTCAACATATTGTACCACAGTAGCCAGAACTATAACTATAATATTATTACTTTCAATAATGTTGTTGTAAGCTACTGTCATTACCTGCATCTCTCTCTCTCTCTCTCTCTCTCTGTCTCATTGTGTCATGTGGATTACTGTTAATTTATCATGTTGATCTGTTCTGTACGACATCTATTGCACATCTGTCCGTCCTGGAAGAGGGATCCCTCCTCAGTTGCTCTTCCTGAGGTTTCTACCGTTTTTTTCCCCGTTAAAGGTTTTTTTTGGGGGAGTTTTTCCTTATCCGCTGTGAGGGTCTTAAGGACAGAGGGATGTCGTATGCTGTAAAGCCCTGTGAGGCAAATTGTGATTTGTGATATTGGGCTTTATAAATAAAATTGATTGATTGATTGAATTGATTGCTTCCCTGCGCCTTCTGGTCTGGGAATGGGTCCTGACTGTTGTCTGCGTTTATGCGCCGATCAGCAGTGCAGAGTACCTGTCCTTTTTGGAGTACCTGGGATGGGTGCTGGACAGTGCCCCGACCGGGGACTCCATTGTTCTGCTGGGGCACTTCAATGCTCGCATGGGCAATGGCAGAGGGACCTGGAGGTGTGACTGGGAGGAATGGCCTGCCCAGTCTGAACCTGAGTGGTGTTCAGTTATTGGACTTCTGTGCGGGTTGCAGTTTGGCTATATCTAACACCATGTTCGAGCATAAGGATGTCCATCGGTGCATGTGGCACCAGGACAGCCTAGGTCGCAGGTCAGTGATTGACTTCGTAGTTGTATCATTTGACCTGCAGCCGTATGTTCTGGACACTCAGGTGAAGAGAGGAGCAGAGCTGTCACCTGATCACCACCTGGTGGTGAGTTGGACCAGATGGCAGGGGAGGACACTGCAGACCTGGCAGGCTCAAGCGTGTACTGAGGATCTGCTGGGAACGCCTGGCGGAAGAACCTGTCAAGATGATCTTCAACTCCCACCTCCGGGAGAGCTTCGACCGCATCCCAAGGGCAGAGGGGGACATTGAGTTTGAATGGGCCTTGTTCTGCTCTGCCATTGTAGAGGTGGCTGTCGTGAGCTGTGGCCGCAAGGCTGCTGGAGCCAGTCGCGGCGTTAATCCCCCAAACCGCTCGTGGACACCAGAGGTGAGGGGAGCCGTCAGGCTGAAGAAGGAGGCCTACAGGGCATGGTTGGTCTGTGGGTCTCCGGAGGCAGCTGACGTTACCGGCGGGCCAAGTGGAGCGCAGCTGCGGCAGGCAAAAATTCGGGCATGGGAGGAGTTCGGTGAGGCCATGGAGAAAGACTATCGATCGGCTCCAAAGAGGTTCTGGCAAACCATCTGGCGCCTCGGGGGGGAAGGCGGCAACTTGCTCACATTGTTTATAGTGGGGGCGGGGAGCTGCTGACGTCAATTGGGGACATTGTCGGGTGGTGGAAGGAATACTTTGAGGAGCTCCTCAATCCCACCAACACGTGTTCCAGTGAGGAAACAGAGCCGGGGGTCTTGGGGGCGGGTCGTCCAATTCCTAGGGCAGAAGTCGCCGAGGTGGTGCAGCAGCTATGCGGCGGCGGAGCCCCGGGGGTGGATGAGATTCGCCCTGGATATCTCAAGGCTCTGGATGTTGTAGGGCTGTCCTGGCTGACACGCCTCTGCAACATTGCGTGAGCATCGGGGGAAGTGCCTCTGGAGTGGCAGACCAGGGTGGTGGTCCCCATCTTCAAGAAAGGGGACCAGAGGGTGTGTTCCAACTACAGGGGGATCACACTCCTCAGCTTACCCAGTAAAGTCTACTCCAGGGTGCTGGAGAAGGGGGTCCGGTCGATAGTTGAACCTCGGATTGAGGAGGAGCAATGTGGTTTTCGTCCCAGACGCGGAACCGTGGACCAGCTCTTTACCCTCGCCAGGGTGCTGGAGGGGGCATGGGAGTTCGCCCAACCAGTCCACATGTGTTTTGTGGATTTGGAGAAGGCTTACGACCACGTCCCCAGGGGCATCCTCTGGGGGGTGCTCCGGGAGTATGGGGTTGGTGGCCCTTTGCTAAGGGCCATCCAGTCCCTGTACCAAAGGAGCACGGGTCTGGCTCGCGTGGCTGGCAGTAAGTCGGACCTGTTCCCGGTGAGGGTTGGACTCCGCCAAGGCTGCCCTTTGTCACTGGTTCTGTTCATAACTTTTATGGACAGAATTTCTAGGCGCAGCCAAGTGGTGGAGGGTGTCAGGTTCAGTGACGGGAGGATCTCGTCCCTGCTTTTTGCGGATGAGGTGGTCCTCCTAGCTCCATCGAACAGTGACCTCCGGCTCTTGCTGGGACGGTTCGCAGCCAAGTGTGAAGTGGCTGGAATGAGAATCAGCACCTCCAAGTCTGAGGCCATGGTCCTCAGCCGGAAAAGGGCAGATTGCCCACTCCAGGTCGGGGGGAGGTCCTGCCTCAGGTGGAGGAGTTTAAGTATCTCGGGATCTTGTTCACGAGTGAGGGTAGGATGGATCGGGAGATTGACAGACGGATTGGGGCGGTGTCAGCAGTGATGCAGGCGCTTAACCAGTCTGTTGTGGTGAAAAGGGATCTTGGCCAGAAAGCGAAGCTCTCGATTTACCGGTCGATCTACGTTCCAACCCACACCTATGGTCACGAGCTCTGGGAAAGAACGAGATCGCGAGTACAAGCGGCCGAAATGAGTTTCCTCCGCAGGGTGGCTGGGCTCAGCCTTAGAGATAGGGTGAGGAACTCGGACATCTGGGAGGGACTCTGAGTAGAGCTGCTGCTCCTCCGCATCGAGAGGAGCCAGTTGAGGTGGTTCGCGCATCTGGTAAGGATGGCTCCCGGACGCCTCCCTTGGGAGGTGTTTCGGGCATGTCCAACCGGGAGGAGACCTCGGGGCCGCCCCAGGACACGCTGGAGGGATTACATCGCCCGGCTGGCCTGGGAACGCCTCGGGATTCCCTCGGAAGAGCTGACGAAAGTGGCTGGGGAGAGGACTGTCTGGGCTGGAGCCCGCTTCACGTATTTATTGAAAGCGCTTGAGCAATGCTACAGTGTCCCATCCCGTGCGCACATCAGCCAGTCTATGGTCCCTGCCATTTACAAGCTCAGGAGTAGGGGGGTGAGGGGGACCCTAATCCCGCCTAGGTCACCAAAGTGGCTAGAGCCGGCTCTGTGTATTTGTACAGTGCTTCCCTTTATATGAAGTAGAATGACACAACAGACTTAAAGCAGTGGTGTAACAGTATGGATGTACTGTATGTTTGAATACAGCTACAAGTCAGACAACAAGCAGCAGCACGGCTGGATTCAGCACACCACCTCACTACCTCACCACTTCCAGTGAGACACAGCCTGAATCAGGTGAGTTCTGTAACTGTATGTTACTGCTGCAGTCATGTTTCTAATGTAAATATGGCCACATCCACAAACATTTTTGCTACAGTTCTATCAAATATTCACAAATACTCTTATCACAATATTCACATCACTTCCACATGCAGCTCATCCTGGCCTGTACATCTGGAGTGTTTTTGTCCATTTGTCCACACATGGAGGCTATGGAAGTCTATTTTTACAGTGTCAATAAGGAGTTCTAATGAAAAATGGTACCGTTCCAACAGATACTCATTGGTGAAAGACAGCACATCTAAACGGGGCGTGAAGATCCTCTCCAGGCGTAAGGCATTGTGAATTAATTCAGCCTCGATATCGATCTTATTTCCTACATATGAACAACCCATGTGTGTCTGCCAGCTTGCTTCAGGCTCGGCAGTAGGGAGGAGACAGGGTGGACTCAGGGTTTCTTAAAGAAAACCTGCCAGCGAGCAGGTTAGGTTCACAGAGTCAGTTGCCATGGTGACTGACTCAGAGTTTGACTTACCTCTCTGTCTGGAACTGAAAACCCAGAGTTTCCCTCATTTCAGGGTTAACACACTCAGAGTTTCCACTAAACCCGCTTTCTGGAACACCCCCCTGGAGAGGGAGCTGGTGATCTGGATGCCTAAGAACTTGAAGCTGTTAACAATTTCAACAGGGGTGTTGTTTATGTCAACAGGTGGCTGAACAGTTTTCATTTTTCTGAAGTCAGTGATGAGCTCTTTTGTTTTCTCAGCGTTAAAGGACAGATTGTTGTTGTGATCAAGTCCCGGACAATAAATTTTAACCCTCATGATGCTGATCATTTTTATGGAGTTATTTGTAAAGTGAGCAGCAGTGGTGTTATAGTCGACTGTACATCGTCACACTCTGAACTTTATTAAAGCTATATATTATAAACTTAGCTCGGTCATTTTGTAGAGATAAACACAAAATCCTGATGACCTTTATGCATTTGAACAGTATATAAAGCTAAATAACCAGAAACTGTCATGGTGGGAATACTAAAGTAAAAGAACTTCATTACAAGAAGAAGTCCTGCATTTAAAATCCTCTTTGAAGGAAGGTTTTACAGATTTTTAAGTCTGTCTAGATGCATGTTAGGAGAGAAAATCTGTTACTGTCCAGTATGAACAGGAGGAATGATCACAGCAAACAAAAACTGTTTGAATCTACATATGTGTATATGACAAACAAGATGTACTTAAAAGTATCAGCAGAAAAGTACTCACTGTGAAGGGAAATGTCTCCTGTGACTCATTCTGTTATTATGATTTATTTGATTTGATTGTTTTTTTATTACACAACATCTCAAAGTCAATTCTCTGTTGTATGTTAATGCTAAAAAGTCCATATGATTAGTCCAGGACAATGTACTGTCTATGTGACCTAAATGAAACATTACAAAGTGAAGAGATATAAAAAGTCATTTATAGCCTGAATCTGATCACTATGCATGTGTGTCACTACAGCGCTGTATGCTGTCTCATCACATGCTGAACGTCAGTACCATTTTGTTTATGAACGGAAGAACTGGACTGAAGCACAAAGTTACTGCAGAGAGAATTACACAGACCTGGCTACTGTCGACAACATGGAGGACGTGACGACCCTGAACAACACGGCAGATACAAGCAAACTGGTCCACCCAAATGGATGGAGGGTTAGTTCACTTTTCTCTGTCTTTCATGTAAAATTCATTTTCATAAGTGTGTCAGTGACAGGTGGTTTGAAAGTATTAAAATCTGATCCTACATAGTAACTATAATAAATATCTCCTGTAAAATGTAGTAGAGTAGAAGTATAAAGTGTTTTTAGTATAAACTTCCCTCATGGTGTTTGAGCAGACAGTGTTTCCCTGTTGAGCTGCAGTGGAGGGATGGTAACAAAAGGAGGAAGACTCTAACTTTGGAAGATCTCCACAGACAGATGAAGCCTCAGATTAACTTCACATCAATGTTTGAATATATTTTACACACAACGAGGACTGTAGAGTTTGTTCCCCAGCTGTAGCAGCTCAAAATAATAATACTAATAATAATAATAATAATAATAATAATGATACTAATACTACTACTACTACTACTACTACTACTAATAATAATAATACTATTCAGCATATAATGTCAGAAAACCTGAGTGCTTAATTAGTAATTAAGAGTTTTATGCCAAATGTAATAATGTAGGAAAATGATTATGTATAAACTAAGTAGAAAAATGTTGAATAATGTCATTAATTCAGTGTATGATGTGATCATTTAAAGAAAAGAGTACTCTCCTTGTTTCTTAGAGCAAAGAAACTCTTCTAATCTTACATGACACCAGTGTTATTACAAAACTGTTATCGCGTACATTGAAATTATTTCATTGTGAGTTGCAACAGCATCACTTACACTGAAAGTCCAATATGAGGGGATCTCTTAATGTCCAGTATGAACAGCAGGAATGATTACAGGAGGCAAAACTTGTTTCACTGTTCATATGAGCTCCTGAATGTTGTTTGAAGACAGACTTCAATTTTGTGAACCTGTCCTTTAAGAGTTTTACACATTGAATCTCTCAGCTGTAAAATCCTGTAATAAAGTGGTGGAGGATCAGACTGACAGGCAGCATCAAGACTGTTAATGGCAAGTTTATGTAAAAATGTTGCCTTGAACAAAAGCTAGAGCGAGCTCTAATTCTTTATCTCACTGTCACGTATTGCTTTTAGCTAGCCTGGATTGGACTGTACGATGACGTTAACAGCTGGAGGTGGTCAGATGGAAGTAGCTCCTCATTTAGGCCCTGGATACCAGGGCAACCTGATGGAGTGAATCAGCATTGTGTGGCTGCAGACTTTGGCTACTCCGGACAATGGCGCGACTGGCCCTGTGACGACAGGATAGCGTTCATTTGCTACAGCACACGTGAGTTCTGACCCGTTATTCAAATTGTATTTGGATTTCTATAGCAACATATAACAGCAGCATATAATAAACATATATAAATAATCCACAGCATCCACAGTCTTTAAGTGCTCCTGTTCAGTAGTCTGACCGCCTGGGGGTAAAAACTATCTGTGAGGCGGGAGGTTGGAGCTCTGATGCTCTGCAGATGCTTCCCTGAGTGAAGATAAGAG
Organism: Epinephelus fuscoguttatus; assembly: GCF_011397635.1. NCBI lineage: Eukaryota > Metazoa > Chordata > Actinopteri > Perciformes > Serranidae > Epinephelus > Epinephelus fuscoguttatus. The sequence goes on along the minus strand of NC_064758.1, from coordinate 44,909,955 downwards.
AAAAGGCTGTGTGCTGGGTGACTAGTGTCCTTTAAAATACAAAGTGCTTTCTATCTCCAGCAGGTGGTGTACATGTCCTGTATCTGATGTAATGGTGATCCTATGATTATTGACGCTATTTTCACCATCCTCATCAGGTGTTTATGATCCTGTGCTGTTATGCTGCCAAACCATACCAGTATGCATCCAGTCAAGGTGCTTCCTATTTTGGACTGGTAGAAGTAGATGAGGGTTTTTGTTGACATGCTGTGTTTCCTCACACACCTCAGAAAGTCAAGTGTCTGTTTTGATGACACAGCTGGTGTTCAGAGACCAGAGGGGTATTCCAGGTAGGAGGTTCAACAAACTCCGAGTCTAATCCTGAACTCTGACTTGACTTACCCTGAGCTGGGAAACTCTGAGTATCTGGTTCCAACTTATTTTACACCTGTGGAACTGGAGGTGCTCATGAATGCCTACAGCCAATATGAGCATAGATTTTGTGAAAAAAATGAACAGCGCTAAAGCTGCCAAGGGAAGAGAGGCGGCATATGAAATCAAGCAGAATCATCTTTGATGGGATGTTGGTGGTTTAGTGGATAGAGCAGGCGTCCCATATGGCTTTTGCCGCAGCGGCACAGGTTCGACTCCGGCCTGTGGCACCTTGCTGCATGTCACTCCCTCTGTCTCTCTCCCCCTTTCACGCTCAACTGTCCTGTCAGCTTCAGGCAAAATGCCCCCAAAAATACATATTAAAAAAGAATCCTTGCTAATTTCAGCAGCTATTTTAAGCACATATAGATGGTTGATGACTTATTTCAAATTTGAATCCTTTAGAAACTATCATACCCAAGAAAGATACCCTAAAATTCCATAACAAATATCATTATTAATATTATTATTATAATGTCATTATTAGTACTGTTGAATGTTCCAGTTTAACCTTGTTACTAGTTAGAGTAAATGTAGGTCAAATAAAATAAAGTCTATTTGTACAGTGCTTCACTTTATATAAAGTAGAATGACACAACAGACTTAAAGCAGTGGTGTAACAGTATGGATGTACTGTATGTTTGAATACAGCTACAAGTCAGACAACAAGCAGCAGCACGGCTGGATTCAGCACACCACCTCACTACCTCACCACTTCCAGTGAGACACAGCCTGAATCAGGTGAGTTCTGTAACTGTATGTTACTGCTGCAGTCATGTTTCTAATGTAAATATGGCCACATCCACAAACATTTTTGCTACAATTCTATCAAATATTCACAAATACTCTTATCACAATATTCACATCACTTCCACATGCAGCTCATCCTGGCCTGTACATCTGGAGTGTTGTTGTCCATTTGTCCACACATGGAGGCTATGAAAGTCTATTTTTACAATGTCAATAAGTTGGCCAAGCCTTTAAACATTTCTAAACCTCCATAGTGACAGAAAACAATGGGAACTGTAGCTTGCACACAGATCCCAATTTTCATTTGAATGCAATATTGCCACATTTTTGACTTTTTAAAAGGAGTCCATTCAAGAATACCAACAGTATCTATTATTAAAAACTGTCTTACATATTTCTGTTATTATGGTAAAAGATCATGATGGAAATCAACGAGAGCTTGTGTACCTGGCCCGGAGGGTTACCGGGGCCCGGCCCTGGAGCCAGGCCTGGGGTTGGGGCCCGTGGGCGAGCGCCTGGTGGCTGGGCCTTCGCCCATGGGGTCCGGCTGGGCCCAGCCCGAACTGGCTACATGGGCTCGTCCTCCTGCAGGCCCACCACCTGCAGAGGGATCCAGAAGGGTTTGGTGCAGTGTGGATTGGGCAGCAGACCAAAGCGGGGGCTTTGGCGGTCTGATCCTCGGCTACAGAAGTTGGCTCTTGGGACATGGAATGTCACCTCTCTGGCGGGGAAGGAGCCGGAGCTTGTGGAAGAGGTTAAGCGATACCGGCTAGATATAGTCCTTGAGAGGGGTTGGACTTTCTCCTTTGCTGGAGTTGCTCCGGGTGAGAGGCGGAGGGCCGGGGTGGGCTTTCGGATAGCCCCCAGACTCTCTGCCTGTATGTTGGGGTTTACCCCAGTAGACGAAAGGGTTGCTTAAAAGGTTCTGCACTGAGCTGGTTTAAATCTTATTTATCTGATCGTTTTCAGTTTGTTCACGTTCATAATGAATCATCCTTACGTACCAAAGTTTGTTTTGGAGTTCCGCAAGGTTCTGTGCTCAGACCAATCCTATTTACTCTATATATGCTTCCTTTAGGTAACATCATTAGAAATCACTCTATAAATTTCCATTGTTATGCAGATGATACTCAGTTGTATTTATCGATGAAGCCAGAAGAAAGTAATCAATTAACTAAACTCCATAACTGCCTTAAAGACATAAAAACTTGGATGAGCACCAATTTCCTGATGTTAAATTCAGACAAAACTGAAGTTATTGTTCTTGGCCCCAAACAACTCAGAGACTCTTTATCTGATGACATAGTTTCTCTAGATGGCATTGCTCTGGCCTCTAGCACTACCGTAAGAAACCTCGGAGTAATATTTGATCAAGATTTGTCTTTTAATTCTCATTTAAAACAAACCTCACGGACTGCATTTTTTCATCTGCGTAATATTGTGAAAATTAGGCCTATCCTGACCCGAAAAGATGCAGAAAAATTGGTCCACGCTTTTGTTACCTCTAGGCTGGATTACTGTAACTCTCTATTATCAGGTAGCTCTAGTAAGTCCTTAAAAACTCTCCAGCTAATTCAGAATGCAGCAGCACGTGTACTAACAGGAACTAAGAAACGAGATTGTATTTCTCCTGTTTTAGCTTCTCTGCACTGGCTCCCTGTAAAATCCAGAATTGAATTTAAAATCCTACTGTTAACTTATAAAGCTCTAAATGGTCAGGCTCCATGATATCTTAGAGAGCTCATAGTGCCTTATTATCCCACCAGAACACTGCGCTCTGAGAACGCAGGGTTACTCGTGGTCCCTAAAGTCTCCAAAAGTAGATCAGGAGCCAGAGCCTTCAGCTATCAGGCTCCTCTCCTGTGGAATCATCTTCCTGTTACGGTCCGGGAGGCAGACACCGTCTCCACATTTAAGACTAGACTTAAGACTTTCCTCTTTGATAAAGCTTATAGTTAGGGCTGGCTCAGGCTTGCCCTGTACCAGCCCCTAGTTAGGCTGACTTAGGCCTAGTCTGCCGGAGGACCCCCCTATAATACACCGGGCCCCTTCTCTCCTTCTCTCTGTCGTATTCTATTACTGCATCTTGCTAACTCGGCCACTCTGGATGTCACTAACTCGGCTTCTTCTCCGGAGCCTTTGTGCTCCACTGTCTCTCAGATTAACTCATATCGCAGCGGTGCATGGACAGCGTGACGTGTGTGGTTGTGCTGCTGCCGTGGTCCTGCCAGATGCCTCCTGCTGCTGCTGCCATCATTAGTCATTAGTCATACTTCTGCTGTTATTATACACATATGACTATTGTCACACATGTATACTGCCAGATATTAATACATACTTTCAACATATTGTACCACAGTAGCCAGAACTATAACTATAATATTATTACTTTCAATAATGTTGTTGTAAGCTACTGTCATTACCTGCATCTCTCTCTCTCTCTCTCTCTCTCTCTCTCTGTCTCATTGTGTCATGTGGATTACTGTTAATTTATCATGCTGATCTGTTCTGTACAACATCTATTGCACATCTGTCCGTCCTGGAAGAGGGATCCCTCCTCAGTTGCTCTTCCTGAGGTTTCTACCGTTTTTTTCCCCGTTAAAGGTTTTTTTTGGGGGAGTTTTTCCTTATCCGCTGTGAGGGTCTTAAGGACAGAGGGATGTCGTATGCTGTAAAGCCCTGTGAGGCAAATTGTGATTTGTGATATTGGGCTTTATAAATAAAATTGATTGATTGATTGAATTGATTGCTTCCCTGCGCCTTCTGGTCTGGGAATGGGTCCTGACTGTTGTCTGCGTTTATGCGCCGATCAGCAGTGCAGAGTACCTGTCCTTTTTGGAGTACCTGGGATGGGTGCTGGACAGTGCCCCGACCGGGGACTCCATTGTTCTGCTGGGGCACTTCAATGCTCGCATGGGCAATGGCAGAGGGACCTGGAGGGGTGTGACTGGGAGGAATGGCCTGCCCAGTCTGAACCTGAGTGGTGTTCAGTTATTGGACTTCTGTGCGGGTTGCAGTTTGGCTATATCTAACACCATGTTCGAGCATAAGGATGTCCATCGGTGCATGTGGCACCAGGACAGCCTAGGTCGCAGGTCAGTGATTGACTTCGTAGTTGTATCATTTGACCTGCAGCCGTATGTTCTGGACACTCAGGTGAAGAGAGGAGCAGAGCTGTCACCTGATCACCACCTGGTGGTGAGTTGGACCAGATGGCAGGGGAGGACACTGCGCAGACCTGGCAGGCTCAAACGTGTACTGAGGATCTGCTGGGAACGCCTGGCGGAAGAACCTGTCAAGATGATCTTCAACTCCCACCTCCGGGAGAGCTTCGACCGCATCCCAAGGGCAGAGGGGGACATTGAGTTTGAATGGGCCTTGTTCTGCTCTGCCATTGTAGAGGTGGCTGTCGTGAGCTGTGGCCGCAAGGCTGCTGGAGCCAGTCGCGGCGTTAATCCCCCAACCGCTCGTGGACACCAGAGGTGAGGGAGCCGTCAGGCTGAAGAAGGAGGCCTACAGGGCATGGTTGGTCTGTGGGTCTCCGGAGGCAGCTGACGTTACCGGCGGGCCAAGTGGAGCGCAGCTGCGGCAGGCAAAAATTCGGGCATGGGAGGAGTTCGGTGAGGCCATGGAGAAAGACTATCGATCGGCTCCAAAGAGGTTCTGGCAAACCATCTGGCGCCTCGGGGGGGAAGGCGGCAACTTGCTCACAATGTTTATAGTGGGGGCGGGGAGCTGCTGACTTCAACTGGGGACATTGTCGGGCGTTGTAAGGAAAACTTTGAGGAGCTCCTCAATCCCACCAACACGTGTTCCAGTGAGGAAACAGAGCCGGGGTCTTGGCGGGTCGTCAATTCCTAGGGCAGAAGTCGCCGAGGTGGTGCAGCAGCTATGCGGCGGCGGAGCCCCGGGGGTGGATGAGATTCGCCCTGGATATCTCAAGGCTCTGGATGTTGTAGGGCTGTCCTGGCTGACACGCCTCTGCAACATTGCGTGAGCATCGGGGGAAGTGCCTCTGGAGTGGCAGACCAGGGTGGTGGTCCCCATCTTCAAGAAAGGGGACCAGAGGGTGTGTTCCAACTACAGGGGGATCACACTCCTCAGCTTACCCAGTAAAGTCTACTCCAGGGTGCTGGAGAAGGGGGTCCGGTCGATAGTTGAACCTCGGATTGAGGAGGAGCAATGTGGTTTTCGTCCCAGACGCGGAACCGTGGACCAGCTCTTTACCCTCGCCAGGGTGCTGGAGGGGGCATGGGAGTTCGCCCAACCAGTCCACATGTGTTTTGTGGATTTGGAGAAGGCTTACGACCATGTCCCCAGGGGCATCCTCTGGGGGTTGCTCCGGGAGTAAGGGGTTGGTGGCCCTTTGCTAAGGACCATCCAGTCCCTGTACCAAAGGAGCACGAGTCTGGTTCGCGTGGCTGGCAGTAAGTCGGACCTGTTCCCGGTGAGGGTTGGACTCCACCAGGGCTGCCCTTTGTCACCGGTTCTGTTCATAACTTTTATGGACAGAATTTCTAGGCGCAGCCGAGTGGTGGAGGGTGTCAGGTTCAGTGACGGGAGGATCTCGTCCCTGCTTTTTGCGGATGAGGTGGTCCTCCTAGCTCCATCGAACAGTGACCTCCAGCTCTTGCTGGGACGGTTCGCAGCCAAGTGTGAAGCGGCTGGGATGAGAATCAGCACCTCCAAGTCTGAGGCCATGGTCCTCAGCCGGAAAAGGGCAGATTGCCCACTCCAGGTCGGGGGGAGGTCCTGCCTCAGGTGGAGGAGTTTAAGTATCTCGGGATCTTGTTCACGAGTGAGGGTAGGATGGAGTGGGAGATTGACAGATGGATTGGGGCGGTGTCAGCAGTGATGCAGGCGCTTAACCAGTCTGTTGTGGTGAAAAGGGATCTTGGCCAGAAAGCGAAGCTCTCGATTTACCGGTCGATCTACGTTCCAACCCACACCTATGGTCACGAGCTCTGGGAAAGAACGAGATCGCGAGTACAAGCGGCTGAAATGAGTTTCCTCCGCAGGGTGGCTGGGCTCAGCCTTAGAGATAGGGTGAGGAACTCGGACATCTGGGAGGAACTCGGAGTAGAGCTGCTGCTCTTCCGCATCGAGAGGAGCCAGTTGAGGTGGTTCGGAGATCTGGTAAGGATGCCTCCCGGACGCCTCCCTTGGTGTTTCGGGCATGTCCAACCGGGAGGAGACCTCGGGGCCACCCCAGGACACGCTGGAGGGATTACATCGCCCGGCTGGCCTGGGAACGCCTCGGGATTCCCTCGGAAGAGCTGATGAACGTGGCTGGGGAGAGGACTGTCTGGGCTGGAGCCCGCTTCAAGTATTTATTGAAAGCGCTTGAGCCATGCTACAGTGTCCCATCCCGTGCGCACATCAGCCAGTCTATGGTCCCTGCCATTTACAAGCTCAGGAGTAGGGGGGTGAGGGGGACCCTAATCCCGCCTAGGTCACCAAAGTGGCTAGAGCCGGCTCTGTGTATTTGTACAGTGCTTCCCTTTATATGAAGTAGAATGACACAACAGACTTAAAGCAGTGGTGTAACAGTATGGATGTACTGTATGTTTGAATACAGCTACAAGTCAGACAACAAGCAGCAGCACGGCTGGATTCAGCACACCACCTCACTACCTCACCACTTCCAGTGAGACACAGCCTGAATCAGGTGAGTTCTGTAACTGTATGTTACTGCTGCAGTCATGTTTCTAATGTAAATATGGCCAAATCCACAAACATTTTTGCTACAATTCTATCAAATATTCACAAATACTCTTATCACAATATTCACATCACTTCCACATGCAGCTCATCCTGGCCTGTACATCTGGAGTGTTGTTGTCCATTTGTCCACACATGGAGGCTATGAAAGTCTATTTTTACAGTGTCAATAAGGAGTTCTAATGAAAAATGGTACCGTTCCAACAGATACTCATTGGTGAAAGACAGCACATCTAAACGGGGCGTGAAGATCCTCTCCAGGCGTAAGGCATTGTGAATTAATTCAGCCTCAATATCGATCGTGTTTCCTACATATGAACAACCCATGTGTGTCTGCCAGCTTGCTTCAGGCTCGGCAGTAGGGAGGAGACAGGGTGGACTCAGGGTTTCTTAAAGAAAACCTGCCAGCGAGCAGGTTAGGTTCACAGAGTCAGTTGCCATGGTGACTGACTCAGAGTTTGACTTACCTCTCTGTCTGGAACTGAAAACCCAGAGTTTCCTCATTTCAGGGTTAACACACTCAGAGTTTCCACTAAACCCGCTTTCTGGAACACCCCTGGAGAGGGAGCTGGTGATCTGGATGCCTAAGAACTGTTAACAATTTCAACAGGGGTGTTGTTTATGTCAACAGGTGGCTGAACAGTTTTCATTTTTCTGAAGTCAGTGATAAGCTCTTTTGTTTTCTCAGCGTTAAAGGACAGATTGTTGTTGTGATCAAGCCCCGGACAATAAATTTTAACCCTCATGATGCTGATCATTTTTATGGAGTTGTTTGTAAAGTGAGCAGCAGTGGTGTTATAGTCGACTGTACATCGTCACACTCTAAACTTTATTAAAGCTATATATTATGAACTTGGCTCGGTCATTTTGTAGAGATAAACACAAAATCCTGATGACCTTTATGCATTTGAACAGTATATAAAGCTAAATAACCAAAAACTGTCATGGCGGGAATACTAAAGTAAAAGAACTTCATTACAAGAAGAAGTCCTGCATTTAAAATCCTCTTTGAAGGAAGGTTTTACAGATTTTTAAGTCTGTCTAGATGCATGTTAGGAGAGAAAATCTGTTACTGTCCAGTATGAACAGGAGGAATGATCACAGCAAACAAAAACTGTTTGAATCTACATATGTGTATATGACAAACAAGATGTGCTTAAAAGTATCAGCAGAAAAGTACTCACTGTGAAGGGAAATGTCTCCTGTGACTCATTCTGTTATTATGATTTATTTGATTTGATTGTTTTTTTATTACACAACATCTCAAAGTCAATTCTCTGTTGTATGTTAATGCTGAAAAGTCCATATGATTAGTCCAGGACAATGTACTGTCTATGTGACCTAAATGAAACATTACAAAGTGAAGAGATATAAAAAGTCATTTATAGCCTGAATCTGATCACTATGCATGTGTGTCACTACAGGGCTGTGTGCTGTCTCATCACATGCTGAACGTCAGTACCATTTTGTTTATGAACGGAAGACCTGGACTGAAGCACAAAGTTACTGCAGAGAGAATTACACAGACCTGGCTACTGTCGACAACATGGAGGACATGATGACCCTGAACAACACGGCAGATACAAGCAAACTGGTCCACCCAAATGGATGGAGGGTTAGTTCACTTTTCTCTGTCTTTCATGTAAAAGTCATTTTGATAAGTGTGTCAGTGACAGGTGGTTTGAAAGTATTAAAATCTGATCCTACATAGTAACTATAGTAAATATCTCCTGTAAAATGTAGTAGAGTAGAAGTATAAAGTGTTTTCAGTATAAACTTCCTCATGGTGTTTGAGCAGACAGTGTTTCCCTGTTGAGCTGCAGTGGAGGGATGGTAACAAAAGGAGGAAGACTCTAACTTTGGAAGATCTCCACAGACAGATGAAGCCTCAGATTAACTTCACATCAATGTTTGAATATATTTTACACACAACGAGGACTGTAGAGTTTGTTCACCCAGCTGTAGCAGCTCAAAATAATACTAATAATAATAATCATAATAATCATAATAATAGTAATATTCAGCATATAATGTGAGAAAACCTGAGTGCTTAATTAGTAATTAAGAGTTTTATGCCAAATGTAATAATGTAGGAAAATGATTATGTATAAACTAAGTAGAAAAATGTTGAATAATGTCATTAATTCAGTGTATGATGTGATCATTTAAAGAAAAGAGTACTCTCCTTGTTTCTTAGAGCAAAGAAACTCTTCTAATCTTACATGACACCAGTGTTATTACAAAACTGTTATCGCGTACATTGAAATTATTTCATTATGAGTTGCAACAGCATCACTTACACTGAAAGTCCAATATGAGGATCTCTTAATGTCCAGTATGAACAGCAGGAATGATTACAGGAGGCAAAACTTGTTTCACTGTTCATATGAGCTCCTGAATGTTGTTTGAAGACAGACTTCAATTTTGTGAACCTGTCCTTTAAGAGTTTTACACATTGAATCTCTCAGCTGTAAAATCCTGTAATAAAGTGGTGGAGGATCAGACTGACAGGCAGCATCAAGACTGTTAATGGCAAGTTTATGTAAAAATGTTGCCTTGAACAAAAGCTAGAGCGAGCTCTAATTCTTTATCTCACTGTCAAATATTGCTTTTAGTGGACCTGGATTGGACTGTACAGAGACACGGACAGCTGGAGGTGGTCACTGTCAGACACAAGTTTCTACAAACACGGGGAGACAGAGTTCAGACGATGGAGGGCTGGAGAACCAAGCAATATTAACAGTGCAGCACACTGCACAGCGATGGATGAGGATGGACTATGGAACGACACCCACTGTAGTAACAGGCTTAAGGTCGTCTGCTCATATGTCAGAGGTGAGAATATGAACTAGTGAAGTTTTCCTTCTCTGCTTCTCTTTGCCTCTTTGTTTTCATTATTTGGGCCTCTGTAGTATCAGTCAATCCATCAAACCAACTTTATTTGTAGCACCTTTCATACAGGTGAGAGCAGTTCAAAGTGCTTTAAAGGTGACTGACAGGCTGAGAATAAGACAGAACAAATGGAAACAGTAAAACAGCTCAGTGTGTCTCCTGATGACATCACAGAGGGCTGATATGGACAGACTGCACACTTGTATGTTCACGTGCACACAGTGTGTGTGTGTGTGTGTGTGTGTGTGTGTGTATGTTGTTGAAGCAAAAAAGTCAAGGTCCCGAGTCGTGCCAGAAAGCTCGCGACCTCGCTCTTCTCTTCTCAAACGGACTTTCTTTGTCTTCCATTAGATATCAAAAACTCAAATACTCAGAGGTCAAAAAATCACTGGAGACACGAAGAATCAGATGCAACTGAGTTTAATGTGCTCGCAGGCAACAAACACATCACAACTCAATGAGTCAAGCTCCGGAGCAAGACTGAAATTTCTTTGTTTGCGCTCGCTCTTTTATCGTACAATTTCTGCTGAGTCATCTCTTTTCCTTAAACTTTTCCACTGGGCGCTGATCATAAAGGTGTCACATTTCTGCTGACTCAGCACTTTTTTAGTCCTTCCCCCTCTAGGGTCATATCAGGACAAACTGCAATTCCCCTAACTTTCCACTAGTGTTTTCTGAACCCATCCTCATGCTATTTTTAGAACTGATTCACAGTGAGTCCTAGGTACTTCTCCACCACAATGCTTAAGTGCTCAATGAGTGTGTGTGTGTCATAAGAATACATGAAATATTAATTTGTAATTTGTCAGTTGCACAGATTATATTGCTTCAACACGTATCTTTTAAAGGTCAGTTTAAAGGTACAGTACGAACACTATAGTAAGTATTACACTACAGTGTGTGTGTGTCTGTGTGTTTAATAACTGAGAAAAATATCCATATTTAAAAACAATATATTGTTTGTGTCTATTTTTGGTGATTTTAAGGACGTTTTTATGAATGTAGAGAGATGGTTCAGAAATACTGTTATTAATGTATTTTATTTGTTAAGATGATAATGTTTTACTTTGTTATTATTACATATTCATTAGTTTATCAATATTATATAATGGTTTGAAAAGTACCACAGAGAGGCATGGATGGGAGGCTGTATGTTACAGTGCCTCTACACAGCGCCTCACTGTGCTCTATTTTCAGGGTCGGATGTGACATTTATCCTCATCAACAAATCCATGACATGGACTGAGGCCCAGAGCCACTGCAGAGTAAACTACACAGACCTGACCAGTGTGAGGAACATGACAGAGAACCAGAAGGTACAGGAGCTGATACCTGCAGGAGAACGTGTCTGGATCGGCCTCTTCAGAGACTCCTGGAAGTGGTCGGATGGAAGTAGCTCCTCATTTAGGCACTGGCTACCGTGGCAACCTGAAAACAGTGGAGAGAATCAGCATTGTGTGGCTGCATACTTTGACTACTCCCGCTTCCGCGGACAATGGGGGGACTGGTTCTGTGACACCAGGACAGCGTTCATTTGCTACAGCACATGTGAGTTCTGACCTGTTATTAGGGTCCGGGCAGCTTAGGCCTATTGTTATCCTGCATGTTCTTCTTCTTCTTCCGAGGAAATCCTACTTCCCATGCGCGAAAAATCACCAAACTTTGCACAAAGGTCCAGTCCCATGCCAGATTGCCGCCACTGCAAAAACAGGCCAATAGTCCTGATGGTGGCGCTACAGCAAGCCTCTAATGTTTAAAATTTTGAAAATTCACAACAAATCAACCATATGTACTACAGATTTGCAACTTTCACCAAACTGTAGCCCCAATACTGAAGAAACCTTTGTACACTTCTTAAACCTATCTCCTCCAACAATTTTTGCTCAATTGACACCAAACTTGCTACAGAGCATCTTCAGACTGTCCTACACAAATGATCCACACAGATTTTTGATTTATCAATTCAATCAATTTCAATTTTATTTATCAAACAGTGAGCCTACAGTGCATCAAAATGTTTGACTGTAAATGGCATTGTAAACATATACTTGCAAATTCTTGCAAAATACATTTTCAATGTTCATTTAAAAAAAATGACAAAATTTTGGAGTCATGTTTGGAAAATATCAGAAATTTATCTCAAACTGAATTTTTTACAGCATTTTGAATTTCGCTGTCATTGGAACAATTGGAGTCAATGCAAAAATAGCATTTTTAAACATCAGTTTTTCACTTATGGAGCCAATAAATCATTGTTAAAAACAAATTACCAACATCTCCATGCTGTCTACATGCAATATGTGTATTTTCAGATTTTTGTCTTAATAACTGAATTTTTGACAGCCGTTTGAAATCTGCCTTTACACACTAACAGCTGCTGTCTTGCACACAGGTGACTGGCTTAGTCAATTTGTGAAGCTACATGTGACGTTTCTGTTTGCCAGTTAGCACAGCGAGATAGAGGATGGTTCTTGGTGTTGAAGATTGTGAGTTCAAGCCTCAGCTCGTGTAACATTTCCATATGAGAAATCTAGCCACACTTTTCATAAAGGTCCAGTCCCATGCCAGATGTCCTCAACTGGAAACACAAGCCAATAGTCCTGATGGTGGCGCTACAGCAGCCTCTAAATTTCAAAACTTTGAAAATTCATAACAAATCAACCATATATGCTACGGCTTTGGAACTTTCACTTTGAAATGTGCTTTTCCATGGCATGGATGGCTACTGTCTGGCACCCTGATGCTTGGCTTATTCAATTTGTGAAGCCACACATGAACTGTCACTTGCCAATTAGCTCAGTGAACTGTGAACAGGCAGAACGGACATTCTAATGTGAAAGTCCTATGTTCAGGCATCATGCTATGTGGATTAGAGACTACTAAGGTTAAAATAATTATGATCCAGGCAGTTTCGTGGAGAGACAAATACTCTATCAACACTTCCCTGTTATCCCTTGTCTCTTTTCCCAGTTAATTTGGCTTAGCTATCAGTCAATATGCAGAATCTATCCAATAGCTACTTTTACATTTTAAAAAATGTTTTCATCTTTGTCACCATGGATAATATTTAGCTTTAAGCCATATCAGGCCAGTTTGTTCATAATTGCTAGCAGTTAATGTTATTCTTACTTTCTTGTTCATGAGTTTTTTCTTTCCTTTGTATATTAATAATAATAAATAATAATACATTTAATTTGTATAGCACTTTTCAATGACCCAAAGACGCTTACATAGTAACACAAAAGGGGTAGTGACAGATGGGGGAACAAGCAGAAGACAACATAGTGAACAAAATAAATGATGGGATGTAACACAGGCGGTATAGGAACAGTCAGTGGGGTGGAGGTGGTTAGGGGTAGGGGAGGTCGAAGGCTTGGGAGAAGAGGTAGGTTTTCAGGCGGGATTTGAATATGGGAAGTGAGGGAGCGTGGCAAACAGGTTGGGGGAGGGAGTTCCATAGTCGGGGTGCTGTTCTGGAGAAGGCTCTGTCGCCGAAGGTTTTCAGTCTGGATGTTGGTGCAGTCAGGGTGAGAATGTAGGAAGATCGGAGGGCTCGGGAGGGGCGGTGGGGGATGAGGAGGTCAGACAGGTAGGGGGGGGGCCAGGTGGTGAAGAGCTTTGAAAATAAGGAGGAGGATTTTAAAGTTGATGCGTTGTTTGATGGGGAGCCAGTGGAGGGAGTGGAGAACGGGAGTGATGTGTTCACGGGACCGGGTGTGGGTAAGGAGGCGGGCAGCAGAGTTTTGAACCATTTGGAGTCTATGGAGGGAATGGGAGGTGATGCCAGTGAGGAGGGAGTTGCAATAGTCGAGGCAGGAGGAGATGAAGGCGTGGATGAGGGATTCAGCAGCAGGGGGAGAGAGGCAGTGTCTGATTTTGGCGATGCGGAGAAGGTGGAAGTAGGAGGTCTTGACGATGGAGCTGACATGGTGATCGAAGGAGAGGGTGGGGTCCAGGATAACGTCGAGATTGTGTGCCAGGGGGGAGGGGGTGATGGTCGAGGTGTCGATAGTGAGTGAGATGGGTCCAGTTTTGTTGAGAGTGGATTTGGTGCCTATGAAGAGGAGCTCTGTTTTGTCACTGTTGAGTTTGAGGAGGGGGGGGTGGGGGGGGGGGGAGTTAGTCCAGAGTGAGGGGATAGGTGAGCCATCAGGGAAGTGTTGGTAGCAGAACCTCGGTGGATGTAGCGGCGCCGGCGAAGGATCCCAGCGTTGCTAGCTGCGGTGGCAGTAGCAGCAGGGAGATGGTGGTTGTTGTTGAGATGGTGAAGGTCAGCAGGAGTGTAGGTGAGTGGGCGAGAAGTTGGTGGAATAGTAGCCTGGAGTAGCAGGAGTGATAATCCAAGGGGGAGATGAGACGTGACAGCAGATGAGAGTTGTCCGGGTAGTATATTAGCAGTGGCTAGTAGCTGATTAGCTAGAAGCTGGTAGGCAGTAAGTTGTGTGGAAGCAGCAGTGGACCAGGTGTTGAAGTTAGTGAAGTGAGTGATGTTGGTTGCCCCAGACCGTACCCACGCAGCAGGCAAGCCCCGCTGTGCCATGTCGGCACTCAGGTAGGCTACAGCAGACGAGCTGGCAGGGAGTGGAGTCTGATCACTTCAGCCACTCATCCACAATTTGAAGGGCATGCCATAATTATATGATGTAACTTCTATGTTGTGATATGCTTTGTTTTAGTGTGTGTGTTGCTCAGAATTGCCTAATTTTGCCTAAAATTGCCCAGCCCTGACCATTGCTGCGCAGCAGCTGTAATTCAAATTGTATTTCGAATTATACAGCAACATATAACAGCAGCATATAATAAACATATATAAATAATCCACAGCATCCACAGTCTTTAAGTGCTCCTGTTCAGTAGTCTGACCGCCTGGGGGTAAAAACTATCTGTGAGGCGGGAGGTTGGAGCTCTGATGCTCTGCAGATGCTTCCCTGAGTGAAGATAAGAGAAAAGGCTGTGTGCTGGGTGACTAGTGTCCTTTAAAATACAAAGTGCTTTCTTCCTCCAGCAGGTGGTGTACATGTCCTGTATCTGATGTAATGGTGATCCTATGATTATTGACGCTATTTTCACCATCCTCATCAGGTGTTTATGATCCTGTGCTGTTATGCTGCCAAACCATACCAGTATGCATCCAGTCAAGGTGCTTCCTATTTTGGACTGGTAGAAGTAGATGAGGGTTTTTGTTGACATGCTGTGTTTCCTCACACACCTCAGAAAGTCAAGTGTCTGTTTTGATGACACACCTGGTGTTCAGAGACCAGAGGGGTATTCCAGGTAGGAGGTTCAACAAACTCCGAGTCTAATCCTGAACTCTGACTTGACTTACCCTGAGCTGGGAAACTCTGAGTATCTGGTTCCAACTTATTTTACACCTGTGGAACTGGAGGTGCTCATGAATGCCTACAGCCAATATGAGCATAGATTTTGTGAAAAAAATGAACAGCGCTAAAGCTGCCAAGGGAAGAGAGGCGGCATATGAAATTTAGCAAGCAGAATTGCCTGTGATGGGATGTTGGTGGTTTAGTGGATAGAGCAGGCGTCCCATATGGCTTTTGCCGCAGCGGCACAGGTTCGACTCCGGCCTGTGGCACCTTGCTGCATGTCACTCCCTCTGTCTCTCTCCCCCTTTCACGCTCAACTGTCCTGTCAGCTTAAGGCAAAATGCCCCCAAAAACATATTAAAAAAGAACCCTTGCTAATTTCAGCAGCTATTTTAAGCACATATAGATGGTTGATGACTTATTTCAAATTTGAATCCTTTAGAAACTATCATACCCAAGAAAGATACCCTAAAATTCCATAACAAATATCATTATTAATATTATTATTATAATGTCATTATTATTACTATTGAATGTTCCAGTTTAACCTTGTTACTAATTACAGTAAATGTAGGTCAAATAAAATAAAGTCTATTTGTACAGTGCTTCACTTTATATGAAGTAGAATGACACAACAGACTTAAAGCAGTGGTGTAACAGTATGGATGTACTGTATGTTTGAATACAGCTACAAGTCAGACAACAAGCAGCAGCACGGCTGGATTCAGCACACCACCTCACTACCTCACCACTTCCAGTGAGACACAGCCTGAATCAGGTGAGTTCTGTAACTGTATGTTACTGCTGCAGTCATGTTTCTAATGTAAATATGGCCAAATCCACAAACATTTTTGCTACAATTCTATCAAATATTCACAAATACTCTTATCACAATATTCACATCACTTACACATGCAGCTCATCCTGGCCATGGAGCTTGTGACTCGCTACGTGGTCGGAGAAATGCTGCCATTGTCTATGGTGGGGTCTAAATAGGTGGCGTAGGACTCGCTGACAGACATATTTCAGACTCAGGACTTGCATTATGCCTAGTACACGCGACATGCTGGTACTCACCAATTATCCCCGGCCATCTTTCATGGCGTGTGTGATGTCATCTGGTTTTTCTTGTCCTGTTTTTATTTCTTTGACTATTATTTGAGTCACTGTGTGTGTGTTCATGTGCCAGCCGACATGTTGTTGTAGTCACCTAAAATCCTCAGCAGGTGGCAGGAGCTACATTTGAAGCACCATACGTAAACTAGCAAGCTACTGTATCTTCCACAGGAAGTTCTGACAAATGTTTCAGAATAAAAGCCTATTTAGAAAATGGAGGGATTCTCTCAGCCAAGGATATAAGAGGCTTTTAATTTGAAACAGGTGGCTGAACAGTTTTCATTTTTCTGAAGTCAGTGATGAGCTCTTTTGTTTTCTCAGCGTTAAAGGACAGATTGTTGTTGTGATCAAGTCCCGGACAATAAATTTTAACCCTCATGATGCTGATCATTTTTATGGAGTTGTTTGTAAAGTGAGCAGCAGTGGTGATCAGCTGCAGATGATCAGTTTGTGTCGACTTAATGCTGAAAATATGCAACAGATGGAGGATGTAACTACCACATTTTCCCTGTTAGTGTTTCAACTGATGAAATTCTGAAATGTTTCCACAGCTACGACAAAACAAGTGTTCAGACTGAAGTTTCACACACAGGACTCCTCTCTGGATCCGAATGACCCTGCTGTGATGGAGGACACCTTGAAGAAGGTAAATCGTGTTTTCTAATTTGATTCAAAACCAATCAATTGACTCTAAAAGCAAATAAAAAAATACAACTTTATTGATCCCCAGAGAGGAAATCCACATTGCAGCAGTACAAGAAACAGACTGAGGAGGAAACAGATAAAGAGCTATTTAAAATCATAAATACAGTAAAATAAGAAGATTTAATAAATGACATTCAGAAGCTATATACATGATATACATTACAATACTTTGGTCACATACAGGACATGACTTGAGCATTGTGCCAATCCATATGTGCAGAAGTAGTGTGTTAGTGCCACTCTGCAGGCCTATTGATGTGTGACTAATGAAGAATCAACAGTCAGCAGAAACTTCACTATCTGCCACCAAATGCAGCAGGAAACTGTACAAATACAATCCAGCAATCTGAGAAAAGACAGAGAGTTTACAAGAGAAGACAAATCTACAACAGACCAACAGGTCGGCACCACCTTAGGAAAAACAAGTATATATGAAGCAGAGTGCTCCTAAAATTGAGTTTCCAGATGAGTCCAATATAAATAAGAATGCAGAATGTAATCTGTGTATGTGAGTGATGAGAATGATGAGGAGTTTTGTGTCTCAGCTCAAACAGAAGCTGAAGGACCAGGGGCTGGGTGACAACATCAAACTGAGCTGGAGGAAGCAGCCAGATGGAAAAGTCTTCCACAAGGAAGAGAAGAAGAAGAAGAAGACCAAAAAGGATGAGCTTTAAGGCTGAATTGTTGTGTTTGGTTTCATCAGAGAAAAGTGGATTTCTTTCCTTAAAGTCTTCATGTAATGGGTCAGAATAGATCTGCAACAATTAGCTGATTAATCCATCAGTCGCAACTATTTTGACAATTCATTTATCAGTTATCAGCTGATTCCAAGTTCTTAAATATAAGATTTGATGCTTTTCTTTGTCATATATGATCATAAATTTAATATCTTAGACTATTGGTTGACAAAACAAAACATAAGAAATTATTTGTTAGGGCTGTTGGAAATTAGAACAGACTTTGTTATTATTTTCTGACATTTTTCAATGAAAATACTTTAAGAAAAAATAAGTAAAGATATCTAATAATAAGATTTGACTCAAGGAAAGTAAAAAAAAAAATCAGCTTTAATGTTTTGTGGAATCTTTAAAATATATTTACAAATGAGTGATATGGAAAATAATCATATGTGTTCTTCTCATGCTGTCACCTTATCAGGGATACAAACTTTAAGTAATTTCCCTAAAATTATTTATGTGAGTTTTTTATCTTACTGTTTCACCTTTAAGTTTAAATGCCAAATATTTGCTGGTTCCAGCTCCTCAGATATGAAATTGATCATTTTCTTTGTCATATATGATCATATATTTATTATCTTTGAGCTTTAGACTGTTGGTTGATTAAAACAAAACATAAGAATTTATCTGTTTGGGCTGTTGGAAACTATAACAGACGGTTTTCAATATGTTCGGACAATTTATAAATCAGGTTAGATTAAAATAAATACACTTTATAATGTAAGATACTGTAAATTAAGACACTTAAAGATGAGATTTAACTGAAGGCAACTCCATTGGAAAAAACAGCTTTAAAAGAGATGAGCTTTGGTGTTTCTAATAATCTTTAAAATCTATTTTAACTCTCTTTCTTTATTTGAGAGTAATACTGCATCCAGAAAATGTGTTGTTGTCTCACTGTAATGTTTCAGAATATTTTAAAGAATTATGTGGAAATATGTATTTTTATCATGCTGTCACCTTATTAGGAAAAGTAAAGCAAATTAAGCTTAAATAATTCAAAGGTCCAGTGTGTAGGATTTAGAGGGATATATCATCAGAAATTGAATTGAATATAATAAGTATGTTTTCTGTAGTGTGTGATCGCCTGAAAATAAGAATCACTGTGTTTTGTTACTTTAGAATGAGACATTTATATCTACTATTTGGAATAATATGCTTGTTACACATTAGTAAGTGTAATAAAGGAGCACTGTTTGGATTTAGGGACATTAGCAGTGATGGTTTCCGATTGCAACTAGCTGAAACTTCTACCATGTGCCAAGTGTGAACTTAGAATTCCTTCAGTGTTCATTGTTCAGGAGGTTTTTATCAGGAGCCAAATTATCTGCTGAGCTCTTTTCTTCTCCTAAACAAACAGACCAGCTGATTTAAACCGTTTCATGTTACAAGTCTGTGTTTTTACCATGCTGCTCAGCTTGTCTTGGAGAGGCAAACTACGGTGATGAGAAAAAGCGAATGACTATCTAGAGTCAGTGTTTGGTTTGACCGTTCTGGGCTACTGTAGAAACATGGCGGTGCAACATGGTGATCTCTGTAGACGAGGACCTGCTCCCTATGTAGATACAAACAGCTCATTCTGAGGGAACAAGAACACGAGGATTCTGATTTTCAGCTGATTATACACTACAGAAAACATACTTATTATATTATATTTCATTTGTGCTGATTTATCCTCCTAAATCCTACACACTGGACCTTTAAGTTGGACTGTGCAATGTTATAGCATCACTAAAAGTGGCTTCCTTTATCCTCTTCTCCTGTCTCTTCTTCTTTGTCTGAATCAAAGCTACAAAGTACTAAAGTACAGGCACTGTACTGTGAAGCCATGGATTTCCATGTTATCATACTTTAGACTTGTACTTAGTGACCACACTGTATTCATTTATCAGCTGTAGTTACTGATTACTTTGCAGTTTAAGATTTTAAATTTAAAATGTTTGATGAGTTGAAATGATCCATTAGTAATCATTAATCACATCCAATAATACACTGTTTGATAAAAGGCTCTGAAAGGGTTCATTCTGCAGAATGAGTTCTTAAACTTGTGATACTAAAGGACATTTTCTGATGACACTTGTGTTCATTTTTACTTCAGTCGTTATGAAAGCAAGACTTGTGTTTGTAATGTTGTATTTTCCCAGTGTGATAATGCTACTTTTGCTTCAATAAAGGTTTGAATACTGTTTGTGTTCCAGTTCTTGGTGTATTTCCAGGTCAAAACAGAAGAGATCTCCCGTGCAGTCTGATGCCTCTAACCAAGATAAAGTGTCTCATACAGTGTCGAGCCACCACCAAGCCTCAACGACAGCTTCAATGCTGCTTCACTGTTTGTTTATTCTATTTCACTGATAATCAGATCTTATTTCAAGCAGCACACTGAGCAAGTTCTTTCTTACTTTACTTTCTAACTAAACTCAAATGAGCTCAGCAGTATTTCTGTGGTTACTGCTCTTCATTATTCATCAAGTATAAATGTGAAGGTTCATGTTGAGAGTGAAAGCAGATTTACTAAAGGGCAGGGCTTTGACAGCAGAGACTGGGTTTCACATCCTCAGTCCCATCTGTGGTCAGGTTTAGGCAACAAAAGCATTTTGGTTAAGGTTTAGGGAAGATCATGGATTTCATTAAATGTAAGTGAACAAACAGTTTATTATGTTGTAGTCAATACAAGCAGATATTTTACTGCAAGATCAGATATTTCAGTTAATAATAAATGAAATCTGTTTTCAGTGAAAATGTTATTTAAACTTTTGTGTGACTTGTTTTCAGCAGAAACAAGCTGTGAACACAGTGTTGACTGTTAGCAAACACTTATTTCCACATCCAGCAGTTACAGATTAACATGATTTCTGTTCACTGGCAAGTCTCAAATGGTTGATTTCAGAACTGTTTATTACATTACAGAATTATGATTGTTGATGCATTAATGTGTTGACCGCTTTAATGTAGCAGCTGTAAAATGCTCATTTTAATGACGTTATGCCCTGCTGAGGAGCTCGTGAATTATTCCTCTGGGATCATTAAAGTTTTATCCATCTGTTTTCTGCCTCTCATCTGTGGGTCATGTCATTTTGGCAGCAGGCTGAGCAAGGTAGACCAGATGTAGATCTTCCTGGCAACGGCAGACTTGTGGCTGTTAATAGTTGGTGGAATAGCTGGTTATGTTCAACTTAAAAGGCTTACAGTACCTCAGTGTTATTTTAATTTCACAGAAAGTGTTCCAACGAGAAAAATTCTCGCATATTAGGTAAAACAAAATTAATTTCCCCTTTGTCAAAAACATGTTTGGTGTCATTTTGTTGGACCACAGACTCAAACAAATAGTGACCACCAGCTGTAGTGAAGGATCATTATTTAAAGGCAGCGACATAAATAAAAATCTTCATTCTGCAGTGACTGTGTTTTTTACATATTTGAAAAATCACAAGTGTTGAAAATTCAGTGGAGGAGTAAAACAAAAAGATATAACAAAGGGCATGTATCTGTTTGTGCATGTATGATTTAACCATCCAAAATGTGAATATAAATTAGAAGAATCTCGATGTCCTCTTTTGCAATATCTGGAATCAATAGCCCTGTTTCCACCGAACAGTATGGAGTGATTCAGTTCAGTTTGGTGCACATTTTTTCTGTTCCCACAGTGAAAAGTTGCGTATGGTACCAATGGACCCATTCCTTAGCGTCCCCATGTTTGGTCCCCCCTCTGTTGGGGTACCTAGCACATAGATCTGGTACTGAAAGGTGGAGCTGTGAACACTGCAGTCTGATTGGTCAGTAGAGGACGCTCACTCTGCTCAGGGCTGAGTTGTGTCTGGTTTTGAGGCTCATGTAACCACTGTTCATACTGTGGAGAGTTTTATTAGTAAACTGTAACTAAAAAATGAAAGGATGTTTTGCTGCCTCTCACAGCAGCTGCAGTCTGACAAAAAAAAAAACTTCATTCACTGGGCCGACTGCCGGCAACTTTTAAGGTGGAATGTTAACTTGTAATGTTACTCAATGCATGAGTTGATGACGTGAATCACTCACAAAGGCATTTACTGTGTAAAACTGAAAAAAAAAAAAAAAAATCAAAAGAAATACTCATTAGACAGACTTTCTTGCCTTCTCTTCCAGGCTTTGGTGACAAAATTAGCAAACTCAAACACATTGATATTAAACAACCACTCCAGCTTTAGATCATCTGAGCACCAGAAAATGTCAACGTTTACACAAGCCATTTCATAGAATATAAACTCTTAAATCATCATATGTACAATATAAAAGAAAATGGGACTCACTTTCCATCCATCCATCCATCCATCCATCCACCCATTTTCAACCACTTATCTGAAGCCGGCTCATGGGGGCAGAAGAATGAGCAAAGCACCCCAGATGCCCTTCTCTGTGGTGACACTCTCCAGCTCCTCCTGGAGGACCCCAAGGCGTTCCCAGGCCAGATGAGATATGTAATCCCACCAGCATGTTCTGGATGGGCCCCGGGACCTCCTACCAGTGGGACGTGCCCAAAACACCTATAACAGGAGGTGCCCAGGAGGATCCTGATCAGATGCCTAAACCACCTCAACTGACCCCTGTCAACATATAGCTTCAAGCTCCTCCCCCTATCTCTAAGGCTTAGCCCAGACCCCACTCAGAGGAAACTCATTTCATGCCATTGTATTGGGGATCTCATTCTAAGCTCATGACCGTAGGTGAAGGTTAGGACCAGGCCCAGAGTGGCTAATCAGGAGGACCAGGACAATTCCCGGCGGGCCGGTCTGATGTTTGGGCTGCAAGGGCCGGTGTTCCATTATTTTTTTCTATTGGGCCGGTTTTCAGTCATGGCACTGGGTATCACGTATGCTGCTACTGCTATCCCTGGGCCGCCTTCACTGGCACCGTGTGAGGTGGAGCCACCAGCTCCGCGGTGCTCTGCAGTGGCGGTCTGACTACGCGCACATCTCCAACGATTTGTGGAATTGACTACCGACACGCCTCCTCATCAGAAGAGTGGACGGAGAACTCCGAAGTCTCTGCAGCACCCAAGGTCGAGACAATGGCTCCACGGAGCATACATCTCCAACCACCACCATTCAAGTTAATTAATCATCAAGTCAATGAATTGTGTGTGGCGTTGTAACATAAAATATAACGTGTGTATATATATATATATATATACAGTACAGGCCAAAAGTTTGGACACACCTTCTCATTCAATGCGTTTTCTTTATTTTCATGACTATTTACATTGTAGATTCTCACTGAAGGCATCAAAACTATGAATGAACACATGTGGAGTTATGTACTTAACAAAAAAAGGTGAAATAACTGAAAACATGTTTTATATTCTAGTTTCTTCAAAATAGCCACCCTTTGCTCTGATTACTGCTTTGCACACTCTTGGCATTCTCTCCATGAGCTTCAAGAGGTAGTCACCTGAAATGGTTTTCCAACAGTCTTGAAGGAGTTCCCAGAGGTGTTTAGCACTTGTTGGCCCCTTTGCCTTCACTCTGCGGTCCAGCTCACCCCAAACCATCTCGATTGGGTTCAGGCCCGGTGACTGTGGAGGCCAGGTCATCTGCCGCAGCACTCCATCACTCTCCTTCTTGGTCAAATAGCCCTTACACAGCCTGGAGGTGTGTTTGGGGTCATTGTCCTGTTGAAAAATAAATGATCGTCCAACTAAACGCAAACCGGATGGGATGGCATGTCGCTGCAGGATGCTGTGGTAGCCATGCTGGTTCAGTGTGCCTTCAATTTTGAATAAATCCCCAACAGTGTCACCAGCAAAACACCCCCACACCATCACACCTCCTCCTCCATGCTTCACAGTGGGAACCAGGCATGTGGAATCCATCCGTTCACCTTTTCTGCGTCTCACAAAGACACGGCGGTTGGAAGCAAAGATCTCAAATTTGGACTCATCAGACCAAAGCACAGATTTCCACTGGTCTAATGTCCATTCCTTGTGTTTCTTGGCCCAAACAAATCTCTTCTGCTTGTTGCCTCTCCTTAGCAGTGGTTTCCTAGCAGCTATTTGACCATGAAGGCCTGATTCGCGCAGTCTCCTCTTAACAGTTGTTCTAGAGATGGGTCTGCTGCTAGAACTCTGTGTGGCATTCATCTGCTCTCTGATCTGAGCTGCTGTTAACTTGCGATTTCTGAGGCTGGTGACTCGGATGAACTTATCCTCAGAAGCAGAGGTGACTCTTGGTCTTCCTTTCCTGGTCGGTCCTCATGTGTGCCAGTTTCGTTGTAGCGCTTGATGGTTTTGCGACTCCACTTGGGGACACATTTAAAGTTTTTGCAATTTTCCGGACTGACTGACCTTCATTTCTTAAAGTAATGATGGCCACTCGTTTTTCTTTAGTTAGCTGATTGGTTCTTGCCATAATATGAATTTTAACAGTTGTCCAATAGGGCTGTCGGCTGTGTATTAACCTGACTTCTGCACAACACAACTGATGGTCCCAACCCCATTGATAAAGCAAGAAATTCCACTAATTAACCCTGATAAGGCACACCTGTGAAGTGGAAACCATTTCAGGTGACTACCTCTTGAAGCTCATGGAGAGAATGCCAAGAGTGTGCAAAGCAGTAATCAGAGCAAAGGGTGGCTATTTTGAAGAAACTAGAATATAAAACATGTTTTCAGTTATTTCACCTTTTTTTTGTTAAGTACATAACTCCACGTGTTCATTCATAGTTTTGATGCCTTCAGTGAAAATCTACAATGTAAATAGTCATGAAAATAAAGAAAACGCATTGAATGAGAAGGTGTGTCCAAACTTTTGGCCTGTACTGTATATATGTATACATATATAAAATAATAGTATGATGCAACGCCACATAACTGGGAAACTTTGTCTTGTAGTCCCTCAGAAGCAAGATCCAGCCCCAAGCACCAGCCGTGAGCCCACATGTCCAGAGTGGGTACTACTTATTTGAACAGAATATAGATTCTGATATTGTTGAAAAGGATGTTGTGTTGTTAAGAATAATGTTGGAGATATGCACTCATGTTGAAATAAATCTACATTGTGAAGCAACCCTTACTTGCACTGAAGTGGAAATATTTAAAAAAAACAAACAAACAAAAAAAAAAACCACACACTGAATTACAAGGCTTTCGAGAACAGTGTGCTATTGTAGACTTAACATGTAAGGTTATAATAGGTCGTGATCTAAAGTGGGCCAGTCTGAGGCATGAAACTTCAGGGCTGAAAATGAGTCCCACTCCGGCCCTGGTTGGGACATAGATGGACCAGTAAATGGAGAGCTTTGCTTTCCGGCTCAGCTTTCTCACTTTCAAACTTCACCCAAATCACACAGCTCACATATTCTGTTTTCCTTCTAAATAGTGTTGAATCGCCTGATCTCAGTGTCCAGAGGTCGCAACCTAAGATCTTTGGTTTCTAAATGGGATGTTACAGATGGTTTAGGGCCAAACTTCTGTTTTATATGCACATATGTCCTTAATTCAACTTTTTTGAACAGAATGATTAAAAAGTCAGACATCACAGAGAGCAGAACTCAAAAATACAGGTGAAAGTTGACAATAAATTGTCAATATACTTTTCTTGCAGACTAATTCAAGTTGAATTAATAATTAGTTAAATGTATAAAAATGTTTATATTAATAAATTATATTAATATCAATACCAATAACAACAACGACAACTATTATTATTATTAATACCATCATTATAATTATTATATCATAATTAATATTGATAAATAATATTTTTTAAAAAAATCTATAAGAAAAAATTAAACAGGAGGATTTTTAAAATGTATTTATCTGTACTTGTATGAAATGTACCCAGCAGGTTCATGAGGTTTCTTATAAAATCTAGTGAAATAACACTGAATGCTGCAGGAGCGTCTTCTTCTTCTACTTCTTCTTCTTCTTCTTCTTCTTCTTCTTCTTCTTCTTCTTCATGACAACATGTCACGTGACCTCGCTCGACGTCACCTGCTGTTTGAGATTTTAAAGATGGCGACGGTAGGGACGCTGCAGCTCAGCCGCATCTCTGCGTGTTTGACCGTTTTTCTCGGTGTATTAAACATATTAAAAACGGGGAATTGCGATGAGCAGGTGCCACTTATTCTGTGGACCAGCGAAGGGTGAGTCCTGCTCAATTTGTTTGTTTTCTTTCGTCCCACGAAGGCGGTATAACCGGCTAACGTTAGCGGGTTATTCCCGTCAAGCTAACAGTTAGCTGGGTGTCAGGTGATGCTGTCAGGATGGAAGCCATTACCCTCATAAGACTGCTGGTTTATTAACATTTGAATAAAGACTACAGACTGAACAGCGGTTTGTGTAAGAGTTTAAAATAATTAAATTAAGGAAGCGTAACATGAGAATTTCCTGTAATTTAATCCTCACGAATGTTTGTCAGGTGCCACCTTTTATCAGACAAGCCGTTTATTGACGGAGAGATAAGACTGATAAGGGACTGTTCGTTACTTATCAGGGCTATGGAGCACTGGCTCCATGACTAATGTTTTTTTTTTTTTTTTTTTAGTCTTGTGTTAGGGGAGAAGCATGCAAATTTAAAAGGTAGTCATTTTTTAGTGTTGATTTAAAAGTAAAGAAAATGCAGAAATGAAACCATTTATCACAGCCAGAAGCTGTGAAAACAGAAATTATTGTTAGATTTTCAAATTTCTGACGGTCCTCGGACACGTCTTGTGTGACAAATGCGCCAGAGAGTCTGGAGAGAGGACCCACATGAAAGGACCCACATGAAAACATCAAAATTTAAGACAGGGAGAGGCCATGTACTAAAGCACAATCACAAGCAGTCAACACACGTCTTAAATTACTGCAGTGTAACCACAGGAAAGCTCAATAAATGCAAAACATAAATGCTCAAATAAATGTTATACCTGATTTATGTATCACATGTGGAAGTGAAATAGGTACACTGTTTCACTGTTTATGGCAGTGGACTCAAAAAAAAAAAAAAAAAAGTTCTGAGAGATCCAGGACATATTATCCATACAAATACCTTTAGCTCCAGAGCTTTTATATAAGGTTTGTATCCAGCCAATCACAACATTAGAAGGAGAAAACAATATTTTAATGGGCCTGTTATTGGCTAAAAGAGTTTTTGCTTAGTCATAGAGGAAAGTCAGTAGGCTGAGTATTGGTAAATGGATTTCTGAACTATCAACAGCTCAGAAAAGAATTACATTTACTATCAGGGGTAATTACTCTTTCACGACATCTAGGGTCCCTCCATGTGTTATCTGGAGAGGACAAACTTAGCCCACAGGGTGGAAGTACCCGAGGATACGATAAAAATTTGTACATTAATATAACGTGTTCTTAAACTTAAGTGTATTGTGTCGCACTAATCCTCAACCTGTAATTTATGACTCAGATCAGATACTGTTGGGGGGAAAAAAATCACTTAATTCTCATCTCACTTAAAATTTGGCCCAAAATAAACCATTTGCACAAACTAACCAGCATGCACGTCAAGAGTGGAAAACTGAGGCTTTTTTCAACTCCAGGATTTCTTTGAACTTTGAACATTGAACTTTGTTTAAATTCTTTTTTTTTTTTTTTTTGAAGAATGTAGGCGATTCTTATAGAAAACATGTTTTAGTTAAAAATCTATTTTTACAAACACTTCTTTAAAAATGTAGGCACATTTTTATTTATTTTTTTTAAATAAAACCTTTTTTCTTTAAAAATCTCTCTTTCAAAATCTGTCTTTAGACATTTCGGAGATGTTTAAAGAAAACATGCCCATAATTACACAATTAATCACAGCCAGAAACTGTACAAACAGAAATCATTGTTGGACTCTCAAATTTCTGACAGATATTTTATCAACATCACATCATTCTACATGTCATTTAAAATTCAGCCAAAATCAAACTGTTAAAATGTTTTCTACAGGTTTAAGCAGCAAATAATACAACAGCTGCATAATGGATACTTTTGCCTTTTAAGGTATTGGAGACATGTCCTGTACATGTGCTATAGGGTTGCTTTTACTTCAGTAAATAATCTGAATACTTGTTCCACCGCTCCTCCAGGATCTCTCTGCCCAGTCAGTCCCCTCCTACAGCAGGTCACATCGTTGGGCAACAGCAGCTGGCCTCTTACCTGGAGAAAGCTCTGAATGTGGGCCCAAGAAATATAGTGCTGTTTCTCCAGGACAAGGTACACACACACACACAAATATATTTTTAATGTTTTATTTTGAATCACCAGCATTTACATAGATTTTATACATTATTTTAGGGTTCCCAAGGTCATGGAATTCCTGGAAAAGTTATGAAATAAGAAAAACAGTTTTCCAGGCCTGGAAATGGTTTGGAATTGAGTGAATGTTCATTAATGACCAGACTGGCAACGCTTCATGGCGGCATTGCCAAGGCCTTGCTCCCCTTTTGGGGAACAAAACATGCTGACACATCAGGAGAGAAACAGGAAAATGCAGAGAAGCTGTTGTGTAGCAGGTTATCGAAGACGCACACTGAGATTAAACAATGCTGGTGACAGTTACTACTGATCAATAGCTAATTGAGCTTGAGGAAGCACAATCCTGTCACTGTGCTGAGTCACTGAAACACTTGGATGGGGGATGGCAATCATCCCTCATTTATTCCGTGTCTCCGGTCCAGGCAAGGAGCAGCTGCTACAGAGGCACACTTTTAGACCCAATGCAATGAACAGTTAAGTTTCACTTTCGCTGCTCCGTCTGTGCCCAGAGTGCAGTCTGCGCTGCAAGGGTGTGTGGCGCAGTATCCGAACGATACATATACTCCGACAGCGCTCCTAATGACCGATTCAGCTCCGAAAATAGAAACTCAAAACGTGGTGTCAGATGTCTAATCATGGTGGGCTGCCACAAATAAATGAATGTGTGTGAAACCCTGAAAAATTGAAACTGAATATTTACAGAAGACGGGAAAGATATCTGTTGGCTGTGATTGGTTTGTAACCTTTCTCCTGTCTGACTGCTGAGCGTGGACACTTCCTGTGTCTGTCCTTTCAAATTAAGGTTTTGATTTATTTTGACAAGGCAGCTACTTAGAGTTTTTGGCATTCATGAACATACACATGTGCCTACGAGCAAATCCACTGGGTTCATGAATTATTTTAGTACCAAGGTTTTTAATGTGCAAATGTACTCACAGGTTTACTTACATTTCATATCTATCTATCTATCTATCTATCTATCTATCTATCTATCTATCTATCTATCTATCACTTCAACTTTTCATTGTAACTGTGAGTTTCTACTTTCTTTGTGTGTAATTGTTACTTGCTTTTTGTCCTTTCTTGTCTCCTCCTCAGATGAGTATTGAGGACTTCACCATGTATGGAGGGGCTTTTGGAAACAAGCAGGACAGTGTTTTTCCCAACCTGGAGGTAAGATGATGATTTTACTGACTACTGTGTAAATCAGTGTAATCTTTCAAGTCCTGTTATCTTTTACACTTGTCTGAGTTGCACCTGCTCTGATTCATCCAAATAAGCCATTTCATACAGAATCTAAATTTCTTAGTTGTCTATTACAATAATGCACAGCCTGCTGGGATTTATCCTTATTTAACGGACTCATGTAGTAGGTGCTGGCAGTCTCCAGCCAGTCACACTCGCATGCTCTGTTCTTGACCGAAACTTAATACATTCTGACCTGAAATCTTTTAACTCAGATAAAACTGGGTATGACGCTGCTGTTGTGTCTGGCTGTCTCTTGGTTTTGTTCGGAGTCCCTCTATAATCCAATAATTTTTAAAAGGCATGCACCATGTTCTGGCCTTCACCACCCTGTTGGCAAGGTGACTTATTCTTCTTATATGGAAGCAAGCTCAACCTTCAACTCACAGTCAGTGGGTGAAAGATATTTGTTGTCCATAAGACTGGAGAAACTTCGATTTTTCATCAAGGGTTCCTTAAAGACATGGAGACATCTCCTACACTATACTGAATCTCTGACCTCCTGCCTGGTTGTGACGACTGAACCTTCTCATTTGTTTCTTGTTTTGGTTGCTGTATTTACTTAATTATTTATTCAGTATGTCCTTATCTTATGTGTGTGGTGCATTGCTTATTTATGCTGGGTTCAGAAGTGTCAGTAGATGGGCGGAGCTACATTTGATGTACCGCATGAAAACTCTGCAAGTCACTGAATCCTCCACAACAAGTTCCTGCAAGTGTTTCACAATAAAAGCCTTTTTAGGGAATGAAGGAATTCTCTCAGCTGAAATGATAAGGGGCTTTTAATTTGAAACAGATACAGGAAGTGTTGGGTTTGAAATGACGACACTCATTGTCATTCACGATCCGAGCCAACGCCATACAGCGGCTGTATAAGGCTATAATCAGGCTGATATCTTGCAGTCTAAAAACCAGCATTAGTTGTCGCCGCTGCGCTTAGGTCTTTTTTTTTGCGTTTAGTGTGATATGGGTTCTGACTTTATTTGTGTTATGGTCTCTGGTGTGCTGCAGAGTGCTCTGACATCCTCGTCCTCTCCTCTGGTGTTACCCGCTGTGTCTTGGCCGGCTTCCAACGCAGTGATTGGTCAGCTGCAGGACCAGTTGGACACATCCCCTCTGTACATGGACCCTGAGACACTGAGTCAGCTGAGACTCAACGCCTCCTCACCCGCCCTGCTGGTGTTCAGGCTGCCGTATGGCATCGGGTATGTACACTGATGACCAGAGAGAAACAGTAATAACTGAATACTGATTTCAGCCGGTAAATGTGGCTGCTGGGGTGAACTACACTGATCAGCCAAAACATTAAAACCACTGACAGGTGAAGTGAACAACACTGATCATATTGTTACAATGCAGTGTTCTGTGGGGAAACCTTGGGTTCTGACATTTGTGTGAATGCCACCTGACACACTCCACCCACCTAAACACCAATGCTGACCAGGCACCCCCCATTATGGCAACGGCACTCGCCAGCAGGACAATACACCATGCCACACCACAAATACTGCTCAGGAATGGTCTGAGGAACCTGAGAAAGAGCTCAAGGCATCGACCTGGCATCCAAATTCCCCAAATTCCCATCTGATCAAACATCTGTGGGACATGTTGGTACCCCACCTCACAACCCATAGGACTCCAAAGATCTGAAGCTCATGCCCTGGTGCCAGACACTAAGGGACACTGCCCAGAGGTCCTGTGTCCATACCTTAACAGGTCAGAGCCAAGTCCAGTCCAAGGAGCACCCACCATGGATCGGGGGTACCTCTGAGGTACCAGCATGTCCCTCAAATGTCCGATCAGATTGGTATCTGGGGTGTTTGGAGGCCAGGTCAACACCTTGAGCTCTTTGTTACGTTCCTCGGGTCATTCCTGAGCTGTTTGTGTGATGTGGCATGGTGCAATGTCTTGCTGGGGGGCCACTGCCATCGATAAGTGCTGTTGCCTTGAGGGGGTTTACTTTGTCTGCAACGGTGTTCGAGTGGGTGGAGCACGTCAAGTAGCATCCACATGAATGCCAAGACCCAGTTTCCCAGCAGATCTTTGCACTGTAACACGACGACCAGTGTTATTCACTTCACCTGTCAGTGGTTTTAATGTTTTGGCTGATCGGTGTATTACTGAGCAGATGATACTAAAGCTTGATTAACTCCTGTGAAGGGCACTCTTTAGCCCCCCCTACTGCACATAAACCAACTAACACCCCATAACATCTGGCTTTTTTATTTAACAGGAAAAGTTACAATCTGCATTCACTCACAGGTCAAATGACTCTGCAGTAATCACGGATATTTATCCTCTCCAGCTCTGATCTGCTTCGATCAGCAATGATGAAAATATGACACCTGGGTGAACGTGCTAATTTTAGCTTATTTGCTGGGATGATGCAATGACGGGCTGCCACAAATACCGACTGTCTCTATCCATGCAGCGCTCAAACATCATTCAGAATTAGTCAGCATAGAGTTTAAAAGAGAGACTGAAGAAGTCAGAGATCAAAAAAATGAGGTAACCCCCAAAAGAGGTCGTACACATGCCGCGTCCTAAACTACCAGAAAACCACGAGGTTGGGTGCTTGGCACAACTCATGTGCCTACTCTGTGCCAACTTTAAAGGGCGCTGAGGCAGGTTGCGTCTGAGGTTGCTAGGTGACCATAACCAGCACTGTATCATAGCCTCCTTACCAGAAATCCTGCGTGCAGAGCTGATCTTCTTCCAGGCACTGTTTGAGTGTAGGTCTATTGTCCGTGGGACAGATGTGACGCTCTGACAGCTCTGCACTAATATGATCAATTTCTCCTGCATATTTATCACAGACTGATAATTACTGAAGAAGGGGAAGATATCTGCCAGCTGTGATTGGTTGGTCCTTGTCACGTGACGTGTGTTGCGCTGCTGACACACACACACACACACACACAGGCTTCTCAAACCTGTATTGAACAGACTGAAGATTAAAACCATTAACATCACAGAGGTATTGTTGTGCTTCGGCTCCAGTCTGGAAGGGCTGCTGAAACTTTTACAAACTGCCAGATGTCACCGCTGCTGCTGCTGCTGCATTTGAAAGCTCCAAAGCTTCATAAGGTTTAACTCACCCAGCACTATAAATTAACCAAACATACACACTTAAAATCACTGAGCTTAGTGAGAATACAATCACCTTCCTCTCCTAGAGAAATGATTCCAGTCTGAGGTGGAGCTGTGGTGCAGTTTACGGTGGTCAGACGGAGAGAGAAAGGAAAAGGAAAAGAGATGAACGCAGAAACTCAAGTACACCTTGACAGGCAGATGTCTTGTTGTGCATGAGATCCACTTCAGGGGATGCAAGGACTTTATTTACTCACTCCTTTGATTTGAGTTGTGCTCATAATATTCCTCACTTGTGTTTTTGTGGTTGTCTCATTGTTGCCTTGTCTGACTGTTGCAGAGCTGATCTGATGTCTGCCAAAGAGATTCTCAGTGGAAACGGTGAGTCTGTAACTCCTCTGAGGAATATTAAACCCCCTTTTTTTTGTTTTATTTAAATGTGATGAATTTACAGTGCAATTGCAAAATGAACCTTTGAGAAAATATATTTAAAGGAAGGTACAACTCACAGCAAAAAAAGAAAGGTGCATTATAAACATGATAACGATGCACCAACTTAAATATATCTACATGTAAATTAGTGATAATGACATTTATAACATTTTACTTATAAGAAACTCTTACCTATGCTAAGAGAAAACATTAAATAAATAACCACAGTTATAGGTTGGTTTTATATTAAAGTCAGTCAGTTATTTGGCATGTGATAATCTGCTCACATATGAATACGTTGTTTTCCAGATGAGGTGATTGGTCAGGTGTTGAGCACCATGAAGACTCAGTCTGTCCCATACACAGCCATTTACACAGCCCTGCAGCCATCAAGGGTGAGTCCGTCTTTATGTCAATGAGTCTCAAGGCCGAGACACTTTACACCACTGTCCTAATTCCAGTCTCACCGCCCCTGGAATTAAGCACATTTTTCCCCCACTCACTCTCTGCTTGTACAGACCAGCTCCCGTATCAGCTCTTCTTCTTTGCTCCTGTGGCAGCTTGACTCCTCTCCTCACTGTGGACTCTGTAGCTGTTGCTGTGTCCCATGTTTGACAAAGAATAGATGAGGGGAGACTTGTTATTCAGGTTGAGAAATACCCTGAGTTAAACCACCAACAGTCAGGTCATTATAAAGACTATGGCAAAAAAAAAGATACTTCTGGGGAGTCATAGCTCTGGAGATCGACTCTTCAGGTGAGAAATCAAGTTTAATTAGTGGCTCTCCACACATGATGTTAAGGTATTGCAGAGGCGGAGGAAGTACAGATCTGTCAGTTAAAGTAGTTTTAACTTTGCATGGTCATCTGTTGACGAGCTGCAGCTCAGTGCATCCAGTGTGTGCTTGGAGTGACACTTGACATGTGTCACATGATGCACCAAGGCGGTGCCAGTGTGCTTTCAGCTTCATTCACCGACCGTTCATGAGAGGAACACAGACTTTTCTTCGAATCTTTCTTAAGAACAAATTTAAGAAAGAACTTGAGGTGAATGATGCCCAGTGTTCATAATGTTGTAATACAGTGCATGTATTAGTAATGTGTCTCTGTTGTTCTGCACAGCAGTTTAATTTATGTTTCCTGATTTGATTGTCTGTCTTCGTCTTGTCTCTTTGCAGGAGGCAGCGACCCTCTCCATGGAAGCAGGTCTGGGTGGAGGACGCTCTCTCCTGCAGGCCAGAGGTGGATATCGGGAGCGGGAGAGAGAAAGGGAGAGGCAGCGCAGGATCAAGGAGAGGGCTGGGATCTATGGTCCAGTGGAGTTTAAGGTGAAATGACTGTTCCATCTGTCTGGTGCGTTTGATTCCTGCTCAGTGTTGCTTTTGTTTCACCATAAAAGAACTGTGTGTGTATATACAGTCTCTCTTCTTCCTCCAGACACATCAGTGAGACACACTGTGTCACTGACATGTTTCTTCATCATAACAAAGTCACACACATTGTAGTTTATTTTGACTTGATCCCACACACACAGTCCTGTTGACACAGACACTCAGTAGAGCATCAGATGTGGATAAATCCACCGCTGGAAATAGTCCCCAAGAGAGTCACTATTTCTTCCTATTTGTTTGTTTAATAAAAACTACAGTGATCAGCTGTTTGAGGAAATTAAGAAACCTTTTTTTAAATGATATGTTTACAGTGTTTTTTTTTTAAACATTAACATCTCCAGTAGGAACCAGTGGGCTGTTCAGAGTGCATCAAAGCGTTGAGAGACAAACTACCACATTGTTGGTTATGTCCTGTCGTGAGATTTGTTAACAATACGGAACAAAAAAAGCAACAACACCATATTTATCCTTTCATTCATATTTTCCTTGACTTCCCATCTCTCCCCTCTGCTTCTTGTTTTCTCTCTTTCTCTACAGCAAGAAGAAGAAACCTGCATCCTCCTATGGGCAAAAAGCCTTTCAGTGCACATCCTTCGGAGTGGTCGCTGGGAAGAACATGACCTGACCCCATCTACCTTTGGGGAGGGGGTCAGCCCAAAACTCCATGGCTCAAGCTGTGACAAAACCAAATCAAGGTAGTTCAGTGTATCTATAAAACATAATATATTTTCTTATCTGTCCAAGAACAGAGGGATGTCGCATGTTGTAAAACCTTCTGACGCAAATTGTGATTTGTGATATTGAGCTTCCTAGATACAAATACCCCTTTCGACAGTCATGGTTTGGTTTGTGTCTGGAACTGATGATGGCTTGTCATGAGTGATGACGTTTAAAAGCAGCGGGCTTATCCACGGCTAAAGTCCGATGTTATTTTGCTGCATGTCTTTTTCCGTCACACAGCAGGACAGGTAAAAGAAGTTTACCTGTTGGAGGTGAGCTGTTTGCAGAGGTTCAGTAAGCGTCTGTCGTCTGCAGCTCTAAAGCAAAAGTTCAGACCAAAGATTCACAACGAGACGAGTTGAAACGTTAAAGTATTGTCAACGGTCCATTGTGCAATGTTGTAAAAACCTGCCTGTTCACATCAGTGCACCACCATGAGACAGTGTATCATCTCTAGCACTCGTTATGATTCTGCACTCTATTCAGATTTTACCTTTTAATCATCACCTGTCTGCATGTATGCGTATACATTGGCCTCAAGCTGCCTTCAGACAGCAAATGCAAACAAATGATGGGATGTTTGATATAATTTATTGTCACGTCTAAGACTTGTAACACTATACAACTAACATTTATGTTAACACCAAAATCAGTCTCATTTTACATCAGAGTGGATTTCTGAAAAGGTCTTAAGAGTCTTGAATTTGTCTTTGTATGAAATCCACAGAAATGTTCTTATTTCATTTTTGGTCCTCTGCAGGTTGGTTCTTAATTATGAGAATGTCCTCGGCCACAGCAGCTTCAAACTGATGTGAGTCCACACAGCATACATTCTGTTACATATAAGTCTGTATTTAATCTCCTTGATTTGATTTAAGCTTTTAACAGAATCAATCATTAATGCTGATAAACATGGATCAGTGTATCCTTCACTAACCCTCTGAACTCTGTGTTTGTAACCAGCTTTGCTATGAGCCAGCGTCACTACAAGGTATCTGCACGCCGCTGGTTCACACTGGACGCTGTGGAGCTGGAGTACGACGGCACCAAAGCCACATTTAACGGCAGCAGAAACATTTACGCCCCTGCTGAGTACTCGTACCGCTGTGAGTCTGTCACCAGCTTCCGCTGGCCCCTGCTCGTCCCACGCACCTCTAAAGATCCAGCCAATCAGTGGAGGGTCTCTTTTGAAGACTTTCAGGTGAGAAAGTGATTTTTTTTTTTTTTTTATTTTTTTTTTTAATAATTGTATTTTCTGCTGCAGGTGTGTTCAAAGTATGATACTGTGGCCCCCACTCAGTGACTTAACTGTTGTATTTGTTTGGCACCATTTAAAGTAGAGATGTAACGGTATGAAAATTTCATATCACGGTTATCATTATTATTGCGGTATTGTTGAAATGTGCTCAAAATGTTCAAAAAGTACTTATACACACACTGAAATCATTTAACCAAGTTTGATTTAAAAAAACAAATAGAATAAAGAGCACAGCGTACTTCCTGTCTAACAGAAAGTCTAGCATGTTTGACTCTTTATGTCATTCACGGTTACTCCCATCACAGCCGTCACTTTGACCAGTAGAAACACAGAACGATCTGCTGCCGTAGACACCTGTATGACAACAACACCCCAGCGTTTTTAATATTTCCTCTAGGGATGTTACCACACAGAGTAGAAGGGGGAAATGATGGTGTGAAACAGCAGAGGCACTTTGTCAACCCGTTAACGTTACTGTCATTAGCATCAAGCTAGCAAACAATGGCACATCCTCACGGTCGGACATAAAGTAATAACATTAACAAATAGCGGCTCAAGACTTCCTGAATTTGTTTCATATTAAAAGCCCCTTATAACCTCGGCTGAGAGAATCTCTCCATTTTCTAAATAGGCTTTTATTGTGAAACATTTGTAGGAACTTGCTGTGGAGGATTCAGTAGCTTGAATGTTTCAAATGTAGCTCCTGCCATCTGCTGGCGCTTTTTACGTTACTCCAACAACATGTCGGCTGGAACATGAACAGACACAGTGACTCACACAATAGTAAAAGTAATGAAAATAGGACGAGAATAACCTGATGACATCACACACATGTTGTGAAAGACGACCTGGGATAATTGGTGTGTGCCAGCGTGCAGTGTGTCATGTCTGTCGGCCAAGTCACGGCACGATTTTATGACTCCACAATCATGTAATGTGACATAGTGACTTTCAGAACTGGCAGAAAAGTCGTGTAGTGTGTACCAGGCACACGAACACTCGCTGTATAGTCGTGGGTGGTGGTCACGAAGATGGCTCATCAAATTTGAAGTGTCACCCCCTTTGCGGAGACTTTTTTCCTGCTTTTTCTGCAGACAGGGTGACTATCTTCAGTTAGTTTCCCCTCAGCATCCTTATAAAACCCAAAATACGTCCAGACTTCAGACTTTGTCCTTTTAGAGGGGGGAAAAAGTCTCCCGAGCACTGTCCGTGCGGGTGCCTTCTGCCATGTTTTCAGAGGCCAAACATTGTAAACTGCACATGCGTGCCTGTGTCTGAGGGACTGCTGCTGCTTTTCCAGGCAATGAGCAGTATCACTGTGAGTTTTTCAAAGTGTGGTAACCAAACACGGTTTTAATATTAATTAATTTTTGAAATGCTACACCCTAATTAAAAGTACTCCAAATCAGTTTTTAGTGGTTCCAGTTTGCAGTGTACCTGTCTTTATACAGGCGATAATCACTTTATTACTCTGACACTGGAGAAAACTTGAAAAAGCAAAGATTCTCAGGCCAGTTCTGCAGTTATGAGGAGCCTCCTTTTTGTCTGTAACTTCTAAACAGATTTATGGGCTTTTATAGACATGAGGATATCCTCTGAAAGCGTGCGTCACCCTGAATTTAAAAATATGTGTATCATGTCTGTTCAGAATGAAAAACTCTCCGGCCCCTCACTGTTTGAAAAACTCTGCTCCACCATGAATATTCTAAATTTTAGTTTTTTAGCTCAACATTTTGGGAGCTTTAGACGTGCTGTTCGGTTGGTCAGTGTATTTTTGAACTTGAAGTGAGAGGGCCAGGCTAGCTATTACTTTCAGTCATTATGCTAAGCTAGGCTAATGGACTCCCACCTCAAACTCCACAGTAAGGATGTCACAATAACCTATTTTATTGAATTTAATTGAAATATTTTTAATTGGAGTGAATGTTAAAGTATGTGAGATTAATTGTTTTCATTTTGCTTTTTTGCCATGGTATTGATTGGGTATTGTGAAGGGATTTCCCACACACTGTTTTTTTGTGGTGGCCTACAATACTATACTATGACAATTTTTTTTTAAAAAATCGACATTGCACTATGACAATTTTATGATATATTTTACTAAACAACCTTATCAGATACCATCTGATCAGCTCTGATCAAGCAGTGGCACAAACACAACAAACTGCTGCTGAGGAATTAAAGAGCTCGTGAAGAGTTCTGCCTGTGCTGCGTTCACAGACCTGCAAAAACCTCTGAATTTAGAGAGCAGACACAGGATGATAAAAAGGAGTAAAATAACAAACAAAAATAATGACCCTGCACCGTCAGCTACCACCACACATAGATTTTAAGTCTGAGGAAAACACTGTTGTGACATACCTACTCCACAGTTACAGTACAGACAGGACCGGTATCGATCTTCTCTTCGTAACTCTGGTCTAAAATATTTGAGCAGTTTTTTTTTCAGATTGTAAAAGTAAAGAGATTTAAGTGAATATTTGAGGCTTGTTGACAAAGAAGTATCTGCAGCTGTAAACAGAAATAATGTTTTTTACCTTTCCCTCCACAGATCCAGGGCTTTAACCTGACCGGCAGCGAGTTCTCGTACGCCAGTGACTGTGCAGGCTTCTTCTCTCCTGGTATCTGGATGGGGCTGATGACCAGTCTTCTCATGGTCCTGGTGCTCACATACGGCCTGCACATGATCATGCAGCTCCGCACCATGGACCGCTTCGATGACCCCAAGGGCCCTGCTATCTCCGTGCCCCAAACAGAGTAACACACCCGGCTTCACGCATCCATCTTTCCGCCTTTCTCCTCCTCAAACGCTTCTCTTACTGTAATGCTTCCACCCTCACCCATTACATTCCGCTCCTGTTCATCTGTAGTTGGGCATTATACAGACTGATTAGTGGTGTTGTCAGAATAAGGGTTTAGTCATCACTGCATATGTGTCAGTTTATACTTCATGTGAATCCTGAGACTGAAGAATCGAGTTTTCAGGTAGCTCCAGTTTGTGTTTCTCATGTATCAGCATTACATGGTAGTCACAGTGGGAAGCAGCCGTCACCCAGAAGGTAGTTTAACAACACTTTAACCTGTTAGGAAGGCATTTCCAGAATCCTCAGAGTCTCTTCTAACTTAAAATATTCATCTGAAAAGATTTTGAACTTCACTTTTTCAAGTTGTGTCCTAATCCAAAAAAAGATGGGAGCTGTAAATTGCTCACACTGACAAACATTAATGTATAAACAAAACAATGCGAAAGAAAGAAGGTCTTTAAAAAAAAAAAAAATCCAGATGGTTAGAGTGCTGTTAAATGGCCTTTATAGGTTTTTTGAACCTAATGCTAATACATGACAGAAACTGGATAAATGACCCTCATTAAAGGGACATAACTGTACATAAAGGGACAGAAATAACTTTTGAAAAATGAATTCAGAAATGCTATTTATTGGTGAAACTAATTTGTGTATGTGTGTGTGTTTGCAATTGTGTCAGTGAATAGATAAGTTAAATGAAGGGATCATATTTTCTGTATGGATGATAAATGATATTCATAACATATAGCTCAGTCCATTATTCTTGATCAAAGAACAAAGGGACAATTCAGATACGCTGGTGTTTGAAAGGAGCATGAATATACAGCATTAAAAGTCAGACATTTCCAGCTGTTTGTGAATAATCTTTATGTTCGTCTTATCCAAACATGAGCTTAAGTAACTGTTTTAAGTTTTTGAACACTATTTATTTGTTAAGGCAAGCTTTCCACAACTGATGTGCACTGAAATATCCTCAATGTGAAACAATTATTTTTCTGTTTAATTTATTTTGAAGATTTGCTGTGAATATCGATGATGTAAGATCCTGAATGTGGTCCTGTGTTGTGCTGCTACTGTGACCCCACCCAATAAAAAACTCTGTGGAAGTTGAGTTTTTTCTTTTTTCTTTCCCTACTGACCCTTAAAAAGTATGTAGCACCATTTTCTGAGGTATCAAATCTGTGCCTTGTTTCATTGTGTGTATTTGTCCAATTTTTTGACATACTATACCAGGACAGGTTTTTTTTACATACTAGGGCAATTCTTTGACATTCTATACTTTTACAATTTTTGACATGCTATACTATGACAATTTTATGATTTTTTTTTTTTTGACATTCTGTAGTATGACAATTTTTTGACATATATTACATGTTATGACAATTCATCAACACACTATACTATGACAATTTTTCAACCTACAACACTAGGACAGTTGTTTTAACATGGTATGACAATTTTATGACTTTATGATTTTCTGTACTGCAACAATTTCAACATATTATACTATGACAATTTTATGATTTTTTTTTTTTTTTACATTCCATACTATGACAGTTTTTTTTTCGACATACTATACTATGACAATTTTTTGACATTCTACACTACCACAATTTGAACATACTGTATGAGGACAATTTTTGACATGCTATACTATGACAGTTTCATGATTTTTTTTACATTCTATACTGTGACAAATTTTCGACAGAGTGCTAGGACAGTTGATTTGACATGTTACAAAAATTCTATGACAATTTTTCGACATACCATATTACGACATTTTCAACATACTATACTATAACAATTTTTCAACATATTGTAATATGACAATTTTTCGACATGCTTTACTATGACAATTTTTTGACGTCGTATACTATGACAATTTTTCGACATGCTTTACTATGACAATTTTTTGACGTTGTATACTATGACAATTTTTTGACATGGTATGCTATGACAATTTTTTGACATACTGTACATGACAATTTTTCAACTTACTATACTAAGACATTTTTATGAATCCTTTTGACATTCTATACTATGACAATTGTTCGGCATACATTACATTATGACAATTTTATGACAAATTTTCAACATACTATACTGAGGCAGTTGTTTTTGTTGTATGACAATTTTTCGACATACTGTACTATGACAATATTTTGACATACTTTACTATGACAATTTTCTAGTATACTATACTATGACAATTTTTCAACATACTATACTAGGACAGTCTTTTTGACATACTATGGCAATTCTTTGATATTCTTTACTGTACTTACTTCTTCACTGTATACTGTCTTGACACAGTATACAATGTCCATTTTTTTGATATACTATACTATGATAGTTTTTCGACATACTGTACTATGACAATTTTTCAACATACTATACTCGGACAGTCTTTCTGACATACTATACTGTGACAATTTATGGACACACTATGTTATGACAATTTTTCAACATACTATACTATGATAGTTTTTTGGCATACTATGGCAATTCTTTGACATTCTATACATTTACAATTTTTTGACATACTATACTATGCAAATTTTTTGACATGCTATACTATGACAATTTCATGTCAATTTTTGACATACTATATTATGACAATTTTTTAAAAAATATTATACTTTGACAACTTTTTGAAATACTATATCATGACAATTTTATCAAAATTTTTTGACATTCTATACTATCATAGTATAGAATGTCAAAAAAAAGTCATGAAATTCTCATGTTATAGTATATCAAAAAATTGCCATAGTATTACTATGAGAATTTAGTATAGCATTACTATGGCAATTTTTCGATATACCATAGTAGGTTATTTTATGACAATTTGACATACTGTAGTATTATAATTTTGGACATCCTATACTAGGACCGTTTTTTCACTTATTATGACAATTTTTTTCACATATTTATAACTTTTTGACATACTATACGATGACAATTTTTTTACTTACTATACTATGGTGGTTTATGACATAGTATACTAAAACAATTTTCTGATAATTTTTTGACATACTAAACTATTACAAATTTTGACATACTATACATTGATCATTTTTGACATACTATGACAATTTTAGACATGTTATAATATGACAAATTCATGACGTTTTTTGACATGCTATACTATGACAATTTCATGACATACTTTAATATGACTTTGACTCATTTAGGACATAGAACCAACACTTATTTTTTTTTGTTTGACTATAGGTATAAGCAGATTCCATTGTTTAATCATATTGTCATAGTCTGCATTCCACTCCCCTGCTCTCCCTGTGTTTTTACACTCAACCTGCCAGCCACTCCCACCTGATCCCCCCGTTCCACTCACCTGCGTCTCCAGGACACACACTCGTTGCTAGACTGTTCTTCACCCACATGCAAGAATTTCCAGCACTTCTTACCTGCCTGATCTCCTGTTTCCAACCTTGCCAGCCTCTGACCTGTCTACATCATCTGTTTCCCGGTACACTCACCAGCCATCTGTCCCTGACCACGAGTTCTGCCTCAGCGTCTCTGGTATCCATCTGCCTGTGGCTGTGTGGTGTTTTCCTGCCACGACGTTTCAGCGTGAGTGTTCCCACTTGCTTGTCAGTTATCTGCTGTGAGACACCACATGCTGCCTTGTGTGTGTGTGTGTGTGTGTGTGTGTGTGTGTGTGTGTGTGTGTGTGTCTTCCACTACTTTTGCTGCTCATTCCTCATCGGCTCTGCTGCTTTGCTGGACTGCTCTTCTGGTTCT
Source organism: Epinephelus fuscoguttatus (assembly GCF_011397635.1). Taxonomy (NCBI): domain Eukaryota; kingdom Metazoa; phylum Chordata; class Actinopteri; order Perciformes; family Serranidae; genus Epinephelus; species Epinephelus fuscoguttatus. The sequence continues at coordinate 44,867,391 of NC_064758.1, read as the reverse complement.
GGACCCCTCCCTTTCTCAACCACGGCATCAGTAAGCTGCTCTTTGTTACCTCTCCCTGCTAGCAGACTGAATTGTTCGGGTCCAAGGACTCACTTCTTCGTTTCCCTTCGGAGTTCGGCCCAGTCCATTCCCTGGCTCCTGAACCCAGAGACTGTGTGTGGGCTCTGAGCCCAAAGAATGAACTGTCAGCTCATGTTCCTGTTACCTTGTGTATATATAAAGGTCATTACCAACTGTCACTGACTGAGTGCTGCATTTGGGTTGAATCACACTTCTTACACATATAATACTAAACCACATGAAAATATACCATATTTATATTTTAATGCATATTAATTTATTTGTTTTACAATTTCCATCACAGAGTGATTCAGAGTGCATTACATCCATTCAATTAAATGAAACTTGATTAGTTTAACTGCACTTGAGACATTTTGTTGATTGGGTGTCAATCTTTCTCATCAAGAGAACATTGTGATATTACTGTGATTCCAATATGTTCAGACAGGATCTGCAAAATATCAGATAACATTCATGTTAGAATGATAATTCAAGTGGATTTAGAAAACATCTCACTAATATTACTTCCTGATAAACTGTTTAATAATTGTTACCCATCTGCTAAAATTGTCGTTCCCCTTTAAATACAAATGTGGCCTCACTAAATGGCTGGATGCTTTTGAATTCACAGATTCAAACCCAAAATGTAAGACTGCCTTTTCTTCTCTTTCTTTTATTTTATTTTTTTGCAGCACAGTAGTTTGCTTACAACATTATGTAAAACGTTTTCTGTTTTACTGTTTCTTTTTTTTAACCATTATCTTCTTAGTACCACAGAGTAGCCTCAGCATAGTGAATCAGCCCAACAGGGCCTTTGAGGTACTTACATTGACAGCTGTAAGCCACCTCCAGGTACTTGTAAGTGCCGACACAGGGGTCTCCAAACACTGAGTTGCTCGCTCTGATAATACAACTGTTTTTCCCATTACAGCTGTGGATGCAGAATGATGTGGGTGAATACAGGCTTAAATGATGTGGGCTGAGGTTTATGAAATCTGGGCAGTGGTGGAAGGTAACTAAGTACATTTACTGAAGTACTGTTCAGATTTGAGGTACTTGTATATCTTCTTTTCACTCAGATTTCTACTTCAGAACATCTCAGAGGGAAATAATGTGCTGTTGTTGTTTTTTTGTGTTTTTTTTACTTTTTTTTCCAGCTACATTTATCTTACAGTTTTAGTTATTTTACAAATTAAGATTTTTTCATATAAAACATATGAAGAGGTTCTAAAATATGTTTTGACATGAATTAACCTACCTAACAGTTTATGCAAGTGGAGCTGAACAATCAGTCAATTTATCAGTCGACTGAAAACAGTTAGCTAACTGTGATAAATTAAACTTTTTATTTTCTTGGTTCCAGAATTTTTTTCTGCATTTAAGTACATTTTTCTGATAAATCTTATTTTTACTGAAGTAACATTTTCAATGGAGGACTTTTACTTGTAACTATATTTTTACCATGTGATATTAGTACTTTCACTCAAGTAAAGGATCGGAATACTTCCTCCACCACTGTATGTGGATGGTAATTGCATCATAAATCAGTGCAGCTGTTGTCAGGTTGTAGGTTGTAAGTTAATGAGAACCATGATTTTGATTTCCACAATCCTCAACTTGGAGTCCAAATCAACAGTGAATGAAGCTGTACCTTTCAGCCACTTTTCTAGTTGGACTTGAGCAGTCGATCTGTTGGAGCTGAGAGGCAGGTCGTTGGTGGGAGCATGTTGTTTGGTCACGGCGCCCATAATCAGTACCATACACAAATATGACCTGACCTACATCTGAGAAAAATAGGACAACGAGTTGGAAGAATTCAAAGGGAAGGAGAAAATATGAGCAGATACACATTTAACTGAGTGTTGAAATACAGTGAAAATATAATTATACAAAATTAATCTTACCACAATGTAGGAGTGCCGAAGTGTGCTCACATATAACAAGGTGAACTGCCGAAATAACATAATCTGATTAGACATAACACGAACAAACCACAAACATGTTACATTTACCGTGTTTCATTTGTGTACTGTCAGCGTTTCTAAAATGATGTAGTATATAAGGCAAGATGCTTGCCAAGCTGCAGAACACTGAGACACAAAAACAACAAGCACAGCTGTGTTTTAGTAAGTCTTTTCTAGGTTTCTGGATGCCTCTTAGGCTCCATACATGGGGGTTTAAGAGCGACCTGTTGGCGGGGATAGTGTTTTTTTTTTTTTTAAACAAGACATTGCTGCTTTTCCAGCGGGGATTGTGCCCCCATACATTATCCCTTACATAACACATTAAAACAGGACTCTTGTGGAGCTCAGAATGTTGACTGTACTGATATTGGTCTACACACTTCAGATAATGAGTAACATTAACTGTAAAATAAGAACCAAAGTATATCAGTATACGATTCTTTGAAGCATATCTATAACAGTATAATAGAATTCCTGAAATCCAGTTATGGCTATTGGTTTTGGTGCGCCACCCTAAGATTGAAAGCAGCTTCATGTGGCCACACCTGTGAGAAATCTCTGTTGATAGCGTCCTCCATTTTGAACTCTCAAAGGTTAATGCTGTCAAGACAGTTTGCTGCTGTACTGTACAAATTTGTGTGTTAAAGTTCATCTAAGGCCCCAGTCACACAGAACGCCTTGCAGCAGCTGGAGGCAGCTTTTCTGGTCATCACAACAACAACTTTATAGTATAGAGAATATAGAGAAATTAGTGGTGCTCAATCACTCGGCAGGACCAATGGACTCCCTGTAGTTAGTATTCGTATCCGTTATGCTAGGCTCAGTGATAGACAGCAGGTTGTCAAACTGCCCCTGAGTTGTCCTAAAATCTGCCTGTAAACGTCCATGATGGAGGAGAAGCTCCTGGACCAACTGGTGGTACTCCCCATGATCCAGCCTCTTTTTTAGGGTCTCATGTACCCACACAGATCTCTGTTTATCTGCTGACAGCCTCTCACCCTCAACCAGAGCTACAGACAGCACCCTCTGCCTCAACATGGCAACAGCTACACACTGATTACTGCAGGATAAATTAAAAAAGAAAATTGTTACACAGAAAGGTGAGGTTAAGGAGGGATGGGGTGGTTGCCTGGCAACAATAAAAAAGGCCCAGTAAGTGTTTTTTACTAGTGGCATCAAATATTTTCTGTGCGATCATGGCCTCAGATAACAGAGTATTTTGGGGTACTTTTATAGTACTTTTCTCTGAGAAATGACTCAAACCGATTAGTCGACTACTAAAATAGTCACCGATTATTTTAATAGTCAATTAGTCATCTGTTAGTCGACTAATCATTGCTGCCCTACCCACGATGCATTGCAGGTATGCAACCGATGCAAGAGCACACCTCCATGGTTCTGCTGGCAGCATAGTACATAAAACTCAGGTTGCTTACCATCAAAGACGGAGAAGATGAATTAATTACAAAATAAATAAAAATAAATTCACTGTCTGACATGTTGGTCAATGGTCCAAATTTGTGTCAAAGTTCACCAAAGTTTTTACTCAATGCAAAACATTTGCACGGATTTACTCTCCATGTTGAAAACAGATTGGTGGACTAATTTTGCTGTTTTAAATTCTGGCTGAGTGGACGTTTAGACCGTCTCATATTAGTCACACACAGTAATGACTGACTGACCCGCAGGGAAGCAGGTGTAGTTGGTCTCCAAATATTTAAAGATGCCTCTGCAGGGATCAGAAGTCCGGACAATTTTTGTGTTCAGTTCACACACTTTCTTTCCATCACACCTACAGTAAAAACAAACAAACAAACAAACAAAAAAAAAACAGACAGTACAAAACAGGAATACTGTGAGTTATATACAGTTGGAACTCTGGCTAATATCTGAGACTTGTTGGGGTGTGTACCTTTTCTTGAGGACGTCCACGACGCCCTGCTGAGAGCACTTTGTGTTGGAAAGCTGTTGTGGAGGTTTTCCTTCGCTGCAGGTCTCAGTGTCTGCACGTCCGTACAGAGCTGCCTGCACACTGATCACTCCAGCGTCTGTCACAGACAGAGTCACAGTATTTATCATTCAGGTGAACTGTACAAACTAACTGTCGCAATCTGTCATTAATAGATTTATTTCAATCTGCTTGTTTCAATCACATTATTACATTTATTTGTAATGGGAAGACGGATTATTGCAGCTGCAACAGAAATATTTATTTAAGTGATGGAACAAGAATTAATATCCTTCAGTGAAGGTACAGCAGCACACTGAAATATCCACTACAAAACCTCACTCAAGTCAAAGCATGTGTTAGCAAAACATAGTTCAAGTACTTTAAATGAAAGTATGTATGTTGCAGTAAAATGTTTCCTTTGCCATCTGATGTTTTTGGATTATTATTCCTGCTGCATTAATGTGTTATTTTTACCCTCAGAGATGCATCATATTCTATAAGATCATCATATGTTTGTAGCGTGGCTGTCCTGGGAAAACCATGTATCTCTATGAAGTAAAAAAACAGCCTGTTATCAGCTTTCTGACGAGTTTTCCAGCTGATCCAAGAGGGTTTTTAAAGAGTTTATTTTGCTCTCAACACATAAAGGAACACTTCATCCTTCAGTTTATCAGAGACATTCAACATCAAGACATCTGGAGATACATGCTTTTTACTGGACAGGAAGAGGATTAAAAACTGTCATTTGAAACTAACTAAAGCTGTCAGACAGACGTGGTGCAGTAAATGCTCCTCTAAGGTGGAGAGGAGAAGTGTGAAGTAACATAAAATGACATAAAATATTCAGTAAAATTCACATTGTGAAAACTTTGGTGTTGATTTTTACCACAACTGAGGCGTTGAACACTGAAGCCGTCATCACAGGTGATAACACTCTCTGTGGAAACACCTGAAGAGACAGATATGAAGGTGTGTGTTGGGGGCATGTATGTAGAAAATGTGTAAACATTGTACATCCCCTCAGATATTTACCTGTTGTCAGGAAGGTCACTGCCAAGACTGAAAAAGACACATCACTGTCAAACTGTGTGTTAGACTGTTTTTTTTCCCTCTATGTAAATCCAACCAGTGTCCTGTGAAATATGTCAACAGTGAATTTCCTTCGGGATCAATAAAGGATTTATCTATCTATCTAACAGTCTGAAACATTTTAATCTCTGAAGCAATGTGTCATGAGAGGCAACAGGGGAAGGACCTGTATACAGACAGGAAGACTTCAGAGATCCATTGACCAAATAAGCTTACAGAGAGGCAGACAGCTGCAGGTTAACATGGCCGGAGAGCAGAGGCATGAAACAACATAGAAACTATGACAATATGACGGGGTTCCCCAGAGGATGAATCCTCCTGACTTTGGTGATTCTTTGACTTTTCATCTAGCGCCATCACCAGCTCCAAATTGTTTCATCAGTGCTTTGATTTATGATTTAATACCTGCAGAACTAATGACATTCCCGTCACCCTCAGCTGTACTTTGTGCTCAGTGCGATTTAACAAATGCTAAACTACGGTGGTGACTATGGTAAACATTATACCTGCAAAGCATCAGCATTTTATATTTTTCACTGATAGATTTCATACTGTGTGTAACAATCAGATTTAATGAAAGTACTCATCCTCTTCAACAAGAAAGACAAAATCTCATCTAATCTAGATTCAAAGATACAAACAAAACAGTCATTATTCCAGTTGTGAGACTGCGCTGTACTCACGCAGTGTGCAGCTGAGGCTGAAGCAGAGCATGGTGTTGGTAACAGGACGTAGTGGGTCTGATGGAGGTTTGAACAGACACACCTGACTGTATTTATTCTGTTGGATCAAGAACTGTGTTTGTTTTAGAGGAGAAAGAGTTTGACCTCCTGTCACGTCCAACACATTTAAATGCAAACACACCAGTATTACTTATTTACAGGGTGTAGCAGACTGTGATCAAGATAAAGGAAACTTTACTGAGCTGACATAAAGTGTGTTTTCAAAGTGCATTGCTCACTGAGGACCACTCCCTCTGTTCAGACACATTTCCTCAGTCTGACAGTATTAAAAGCTTCATGGCTCCATATAATCACCAGCTTCCTTAAAGGGTTGCTCCATTATGTCTTTATTTTCTTATGTTTTTATTTCCGAGTGTGACTAAAAGGTGGCTCTCTTTTAACCTGGCTAGATCGCCATTGTAAGTTCTGCTGCTGCTCCTAACGCAGTCAGGACCAGTTTGGTTCCAAAGTTTCAACTTTAAATTGTCTAAAAAGCTTCTTTCACAGCTCCTTTGACTTAGCTTACATCTTGCTGAGCTGTAACGTTACATAAATGCCACTGACCGAAGCCCTGCAATTACAGTAGCACTTACTGTGTGTATCACGTTGAGTTTTGTTTTGCTTTTTGGTACGAGAACCGACAGTGTATCAATGAAGCAGAAAATCTGAGCAAGATTATTGCTGTTTTTGCTCTAAGAGGAGAAAATGGTGGAAACACAAAGAAGTCAGATAATCCATTGTAATTCCAAACAATGAGACAGTGAGTAACTGAAATGCTACAGATTAGATTGTGAAGTGATAATATTTGTGGTTGATCTCATTTGGGATTTCCCACCTAACAAAATAACGCTATAACACCAGAAATAAAATGATCACAACACTAAGATATCTGAAAAACTGGAGAAATGAAACTTTGGTCCGTCTCAACCTTCCATCAGCAGAGTGATCACACGAACAATGATAGCACTCTCAAGCTCATATTGTGATGCAGTTCATTTCATTTCTACTGGGTGTCCACACCTTACATGCTCACATAAGGGCGTGTTGTCTGTGACAACCAATCACATCTGTTAAAAGAATGCATCACACCTAGCAATGGGGTCGACCACACCCCCTCACTGAGGTAAAGGTTTCTGTCTCTGAGTTGCTTTGAGATCTTCCCTTTATCACTCCTGAGCTCAGACTCCTTACTAAAACCTTTTAGGCTAAGTTAGGAGCTCTCTGAAAGTGTTCTCACAAAGTTTGTGAATACGGCCCCTGTAGTCTCATTTTTTTAAACAAAGTATTTTATTGGTAATTCAATAAAGATGTATGGAGTATTAATAAACAAACACAGAACCATTAAGGACAAAAAGATAGTTTGTCACCCACCCATCAACCCAGGAACAAATAGAAAGAGCCAGACCAGTCGAAAGAAAACTAATAAGACAAAAAAAAGATCAAATAAATAAAACATAAATAAAAAAGAATCCAAAAATATGTACATGAAAATAAGAAAATATGTATATTTAAAAGGGGAAAAATGAATTAACTTCTATGAGTATTACATGTGTCATTACAATTTTTCAGTTTCCATATTTGCCACAAATGTGACATGTTATGTGCAGTTGATCCTTTAATAAAACAACAGATTTTCTCCAACTGTAAATGATACACAACATCCTTGATCCAATGTCCATATGTTGGAGGTGAAGAGTAATGAAATAGTTTCGGACATGACCAGAGCATGTGACATGAAGTGGCTGAAGACTGTTTAGACCTGTCGCACATAGGATCAATATCACTGCTAATCTTAGCCAACCGAGCTCTGGACCATGAGTTGGCGTACAGTCTTAAATTGAACCACAATGTGTCTCAGACAAATAGAAGATGAATCTATTTTTTGAATGCCACAGCTCGTCCGATATTTGCGCTTGTCCGATATTTGCGCCACTTGTTAGCAACTGTCTTTTGAAAAAAGTTTCAAAATTCACGAGTGACTTCACATAATGATGTTACATTTAGAGGAACACTGCTGCCGTTGGTGTATTTACTCATGAAGAACCACCTCTATGTTTTCAACCAGGATGTTTGAAGTTCAACAAAATCATCTTAATTAAACACTCATCAAAGTAAGAGCTAAGATGACGACAAGTTTAAACTAGAGCTGGGGGGTATGGACATAAATTCATATCCGGGTATTTCAGGGTGAATGGCGATACACGATAAATATCTCTGTATTTTCTGTATGTTCAGTTACAAGTCAAAGCCACATTTTAGATGTCACAAGCACTTTTATAAAAACAGACCGTGTTTGAAATAAAATGCAAAGACAGGGATTTTTTTCCCCTGTTTGAAAATTGAAATAACATTTGCACAACATGTAAATGAAAAATGATATCAAATAAATAGCAGGGCTGTATGTTAACTTTGTGCACACAGCACTGGAGGTTTAAAGGTTTGCAGCACAGGACACTAAACTATAACATGAGGATAAAAGTATCAAGGAGGTCAAAATCCACTGTAATTTCGAACAATTAAAACAATCATGGTGGGGGGAGTTAAAAAGTTGTTGACAGAGACAGAGACACTTTGTCCTCGTTATATACGTCTTGTATATGAAACGTCTGTTTTGTCGGTGCATTTTTTAAACCCATCTGTCGCTTGCATCCAGGCGCTGTCTCAGTGTCACACATGAGACTAGAGCTACCAAGAAGCAAAGTGATGTGTTGTGATCCACCTCACACATAAACTAGCAACCAAACACTCAGCTGACACAATCAAGCAACTTTGTCTCCCACACATGCAGCGCAGCACTGTACTGCACGTGTGCTGCTACGGTCATTTAATTCGTCTCACAGACCGATTTAGCGTAGCATGTGCAACATACAGACCGATGTCACTAATGAACGGACAGATTAAACAGAGGAGCAGCTCTGTTTCTCTCTTATTCCTAGGTAAGAATAAAGATTTATGTGGAGACGAGTTGAAACAGGCAACTACTTGCAACACGCCATTCTGCAACGTTCTAAAAAGCTGCTAGTTCACACCAAGTCAAATAGATGAGATGGAGTATCATTCGTCTCTAGTCAACAGCTCTCTGGTTTTGGTTCTGTTGAGTCAAAACCATGAAGGGTAGCTTCAGACCAAAAGTACACAAAAGTATGAGGACATGTAGTGTGAAACAAAAATCAAGTTCAACACAGCTGCTGACCTATTTACTGATCATCTCCATATCTTCAGTTAGGCTATTTGAACTTCAACAGACTCATCTTCATTAAACACTCACAAGAGTAGCTATCAAAGACGATGACAACAAGTTCAAACTTTTGCCTAAAAAGAATAGTTCAGATCTTTTAAAGTTGAGTTGTGTGAGGTACTAATCCATAGTACCTCACAGTGTATACGCATAGTCGATGACCCTCAGCACGTCCCCAGCTGGGAGAAGCAGGTTGGAGTAAAAAGCTCACCAATGTACTGTTGTAGCAACAAAAGAATTTCAGCCACTTAGAGGTATTAATATCAGTTTAAGTGTACACCTTATTTAGTCTAGTAGGAAGTGGGGGTCCCCATGGTCAGGGTGGTTTTCTAAATGAACCTATATTTTTGGAATCGTGAAGGTCTGTAGATAATGAATTTTGATGTTCCCATCGTGAAAAAAGGTAGTCCTCGGAATTCCAGCGGAATTTCGAATTCCGTCAATCGGAATATATGGAAAAAATTAAAAATTAAATGTATCCACAACTTTTGAACCATATATTGAACAGAGAAAAATAATCCATCTTTTTTGCATAAATTAAGCATGAGAAATCAATTAAAATGGTTATTTTAATGATTTAAAATGTATGTCTATGCGTAATTGACTTTTCTTTGCAAAATTTAGCAGAAAAAATATGAAAAAAGCTATGACCTATAGGAAATCTTTCCAATTTGTCGGTATTTGGTGAGAAACATCAGCTTTTTAATAGCTATAGAAAACTGTCCAGCATTCTAAGCTTTCATTTGATTGGTTACATGTTGCTGTAACTAAAAAAATAAAGTCTGGGAGACTGTTAGAGCTATATCTACTCCCAAATTTGTGATAGACAGGTCAAAATGAGGAATAACCATAACTCCAATTAACCATAACCGTAACCGGCGATCGGCGCACAATGCATGCCGGTTAGTTTTGTGTCCGACTTCATCCCGACTTGCTCTGACGTATTACAAAAGTGGATGGCGATAAAACCACGAGTGCGAGGCGGCCGCAGTTTTTAGAGCCAGGCGCTGCAGTTGCTCTCCACCAACTGCACCGCCTGGCTCTCGCCTGATCTAACAGCTGATTGGTTCAGATGTTGACTCAACAATATGACATTTTAGATAAACTACTCATTTTTGTTGAATTTTAGAGATTAAGATTGTACTTGTCTGATCTGAAGGTTTATTCTGTGAACAGAAAACATGTTGTGTGACTGATGGTGAAGTTTAGTTGTCAGAGACTGAATACATTCATCATGAACTATACAGAGTCGACTGTACTATATTAATATTGGACGGTTTAATTATTGAAGTATTTAGCAACACAGAGACTTGTGGTCAGTGGGATGTGAGGATTCTTAAAATAACGTCAGATGTGAAGCTCTGACCGTATCTGACTGAGTCTTAATGAAAGCTGTTGTCTTGTATTTTTTTTCCTCTGAAAATATGAACCTTATAGTCAAACACAATTTATTCAGCCTGCGTAGTTGAGGGGACAGGTCAAACTGATATGATGCTGATTTACAGGAGAATTCATATCAAATGGAGGATAAACCATGAACATAAACTACAGAGTTTGAGTGCCCTAATGACCCTAGGAGCTATGCTGTCGGGGGCATTTTACCCCTGGTAGGGTTTCCCATGGCAGATTGGTTCTGGGCGAAGGGTCAGATGAAGAACGGTTCGAAAGACCCTTCATGATGGACAAAAGCATGGACTCCTGTACCCGTCCCGGAGGGTTACCGGGGCCCCGCCCTGGAGCCAGGCCTGGGGTTGGGGCCCGTGGGTGAGCACCTGGTGGCCGGGCCTTCACCCATGGGGTCCGGCCGGGCCCAGCCCAAACCGGCTACGTGGGCTCGTCCCCCTGCAGGCCCACCACCCACAGAGGGATTCAGAAGGGATCGGTGCAGTGTGGATCAGGCAGCAGACCAAGGCGGGGGCCGTGGCGGTCCGATCCTTGGCTACAGAAGATGGCTCTTGGGACATGGAACGTCACCTCTCTGGCGGGGAAGGAGCCGGAGCTTGTGGAAGAGGTTGAGCACTACCGGCTAGATATAGTCGGCCTCACCTCGACACATAGTTCCGGCTCTGGAACCCAAGTCCTTGAGAGGGGTTGGACTCTCTCCTTTGCTGGAGTTGCTCTGGGTGATAGGCGGAGGGCCGGGGTGGGCTTTCTGATAGACCACAGACTCTCTGCCTGTACATTGGGGTTCACCCCGGTAGACGAAAGGGTTCCTTCCCCTTTTGTTGGATCAGGTGGCAGGTGGTCGCAGACCTGGCAGGCCCAAACAAACAGTGAGGGTCTGCTGGGAACGCCTGGCGGAAGAACCTGTCAAGATGATCTTCAACTCCCACCTCCGGGAGAGCTTCGACTGCGTCCCGAGGGCAGAGGGGGACATTGAGTCCTAATGGGCCTTGTTCTGCTTTGCCATTGTCGAAGCAGCAGCTGCGAGCTGTGGCCAGTCGCGGCGGTAGTCCCCGAGCCCGCTGGTGGACACCAGAAGTGAGGGGAGCCGTTAGCTGAAGTAGGAGGCCTACAGGGCATGGTTGGTCTGTGGGTCTCCGGAAGCAGCTGACGGGTACCGGCGGGCCAAGCAGAGCGCAGCAGCAGCAGTCGTGGAGGCAAAAACTCGGACGTGGGAGGAGTTCAGTGAGGCCATGGAGAAAGACTATCAATCGGCTCCAAAGAGGTTCTGGCAAACCGTCCGGCGCCTCGGGGGGGGAGGCGGCAACTTGCTCACACTGTTTACAGTGGGGGCGGGGAGCTGCTGACGTCAACTGGGGACATTGTCGGGCGGTGGAAGGAATACTTTGAGGAGCTCCTCAATCCCACCAACACATATTCCAGTGAGGAAACAGAGATGGGGGTCTCGGGGGCGGGTCGTCCAATTTCTGGGGCAGAAGTTGCTGAGGTAGTGAAGCAACTCCGAGGCGGCAGAGCCCTGGGGGTGGATGAGATTCGCCCTGGATATCTCAAGGCTCTGGATGTTGTAGGGCTGTCCTGGTTGACATGCCTCTGCGTGGACATCAGGGGCAGTGCCTCTGGAGTGGCAGACCGGGGTGGTGGTCCCCATTTTCAAGAAAGGGGACCAGAGGGTGTGTTCCAACTACAGGGGGATCACACTCCTCAGCCTACCCGGTAAGGTCTACGCCAGGGTGCTGGAGAAGAGGGTCTGGTTGATAGTTGAACCTCAGATTGAGGAGGAGTAATGTGGTTTTCGTCCCGGACGCGGAACCGTGGACCAGCTCTTTACCCTCGCCAGGGTGCTGGAGGGGGCATGGGAGTTCACCCAACCAGTCCACATGTGTTTTGTGGATTTGGAGAAGGCTTACGACCGTGTCCCCATGGGCATCCTCTGGGGGGTGCTCCGGGAGTATGGGGTTGGTGGCCCCTTGCTAAGGGCCATCCAGTCCCTGTACCGAAGGAGCGTGCATCTGGTTCGCGTGGCCGGCAGTAAGTCGGACCTGTTCCTGGTGAGGATTGGACTCCGCCAGGGCTGCCCACTGTCACCGGTTCTGTTCATAACTTTCATGGACAGAATTTCTAGGCGCAGCCGAGTGGTGAAGGGTGTCAGATTCAGTGATGGGAGGATCTCGTCCCTGCTTTTTGTGGATGACGTGGTCCTCCTAGCTCCATCGAACAGTGACCTCCGGCTCTTGCTGGGACGGTTCACAGCCGAGTGTGAAGCGGCTGGGATGAGAATCAGCACCTCCAAGTCTGAGGCCATGGTCCTCAGCCGGAAAAGGGCAGATTGCCCACTCCAGGTCGGGGGGAGAGGTCCTGCCTCAGGTGGAGGAGTTTAAGTATCTCGGGATCTTGTTCACGAGTGAGGGTAGGATGGAGCGGGAGATTGACAGGCGGATTGGGGCGGCGTCAGCAGTGATGCAGGCGCTTAACCGGTCCGTTGTGGTGAAGAGGGAGCTTAGCCAGAAAGCAAAGCTCTCAATTTACCGGTCGATCTACGTTCCAACCCTCACCTATGGTCACGAGCTCTGGGTAGTGACCGAAAGAATGAGATCGCGAGTAGAAGCGGCCGAAATGAGTTTCCTCCGCAGGGTGGCTGGGCTCAGCCTTAGGGATAGGGTGAGGAGCTCAGACATCCGGGAGGGAGTTGGAGTAGAGCCGCTGCTCCTCCACATCGAGAGGAGCCAGTTGAGGTGGTTCAGGCATCTGGTAAGGATGCCTTCCGGACGCCTCCCTTGGGAGGTGTTTCGGGCACGTCCAACCGGGAGGAGACCTCGGGGCCGCCCCAGGACACGCTGGAGGGACTACATCACCCGGCTGGCCTGGGAACGCCTCGGGGTTCCCGCGGAAGAGCTGATGGAAGCGGCTGGGGAGAGGACTGTCTGGGCCTCTTTGCTGAGGCTGCTGCCCCCGCGACCCGGACCCGGATAAGCAGAGGACGACGAGACGAGACGAGACGAGACGAGACGAGATGAGACGAGATAAACTACAGATCACCCGTAAAGCATATTAATAAATTAATCTGTCATAATTAAAACAACTGGAGACTGAAAACAAACTAATATATGAGTCTGATCACTTTTTTAATGAATTGACATCATTCCAGACAGGATGTAAGTGTGTCTGTGACTTCCTGTACGGACTGAAGGCTGCTGTAAACTGTCGGGAAACTGTCTGACTTCACCGCAGACTTTTGTCACCACCGTGACCATGGGGACCCCCCCTTCCTTCATTCATTCATTCATCTTCTAACCGCTTCATCCTCGTGAGGGTCGCGGGGGGGGCTGGAGCCTATCCCAGCTGACATCGGGCGAGAGGCAGGGTACACCCTGGACAGGTCACCAGACTATCACAGGGCTGACACATAGAGACAAACAACCATTCACGCTCACATTCACACCTACGGACAATTTAGAGTTATCAATTAACCTAGTCCCCAATCTGCATGTCTTTGGACTGTGGGAGGAAGCCGGAGTGCCCGGAGAGAACCCACGCTGACACGGGGAGAACGTGCAAACTCCGCACAGAAGGGCTCCCACGCCTGGGATCGAACCAGCAACCCTCTTGCTGTGAGGCGAGAGTGCTAACCACCACACCACCGTGCCGCACCCCCCCTTCCTACTAGACTAATTTAGAATATTATTACTGTTTTACCGCATTGTCAGACAGCAATTTCTGATAGGCAGCTGAAGCTGTTTTAACACTCACTCCAGGACTTGGTGACAGTGTTAATCACTGCACCACCGTCCTGCCATGTACATGTACAGTACATGAAAAAAATGACAGCAAGTTGGTTAATCTAGAGCTCTACTGAAGTACATATTCTCTGAACTCTCAATATGAGAACTTAATGACACACCACAATACAGAGGGCTGTACAGTATGCAAGTATATAAAACATCCTCAGCTACAGTTTGACACTACTGCTGCACCACTGAATGAAACCAGAGATGAAGTGTTCATAAGTCCTCACAGAGTTATTGATATTAAGAAGATTAGGTGTGGCAGTGTTGAATTCCTGTAGCATACGCTGCAGCTGATAGCTCAGAGGCTGTGTACACATATAATATATACATAATATAATACTGTCTAAAATTGAGTGTTGACGCCAAAGGCAACTGATGAATCATTACAATAATTAACTGTATCCTGTGATCAAACAAAGACACGTCACATGTGAGAAGGTATATAAACTGAGGCGTTCCCTCTCAAAGACACCCTGCTACCTGCTACTGCTGCAAGTGCAACCTCACCTGATCATCACATCAAGGTAAGGCTCTCATTCCTGCCTGTCATCACTGCATCAGCTGTTTTCATTCATAGCTACAGGAAAGAGTTTTTATTATTTCATTTTTACATTTGGAAACAAAACACTGTAAAACATACAAACTTTTAAAAAGAATCCAATCTTCCTGTATCATCAAACTACATCACCATATATTATTTTGTAATTTAAGCTCACAGATCACAGATTCATATACATATCTGTGGTGTATTATTTCATTAATATACTGTGTCTTTCCACAGATGGCATCGAGTCTTCATTTGATTGCTGTCCTCTGTTTGACCAGTGGACTGTGGATTGGAAATGTGAGTGACATGTATTTCAGAAAGATGTTGGTGCTTTAACATCTGATCTTTAAACACTAGTTTCATGTCTCTGAGCCCAACATCATGCCTTCAACATAGTTGTCATTTCCATATTTTGTCTTCACAATAACTAATGATGTTTTCTTTATGTTCACAGGCGGACTGTAGGCCTGATGGTTGGTACTTCTCAGAGTCTGGAGGTGGATGGTTACAATACAGCAGCTGGCACTCTGTGACTCCTGTTCAAGTTTTTTAGTTTGCAACTGATTGTTTTTAAGATTGCTGCTCTCCTGAGCAGACTAGTAAGATTACAGCCTTATTGATTTATAATATCTATAGACCTCCACTGTCTTCAGGTCAGAACAATGGGCTGTAGGACCAATGGGCAATTCCCGCGGAGACAAGGGTAGAACAGAACTGGGAAATACCTGCCGTTTCTTGGCTGGTTTTGTTTGATTTTGTGTTTCTCACTCTGCATGTGGCATTTCACTGCCTTGATTCCAATCAAGCAAAATCCCAACTTAATAGCTGATTGTACCCTGTCGCCCAGGGTACGATGACATCTAGGCAGCAGTCAGTGGATTCTCTACTGTGAGAATCCCAGAAACTAAATGTGATTGTTGTTGGTTCTGTTATCCTAACATGACGTTGATGCATCCCACTTCTCAGCATTATAAAGACTTTTCAAAGAATGATTTTAAACATTTTAATACTGATTAAGGCCTTATTTTTTAAATCAATGAACTCTGTGCCTTTAAAGACTTTCTAAGGATCTGCATGAATCCTGCTTTAACTTTGAAAGATAGATTCAAATAGATTCCTAGATTTCTAGTGCTCAGGCACCAGTTTGGATGAGAGGGATGATCACAGGGATCAATAAGTCTCTGTATGCTTAGCATTTGAGTGTTGCATTAAGACACTTGAATGGATCTGAACCTGTTCTTTAAGGACTGACATTGGTCACCTTCACAAACAAACATGAGGAATGTGACTGTAATATTTATCTTGACACTCTTGTATCAGTCTTTGTGTCATTATTTTTCTCATTATCTCCAAAGTGGGCTGGTGTCACTGTGACCAGTGCCCTGATGGATGGACTCGCTTTGGAGATAACTGTTACCAGTTCCATCATGAACACAAGACCTGGGCTGATGCAGAGGTACTTCATGGAACAATATCTGCTATATTGTCAAACTGTACAATAATTTCTTCCCAATGTCTTTTATCTTATCTTTTGTCACTTCACACTTTGTCTTTCTCATTAGTTTGACTGCATTGCTCACCAAGGGAATCTGGCATCGATACATGGCCAAAAGGAATACGACTTTGTCAAACATCTGATCCACGAAGACTCTGGCAAAGATGAGCGAACGTGGGTTGGTGGCCATGATATGGCAAAGGTGAGTGATTTAACAATAAACATGATGGGATACATCTGTCCCCTGTGAGCCTGACATTTAATATATGTTGTGTTTTTAATTTGGTAGTTGTATTGATGAGAGTCTGACAGGAGTAATGTGGACTACGTGATGGAAAAATATAATTTTTGTGATTGGACTGAACTGACCTTTCAAACTTTCAGGAGGGAGTGTGGATGTGGAGTGATGGTTCCCCTTTTGACTTAGAGGGTTTGTGGGGTGAAGGAGAGCCCAACAACGCTGGTCACGGTGAACACTGCCTGGAGATGAACTACAAGGGTTCGCACTGATTACCTGTTATTCATCTGTTGAATTGATAATCTTAAAAAATCACCCCCTGCAGTCCTAATTGTTTATTTGTTCCATTTTAAACTCTAGGTCATCCCAACGATGTGAACTGTAATGGGAAAAAGGCTTATGTTTGTGAAAAACCCCTGTGAAGATCTCCAGCATGTGCTGCCATGGTGACGTCACTTCTACCAGGGTGCCAAGCCTCGATGACATCACTGGGAGAAGATATACTGACAGTGTTGATTTAATATCAGCTGATTCAATAAACAGATAAATTCTGTCCAGTAGTCTGTCTCACCTCTTTATAAAAGCTTAATATTTCCATGTGTACATTTTAGGGAAAAATAGACAAAAAATGGTTAACTTTTGGTTAAAAATCTATTCAATTAATTTTCCTCTCTGCATATACAGTTTATCTCTGCGTATACTGTACAGAAGTATAAAATTTTGTATAACCCTAGACGTGAACGCTTTTACAACCATTTAACTGCCCAGACCAGGGTCGGAAAGCTCGACTATGAAAAGAGACACTCTGGGCCAAGCAGAAAAAAAAAAGAATTATTGACTTGCACTTTTTATGCTTCTGAGAATCACTCAACCCTTACAGTTTATATGCATGTCAGTGAAAACATGGATGCTTCACACACAGAAGATCTATACAATCAGCACAGTTTCAAGATTAGAGTCACCAACTCAGTATCTGACCAAATGTCTCCCCTTCTGTTCCTGAGATATGACGCTGAGTAATGGCCGCACAGTGTTTCTACAGAACAATATCAATATACAATATCGAAGTGAAGTTAGCCTTTGGCCTTTTGGTTACAAAATGTCATCATTTACTTTGGTCTGCAAATAGAAATAAGGACATCATGTATTAATCTACAAATTCATGTAAATAAAGTCACAGCTTCTCACAGACAAAACATGCCAAACGTTATAATAAAGTTATGTAACATAACTAAAATACGTCCACAGTCTGAAAAAAGTGGAGGTTGAAGCTACAGCTTATAACACCTATCCTTTTAACAGCACGCCATATTTAGCAGTCAACAACAAAATAAACCAAAACAGGCAAATAAGACAAAATAGCAACAACAAAATAAAACTTACAGAGGGCAACTTAAGTTCCTGTACCTAATTCTTCTACATCAGTATTACAGTCTGATCATCCATTCTCATATTTGTTCAATACGTTATCTTTAAACTTTTGTTTAAACCTACGTGATGTTCTACATGTTTTCAGTTCCTCACTACAACTGTAGACTCACTCCTTTAACTGAGATACAATGTAGTTTGGCGTTGGTCCTCACCAAAGGTTTTTTGAACATAAAAACACCTCTCAAAGCATGTTGACTTTCTCTCTTTTGAAACAACCTTTGGATAATTTCAGGTAATAAGTGAAGAAAGTCCCTTAAGGCGTTCTTGAAATAATGCGTACATGAAAATGGGACAGACTGACATAGAAATGGACAAACCGACAGATGAAAGGATAGACAACCAAAAAACATAATGCCTCTGAACATAGCTGTTGCCGGTGCAGAGGGATAAAATATCATTCAAAACATAGTTGAATCTTACAATTGTGGCAACACAGTCTATTTATATATTATGTAAGATTGTTATTCACGTCGGCGGCAATGACACCCGGTTACGCCAATTGGAGGTCACTAAAATTAATATTGCTTCGGTGTGTGAATATGCCAAAACGATGTCGGACTCCGTAGTTTTCTCTGGACCCCTCCCAAATCTGACCAGTGATGACATGTTTAGCCGCATGTCATCATTTAACCGCTGGCTGTCCAGGTGGTGTCCAGCAAACGATGTGGGTTTTTTTAATAATTGGCAAACTTTCTGGGGAAAACCTGGTCTTATTAGGAGAGACGGCATTCATCCTACTTTGGATGGAGCTGCTCTCATTTCTAGAAACCTGGCAAATTTTATTAGTAATTTAAATCCCTGACAACCCAGAGTTGAGACCAGGACAGAGAGTTGCAGTCCTAAACGCCTCTCTGAGCTTCTAGATCAGTTACCCAGCCATAGTTTTAATAGTTTTATACAAACGGTGTCTGTCCCCCGACCACCTAAATTATTTAAATCTAAAATTAAACAAAGAGGAGTTGTGCATAACAACCTCATAAAAATTAAAACCTCTTCTGTGACAGAAGGACAAAACAGGAGAATTAAATGCAGACTGTTGAATATCAGGTCTCTATCGTCTAAAGCAGTGTTAGTAAACGAATTAATATCAGATAATCATATTGATTTACTCAGTCTCACTGAAACCTGGCTGTGTCCAGATGAATATGTCAGTCTAAATGAGTCCACTCCTCCCAGTCATAATAATACCCACATTCCTCGAGGCAGCGGCCGAGGAGGGGGAGTTGCAGCCATTTTTAACTCTAGTCTGTTAATCAGCCCTAAACCTAAACTAGATTATAATTCATTTGAAAGCCTCGTTCTCAGTCTTTTACATCCGACCTGGAAAACCTCACAGCCACTTTTATTTGTTATAGTGTACCGTGCTCCTGGCCCGTATTCTGAATTTGTATCTGAATTCTCAGAGTTTTTATCCAGTTTAGTTCTTAAATCAGATAAAGTTATTATTGTAGGCGATTTTAACATTCATGTCGACGTTGATAATGACTCCCTGGCTACCGCGTTTACCTGATTATTAGACTCCATTGGCTTCATTCAGGGTGTACATGAACCCACTCACTGTTTTAACCATGCCCTCGATCTAGTTCTGACGTATGGAATTGAAATTGATAACCTAAAAGTCTTTTCACAGAATCCCTCGCTATCGGATCATTATCTGATTACTTTTGATTTCTTTTTACTCAATTACACGCCACTCAGCAACAGTTACTATACTAGATGTTTATCAGATAGTGCTGTCGCAAAATTTAAGGAAAAGATTACTTCGTCGTTAAATTCAATACCAATACCTTCAGTAACAGAGGTTTCCCGTGCCGACTTTAACCTCTCCCGAATTGATCATTTTGTCGACAGCACCGTAGGCTCGCTACAAACAACGCTCGACTCTGTAGCTCCTCTTAAAAAGAAGTTAAAAAAGCAAAGAAAGTTCGCTCCTTGGTATAACTGTCAAACCCGTAAGTTAAAACAAATATCGCGAAAATTTGAAAGGAATTGGCGATTAACCAAACTGGAAGAATCTCGTTTAATCTGGACAGACAGTCTCAAAACTTATAAGAGGGGCCTCCGCAATGCCAGAGCAAACTATTACTCAGCTCTAATAGAAGACAATAAGAACAACCCAAGGGGTGTCTTTTCAGCACTGTAGCCAGGCTGACTGAGAGTCAAAGCTCTGTTGAGCCTTGTATTCCTTTAGCCCTTAGCAGTAATGATTTTATGAGCTTTTTTAATGACAAAATTCTAACTATTAGAGGCAAAATTCATGACCTCCTGTCCTCAGATAGTACCTATCTAACCTCAAACACAGCTGTAAAACCTAATATATATTTTGCTTCTTCCCAATTTCTCTTCAAGAATTGACCGCAGTGATTTCTTCATCCAAATCATCAACGTGTCTCTTAGACCCCATCCCAACTAGGCTACTTAAGGAGGTCTTTCCTTTAGTTAACACTCATATATTAGATATGATCAATATATCCTTATTAACAGGCTATGTACCACAGTCTTTTAAGGTAGCTGTAATTAAACCTCTACTAAAAAACCCCACCCTGGATCCAGAGGTGTTAGCCAACTATAGACCAATATCTAATCTTCCCTTTATGTCAAAGATCCTTGAGAAAGTAGTCGCAGACCAGCTGTGTGATTTTCTCCAGGATAATAATTTATTTGAGGAATTTCAGTCAGGATTTAGAGTGCATCATAGCACTGAGACAGCACTAGTTAAAATTACAAATGACCTTCTGATTGCTTCAGACAAAGGACTCGTCTCTGTACTTGTTTTATTAGATCTTAGTGCGGCGTTTGACACAATTGACCATCAAATTCTACTGCAGAGACTGGATCATTTAATTGGCCTAAAAGGTTCTGCACTAAGCTGGTTTAAATCTTATTTATCTGATCGTTTTCAATTTGTTGACGTTCGTAATGAATCATCCTTACGTACTAAAGTTTGTTTTGGAGTTCCGCAAGGTTCTGTGCTCGGACCAATCCTGTTTACTCTATATATGCTTCCTTTAGGTAACATCATTAGAAATCACTCTATAAATTTCCATTGTTATGGATGATACTCAGTTGTATTTATCAATGAAGCCAGAAGAAAGTAATCAATTAACTAAACTCCATAATTGCCTTAAAGACATAAAAACTTGGATGAGCACCAATTTCCTGATGTTAAATTCAGACAAAACTGAAGTTATTGTTCTTGGCCCCAAACAACTCAGAGACTCTTTATCTGATGACATAGTTTCTCTAGATGGCATTGCTCTGGCCTCTAGCACTACCGTAAGAAACCTCGGAGTAATATTTGATCAAGATTTGTCTTTTAATTCTCATTTAAAACAAACCTCACGGACTGCATTTTTTCATCTGCGTAATATTGCGAAAATTAGGCCTATCCTGACCCGAAAAGATGCAGAAAAATTGGTCCACGCTTTTGTTACCTCAAGGCTGGATTACTGTAACTCTCTATTATCAGGTAGCTCTAATAAGTCCTTAAAAACTCTCCAGCTAATTCAGAATGCCGCAGCACGTGTACTAACAGGACACCAACAGAGTCACACCTGTTTTAGCTTCTCTGCACTGGCTCCCTGTAAAATCCAGAATTGAATTTAAAATCCTACTGTTAACTTATAAAGCTCTAAATGGTCAAGCTCCGTCATATCTTAGAGAGCTCATAGTGCCATATTATCCCACCAGAACACTGCGCTCTGAGAACGCAGGGTTACTCGTGGTCCCTAAAGTCTCCAAAAGTAGATCAGGAGCCAGAGCCTTCAGCTATCAGGCTCCTCTCCTGTGGAATCATCTTCCTGTTACGGCCCGGGAGGCAGACACCGTCTCCACATTTAAGACTAGACTTAAGACTTTCCTCTTTGATAAAGCTTATAGTTAGGGCTGGCTCAGGCTTGCCCTGTACCAGCCCCTAGTTAGGCTGACTTAGGCCTAGTCTGCCGGAGGACCCCCCTATAATACACCGGGCACCTTCTCTCCTTCTCTCTCTCTCTCTCTCTCTCTCTCTCTCGTATTCTATTACTGCATCTTGCTAACTCGGCCATTCTGGATGTCACTAACTCGGCTTCTTCTCCGGAGCCTTTGTGCTCCACTGTCTCTCAGATTAACTCATATCACAGCGGTGCCTGGACAGCGTGACGTGTGTGGTTGTGCTGCTGCCGTGGTCCCGCCAGATGCCTCCTGCTGCTGCTGCTGCCATCATTAGTCATTAGTCATACTTCTACTGTTATTATACACATATGACTATTGTCACACATGTATACTGCGAGATATTAATACATACTTTCAACATATTGTACCACAGTAGCCAGAACTATAACTATAATATTATTACTTTCAATAATGTTGTTGTAAGCTACTGTCATTACCTGCATCTCTCTCTCTCTCTCTCTCTCTCTCTCTCTCTCTCTCTCTCTCTCTCTCTCTCTCTGTGTCATGTGGATCACTGTTAATTTATTATGCTGATCTGTTCTGTACGACATCTACTGCACGTCTGTCCGTCCTGGAAGAGGGATCCCTCCTCAGTTGCTCTTCCTGAGGTTTCTACCGTTTTTTTTTCCTGTTAAAGGGTTTTTTTTGGGGAGTTTTTCCTTATCCGCTGTGAGGGTCTTAAGGACAGAGGGATGTCGTATGCTGTAAAGCCCTGTGAGGCAAATTGTGATTTGTGATATTGGGCTTTAAAAATAAAATTGATTGATTGATTGATTATACTGAATGACCCTATCAGCACTACCAGTACGTCTAAATTTGTTTTTACCACCATGTTTAACCACAAGGTGGCGACTCTGCAGTGATCGATTCATCATTCTTTGAAGATGATTGTGAAGAAAAGTGAGCTTCACCTCTCAGATTACAACCTACAGAGGGTTTCGCAGGGGACACAGCACATCATTAACTACAAGGGCAGCACCAACAGCATCTTTAATGCCGACCCCTTACTGGCAGAGGAAGTGAACCAAACACAGCACAGAGACGGCACTAGTCAGGGCTGTTAATGACCTGAGGTCAAATATGGATATGGAGAAAACACTCTGTATTAGTACTACTTGATCTTACTGCAGCCTTTGATAGAGTCAACCATTCAGTTCTTTTAGCTAGACTTCACAATCTGGTTGGCCTCCCTGGTACTGTTTTCAGCTGGTTTCAACTGGTTTAAGTCTTATCTTTATCTTATCTGACAGAGAATTTTATGTAACAATGGGGTAATGTTCATAAAAAGCTATTAAAAGGATTGTGGGGTCACCCATGGTTGAACTTTAGGTCCAACACTTTTTAATCTTTACATGCTACCACTTGGGAATGTCATCAGGAAGCACAGCATCAGTTTCCATACTTATGCTGATGATACACAGCTGTACATCGCTGTGTCTCCTTATGACTCAGGGCCAACTGATGCCCTTTTAACTGTATTTTAGATATCAAGTTCTGGATGGCAGAAAACTTTCTTCAACTCAACCAGGACAAATCTGAGGTCTTAGTTATTGGTCCTGAAGCTCAGAGAGAGAAACTCAACACAAAACTGCAAAAAAACTGGCACTAAAACCCTGTCAACAAGTGAAGAACTTCTGAGTTATCTGTTACATGTTAGATTTATAGCCAAAACTGGATTTTATCATCATTTTATGAACATTGCTAGAACACACTCGTTTCTCTCCCAAGCCAGGGTATTGTTTTATTGTTTTTATTGTGTGAACCACTCTGTGTTGCATTCTGTTAAATGAAAAGTGCTCTATAAATTAAGTTTGATGATTGATTGATTGATTGATTGATTGATTGATTGATTGATTGATTGATTGATTGATAAAAATGCCTGAGGGAGTCTCACTGCCACCAGCTTCAAGTATCCACACACCCACTCTGCAGGAGTATGAAATGAGATGTTTCCTGAAGTCAGTGAACCCTGATACCCAGCAACATACTCAAAGCACCTACTGACCAGCTCACTGAAGATCTTCATGAAGATCTTCAATATCTCCCTGACACATGCCACCATCCCACCCTGCCCAAAATCAGCCACCATCACCCCCTGAAAAGCCAGCCATTGATGGAATCAACAACTGTAGACCAGTTGCACTCACAGTTGTGATCATGAAGTGTTTCGGGAGGCTGGTTCTACGACACATCAAAGCCAGCCTACCTCCCACCTTCGACCCACGTCAGTTTGTATGCTGTGCAAACAGGTCCACAGAAGACGCCATGGCCATATATATTGCACTGAGCCACAAAGAACACCGTTGGAGCTACATTACACTGCTCTTAAGTGACTGGGTTCGTCCTTCACCTTCTCAAAATGATCTCACACTTTGGATTTCCTGCCTGACATGTTATTAACTAGCCTGTGGAATAACCGCAGGTACCAGCCCTGGAACCCATGCCGCGTCTTTACCCAACTGGAAAACACGAGGTCGGGCACTGGGCCCTACTCTTATGCCTTTTTTGTGCCAGCTTTCAAGAGCACGGTGGCAGGTTGCTTCTGAGATCGCTAACCAACCTCTATGAGCATCATATAGCCTGTTTACCTGAAATCCTGAGCTCAGAGCTGATCTTCTTCCAGGAGCTGTTTATAAGTGTGTAGGGCTATCGTCTGTGGGACAGATTTAAAGCTCTGGGTAGCCCTGCACTAACATGATCAACGTCTCCGTGTTTATCAGACTGAATATTTACAGAAAACGGGAAAGATATCGTAGCGTGGACACTTCCTGTGTCTGTCCTTTCAAATTCTTACATGTTCCAGTCATATAGGTTCGGATTTATTTTGGTGCAGGAAATTGCTCAACTTCAGCAAACACTGAAATGAAGAGACTTGGAGAACCTTGGAGAAAAGTTACAGCCAACGGGATTACTTTATTTGCAAAATACAGCTCAATAGAACAAGTTGTAGATCACAAACAGTATGACAGAACAGCCGAAACAGCCTCGCTTATCCAACTTCCAAAAGCCTTTATACTATTGAGTGTGTGGGCATCTGTTCATTTGTGCGTGTGTGTGTGTGTGTGTGGATATTTCTGGGCTTATGATCTAGTTGTCCCTATAGGTTTGATTTCTCAGGAACCCTAAGTGTTCTGTTTGATTTCCGAGAATTGGAACTGCGTACGAATTTATCAAAACAACTCCTTTATCGTAGTTTCCCTAGCATTCTGAACATCACTTAACTCAAAAATGACTTCTTATAAGGATTCTTTCCTATTGCGAAACCTAGCCAATCTGTTCCAACGGTCAGGTCACCCTGACCCCAAAATGTTCTACTCCATTTGATTTCCCAGAGCTTGACTACGCAAAAACTACTCAACTTACCAAAACACCTCTAAGGAGTCCATTTTATTGCCAAATCTGATATTTGATCAACTGCTTCCAAAACCTTGTGTAACTGACCTTATTTTCACCTTTGGTATAAAATGATCTATATCTGTTCGATGAGGAAGGTAACAGAACCACCATGTGTCCCCTCATAACACAACCTAATGGACAAAGGCAGTACGAGCCCTGGCCTTTCATGGACATGATAGGCCTGGCTGAGCGCCTACCAGCACTCACCGATGGCGCAGATAAATGGATAATGGCTCTAGAGGAGACAACAGCTGGAATACAGCTAGCCTTGGGAGATGTCAAAGCTCTGCTCACCTATGTGGCCGGAAAGCAAATCACCCAGGAAATATTCACAGAAGCCAGTGTGGGAGCGGCTATTGGAAACAACTACAGCGATGATATGGACTTTGGGCAGTGCCGCTCCAAGGTGTGGCGCCAACTGAGAAAACACTACCTGGCAAAGAGAGACCCATCCAAGTTGGAAGGGGAGACTCTGGGAGAAAACGAATGTCCCTCTAAGTTCCTACATGCCTTCCAAAAGAAGTGGAAAGAAGAATCAGGAGAAGCATGGAATGCCAATAAAACCACCCAAAGCCTGTTCAAAATGATGGTTAAGAAGGCCATGCCGGAGAGTGTACAGCGACGTTTGGAAGATGTGGTAGGGCTAATGAAAATGGACTGGCCACTGTTCTCGGAACACATCGTCCATCATGTTGAACTCTATAGAAAAGACAGAAAGAAAAAGGACGAGGAAGACAAACAACTAGTCAACAAATTGACTCAGCTGCAGCTGGGAGAACTGAGCAAGCTGGTAAAAAAGGAAAAGGAGAAATCTAAAATTCAAGCTCCCGTGGTAGCAGCAACTCAAGCAGCTCCTCCAACCATCCAGCCCCAAGCACCCCTGCAGCCACCCCCCACTGACCCCAACGAAATGACACCTCTGCCAACGCCACACATCATCATTATTATTACCAGCAAATACCAAGAGGCGGTGGCAACCAGCGAACCCCCAGAGGGCGGGGCCGCGGGGGACCCAAAGGAAATGCACCGTTTACAACCTTCAGGGGAGGATGGAAAGGGGGCAGAAACTACTACCAGGAAACCAACATGTCTTCCAGGACACACCCAACCAACAACCAGGCTCTCCACACGTAGGGGCAGGCTACCCAGGAGCCAACCCAGCTCCACCTGACAATCAATGCTGGGGGTGTGGTCAACCAGGCCATATAAGAGCCCAGTGTCCTAGTAACCCATGGGACGGTCCAGCACAGAACTGGCCTAACATGGAACAACCACACCCCTGGTAGGGGTGCCCAGAGGAGCCTGAGGGGGAACTGATGACACCAGCTATATCGCTACAATCACATGATGAACTAATCATACCTGTTGTCATCCATGACCGAGAGTATTCATTCATGGTAGACACAGGTGCCACATATTCATGCATTGGAAAAGAAGGCTCCAGGTTCCCCCTCTCCACGTCATCGATAAAAACAATAGGCTTCTCTGGGAAATCACAAGTTATACCATTGACAGAGCCCGTTCCAATGCTCATTGCAGGCAAAACCATATGTGCACCTTTATTGTACTCTGCCCATACACCAGTGAATCTTTTAGGAAGAGACATTCTATGCCCGCTACGAGCAAAGATCATGTGCACCCAAGATGGACTGTACTTAGACTTCCCAGACGAACCCCCACAAAACATGATGTCACAACTTCCCCAGGGCACAACAGAAAAGCAACAAGCCCTAGCTTATTGGCTCCAGCTGACACCAACAGAGTCACACCTCAAACAGAAATGGACAAAATGGGAAACGTGGATCCGCATGCACTATGACACAGCACATACCCCCACTCTGCCACTGCATTGCACGCTCATGTATGACAGAGATCAGACCCATGTAGATTACCAGGAATGTTGGGATGCAGGGATCAATAAAAAACCATATCTCATCACCAGTGAAGACATGTTTTTGGGGCCGGAGGGCGTGGCAGCGACTGTCCGCCTACTGGAAGAATTATCTGGGTGGTTTCAGGTACCAAAGTCCACGCCGCATGTCACACTGTTAGTGGCAAAAGGTTATGAGTCTCATCATCTCGGTCCTATGGTCAGGCGTGCACTGCAGGTGCAAGAGTGGGTGCCCACAAAGAACAAATACATCCACATTTCAAAAGACAAACAATTTATCAGAATCTCAATCAAAGAAGGCGATGAGACCGTAGCAGACAAGGTAGTGGTAGATGGAGAAACACCCACACAAATGGCAGTCGCCACTGAACATGAGGAAATGCTAAACCAAGTTCCACCACAGTTGTGGACAGCACACAAGACAGATGTAGGTTTGATAAAATTAGCGCAACCAGTTCACATTAAGCTAAAACCACACGTTAACTTACCATATCAGCAACAGTACCCTCTCAAGCAGCATGCGATTGACGGTATCAGACCAACAATTCAAGGCTTGTTGAAGCAGGAGTTTTGGTTCAAACTAAGAGCCCCTGTAACACACCCATTTTTCCCCATCAAGAAACCAAATTCAACAGACTACCGTTTAGTCCACGACCTAAGAGCTGTTAATGCGGTAGTAGACGGGGAAGTGCCACTCGTCCCAGACCCACACACGCTGCTTTCAAACATACCACCAGAAACCCAGTGGTATACAGTAATTGATTTGTGTTCAGCATTTTTCAGTGTACCACTACATCCAGATTCTCAATATTTGTTCGCCTTCACGTATGAGGGCCAGCAATTTACATACAGGCGCCACCCACAAGGGTTCTCGGATTCACCGTCCATTTTTAACCGAGTGTTAACACAAGACTTAGCACATGTGAACGTACTAAGCACAGTGTTGCAGTACGTGGACGATCTGCTTATTTGTAGCCCCACAAAAGAGCAATGTGAAAGAGGCTCCATTGCCGTGCTCACGGCCTTAGCGGAAGGAGGACACAAAGTCAGTAAAGCTAAACTACAGTTCTGCCAACAGTCAGTAGAGTACTTGGGGAGAAGACTCTGTGGGGACAAAAGGTGTATTGCACCTTCTCAGTTAGAGGCAGTGATTAAGGCCCCTCAACCGCAAATGGTGGGCCAAATGCTATCTTTTCTGGGCATGACAGGCTACAGTAGCCCTTGGATCTGTGACTATGCTATAAAAACTGCTCCCCTCAGGGCTCTGATAAGAGCAGCAGGACAAACAAATAACACGGCACAGTTAACATGGACAGAGGAAGCGGAAGGTGCGTTCCAAGCCCTGAAAATAGACATGCAGTCCGCTCCTGCTTTAGGAACGCCAAATTATGCTAAACCTTTTCATCTCTATGTTGCAGAAAAATCAGGCTTTGCATGTGCCGTCCTGATGCAAGACACACCCACAGGTAAACAGCCATTGGCATATTACAGTACTAAACTGGATAACGTCGAGGCTGGCCTGCCACCCTGCTATCGGGGACTGGCAGCCGCTGTTTTTGCCTTTCAGAAAGCCTCATCGCTGACCATGGGACATCCTGTGACGCTGTACAATTCCCACCAAATTCACGCACTACTGACCAGTCCACGATTCGTCTTAACACAAGCCAGACGCTGGCAAATGATGGCCACACCTTTGACACATTACAGGCACGTAAGCTTGCTCAGCCCTGCTCAGCCCAACTCGCAGAGATAAAAGCATTGACAGAAGCATGTAAATTAGCTGAAGGAAAATCGCTAAACGTCTACACGGACTCAGCATATGCCTATGGCGTGTGCCATGTTCACGCTAACATTTGGAAACAAAGAGGATTCCACAGAGCTGATGGCACCCCTGTAACTCATGGCGCTGCAATCTTCGATCTGTTAGAAGCCATGTTGCTTCCCACAGCCCTAGCGGTCATTAAATGTCCAGCCCACCAAAAGACCGACACATTGATAGCTACAGGCAATAACCTTGCAGATGAAGCAGCCAAACAAGCAGCAATAGGGGCAGCAATGGCACCCATATTAACCATACAAGACTGTGAACCTCTCACATCCTTGCCCTCACTTATAGCCGCTCAAGATAGAGTAGATGAGGCTGAGAAACGCTTATGGGTAAAACGTGGAGCTATGAAGAATACACAAACGGGCCCAATACGGGGTCCATTGTATGGAGTTTGGCTAGATGCCCAAGGCCGCTTTGTACTACCAACCTTACTACTAAGACATGCAATAATTTGGGTGCATGGTAGTGACCATTGCGCAAGGGGGGAGATCCTAAGGAAACTGCAAGCAGTATGGTGGTCGCCATTCATGGCAGCCACGGTGGACAGAGTACTAAATGAATGTGACGTTTGCGCAGAATACAACATTAGGAAAGTTTTTTCGGCCCCATTGGCACACATACCACCCCCAGACGGACCATTCAGACACCTCATGTTAGACTACATAGACATGGGTCCGCAGTCAAGAGTAAGGGGACTGAGATATGTCTTAGTGGTCATATGTAGATACATTAGATGGGTGGAGGCAAAAGCCACTGCAAAATCAGACCACAAAACAGTCGCAAAATTTTTGTGTCAGGAAGTCTTCCCGAGATTTGGAATGCCAGATACCATATCATCAGACAACGGCAGCCACTTTGTGTCCAATGTCATACAAGAGACACTCAAGCAATTGGGAATCAAACAAAAATTTGGCTGCGTTTACCATCCCCAATCACAGGGAGCGGTAGAAAGGGCAAATGGCATCTTGAAAACCAAAATAGCCAAGATAGTGGCAGACAGCAGAAACAAGCTTAACTGGGTGGATGCTTTACCACTTGCACTAATGTCCATGCGTTCACAAGCCAGCCGAGTCACGCATCTAACACCGCATGAAATGCTTACGGGCCGGCCCATGCCACTACCATACTTAAGAGGTCCCCATGAGGGACTGTCCCTGGAACAGTTGCAAGGTGAAATGTTTGAATATTTACGAAGTCTAACTCGTATCCACAGGGCTGTGTTCCAGCAGGTGAAGGGTGCCACAGAGGACAGAGGGGTCGACATCTCTGCAGACCTCCAGAGAATACGGCCTGGAGAACAGGTGTACGTCAAGGTGTTCAAGAGGAAGTGGGACCAACCGCGAAGGGAAGGTCCATACAAAGTCGTATTAGCTACACCAACTGCCTTGAAAGTCGAAGGTAAGGACGTTTGGTTCCATCTTAACCACTGCTGCAGAGCTAACACCACAGTGAGACCACCTGTTCCCCGACCTAGAGTCAGACAGAGAGCAGTAACTCCAGAGCCACAAGGGGACGGCGAAGCCGCCCCAAGGGCAGTAAGAGATCAACAAGAAGGGGATGGCGACGCCTCCCCACAGGAACAGGGGACAAGAAGGTCTGCATGCGTGGCACAGAGACGCAAGGCAGAGAGAGCCCAGAGTGACAGCAGCGGTTCAGCCCAGAGTGAGAGCAGCGGGTCGTTACCAGGAAGGGTACCGACAGGAGCAGAGAGCTCCTCAGAGGAAGGCTCCTCATCCCTGGGGACTGACGGAGGGGAGGTAACAATTAACACAAATAACCAATAACCAGTAATGAAGAACACGGAAGTAAACTAAAGCGACTGCAAGGCAGTGATTTATTTACAATTGCAACACAGAAGAAACTCCCAGATAAGGGGAGCCGACTAGCAACACAAATGATACCACAGACAATCAATAACCGATAATAAAGGCAGGAGAATAAACACCCGAGCGCACACCACCACGCACACAGCCACGGTCTGCACTGCACGCTGCCGGGGGCCCACTAGCCACCGGCTCCAGTTCTCCAGGGTGGATTTAATCACCAGCTGTGATGCGGTAATCAGCGAAGGGAGGAGGGGGGCGGTACCTGGCGAGAGAGAACCAAAAAGAAAACACAAAACACCAAACACAACACGGCACGTAACACAGAAGGACAGGAGGGAGAGGGAGCAGAGACAGAAGGAGAAGAAAGAGAGGGAAGCCTTAGCTCAGAAACAGGTGAAGCTAGAGACCCAGAGAGGTCAGGCTCAAGCTCAGACTCAAACTCAAGAGACACAGACACGAGAGACTCAGACCCCGGAGAGGGAACAGCCCCCCGGCAGACCTAAGGGTCCAGTCAGCATGCAACGAGGAGCTAAAGTAGGGACAATAGCTGTAATATTACTAACCCTATTGCTCATCGCAACACGAGTACACCAGAGTGAGGGAGCAGCACAGGGTAAGGAAGGCCGGAAAGAGAAAGGCGAGTGCTTGCTGGCGCTAGGAGCCTTGGCTGCAAAACAGGGAAAGATACCTTACAGGTGTAGCAGGGAAACTCTCAGGCCAGAGGCTGCAGACTGCAGCCTCTCCAAAACTAGGTCAACTCCTCCCCTTTCCTAACCCCCCTAATTGGGCAGGGCCTATTTAATGCACCTGTGGCATGAAGGCTGCCTCTCTCTCCCTTTGTCTGTGCCTGGTCTCTGCCACATGGTCATGTCTGAGGTAGGTAGTGGGGCTGGAGGCTACTTTAGCCGATTTTAACATTAGTAGTGGCCGTGATTTTAACAGGAGCTGCATTGTCTGTTAGGTTCCTTTCCTGTACTGATGGCTGGTCGTCTTGATGTCCACGAACATTGAGTTGAGGTTTGTTAATTTTTCCAACCAACCCTTCACTTCCCCATCCCACAGTTGTGTTAACATTGTACATGCTTACGACGATGTATTGGTGGAGGGCCCAGGAGACATTAGACTGCATGGACGATCCACAGGATCACGCTGTAGCATGGAAGGAATGGTGACAGCAAGAGTTTGGTGTAATATGAGAGGTTGCACTAATATGGAAGTAGGGTTCACTATATCCCTAAAAGTGGCACGACAATGGCTTCAATTAAATCCCAGATCCCCAAGGAAGCCTAGAGATGCGCAGGTGCAACAGGTAGAGTTAATAAGAACCACCACCTGGAAGTCCAATGCCTTCTATCAATGGTTGGAATACTCTGCTAAACAGGTAACCAATATTACGTGTGTAGCATGCCACAGAAGGAGGGGCCTACCCAGGGTTAGGCCTCTCCCCGACATAGACACCCGCTGGAAGCAGGATAAATGCTTTGCTGCATGTGTCATGTGGATAGCAGTGGGCAGAGAGAGATGGACCAACACAACTGTAATTTGTCCAGAAAATCTCAAAAACGCCTCTGATCAGTTCCAGCAAGAGTTCCAGGTACCTCCAGTAGTACATCTGACACCAGACCTCATATTCCCATTTTGCGTAGCACGAGGAAACAAGATAGAACATTGGCTAAACAATGCCACCCTTACTAACACTTCCCAGGAGGCGGAGAGGCTGATCGATGCAGGTATGAAAAGGTTGTAGGAAATGTGTCCTCATCAGCAGGTACACTGCAGCTCTCAGAGGTGCAGAAGGTATGTAATACAACTCAAGAAGCCAAAATCCAATGCCACCAGGTGGTCAATGGAGGTAATGATTCCATAGTGCTAGGCCAAAATTATAATGATACCACCTGGATTTGGGTATTAAATTTGACCAATGGTACCGCTCCACTGGCGGACATATTTTGGATGTGTGAAAGTGATCTTCAGGTGAAAGCAATACTGCCAGCCAATTGGACGGGACTCTGTGCCCCAGTAATGTTAACAGGGCCAATTACAATACTCAGTTTAACTAACAGCACCCCAACGAGACGCCGTAGGTCATCTGAAACTCAGGAATGTTCCTGGGAGGAGGATGCTAGTGTATACATTACATGGGACCAGGTACCACAAGGAGTCCCCAGGGACCAACAGGCTATAGCAGATGAATGGATAGAGACGGGCAGAGTCTTGGGGTCCTGGCCAATTTGGGGAACCGTAGCAAATGCTCAATATATAGCCTGTAATAGCCGTTGGGTAAATTATTTGTGGTACAACCAACAAAGATTTGTGAATTGGACTATAAGAGCCCTTGAAGGAGTAAATGAGCAATTACATGCCACATCCCTAATGACGGTACAGAACAGACTTGTCATTGAGACCCTACTAGCCCACGATCAAGGGGTCTGTGATATAATAGGGGAACACTGTTGTACTGTCATTCCTATGCACACGGGGGAGGGCGGCAATCTGACCAAAGCCTTGGAAGGCATGCGTACCTTGCGAGATCAGCATGTGCAGCACTCAAACTGGAACACCAGGATCCCCTCAATGTGGGACTGGTTATCAACATTGTCCCCTGAAAAGATATTAAAAATGATGGGAGTGTTGTTGGGAATTGTTGTGATGGCCCTTCTCACGATAGCCTGCTGTGTTCTTCCCCTGGTACGGCTTGTAATCAAGCGGACAATGACAAGTGTTACAGGACAATTTGTCGTAATAGACCAAGGGCCACGGCCCACTGGCGCTGAATCATACGAAGACTGGGTCCCAAAGACAGCTCCTTAAAAAACAAGAGCAGGGCACAGGTAAAAAGTGTAGAAATCAGTATGAGGTAATGCTACAAAACAGGGCATTGGGAACTGCTCAATATGATCAGAAATCCAAGCCAGCCGAAGAAGTGTATGACGAAATTGCGTAAGAAGACCCTGATACCTTTGCTGTCACCAGACCATTACTATTACTCACCAGCACTTAAGTTTTACAATCACTAATATACTAATCTTGCTTGCATGGCTTATGTGTGAAGTAAGCCTAAGAGTGCATAGGGAAAGGAAAAACCATTATAGGGAGAGGGCACTAAAATGTCCTTTACACCTTTAAGATAAAAACAGAATATGGCTGAGTTTTGGAGAGCACCACATCCATACCAGCAGAACCAGGGAGACCAGCCTGTGTTCTGGCACCAGCAGCAGGGACCAAGTGTGA
Organism: Epinephelus fuscoguttatus; assembly: GCF_011397635.1. Taxonomy (NCBI): domain Eukaryota; kingdom Metazoa; phylum Chordata; class Actinopteri; order Perciformes; family Serranidae; genus Epinephelus; species Epinephelus fuscoguttatus. The sequence continues at coordinate 44,833,362 of NC_064758.1, read as the reverse complement.
TGAGACCCCCTTACCTTCCACTCCACCCCGGGACCTGCCTTCCACCACCGACCCATCCCCCTGAGTTGTCACTGGACGAGCTCTACAATCAACTCCACACCCCATGGCCAGCGATCGAGACACTGAACCACCCTCCATCGACCAGCCTGATCCGCTATCTACTGTCCCGCCCAAACCCAGAACCAGTTGCAGGCCCAAGCTACGCAGGTACCTGCCCAGAATCACTCAACCCAGCTGCCAAAACCTCCAGCCAGGGAGGTCAGACCCAGATGGGCCCTGGGCAAGACGCAGCTTGGCCTGTTCCTACTCCAGATTGGACTGTTGTTACTCCAGGCCCACATTACCCCACCCCCCCCCCACCCCCTCCCCCCCGTACCAGCCGCCGGACCCAGTACAGCCCCAGACACCCTCCACCTTACAGGCACCGCCCCAAGATGGACCCCCTCAACCTGAAGGTCATAAAGACACGTTGCCAGTATGTTCCCCTGCCTCATCCACAGCGACAGAGGACAGTGTTGATTATTTACATAAGTTTTCACCAACCACCCCACCTCCCGTTAAGCCACGTCAGGCCAGCCCACCACCTCGGAATGTGGGCCACCTGAGCGTGCACGAGCTAACACCAACAATCCGCACTCTCCTAGAGAAGGAGTACAATGTGGATCCAGATGCAGTAGAAATCAGCCTCCGATGTCTGCCTGATGGAGCGCCAGTAACGGCACAACATCTGGAACTGACAGTTGAGCTGCGTAACCAGCTTCATCTTGTTCCCGCGGTGCCCTTTCGCCAGCTGGTGCGTAGCCTTCCCCTCAACCTGCGAAAGAGGCTTCGCAGAGTCCGCCACGGCACCTACTCGATCAGGAGGGGAGAGAATAAGAGAATGCATAAGGCACACCTGCGCTGACTTGAGCAGCAGGTGCTGGATCTGCGTGGCCAGGTCCGTGAACTGACTCAGGCCAGGGACACCTTGCAGCAGCAACTTAATGTTTATGAGGCCACACAAGAAGAGGTCGACACGCTAAAGGATCAGCTGGCAACATACCGGCGCTTGCAGATGCCAGCCTGCAGGGTTGAGGGACTGTAAGGGGACAATGTTAACAGCCACGGTAGCTATAAATCCTGCCAACTGTAACCTTTATATGTGAAATTATCAGGTACCCTCTGCAGCACATGTTAGTACTGACTGTAATCACAATCACTGTATACAAATGTCATTCTATATCCTCATGCCACAAGATGACATTACTAGGCTAGCTCTTATTCTCTGTGACACATGTGTGATATATGTGTGATATATACTAATGATCTACTGATGTAATCACTGGAAAATGAAATTATGTATGGTGCTAACAAATCTTAAAGCTAATGTTATGGGACTACAAAGACCCAAAGGGGGGATATATACATTTTTCACCCCTTTTTCTGTGATTTAAAGTGTTGTGTGGGACTATGGAGCCCCAAAGGGGGGAATGTAGTGTAAAAGTCAAAAAACCCTCATCAAGTGTTAGACTATATAGGTTGGATAAGATACAAATAGCTATGTAACTATGTTTGTGTGTAGACTTTTACAAAAACTAATACTGCATTTATGTGTAATATGCAATATAACGGTGTGAACTCTTAGTGACATCTCAGTTGTGAACTCTTATTGACATATATAACCTATCACGCTCTGTGTAATGATAAGCACATGCACTCACATGACATGCACTCACATGATATTATGAACTTACAGGGAACTTCCTATAATTCACCATACACTGTGTAGTGATATAATGCAGTAACCTACACTCATATGATGTTGTGAACCTACGGTGACACTCATACAAGTTACCACGTGCTGTGTGATGAAGATAGCACACTCACTTGATTGTACTGCCTAATGCATTTAAGAGTTTATATTACACGGGAAAGGTCACACACACACACTCAAATGACTGTATTGCTTAATGTGCACGTAATGGTTCATATCACATGGGAGCACGAGGACTGTAGCATGTGAGTCCCCAGAGATCACATGTTTTTAAAAAATAGAGTGGGAGCGATTCCGGAAATACTGGTGGCAGATTCCAGTTTGAGCCAGAAACAGAGGCAAAGTCTGCCACCAGTAAAAACGGATCGAGATGGGAAGGACTACAGAAATGGGTGGAGATCTCTTCGACCTCCACCAGCATATAAGCCAGAGCGCTGAAAGCAGGTTTTCAGTCGTCCTCCGGAGGCTGACTCATGAGTTTGACTGTGTTGTTGCCTGTGAACACAAATAAACTCGATTGCACCAGATCCAGCCTATCTCCAGTGTTTTTCTAAGTACCTGCCAGCCGAACCTAAGATACTGAATTGAAAACAGAAGACATTTTAGAAGGAACAAGGAGGGCAAGGTCGGGAGCCATCAGGCCCAATTCCAGGCACCGATTATTGCCACTTCAAACACCATTTCATAATGTTATGTATTTCCTTCAGTACACACCGTATTTTTTCTATGATTCTATTCATTTATTTTATGGTGGTGCAGTTTGCATGTTCTCCTTGTGTCAACTTGGAGGATCCCACGGTCCTACAGTCCAAAGACATGCAGGTTAATTGGTGACTCTAAATTGTCCGTAGGTGTGAATGTGAGTGTGAATGTTGTCTGTCTCTATGTGTCAGCCCTGCGATAGTCTGGTGACCTGTCCGGGTTTTGCCACCAGATGTTGAACCAGCTGCAGGGATTTGATCCTACTCAGCCACATGAGCTTTAGTGAATACAGCACTGATGTTGTCCTGTTTACACCACCATCTCCCCATTTTCAACACGGATGTTTGTATTTAATCAGAATCAGAGAGTCCAGTGTCATTCTGAGGTATGTCAAATCAGCCTGCTTGACTGTGTCACCACTGATGGAAATTGGGTTCAGGGAAGTGCTGCTAATTTTGAGGGTGCTGACAACCAACTCTTTTTCCTTATTAACATTCAGCTGTAGATAGTTACTGTTACACCCCTGAATGAAACAAAAGATGAAGTGTTCATAAGTCCTCACGGAGTTATTGATATTAAGAAGAGCAGGTGTAGCAGTGTTGAATTAGTTTAAAGATAAAAACAGATCAAAAACATATTGACTAAAAGGTGACTAAAATGCCATGAATTTTCGTTGACTAAAACTATGAGGATAAAAATGACTAAAACCAATAAAGACTTTTGTCTCAAGACTCAGACTAAATATAAAATAGCTGTCAAAGTCAAACACTGATATCCATTTGGACTCAAAATAAATAATTATAAATAGACCACCTGACTACAGGTTGTACAGCATGATGGTAAAAACTCATTCAGACCTATTGGTAGTGTTGATCGGATAATTAGGATTAAATAGGCGTGTTGACACCACTGTGACACTGTGAGATGTTTTGCTGCCCAGGTACTTCTTTTTAATTAATTTTTTGTCCCAAAATGTCTCTTTTGATAGTAGAGTTTTCCGACCCTGGTCTGGGCAGTTATGGAAATACAAAATCTTCGTATGTCATACAGTATATGCAGAGATCAAAATTATTAAACCTTTTTTGTTTTAAAATGTACACATGGGAATATTGATCTTATAGAAAGAGATGAGACAGATTACTGAACATAATTTATCTGTTTATTCAATCAGCAGACATTGAATCAAAACTGTCAGTATATCTCCTTCCAGTGATGTCATCGAGGCTTGGCACCCTGGTAGAAGTGACATTGCCACGGCAGATGTGTCAGCACATGCTGGGGATCTTCAGTGGTGCATTTAATGGTGATCATGGTGATCATGGTGGTCATGGTGATCGTGGTCATGGTGATCGTGATGATCATGATGATCATGGTGATCGTGGTCATGGTGATCATGATGATCGTGGTGATCATGGTGATCATGGTGGTCATGGTGGTCATGGTGATCATGGTCATGGTGGTCATGGTGATCGTGGTGATCATGGTGATCGTGGTGGTCATGGTGGTCATGGTGATCGTGGTGATCATGGTGATCGTGGTGATCATGGTTATCGTGGTGATCATGGTGGTCATGGTGATCGTGGTGATCATGGTGGTCATGGTGATCATGGTGATCATGATGATCATGGTGATCATGGTGGTCATGGTGATCGTGGTGATCGTGGTGATCATGGTGATCATCTACAACACAGTTGGAGATGATGAGAAGAATAATTACACACAGTGATCCTTGTAGCCGACATGATACAAGAGTGTCAGGAGAAATATTACAGTCACATTCCTCATGTTTGTTTGTGAAGGTGACCAATATCAATCCTTAAAGAACAGGTTCAGATCCATTCAAGTGTCTTAATGCAACACTCAAATGCTAAGCATACAGAGACTTATTGATCCCTGTGATCATCCCTCTCATCCAAACTGGTGACCACACTATAAGAAATAAATCTTTCAGAGTTTCAGTCATTTTAGTTCAAACTCCCTCTTTGTCTTATAAAAACTCTCCACTGCAGTTCAACAAGGAAGATATCCACTTGATTTGACTAACTCAGACTGCTGAGGCCTCATATTAGCTTTGGATAAACTTCTGAAGCTTTGCACAGAAGGAGGATGGCAGAACCTGTGAACCTGTTCTTTAAGTGAATAAGTGCCTGAAGACAGTGGAGGTCTATAGATATTATAAATCAATAAAGCTGTGATCCAAAAACAATCAATTGCAAACTAAAAAACTTGAACAGGAGTCACAGAGTGCCAGCTGCTGTATTGTAACCATCCACCCCCCGACTCTGAGAAGTACCAACCATTACAATCCGCCTGTGAACATAAAGAAAACATCATTAGTACTGAACTCAACTTGAGCTTTATTGTGTGTTCAACATTTTATTGCACTGGTAGTTATTGTGAAGACAAAATATGGAAATGACAAATATGTTGAAGGCATGATGTTGGGCTCAGAGACATGAAACTAGTGTTTAAAGATCTGGTAAATGTATATATTACTCACCATTCCAATCCACAGTCCACTGGTCAAACAGAGGACCATGATCAAATGAAGACTTGATGCCATCTGTGGAAAGACACAGTATATTAATGAAATAAGGCACCACAGATATGTATATGAAACTGTGACCTGTGATCTTAAGTTACAAAATTAAAATGTCAAAACTATTGAAAAATTCTTCTTACAGTGATGTAGTTTGATGATACAGGAAGATTAAATTCTTTTTAAAAGTTTGCATATTTACAGTTTTTTGCTCAAAAATGTAAAAATGAAAAAAGTCTTCTCTGTAGCTATGAATGAAAACAGCTGATGCAGTGATGACAGGCAGGAATGAGAGCCTTACCTTGATGTGATGATCAGGTGAGGTTGCACTTGCAGCAGTAGCAGGTAGCAGGGTGTCTTTGAGAGGGAAACCTACAGTTTATATACCTTCTCACATGTGACGTGTCTTTGTTTGATCACAGGATACAGTTAATTATTGTAATGATTCATCAGTTGTCTTTTGGCGTCAACGCTCAGTTTTAAACAGTATTATATTATGTATATATTATATATGTACACAGCCTCTGAGCTATCAGCTGCAGCGTATGCTACAGAAATTCAACACTGAACAATTTTCATAGAAATAAACTTGGTCCTGCTCACCCTCCTGGGACCCAGAAGAAAAAAAGTTTTGATATCAAGATTTGTTTTATGCCATTTAAGTATTAGACTTGAAAGAAACATTTTGCATCAAAAAAAAAAAAAAAAAAATCAAAAATATTATTTATTTATTTCTTATCACATGTCCTCTGTAGAGGACAGCGGGACTTAGTCGGGTCTTAAATTTTCAGAGTTAGTCAATGAGTTTCAATTGAGTTACAATGGGACTATGGGGTATTTTATGCTTTATCTCTAATCTACAAAGGACTTTTACTCCCCTGGAATTATTATGTGGCTGTCTTCAATGCTTAACACTATGATAGATAGCTGTAGCAAGGTAGAGTGTATTCTTAATAGCTATACCAATGGGCCTGATGTTGCAGTCAGGGTGCAGGATTGGTACCCTGTACCACTGGGTTTAAGGGCCTAGTGGTCCAGCGGCACTCACCCCTCACTATCTATGATGTGATGAGGTGTAATGCTTGCTATGTAGTCATTCAACTCTTGCCCAGGCAATAATAAGTGATGGGGAGCCCCATAGTTTGACCCATGACCCCTATGTGACAGACCCCGAAGACCAGGTAAACTTTATTGTGTGTGGTGGCCTAGGAAGGGTAAAGAACAGTGGAGTGAAGCTTTATAGATACTGTTGTATGTGTGAATACACTCTCAGCAAGAATTGTCATTGTTTAAAGGAGATAGAGCAAGAATTTTCTCGAAATCCTCCTTTTAGGTAATATCCTACCATAGATGCATGGGAATGTACGTTCACCTATGGTGTTCTTATTTTCCAATAAACCTCCAAATTCTTGCATACACACTACTTCAGAGTCTCACCCAAAGCCAAATTTCTGCTTTCACACTGACTTAACCTTTAAAATGTATTAGAAATTATGAGAAAAAAAACGTCATTCCCTTTAATGGCCTTCTGCCTGCTGAATCATGGACGTTGGTTGAAAAACAGTGGGTACTAAGTCTCGATGTCCTCTACAGAGGACACTGAATAAAAGGTGTATTTTGAAAAGGTTAAAATTACTCTGGATTTCCGACGTCTCTCTAAATTAATGTTAAGACCCTTATATTCAGGAAACAAATTAAATATTAACAAAATAATCATAACTTTTGCCAGAAAATGATCAATTACCACTCTGGCAGCAAAAAACGAGAAAAACATAATGGCAGCCATTTTGAAAAGGGTGTGTGTTTGCCCTATTAACCCCACCCACATAATGTCTACATCATTAGAAAGCCCTGGATGTCCTCTTCAGAACACAATTTGACCCAAATGGATAGCATAAAGAATACTAGAGTTACACTAGTTAGACTAATGTCCTCCACAGAGGACAAAAATGAATTGTCGAGACCCAGTTACAGTGCTGTATCCAGTTCTCTTTATCCTTCCATGGTTAACGCTGTTAGCTCTGTCAGCAGTTGCCATTGTTTTCACAATGCTTCTGGAGTTACCAACATTAGCTGGTAGCGACACCTGCCAGCTCATCCACCTCCATGTTGAGAAACGTGTCCAGGCATCTCATGAGCTCAGAATTATGCATTGTGCCATTTTTTTTTTAATTTATTTTTTATTTTTTTATTTGCACATTAAAAAAGAAAAACAAGCAAACAAAACCAACAGAATACAGCAAGCAGATTGTGCAGGTGAAATTTAAAAAACCCCGAGAGGCTTATAGAGGGAATCTCACCATATCAGCATTAAGAACATATATTAATAAATCCATAGCAAAAAACAGACAAACAAATATAAAAACATGGAATGAAAAAGCAAAGACAACAACAAATAGAATTGTGAGTGAGAGCATAAGCGTATGTGTGTGTGCATGAGTGTATGTGTGTATGTGTGCTATGGGAGTGTGCGACTGCATACAGACGTGCCAAAGCACACTTGTATTCAGACAACTCAGTCAAATCCTTACAGTGGATAGAGGATGGTCAGTTGTAGTTAAATGTGATCAGTTTGAAGAGTTTGGTTCATCAGACAGGACTGTAGCCTATATTTGAAACTCTTGAGTGAGGTAGACTGAGATGCAATTTAAATATGACTGTTCCAAAGCTGAGCCCCTCTTTATCTGATGGAGAATTGACAAAGCCTAGTACGAAACATTGGAAGATGTAAACATTTGGCATGTTTCGTATTATACTTATGAACATCACTGTTAGTCTGGAAAAATTCTTTACAAGGCATGGAAAATGAAGCAGACGGATGCAAGATTTTGTAAATTAATATACAGGTTTGATATACATTTATTTTAAAAACTGATAAAATATTAAGCTGATTGAAGAGAGGGGCTGAGTGTTCTATCCTATTGCTGAAAGTGGCAATTCTGCAGAACTTTTTTTGTAAAATATAAAGCTTATGAAGGTGAGTGGGATAGGTAGCTCCCCAAATAACATTGCAATCTATAAGGTACGGATAGATTAAACTATAATACAGGATTAATAAACATTTTTGATGAACCAAACCTTGAATTCTGCCAATGATACCAACAGACCTAGACATTTTATTGCAAACAGACTGAATATGAGTCTTCCAGCTTAAAGTTTCATCAGTTATGACTCCAAGGAAACTTGTGAATGAAACCTGGGTAATTGAGTTGTTTCCATTGGAAAGACAAGAGTTAGATCTAGAGTATTTTTTGTTTTTTGAAGTAAATACAATAAAATTAGATTTATTAACATTTAAAGATAATTTGTTTAATAGAAACCATTTGGAAATTCTTTCTAAATCAGTGTTGGCTTTGGCCATTAGTACAGAAAAATTAGAATGTGAGACAAATAAATTGGTATCATTGGCAAAAAGTACAGAAAACATAGAGGATAATGCTGCAGCCAGATCATTACTGTAAATGAGGAATAGGAGTGGTCCTAAAATAGATCCCTGTGGGACCCCACAGGTTATAGTCGCCCTATCAGATGTCGATCCATAAGTGGTTTATAAGTCATTCATAAGTCCTCACAGAGTTATTGATAGTAAGAAGAGCATGTGTGGCAGTGTTGAATTTCTGTAGCATACGCTGCAGCTGATAGCTCAGAGGCTGTGTACATATATAATATATACATAATATAATACTGTTTAAAATTGAGCGTTGACGCCAAAAGACAACTGATGAATCATTACAATAATTAACTGTATCCTGTGATCAAATAAAGACACGTCACATGTGAGAAGGTATATAAACTGTAGGTTTCCCTCTCAAAGACACCCTGCTACCTGCTACTGCTGCAAGTGCAACCTCACCTGATCATCACATCAAGGTAAGGCTCTCATTCCTGCCTGTCATCACTGCATCAGCTGTTTTCATTCATAGCTACAGAAAAGACTTTTTTCATTTTTACATTTTTGAGCAAAAAACTGTAAATATGCAAACTTTTAAAAAGAATTTAATCTTCCTGTATCATCAAACTACATCACTGTAAGAAGAATTTTTCAATAGTTTTGACATTTTAATTTTGTAACTTAAGATCACAGGTCACAGTTTCATATACATATCTGTGGTGCCTTATTTCATTAATATACTGTGTCTTTCCACAGATGGCATCAAGTCTTCATTTGATCATGGTCCTCTGTTTGACCAGTGGACTGTGGATTGGAATGGTGAGTAATATATACATTTACCAGATCTTTAAACACTAGTTTCATGTCTCTGAGCCCAACATCATGTCTTCAACATATTTGTCATTTCCATATTTTGTCTTCACAATAACTACCAGTGCAATAAAATGTTGAACACACAATAAAGCTCAAGTTGAGTTCAGTACTAATGATGTTTTCTTTATGTTCACAGGCGGATTGTAATGGTTGGTACTTCTCAGAGTCGGGGGGTGGATGGTTACAATACAGCAGCTGGCACTCTGTGACTCCTGTTCAAGTTTTTAGTTTGCAATTGATTGTTTTTGGATCACAGCTTTATTGATTTATAATATCTATAGACCTCCACTGTCTTCAGGCACTTATTCACTTAAAGGACAGGTTCACAGGTTCTGCCATCCTCCTTCTGTGCAAAGCTTCAGAAGTTTATCCAAAGCTAATATGAGGCCTCAGCAGTCTGAGTTAGTCAAATCAAGTGGATGAACTGCAGTGGAGAGTTTTTATAAGACAAAGAGGGAGTTTGAACTAAAATGACTTAAACTCTGAAAAATTTATTTCTTGTAGTGTGGTCACCAGTTTGGATGAGAGGGATGATCACAGGGATCAATAAGTCTCTGTATGCTTAGCATTTGAGTGTTGCATTAAGACACTTGAATGGATTTGAACCTGTTCTTTAAGGATTGATATTGGTCACCTTCACAAACAAACATGAGGAATGTGACTGTAATATTTCTCCTGACACTCTTGTATCATTGAATCACTCTGTGTGTAATTATTCTTTTCATCATCTCCAATTGTGTTGTAGACCATCACCATGACCACCACGATCATCTAGATCATCATGATCACCATGATCACCATGACCATGATCATCACGATCATGATCACCATGACCACCATGATCATCATGATCACCATGACCACCATGATCACCACGATCATGATCACCATGACCACCATGATCACCATGATCACCACGATCATGATCACCATGACCACCATGATCATCATGATCACCACGATCACCACGATCACCATGACCATCATGATCACCATGACCATCATGATCACCATGACCATCATGATCACCACGATCACCATGACCATGATCACCACGATCACCACGATCACCATGATCACCACGATCACCATGACCATCATGATCACCACGACCATCATGATCACCATGACCATCATGATCACCACGATCACCACGATCATCATGATCACCATGACCATGATCACCATGATCACCACGATCACCATGACCATCATGATCACCACGACCATCATGATCACCATGACCATCATGATCATCACGATCACCACGATCATCATGATCATCATGATCACCACGATCACCATGATCACCACGATCACCATGATCACCACGATCACCACGATCATCATGATCACCACGATCACCATGACCACCACGATCATCATGACCACCATGATCATCATGATCACCATGATCATCATGATCACCACGATCACCATGATCACCACGATCATCATGACCATCATGATCACCACGACCATCATGATCACCATGACCATCATGACCATCATGATCACCACGACCATCACGATCACCATGACCATCATGATCATCACGATCACCACGATCATCATGATCACCATGATCATCATGATCACCACGATCACCACGATCACCCTGACCACGATCACCACGATCATCATGATCACCACGATCACCATGACCACCACGATCATCATGATCACCATGACCACCATGATCACCACGATCATCATGATCACCACGATCATCATGATCACCACGATCACCATGACCACCACGATCATCATGATCACCACGATAACCATGATCACCACGACCACCATGATCACCATGATCACCACTAGGGTCACCATGAAATGCACCACTGAAGATCCCCAGCATGTGCTGACACATCTGCCGTGGCGATGTCACGTCTACCAGGGTGCCAAGCCTCGATGACATCACTGGAAGGAGATATACTGACAGTTTTGATTCAATGTCTGCTGATTGAATAAACAGATAAATTATGTTCAGTAATCTGTCTCATCTATTTCTATAAGATCAATATTCCCATGTGTACATTTTAAAACAAAAAAGGTTTAATAATTTTGATCTCTGCATATACTGTATGACATACGAAGATTTTGTATTTCCATAACTGCCCAGACCAGGGTCGGAAAACTCTATTATCAAAAGAGACATTTTGGGACAAAAAATTAATTAAAAAGAAGTACCTGGGTAGCAAAACATCTCACAGTGTCACAGTGGTGTCAACACGCCTATTTAATCCGAATTATCCGATCAACACTACCAATAGGTCTGAATGAGTTTTTACCATCATGCTGTACAACCTGTAGTCAGGTGGTCTATTTAGAATTATTTATTTTTAGTCCAAATGGATATCAGTGTTTGACTTTGACAGCTATTTTATATTTAGTCTGAGTCTTGAGACAAAAGTCTTTATTGGTTTTAGTCATTTTTATCCTCATAGTTTTAGTCGACGAAAATTCATGGCATTTTAGTCACCTTTTAGTCAATATGTTTTCTTTCTGTTTTTATCTTTAAACTAATCCAGTAAGGCTAATTCATGAATCACAAATTAAAATCAAGGTGACAGGTTGTACAAAAATTTAATTTAGACAAATAATTTATGCAGACTTCCAAACTTTCATTTCTCCAGCAGGGTTTGACAGGTCTGATTTAGTCAGACCCAAGGTGGTGCTGGAGCATCTGCCCTTTTGGTCTCTGACTGGATGAATGCCCTTTTTGCAAGACCTATCTTTCAATTTCCATTTTCAACTGTCCAACTTCTACTTCTTCTTATAAACCAAAATTTAATTCAAAATAATGTTTGCGTCTCCCACGTTGCAGCTCTGATTATTAGTTTAAATAAATCTGACATGTGGTTTGGTGCTGCAGGAACATTCTGTGTGCAAAGAGCGCAGGAGGAGGAGAGGAGGAGTGCTGAGCTGCAGAGGATGATTATAAGAGTTAGTGTGGTTTTCTCTTAACAAAATTTCATTATCTACATATTTTAGGTGGTGGATTGAATTTAAAAAACATGAATTTAATTTTATTTATGAACCAACAGGAAATAAAGCAAACGTTAACTAGATCACAGGTTAAAGTGAAGGGTTCTGATGGGAAAGTGACAAGAAATGAAAATATAAAAACAAGCCTTCCAATAAGGCATGTACAAAAAAATCATGTTTGTAGGAGGCTGAATTAAATGTCAATAAACCAAAATTCCCCCCAACTATTTGCTTCCAAGAACACTGTGATCATCTGCTGCCGGTTTATTGGGAGAAGATCGAGGATGCAGCCTTGTTGGTGATGGTGACGTAAAGAGGTGAGGCAGAATGCTGAACAGGATTAATCTGTTTATTGATTCAACTGAAATCAAATCATAACAGTCAAAATATCTTCCACTTCCAGCAGTGATGTCCTCAAGGCTCAACAACCTGGTAGAAGTGACATCATCAGCAGGGATGTGACATCACCGCAGCAGGTGTGACAGCACAGGGCGTGGGCCTTTACAGGTATTTGACACAAATAAAGGACCTCTTCAGATTACAGGGGACGTCATTGACATAATCATCTCCTGTAGTCAAACAATAACAGTACATCAGAGGGCTCTGCTGCACAGCTGTCACACTGACATTGTTTGACTTTTACCGATTAAAACTTTCTTTATATAACACTCTCCAAAACCCAGGTTAGAAACTCCTTCAATGTTGCAAATGAGACCACGTACTAAAAAGACAAAAATGTAAAGAAACAACCAAGAAGCAAAAACAAAATCCAAAGTGTGAATAAAAGAAAATACAACACTCACATATGGTTACACCACATGATCAGAAACAACAGACATGTTTTCTATCTGCTGTCAACAGATAATCAGTTTTTACCTCCATAGTTAATCTCCATGCAGTTTTCTTTTACTCCACCACTGGGCTCATCTTTTCCCCAGTGTTTGAAACTGTGGGGTTCCACAGGGATCTGTTCTGGGACCACTGCTATTTATATTATACATCAATGAAATATGTGTCATCTCCAAAATAATGAAAACAATATTATTTGCAGATGACACCAACTTATTGTGCTGTGGTAACAACTTGGAACGACTTCTGGATGATGTGGAAAATGATTTAAAAAAAACTAAAGAGTTGGTTTGACTACAATAAACTAACACTGAACTTAAGCAAAACTAAATTCATAATATTTGGAAATCGTGCAACCTCCACAAGCAAAAAACTCACAATAAATTATATAGAAATAGAAAGAGTATCTGAAATAAAATTTCTTGGAGTAATAATTGATAATAAACTATGTTGGAAACCACACATTGATTATATTAAAAATAGAATATCACAATCAGTCGCAATCCTTTACAAAGTTAAAGATCTTGTGTGTCAAAAGTCATTACACCTTCTGTAACTGCTCATTTATACTTCCATACATAACTTACTGTGTGGAGGTGTGGGGGAACACGTACAGTACCAACACCAAATCAATATTTACACTACAAAAAAGAGCGATAAGAATAGTAAACAAAACCACCTACACTGAACTCTCAAACCCACTCTTTATCAAACTAAAAACACTCAAATTTAAGGATTTAGTCGACCTCAAAACTGCACAGATTATGTATAAAGCTAAAAATCAGTCACTGCCACAAAATATTCAGAATTTGTTCCAAGCAAGAGACAAACACCATAACTTGAGAGGATCCGACATGTTCAATAAACCCTTGAGAGAGAACCAATTCCAAATCACAGTCAAAGGTGTCAAAATATGGAATGAATGTACAGATGAAATGAAAAACAGCAGCACTTTAAACAAATTTAAAAGATTGTTCAAAAACAGTAGATTGCATGAATGTGAAGCACAGCTGACATAGTAAGTATCTTCCTTCCATGGGTATCCAATCCACATTACAACTAGGTTTTCTCATATCACTTACATATAGTCAGAACCAGAAGTATTCCAACTCACAGTTGTGATTCTATTTCTTTGATTATGTATGTATGCATGCTAATATGCATCTCCGAATCTAGGGGTAGGTCAAGATAAGTGCATAACTTCTACCCACTCCTTTTCCAACGCTAAATATTTACCTGTGTTACATGATTGTTTCTTTTTTATTTTTTTTGTATGACTGATTACCTTATTGATCACCTACATTTTGTTCTATTTTATTTATGTTCAAAATAAAGATTTAAAAAAAACAAAACAAAAAAAACCTTTGAGCCGTCACTCCACATCCACGCACCCTCCTGAAAGAAAAAGGGTTCATTTCAGCTGAGTTTTAACTGCAGTGCCTTTTTATCAAAGACTGGTTGCAGCATGTATTGTAGGTGGAATTATGCCATCTAGTGGTCCACATCACACCTGTCACCCTATGGAGCACTTTCCATCTCTTTATGTAACTACAGAATTACATACAGGATTTATTCAACATCAGACACACAGCTGCCATTGATGGATTAATGAATCGGCCCACTGGGAAGGAGGCTCCTTGCCTTCACCTGCAAACTGTCACTCAAATTACATGTCAGGAAGAGACACAAAATGACCCTCAGAGACACAAAACAACCAAAAAAGACACAAAACTGCCACAAAAAGACATAAAATACAAACAAGGAGACACAAAATGTCCAAAAAAGACAAAATCATCTCAAAGAGATACAAAACGACTACAAAGCGACAAATAAATTATAATAAAAGAAAAAGCTAAATTGCCCCAAAGACACAAACGAGTAACAAGAACAAGTAACACTTGTGCCCCTCCACAGTCCAACCAGGAGGGCAACGTTTGCAGCAGTGATCAATAACACATTTGTAGACGATTAGAAGACAGAGGACAATTAGACAGTTAAGTAAAAAGCCTTAAAGCCACTGGAGGTCTGAGAATATTTTCCCTCAGCTCCCAAAGTGCCAGCTTCAGTATTTCATCTCCATCATTCTGAAAAGTACCAACCTGAATGTGTCTCACTTGCCACCTGTGGAAATAAAGACGCAACCTTTAGTATTATACTAACATCGACTCACACATCACCCACTCACAGCTTCTGCTCTTAAATTGATACCATTATTGCTGTTTTGTTGTTGTTGTTGTTGCAATCAAATATATTTTGCTTTTGGTAGTTTGTTATCACTTGTATTATTTCATGTATTGTTCTTTCAGTACTTTTGAGTTCTGAATTACTCTAAATGTTATTAGGTGGAGGCCTCAAAAAAGTCCTCTGAGTTTCCTGCCTCTCACTGCACTGCATCTCATTATTAAGTTTTCTTGCCTTTTTTGTGTTTTAATTGTGCAAAACTTATTATTATCAAACTCACCTTGGATTTGCTCCTGTTTGTAGCTTTAGATTGAAATTTTAAAAATACAGGGCAAAGAACGTTCGCTTTTATTGATCAAAATGTGTTATGTTACTTCCTTTTGTTGTAAAATGTCAATAAAACATTCATATTTCAAGTTGAAAACATGATGTTGGGCTGGAGGAGCTCTCACAGGACTGGTTTATGTTAAAGTTCAACATCTTTCTAAAATAAATGTATATTTTACTCACATTTGCTCCAATCCACAGTCAAACAGAGGACCAATGAGAAGAGGACATGATGCCATCTGTGTGAGGACACACTATATGAATGATATAATGCAACACAGAGAAGTATATATACTGTATGTTGGTCGAAATGTGAACTTCAATTACAAAATTAAAATGGCATTACAAAATATATTTTTACAGTGTTATTTGGTGATAAAGACAGACAAAATACTGTACACATGTACACATACATGAAGAGGGGATTTTCCTTTAAGATGAATGCTAAATGTAATAAATCTCTCATCTGTGTGTTGTCATATTGATCTCTGTACATTTATTATATTGGTCTGTTCTGTGCACACGACATCTGCTCCAAGTCTGTCCGTCCTGAAAGAGGGATTCCTCCTCAGTTGCTTTTCCTGAGGTCTCTGTTATGTTTTATTAAGGTAATTTGTTAACCTAGGTTAGGGAGCAAGGCCACGCCTCAGTCACACCTCTACTTGCCTGCCAAGCCTACTTATACCTGATCAACCCATCCTCCACGCTGAGTCTATCTCTGCCCAATCTCCAGTACATCCTCCCAGATCAGCCTAACAGAACACATCCCTCTTCCACCTTCACCCCTACTTACATCCATTTACCAATTCTCAACAACTAACACCTCCTGAGTTACAATGAAATATTTAGAAAACATATTGTGGTGGCGTGGTCCTTGCTAGTGAATCCCACGTTACAGGTTTTTTGGGGTGGAGTTTTTCTTTATCTGCTGTGAGGGTCCAAGGACAGAGGGATGTTGTATGCTGTAAAGCCCTGTGAGGCAACTGGTGAATTATGATATAATCATAAATTTTAAAAAATAAAATTTAACTGAATTGGAAAGTCTTTTCTGTGGCTATGAATGAAAACAGCTGATGCAGTGATGAAAGGCAGGAATGAGAGCCTTACCTTGTTGTGATGATCAGGTGAGGTTGCACTTGCAGCAGTAGCAGGCAGGGGGGTGTCTTTGAGACAGAAACCTACAGTTTATTGACTCAGACTTGAGGAAGAACCAGAACTCTGTTTAAACAATGTCACAAAATATGGATGCATGGCCTTTTTAGCTCTCTGCTACAGCACATATGTAGAACATAATGCAGGAGTATCAAACATATGGCCCGTGTGCCAGAACCAGCCCACCAAAAGGTCCAATCTGGCCCACTAGGTGACAAGACTAAGAGGTGCCAGGTTTCAGGAGCAAGTTAAACAACTTCATGGAATATTTTTCACCCAACCCGAGTACAGTTCTCTGACATAACAATGAATACCTACTGTAGCCATGTTTAAAGATACTGAACACAAAATATTGTCAATCAGCTGCTTCAATTCAAAAGAATCCGTATCAGACTGTGTCACACCTGTATCAGGAAATGTTTGGATACATGCTCATGTAAGGACAGTGAGAAGCAGACTGACTGAATGTGGAACAACTGAGACATGTTGTTGAAATTTCACTTACTTTTCTTGAGACATCTCAGACTGTTCATCTGTTTTGTGAAAGGATGAACGTCTACAGAATGTACTTGTAATTCTTCACACAAAAAAGGGGAAACTGTTGGAGCTGATGGTACTTACAGGTCCTTGTGTATTCCAGGCTGTGAACATGTTTATTTCTGCTGTAAAGTTGGGCATTTTAACATGGGGGTCTATGAGGACTGACTCACATGAGAATTCTGGGATATTAAAGGAATACTTACCCCACAAGATGACCATTTGTATAACACACACCTCCAAGAAAAAAACTGCAAACATCTTGATTAATTGATTGATTGGGGGTCCATATTAAAGAGAAGCAAAACTCTATCAAAACATCTGTTTATGAATTCTCACACAAATGAGTTAGAAATTCTGGAAATACCTTCAGAAGAACGGTGTTTCTAAACAACCTTTGCTTGTTAAATATCTTTTGGAGAAACTGATGGTTTCCTCTGTGACTCGAGTGTATGCTGATGCATGAGAGGCACATGCTCTGTCAGTGATCTCAGCATCAGATACCGACACACAGAGGCACTGTGGTGGTATGACGTAGTGGATGGCAGATATTTTTGATGCTGCCAGCAGCTACCATACTATAAAGAGCAAAACGTCTGTATTAGGAGGGCGAGAGGTCAAACAAATACCAGACTTTCAGCTGGAAACCCACTGTTTGTTTCCCATGTGTGAACAAAAGTCAATTGAGTTATTTCCTACAGCTGAATGAGGGCAAATCAGAAGTTGTGCTCTTGGGCCCCCCTGACTCCACTCAAGGGATTTCTGACCAGCTCGGTAGCCTCTCTAACTATGTCAAACCCCATGTCAAAAATCTTGGCATGATATTTGACTCCGCCTTTAAATTTGAGAAACAAATAAATGCAGTAGTAAAATCCAGCTTTTTCCAGCTCCAAAGTCAAGCCATTTCTCTCCCTCAAAGACCTGCAGACAGTCACCCACGCTCTCATCTCCTCCCGTTTAGACTACTGTAACTCTCTGTACACTGGTGTCAGTCGGTCCTCTCTGTCCTGCCTCCAGCTGGTTCAGAACGCCGCTGCCAGGCTTCTCACAGGTACCTGGAGGAGAGACCACATCACACCTGTTTTGGCCCCTCTCCACTAGCTGCCAGTGAAGTTCAGAATTGACTTTAAGGTTCTCCTGTGTGTGTACAAGGCCCTTAATGGTCTAGCTCCGTCCTACATCTTAGACCTTCTAACCCCTTATTCTATGCCGAGGTCCCTCAGGCCAGCTGACCTCGGGCTCCTGGCTGTCCCACGCTGCAGACTTAAGCTCAGGGGTGAGCATGCCTTTACTGTGTCTGCCCCCAAACTGTGGAATAGCCTTCCCCTCCCAATCAGATCCACCTCCACCACTGAATCATTTAAGTCCAGGCTCAAAACCTACATTTATTCATTAGCGTTTGATTCCCTCTGATGTGGTTCTTGCTGATGCATGCCTGTGTGTGTTGTGTGTCTAAATGTGTGAGCTGTGTACCTGACAATTATGTCACCCCTATGTATGCATTTTTTAAGCATTTGATTCCCTTTATACAGCACAATGTGTCATGTGACTGCAGTTGATTTGGATCGAGGTTGGAACACATTCTCACCACAAATGAACCAGAGTTTGTTTGTGACCAGACAGAGACCAGTTTTCAATAAGGTCTCCGCCTGGGTGTTTTGGTGCGCACCCGAGTGCGATGCTGTGTTCACACCTGTCCAAACAAACCGCACTTAGGGGGCAAATGAACTTGAGTTCGACTGAACCGAACCAAACAAGGCAGGTGTGAAAGTACCCTAAACTTAAGGAAGTAAACCTAAAAACAAAGTTTTACTTGCGTTGTACGTTTATTTTGAAAATATGCACATAATGAGCAGAAACTGTACATTTCCTGTGACCACAGAAACAGATTTTGAGAAGACACAATGCATGTAACAAGCATCAGCTGAAACACCATTCGTGAACGTCTAAAACAGATGATATCATATTTTGACATGTATGTCCACTGACAAAGCAGCGGTTTTTGACGAGATGGGATGAGGGCGGGAGAATTACCATGTTGAACCATGAAAGAACCAAACACAAACTGCTGATACTCCTGTCTAAAATATCACTGTATGCTGCAGCATCAGGGTCGAGCCCAGACCATGAACAGTCACCTCAGAAAAAAAAAAAAAAAAAGTACACAGACGTATGTGGACAGGGTTGTCCATGCTTTTACGACCATAGAGTATAAAACAGTAATTCATGTTATGATGATGTAGTAAGTATATCATTGCTGCTGGCCTATTTACTCCCAATTTTCAACCAGGATGTTTAAAATTAAACAGAATCATCTTGAGTCAACACCCCTGAGAGATTTGCTCAATACAGGTGTCTGCTAGTTTACTTTTCCCAGCTGTATTCATAGAATCCACCCAGAGTCTGTTTCACACACTTTTCAGTACTGAAAGCAACCTGCAGCAACAGAGAGGAACGTACCTGTCTGAAATGTCATGCTTGTCTCTGTATGTTGCATTTCTATACCTGACAAACTAACTGTTTCAGACTGTAGGTCCGCTGACAGCAGCAGAGTCAGGGAGGTGAAGATTTGAGAGGTGTGGACAATTTAGAGTCACCAGTTAACCTAGTCCCCAACCTGCATGTCTTTGGACTGTGGGAGGAAGCCGGAGCACCCGGAGAGAACCCACACTGACACGGGGAGAACATGCAAACTCCGCACAGAAGGGCTCCCACACCCGGGATCGAACCGGCAACCCTCTTGCTGTGAGGCAAGAGTGCTAACCACCACACCACCGTGCTGCCCTAGCTTTTTGTTGATTTTTTAAATTTTTTTAAGTGCAAAATATGGCCTACTAAATAATCGGTATTGTGTGTGATAGTAATTATAAATAAGAGTAAAAGATTTGACACGATGCCATACGTCTCTGTCACTTTAAAGACATAACAACATTCATTTTGCACACCTTACTGTAATTAAAAGCTACTGCACCAAAGTCCTTACAGAAATTCTACAACTTATAAACGGTTTTGGAGGTTTGGTCATTTGAGCTGTTGCATTCTGATGAATGAATGAAAATTCTTTAAAACATGAAATGATGAGTCTCGGTAATATGTAGTCCTATAAAAAACATGAAGGTCTGAACCTAATTTCATCCTTCCAAAAGTTGTTGAGACATTCCACTCAAAGCCACAAATGTGAACCTCGTGGGGCTGTAAAATAAAAGTCAGGAGATTACCAGCGTTTTAGGGATACAAGGTCACATGGTTCATCTGGACCATGCATGTCTGCACCAATCAATGTAGTAGATGTTGAGATATTTCACAGAATTTGTGAAAATGTGGACCTGCTGGTGGCACTAGATGACCCATATGGGACAGTCCTGAGAATTCATCCTATTGGAAACAT
Organism: Epinephelus fuscoguttatus; assembly: GCF_011397635.1. Classification (NCBI taxonomy): domain Eukaryota; kingdom Metazoa; phylum Chordata; class Actinopteri; order Perciformes; family Serranidae; genus Epinephelus; species Epinephelus fuscoguttatus. Next base: position 44,812,676 of record NC_064758.1, on the reverse strand, counting down.
GCTATACGTTCCAATCCCCATACTACCATAGAGTATAGTATGTCAGGAAAAGATTTAGAATGTTAGTATGTACGGGGGGTGGAGCCTATCCCAGCTGACACTGGGTGAGAGGCAGGGTTCACCCTGGACAGGTCACCAGACTATCACAGGACAGACACATAGAGACAGACAACCATTCACACTCACATTCACACCTACGGACAATTTAGAGTCACCAATTAACCTGCATGTCTTTGGACTGTGGGAGGAAGCTGGAGCACCTGGAGGAAACCCACGCTGACACAGGGAGAACATGCAAACTCCACACAGAAGGGCTCCCCCACCCTGGGGAGCAACCCAGGAACCTCTTTGCTGTGAGGCAACAATGCTAACCAACCACTGCACCACTGTGCCGCCAACACTGATGTCCAGTTGAATACTAATAATTGGAATATTAAATGTTTAAATGAACAGAAAGATCACCAATGAAAAAAGTACATTAATATACAAATAAGTTGAGAGAAATACATACATAAATAATTTTACTGTATTGAATTTGTTAAAACCTACAATGTATGCAGGAAGAACTTCAAAGTTAAACTACATACATTGCAAAGCAACAACAGCAGAGCTATCCAGGTCTGGCGAGCTCAGCAAATGGTGTTTTGTTTCTATTCAAAGTAATGAATATAAGCCATTGGTGTGATGTTATTCCAATGGGCCCCAGTGCACGCTATTATGTTGGGCCCTGCGGCATGCTAGTTACTTGTCATGTGCCTTAACTAGCTACTGTATAATCTTATCCTCACATGATCAAATAGAGACTTGACACTGGATAACACCAACATTCATATCCCCCAGGATTCATCATCGCATATATGTACAGGACAAGAATACCTCAGAAAATAAGGAATTATTTGTTCAATTGAATAGTTTTTAGCATATAAGCATATATTTCATATTTTACAACATTTTTTGTTAAAGATCACTACTGGCTATTTTACAAAAGAATAAAAAAACATGATGCAGATGGGTTTCTCTTTCCAAAGGCATTTAAAGAACACAGCACCATTTGTAATAAAATGTGAGTTTTTCTTTGAACACAGGCATATTTCTAAGGTGCCAATATAACCTACTCAAAGGGTCTTCTGCCTAACATGTGGTTGGAGAACCCGCTATGGGCACCCTCACCCAATGGGCCCCAGTGTAACTGCCCTGCCTGCACTGTCTATATTTACGCCCCTGGTCATATTACTTGTTATGAGACAGTAATATGTCCCAACTGGTTGCGTACTGCATGCAGCAGTAAGTGGTTTTTAAGGGCAGCTGCATTGGCTCCTAAAAGTAAAAAAGAAAAAGCACCCCTAAATGTCTGAACTAAATTTAACTGCAAGGCAGTAAATCCATCATTTCTAACTTTCTTTGAAGAGAAGTTTTTCCTCAAGCCTCAGCCAAGAGATTACTCATTTTTGATTACAATAATCAAACAGTATGGTGTGATCAAAGAGACACGTCTCATGTGAGAAGATATATAAACTGAGGCGTTCCCTCTCAAAGACACCCTGCTACCTGCTACTGCTGCAAGTGCAACCTCACCTGATCATCACAACAAGGTAAGGCTCTCATTCCTGCCTGTCATCACTGCATCAGCTGTTCTCATTCATATCTACAGAAAAGACTTTTTATCTGTTTATTAGGAGGGGGGAAAAAATGATTCAGCATAGTATTGCAATATTTTTGTGTGGCAATATTGAACAAATACCAACGAAACTTTAGGTGGCCTACTTGAATAATAAAATCAGTGGTGTTTTTAGTCCACTAGATACATTTAGCTGCAAATACAATGATTAAAATGAGATGAACAGACTGTAAAACTTTTTTTATTAGATAACACAGATGCTGACAAAGTTTTCCTTCAGGGACATAATTTACAGTATTAAAAAGGTAATAAATCACAATATCTTTTATCACAACATGTTTAGAATCACATTCACATTGTATCATGACTTAAGGATGGTGATAATATCATATCATGGAGCCTCTGGTGTTTTCCACCCCTACTGTTCATTATTATTTTATCAACTCGTAAGCTTCGTAAGCCACACATGATCCTCGTGTCCTCGTATCTGTGTATTTTCACAAACCACTGGACCAATCAGCCTCATATTTTGTGTGCAGATTTATGATTGTATGCTCAAGGATCTCTCATGGTTGTGGTGTTTATTCACAGTTAAAAAACCTATTTTACTGACAGTTATACACTGACTGCTGACCCCTCACTCCTCTTAACCAGCCGGTGGGGGGTGGGGGGGCGCAAGTTTTCCGGTAAACTGGCATCCCTTGAAAAGTTTGGTCTTATTTTGAACTGCAGCACCTGCAGATTATTTCCAAACCTGATGTGTTATAATCCACCAAATTAGACACAATATGAAATTAATAAATACCTCCTGGCAGAGATCTGCATACTCTTCTAGTTTAATTAAGTGCTCACATCAAGGGCAAATGCCCTTTTCATATATAGTTCTTGTTCTTGTTAATCTTCCTTAATCACAAAAAAAAGAACAGTGCTGTAAAAAGAAATTTTCAAATTTTAATTTTGTCATTTAACAGTTAGACAATTTATTTATGTATCTGTGGTGCATTATTTCATTAATATATTGTGTCTTTCCACAGATGGCATCAAGTCTTCATTTGATTGCAGTCCTCTGTTTGACCAGTGGACTGTGGATTGGAGCAAATGTAAGTAATATATACATGTATTTTAGAAAGATGTTGGTGCTTTAACACCTGATCTTTAAACACTAGCATCATGTCTTCAACACATTCTGTCATTTCTATATTTTGTCTTCACAATAACTACCAGTGCAATAAAATGTAGTGAGTAAAGCTGTGGATAAAACACAGTAAAACACACAATAAAGTTGAGTTAAGTAATATTGATTTTTATTTTTTTATGTTCACAGGCGTACTATGAAGGTTGGTACTTTGGGAGGTGGATGGTTATAATACAGCAGCCAGCTCTTTGTGACTCCTGTTCAAGTTTTTTTAGTTTGCAAATTGATGGTTTTTAAGATTGCTGCTCTCCTGAGCAGACGAATAAAGCTTTATTGTCTTTATTATTATTATCTATAATATCCATAGACCTCCACTTCAGGCAGTGGAGGGCCTGAAAAATGAAGCCAACACAGAAGCAACAAAACCTGCAGTTCCTCTAATGTCCACTTGGCTCCATGAGTGAGTCAACTGTACAAAAATAACTCACCTCATCTATGTTTTATTAAGTCCTTGAATTATGCATATTTCAGGGTGGGACTGCTTGAGTGACAGGCAGTCTGCTGATAGCGCCCTCGGCTTCTCAGTCAGACCCACCTCTCACTCCTCCACAGCTCCACCCTCTCGCCCAAATATGCTCACTTCTGACTCCAAAAATTTGAGATAGCCCCTGCTGAAATGCCAAACTTAAGGCTTCAAAATGGGAGTCCACAAACCAGTGGGTGACATCACGGTGACTACATCCATTGTTTGTTTTTTTACAGTCTATGGAGACTGACTCGCTCTTGGAGCCAGCATCAATCGGCCATTAGAAGAGTTACATTTTTTGGTACCTCAGCGTTGGCTTCATTTTTATAGCCCCAGAAGTTGCTGCTTGGTAGCCTGGAAATCCAGACTCAAATCTAGAAAGATTTTGAGTCTGGCCCTCACCGATGCACCCTTCCTACCCAAGGGGTGGCACTAACTGAGGTATATTAAATACCGGCGCACACAACTGAATAGCACAATGGCCAATCAGAGCAAAAAACAAGGTGACGTATTCATTGCACTAAGCCCCATTTGTTTGCCGACCAGTGGGGCTAACTGATATATTATGCTTTTGCTGTATCCCGTCGGCAAAACGTCCTTCCTGGAAGCGAAGGCTTCTAGGGCAGTCTTCTGTTCCTCTCTCAAGGAGAAAGATAAGTGTAGTTGGCTTAGCGTTTCTGCCAAAGCTAAACTGAATGGATGCGGTCCTGGACGTGGAATGGACGTGGCTGTTTACTTTTAGACTCTTAGGGCGCAGCGTTGTCTTCATCATGTTACGCCCGCCCAGAGCCCGCCTCTGTCAGGTAGACTGATCTGATTGGTCCGATGGCGATTCAGCGGGCTCTGCACATGGGGGCCAGATCCCCGTGCAGTGCACATTTGAATTTTCTGGAGACGGGGCATCAGGATTTCCAGGTTAGCTGCTTGGTTCATTCTGACCATTAAAAGATTCCTTCTTACTGCACTTACAGCCAGTGATGGTAGATAAAATCCACTTTCCTCCTTCTGTGCAAAGATTTATTAAGTTCATTATATTAATAATTCTAAATAATGAGGCCTGGAGATTTCCTCCCATTCTTTTCACTGGACATCCTCTCAGATCAGACAGATGACTACAGCAAACAACTCTCAGTGTACATTTGAGTTTTGTATTAAGACGCTGGAATAAATCTGAACCTATGACTTAAATCATGCCAGCCAGATGAACCAATCATAGTGTTTCTATTTCTCTAATCATCTTCGACTGTGTTGTAGACGTATGCTGTGACCCCTGTAAGGTCTGCCCTCCTGGTTGGACTCTGTTTGAAGATCACTGTTATGTGTACGAGCATACTGCAAAGACCTGGGGTGATGCAGAGGTACTTTGTGGAACAATATGAGTTAGAACTGCCAAACCCATTTCATTACTACTTTAAACCAGCTCAATCTTACAACAATCATTCAGTAAAGGAAGCCAATTTCTCTTTGTGTCCTCATTTAACTCATTCCATCTCTCAATGACTTTCTCTTACTCCCTTTATCTTTTTTACCTTCACACTCCGTCTTTGTCATTAGGCTTCCTGTATTGACCAGGGTGGGAATCTGGCATCGATCCCTGACAAACGCGCGTTTGAATTCATAAAAAAGATAATCCACAGAGCGACAGGCAAACATTCTCGTGCTTGGATTGGAGGACATGATGCGCCACAGGTGAGTGACTTAACAATTAATGTGATGCAATGCAACGATCCCCTGCGAGCGTGATACTGGTTAGATATTTTGTTTTTAATTTGTTGTCTTGTTGATGAGAGTCTGACAGGACAAACCAATGATCAACAGCAACTGTTTTCTAAAGACACTTTTACTTGATACCATATAGTTAAGATGCAACGGGAAATGAGGGATGGGTCCACGGGAGGGGAATCAATTTATTGGCCAAAGTATGTCCAATGACCATTGTATTTGACTCCTGGGTCAAAGCCCGGGATGGAAACTGTGGAGCATGCTCAGAGCATCTCGGCCAGTTTGGGTCTGATTGACTGTATACATGCAGGAGGAATTCAACTCCCAATCACATTATCTGGGTGTGTTAGTCTGACTTTGAGAAATTCGATTTAATATGGTTTCAGTCAAACTAACATGTTAACATGAATTTCAAAAGTCCCATTTTAGTCAGACTAACGCAATAAATCGATTTTCTCTGATGTAATGTAAAGGTACTGACTGTGTAATAGCCCTAGACCAACAGGACACCCAGTCTGTGCATCATCTCAACACAATGAGACATTCATTTTTTGTTTCAGTTGGACAAACAAAATTATGTTCTGCCTCATTGTGTTGGAGTGATGGCTGGTGTCTCAGCTGCAGATATTTCTTCACTATCAGTAGGGTGAGATGCCAATGGAGGTAAAACTTCATTTTTGTGATTAGACTGAACTGACCCTTAAAATTTCTCCTTTCAGGAAGGCAAGTGGCTTTGGAGCGATGGTACCAAGTTTGGTTTTACATCCTGGAATGCTGGGCAGCCCGACAACTATCAACAAAAAGAACACTGCGCCGAGATAAACCCTGCGAGTATGTGCTCAGTTGTTGAACTCTTGCATGTGATTTTTCTTTTGAAGTACTCTGGAAATCAATTCTCAATATTCACCTTAGAAAATGTTATCTTTTGTAACTGATTATAACCTGATGAAGGAAAAGCAAAAAAGTTGTGGCAGATACCGCTAAAGCAGTGGTCCCCAACTGGTCCAGCCACAGGGTCCGGATTTCTCCATGGTCATTAGTTGAAAGTTGGAAGCAGGAAATGCACTTCAAAATAAATGCTCTGTGCTGGAAATCCACAGTACTTCAAAATAAAGTTTGTCATTTACAAACATGACACGTTTGTGAGTCACTTGTGGTCCATGCAGAATGGACCCGTGACCCACCAGTTGGGAGCCAATGCGCTAAAGTATTAGAGTCGGTTGTGTGTAAAGCCAAAACTATGAGTTAAGTAATCTTCCACTTCTTTGACAGAAACTGAATATTTTGGACTTTATGAGCAAAAGATCCAGTGAAATGGAATGGAATATAATCAGTGTGTTTTCTTTAGTGTTTAATCACCTGAAAGTCCTCATCTACAGAGATCGCCATGTTTACCACCATGTTTCTACAGTAGCTCAGAATGGACAAACCAAACACTGCTCTCGAGGGGCAATCACGTTTTCATGTTTTTGCGTCGGCTACCATAGTTAGCAGCCCCTCTAGTCCGAGTGAAACTGTTTAATTCAGTGTTTTTACCGGTTTTAATCCAACTCAGTCTCACTCCAAAGTTACTGAAATCCAGCACTTGGTCAGAGATTTCCGATGTCAGACACAAGTGAATAAGCCATCTTTTCACATCTGCATGATACCCTGCTGGATGCTGTCATTGTTGAACAGTGCCTGGTGACATCAGGGCGAAAGGCAGCAGGACAATAACAAATAATAACAAAAGTTAAGGCGGCGAAAATCTGAGTAAGGTGGCCGGGACAGTGCTTAATGGGTCCAACAACCACCGACCTTTACCTCGGATGATGGTGTTCGCTTCCTGTAAGACTGTAAAAACCCTGTTCTTTTACCCTAAACCCAACCACATGTGTGTGTTGGCAAAACATAACATGCATTTGCTGTTGAAGAAAAAAAATGATCAAATTGTGGTGTTGTATCGATGTAGGACATTTTTTTGAAAGAGACTGTATGTTGATGGTACATTTCCTGAGAAAAAGAAGTGTATTTTGAAAACAGACAATGCATGTAACAGGCTGAAGTTGACATGACATCCCAGAATGTCAACAACCAACGCACCCAGGGTAGCTTACATGTCGTGTGTGAACATGGAAAGTCCATGACCAAATGCCTCAGCTGCAGGTAAAATCCTCCTGAACAATGAACTCAAACAGAATCCTAACCAGAACTTGGCACATGGGAGAAGTTTAAGCTGGCTGCAATCTGCAGTCCTCACTGCTAGATGCCACTAAATTCTACACACTGCTCCTTTAATACGTCAAATTTGGCTTTAGGAAACTGGGACAACTTTTGACATTGTACAGTCTACACCAAATGATGAATGAATCAAATAATAAGTACAATATCATCATAACTAAACTAATCATTCTCTGCAGCTCTAATAGTTTGTTTGTTATCTTTTGAACTCTAGGTATGTTCAACGACCTGCCTTGCTCATTTAAGAATCCTTATGTTTGTGGCAAGCACGTGTGAAGATCCCCGTCATGTGCTGACACATCTGCCATGGTGATGTCACAACCCCACGGATGATGTCACCTCCACCAGGGTGTCAAGCCTTGATGACTTGATCAGTGCTGGAGGACCCATTGAATGAATTAATTTTGGTTGATTCAATAAACATAAATCCTGTTGAGGAATCTGTCTCACGCTCAGTATTTCAGTGTGTAATATCAATCAATCAGTCGGTCAGTCAGCTCATTAATCATCTAGTCAATCAATAAACCTGTTCATATATCTGCATATACAATGGAAAATGATAACATTTTGTATATCTGTGGCTATGAGCTTTTTTACAACCATTAAATGGCACAGACAAATCAATCCATTTAAAAGGATAGAGATAATCCATCCTGCCTGTTTCTGCTGATAGAGAGTCAGATAAACTTGACCTCATTAACTACAAGTCAGAGCAGATGGCCATGACGTGGGGTCCCACAGGGATCCGTTTTGGGACCCCTCTTGTTTAATCTCTACATGCTTCCATTAGGCCAGATCATACTAAAAAATAATGTACCCTTCCATGCAAATATACATATCGCTTTCACCAGGTGGTAAATGACCTGTAGCATGCCTGTGTCACTGTAATGAGCAAATCAATGATTGGATGCATAAATAAAAAAAAAAAAAAAATTCAACTCAACAGAGATAAGAGTGTCAGTTCCACAAGAAACCTTGGTGTTATCCTGGACTCAGATTTAAATTTCCACAGCCACATTAAATCCAAAATGCCATCTGCCTACTACCATTTAAAAAACATTGCTAGAGTCAGAGGAATACTGTCAAACCTTGAAAGGCTCACCCACGCCTTTATTTCCAGTGGAACTGCAATTGTCTGTTGCTAAGACTTTCAAAACTGTTTGGCAACTTCAGCTTATTCAAAGGTCCTGACAAAAGCTAGGAAATATAGCCCTGTTTCCACCGTCCAGCACGCCCACATTTTCACAACAAAATAGAACAGGCTGCAGTGAGAGTCTCTCTCCATGGGATATTTAAAAATAGCAGCTTTGTGCACTTAGTCCTTCTCAGGCAAGCTCAGGGGTTTAGTGTTGTCAGAGCCCATGCCAAGATGCCAAGTGAGGATTAGAATATATACAGTTCACATAATCAGGTTGAAATTAATATATATAAACGCTTGAAGATCCACTCATTACTAAAAGTGTTTGTCACATAAAAACTAAAGTGATGGTTATCAACTCATGCACTGAGTAGCATTACAAGTTAAAGCTCCACCTTAAAGTCGCTGGTTAACGCCCCGGTGAATAAAGTTGGTTTTTTTCTCAGACTCCAGCTGCTGTGAGAGGCAGCAAAACATCCTTTCATTTTATAGTTACAGTTTACTAATAAAACTCTCCATAGTATGAACAGTGGTTACATGAGCCTCAAAACCAGACACAACTCAGCCCTGAGCAGAGTGACCGTCCTCTACTGACCAATCAGAGTGCAGTGTTCACAGCTCCACCTTTTACGTAAGGTCGCTACTAGGGTTGAGATTTTCATGGTACAATAACAGTCTCAAAGGATTATAATTATCAGTCAGAATGACCCTTAAAGGGATGAAAACAGACAGAAGGGTTATTGTTGGTTAAACAAACATATTATCACTAGAATTAAAAGTTGAATTCATTAAGATAATGGAAGTAAAAAGTCTCCCCTTAGAAAATAATTACAAAAAGGGTGAGATTCCACATCCAGTTACAAACTTGCTGTGCCTAAAATGCATGTGAAAATTCTCATGTAATATGATAGTGTTCTATTTTGTCCACAAGGGGGCACTCTTAGTTGTGTGTTATTGTATCTGGCCCTCTTGGCTCTTACTGACCTGCACTCTGATGTCAGATAAATTGGGGATGCACCGATTTTAAAATTCTGGGTCAATACTGATACACATGTTTTTATATTGTTGTTTATGTTGTTTTTGTTATTTTTTCCCCATTTTGTTCCAGGGAAACAGAGAAATCTACACATTAAAAATAACTTCTCAGTAATTAAGCCCTTCACTACACTAGCTTTGAATGAGCACGCGTTTTATCATGCAAAGTTATGACACAACTTTTTATTTAATCTTTCACATGTAAAAACATCTTTTTACAAAAAACTGCTTCAAAAGGATTTTTACCAGAGGTGGGAGGAAGTCACACATGTGCAAGTCATAAGCAAGTCTCAAGTCACAACCTCCAAGTCTCAAGTAAATCCCAAGTCACTGCGGTGAAAATCAAGCAAGTCAAACTGAGCCCTTGCTCGTCAAGCAAGTCGAGTGAGGTCATTGGTCAGGTCAAACAAGTCACGAGTCGAGTCGTACTCACAAACTCATCAAAATAATATAAAGTGCACCCAGTGGTGGAATGTAACTCAACATATTTACTCAGGTACAGTCAGCACAAATCAGAGTCTGTTCTTCTCATGTCACCATCTACCTCTGCTCCGCTACATTTATCTGACAGCTTTAGTAACTAGTTACTTTACAAATTAAGATTTTACACTCAAAACACATGAAAATGTTCAAGCCCAGCTGGAACTATGAGTCAGTTTTTGAACTGACAGAAAATAAATTTGCCACTGATTATCATCTGACTCGTTTTTTTCTGCTTTTGCTTTTTATTATTTTATAATTAACTTTCATGTTGAGGTTTGAACTGTTGGTTGGACAAAACAAACATGATGAAGGTGTCATTTTGGACTCTGGGTCAGTGTGACGCTGTCTCCCACTATTTCCAGAATTTTTACAAACCAAACAATCGATCAATTACTGCAGAAAATAATCAGCAGATTAACCCTTAATGAAAATAACCAGTAGTCAATAGTTCAAAATGAGCTCCACCACAACTCCAACAGTAAAATCCTGCTGTGACATGAATGACTCAGAATACCTGATGGGATCAGATACAGTCGCAGACTACACCAGTCACAGGGGACATTTTACAGTACTTTTACTTGTAACACTTTAAGCACATTTTTCTGTTTATACTTACACACTTTTACTGACGTAACATTGTAAATGCAGGAATGTCACTTGTAACAGAGTATTTCTACAGGGTGGTATTGGTTACTTTTTCCGACATTTAAGGATGTAAATACTTCCTGTCCTGCTCCCAGCCCTCTGATCACAGTGAAAGATTCCACTCGAAAAACACACCTGCTGCTGTCAGAACAGCTGAGATAATAACACACTGTCAAAATCCCCAAATGCAAGCTGAGCAGGAAGGGGAGGCCAAAAACAGTCACTGGGGAAACTATGTGATGGTGTGGCGATGGCCCTTTTCTTTTTTTTCTTTTTTTGAAACTGTCAAATTTTGAAATAAAAAAGTCATCTTGCTCAAAATATTGAAGAAATATGTCATCTTTAACTTCATGCCTTTTGGAGATCAGTTCATCTTCTACTCACTTAACTATTCACAGTCAAGTATTTTTGATCAGGGGTGCCCAAACGTTTGCATGCCACTGTACTGTTTTCTGTTTCAGAGCTGAGAACACTACAACAGAAATAAGCTCATTTTGGTATTGAAAAAAGCAAAAGCAAAGCCTAAACCAGTCACCCATTCATCATCTGTGGAGCAGCTGCAGACTTTTTTACTCCATCACTGGCATCTCAAGTTTGAGACTGAGTAATGCATCATAAATATTGACTGAACTTTCCGCAACCATGGAAATCAAATATTGGAATTCTTAACTTTGGTGGCGCTCCAATTTCAGGACAGCACTGCTACTGGCCTGTTGGCTCATGCTGATCCTTTTGTCCTAAATTCAACAGAACCAACTTAATTCAACACCCCTGAGGGATTTATTCAAGTCTGCCGATTACCTTTCCAGCTGTATTCACAGAATCCACCCTGGGTCTGTTTAACAGGATTTTCAGTACGTAACATTTACCTGCAGAAACAGAGGCTATGAAATGTGTGATCAAACAAAAATGGATTATAATAGAGGTTTGGGAAGTGATGGTTACAGTGTTTAAGAGGATGGGGTGAACATTTTAGCTCTTGGTTGATGTTGTATGGGTCTGATTATGGATATTGTGTGTAATTGTAAAAATAGTAAGAGATTTGTTTTGTTTATATGACAGCAATTATCAGCTGATGGCAGATCAGATGAAAACATGGTGACTTTTATCTTCCATATTCTCACACTTCCCTTAATCAATATCCACCAACATACAGAGGAGCATCTCTTTGGAACTACCTCCTGTCTTTTCTATATATGTATGTTCAAATAAGAGCAGGCTTTACTGTACATCAGCTGTCTTCAAGCTGCGTACATTTTGCACTGCAAAACATTTAATTCACATTCACTCTCAGCACATAATGGTGATGTTAATGAGTTCACACAATAAAACATTCAAAAGTGCTGAGCTTTTGACCCTGAGCATCATTCCTGGAACTGCTTGGCTTCTTCCAACTTAAAAGCCTCTGCACCAAACTCCCCTCAGAAAACCTGAGTAAATCTTACAACATTTTGGCGCTTTGATCATGTGAGCGTTTTTGTTCTGTGAGACAATATAAAATCCAAATGTTTGGATGGAAAATCTATAAAACATAAAATGATGAGACTCACTCATATGTAGTCTTAGGCCCCGATCACACACAAAGAGTTTCAGCAGCTGGAGGCGGCTTTTGTAATTATCTTTTAATGATAATGAAACTCACTGTTTTTGCTACACGCCTCGTGTTTCTGCGCTCTAGGTGCCTGTGTCTTCTATCGTCCTAAATTTGTTTCAAGTGACTAGTGACATAAAAATAATAGTTAGCATGTTAGCCGTTAGCCTAGATACAGCCGGGGCGCATAGTAGCGTCAGACCTGTTAAAACGTAAGTGAACGGGGAACCTTCAAGTGCAAAGTTAGTCCACTAAACAAACTTTTTCTCCGCAATGACCGCCTCATATCGTTAGGATAAATGTCAGAGAACATATAGAAAACGACATGTAAACGTGTTGTCTTACCTTACCGGTGTGCTGCCATGTTTGTTTACCATTTAGCTCTGCTTTCCAAAGCACGGCCGAAAGAACAAGCAGCGATCTCATATCGTGCCTGAAATCTCGTGAGAACAAGCAGCAATAGCTGGAAGGCAGAACCGGACAGTAGCCTGAAAAGTTCATTCATTTATTTTATGAAAGATTTATAGAATAATGGCTGACTTTTTGCCAGACTTCGACTTTGTGGAGGAGGAATCTGATTTTGCAGAGTTTGATGGCCGCCCTTATTTATTTGAGCCAGAATACACTGACGAAGAGCTTTGTGAAATTGAAGAATGGAGGAGGAGAGAGAGAGAGAGGTGCAACAGGTAGAGGACGAGAGAGGAGGAATGGCTGCTGCAAGGCTGCGTAGCTCTGGAGATGAAAATTCAAAATAAGATGGAACATAATACAGGTTACAACTGGTATCATCATAATATTATGCTGAAACGTTTCCTTTCGTATCTGTCAAACAATTCCCATTTGTTTCAAGGTAATACTGCACAAATTGTATGTTAGGATGGATGTGAATGTTAGGATGATATACAGTAAAGGGCCATAGGCTGGAATCAAACCCATGGCCACTGCAGCAAGGACAGTGCCTTTACACATAGGACGCCCACTCTAACCGCTGAGCTGCTGATTACCAGTTTTATTTTCCGTAGCCACTTATCCTCTTGGGGGTCGTGGGAGGTGGAGCCTATCCCAGCTGACATTGGGTGAGGGGACGCCAGACTATCACAGGGCTGACACATAGAGACAGACAACCATTCACACCTATGAACAATTTACAGTCATTAATTAACCTGCATGTCTTTGGACTGTGGGAGGAAGCAGGTTCAAACCAGGAAGCCTCTTATTGTGAGCTAGTCTGAGTGGGCGGAAGTTTGCTGCATAGATCAGCCTCTCATTGGGCGGAACGAGCCACCCGCTGAAGTCTTGCCCTACCACCTCCGGTTGTGTAGCAGTTTTCAACCGTTTTCAACACGTCCTTTACTAACTTTTGCGGTGTTTGATCTTGCGGGGATGTAGCCATTTTTCTACCATGGTTCGCGTCCTGTAAGTGATATTTTTGTGGGCGTGTTACACCAAAACCTGTTTCCCCCCGGCAATATTTCTGCAAGCGCACTGTTGCTGTGGCACCGCCCAGAACGATTGTGATTGGTTGAAAGAAATACAAGCAGCCGGGGCGTTTTTTTCTCCAATCTCAAAGTGAGGGTCGGCGCAGCCAGACCTTTCTTTTCTTGAGAAAGGTCTGGTGAGCGAGACTAATCGTGAGGCAACAATGCTAACCACTGCACCACCTTTACGCCCTTTCCAGCTTCAAGCTCCAACAATTTTCATGTGACGTTGAAGGTATTAAACATATAGTAGCCCATAATTTTGTGATTATTATCATTATTATTATTACATATAGAGTGTTGCACTTTTCTGTCCATCACTCAGCGTCATATCTCAGGAACAGAAGGGGAGGCATTTGGTCAGATACTGAATTGGTGACTCTAATCTTGTATAGATCTTTCTGTGTGTGAAGCATCCATGTTTTCACTGACATGGATGTTGAAAAAATTTCAGAGCTGATGATTTTATAGCTGAAGAAGACCTCAGGAAACTTCGCTGGATCAAACACAGTATTTAATAAAGACCCAACTGAGGAGAATCACAGTTAAATATACAGAGTGTAACACAGTGTGTCCTCGCCCAGTTCTTGCATTTAACCTAAACAGTATTCTCTTGCCAGTCATTCCATGTTCCTAAATAAGGTAAGTCTGTCCCGATCTATGGTTTTAGGAAGTTTCTATTGGTTACTGACTTCAAACAACAAACACGCTCACCTGGCTCGCTCTAAATTACCTCGACTGTCTCTTACAAAATAGACATTTCTAAAATGAGACTCTCGTCTGTTGAGCCTGGAGCACAGGGCAATCTCCCTTAAACTTGGAAGCTATGGCAATGGAGCCAGCCAACAATGGCCGCGTTTCCCAGTTAAGAGCGATCTTAAGACTTAAGAGCACAGTTAAGAACGTCTTAGTTAAGAAGGGTCGCTAAGATAAGAGTGTTTCCCAGATGCGTTCTTAATGCCCTTCTTAGGATCGCTCTTTAAGACGCTCTTAACAGGAGCTGTCCACTACTGCGCTGCTGAAACTAAATCAATCAATGTCAGGCAAATCGATCACCCACCACTTCATCAGCACATAAGTCACACACAGCGCTGCTACCTAACACACTAATTCCCTGCTGCTCGTGTGTAAATGTGTTCTAATAATTCTAATGAAAAACTAAGTCGATAAATATTTGTTAATGACCTATTTTCATGACGAAAACAAGACCACAACTAAACAAGAAGTAGTCTTGGTAAGAGAATCATGAGGAAATGTATTAATCAAGAAAACACAGACGCCTTGCTGAGGCCGGTGCCGTCTCCCACCACCTCCAGGAAGCTCCCCACTGCGTAAAAATGCAGCGCAGCCGGGCACTGCACCTCCAGGCTGAGGGTGAAATTGCACCGGGTTGCCCTCCAGATGTGTGGAGACACTAGCTGATGAGGCGTTGTATCTCACACTTGTTATTCCTCCTTATTTCGGTGCATAACTTGTGCCACAGCTTTGAGCGCACACAGGGTCTTCATAAAACATATAGATTCAAGATTCAAAGTGTTTATTGTCATATGCACAGTAAGGACACGCGTGTCCCTGCAGAATGAAATTCCTTCTATTCTGTCACCAATTAATGCTAAACAATATAAATCTGAAGTATAAAATAGATCAAAATATATACACTGTGCACTGTTTCAACATCTCCTTGCTTAGTGTAATATTAATTTGCCTGACGCGGCTGGATCTGTGAGCGTTTGGTCGCTAAGAAGACTGTTAAGAGTGGGTCAGCTCGATCCTACAACTCCTTCTTAGTGAAAGATCTTCTTGAGCTAAGAGCGATCTGGGAAACGCGGCCCTTATCTGGGCAGCTCTACTCCCTCCGCCACAACTGGGAGACAATAGATGGAGCGCATACATACCAAAGGTCATGTAGCCTGACCTCGAGTCCTCTTTTAGGCCTCCTGCTGACCTGACTGTCACTTTAAGCATAACTATCACCCATCTCCTTTCCTGACCACAGCTAAAGGCTGTAACCCAACAAAATTTCTTCACAGATATAAACTGCAGGAGAAACTTGAATGGTGCACAGAGGCGTATAACCGTAGGGCTGTAATTCTAGTGTTTTATTTGTACTGATAAATATTATCACTGTTCAATTATTAGTCTAAGTCTTTTTATCCCAACTCTTAATAGTGTCTGCCAAATTCATGACTCTTGTTGCGTCTGTTTTGTACATGTTGGCATGTGGTTTTATGTTTATGCTCTGTAAAGTGACCTTAGGTGTTTGGAAAGATGCCTAATAAATAAAATGTATTGTAATTATTTTGTTACTAATTTTCTTGGAAGAGCGTCTCAGTTTTTCCTCAAGTTTGAGCCAAGACATTACTAATTATTCATTACAATAATTAAACATTACATTGTGATCAAACAAAGACAAACCACAGGTGTTGGTCAGAACACTCGCAGAGAGGGTATATAAACTGAGGCTGTCCCTCTCAAAGACACCCTGCTACCTGCTACTGCTGCAAGTGCAACCTCACCTGATCATCACAACAAGGTAAGGCTCTCATTCCTGCCTGTCATCACTGCATCAGCTGTTTTCATTCATAGCTACAGAAAATACTTTTAATCTGTTTATTAATTTAATTTTAATTTTCACGTCAAGGGAAAATCCTCTTTTCAAATAATGTTGCTGCAAGAAGAATCTCGCAAATCTTAATTTCGTAATTTGAATTCACAGATTGCATTACTAATATCCTGTGTCCTCACACAGATGGCATCAAGTCTTCTTCTCATTGTGGTCCTCTGTTTGACCAGTGGGCTGTGGATTGGAGCAAATGTAAGTAATATGTATATTTGGTTTAAAAAGACCTCTGGTGTCTCCTCCAGCCCAACATCATGTTTTTAACATGAAATATGAATGTTTTATTAATATTTTGCAACAGGGAGGAAGTGAACAAAACTCATTTTGAGAAATAAAAGTCACCATCTGTATTTTTCTCAGAATGGTGGAGGTGACATCCTGTAGCTGCCACTTTGTGACTGCTCTTCAGTTTACTGATAAGACTACAAAAATGATTTTCAACATTGCTCTGTGCTCAAAAGCTTCTGTCTATAAAGACTGAGCTGAGGGACAATATTCTCACAGCTCCACTGGATTTGGACCATTGGAGGGTTTTTCCATGATTGTCTTTCTAATCATCTTCAACTGTGTTACAGATGAGTGCAGCAGAACCTGCCCAGATGGTTGGACTCTGTTTGACTTCAGGTGTTACCAGTTCCATGGAACTCCAAAGACCTGGGCTGATGCAGAGGTACGTCTTGAAATGATGTCATTTCTAACTGACACACTGTATTTGTGGTGTGTGCTTCAAACCAGCTGACTCTGACACTTGGTTTGAAATACACAGAATTTTATTGCGGACTATAATTAACGTCCCGCAGTGTCATGCCTTCGTGAACCAGTCACGTTTCTTCTACAGTTTACATCCATGTCTACAAAAACATGGACGCTTCACACTAGGAATGCACAATAGATTGGGTACGTCATCTGTATTGGCCATCATCGGCTCTAACATGAGAATCAGAATCGGGCAACATGCTTTTTGTTATATTGCACAATGAATGAATATTACATACACTGAAAAGTATTGTCTCCATCTGCTGGTGGGCCGTCACGATAAGAGTATACATGCATAATATGATGTTAATTCCACTACAGAAGAGAGCTGATGATGACTAAAATTAGGTGGGGAAAAAAGTGGATATGTCAATACTGGTATCGGCCAAATGAGTTGTTACACATCAGCATATCTGATATCGGCATTGAATCAAAGATCAACATCCTTACTTCACACACATCTTCCCCCGACAGCACAGAAGATCTGTACAATCAGCACAGTTTCATGATTAGAGTCACCATTTCAGTATCTGACCAAATGTCTCCCCTTCTGTTCCTGAGATACGACGCTGAATAATGGCCAGAAAAGTATTTTATGCTAAACATTACGATGTCACAGTGAAGCTGACCTTTGACCTTTTGGATATAAAATGTCATCACTTCATTATTTTATCCTTTTTTTCCTTTGTGTGAAGTTTTGTCATAATTTATGCAAGAATTCTTGAGTTATGGCCAAAAACACGTTTTGTGAGGTCACACTGTTTTGACCTTTGACCATCAAATTGTTATCAGTTTATTTTTCAGTCGAAGTGGACGTCTGTGTCAAATTAGAAGAAATTCCCTTAAGGCGCTCTACAGATATCATGTTCACGACAATGGGACGGGTGGACAGACACCAAAATGTTTGCTCCACGCCTCTTTTTGCTTTTTTCACATTCTCACTTTGTCTCCAACATAATGTAACTCTCTCTGTGCTCATCCAACTTACTTCATCTCTGTATTATTTTTTCTCACTTTGTCTTCTTTCTCTCCACACTTTATTGTCCTCATCAGCGTTTCTGCACCACTCTCGGTGGAAATCTGGCTTCCCTCCACACCCGACGCGGATATAAGGTACTCAGAAAATGGATCCTGAGAGCGACTGGCTCACATACAAACGCTTGGGTCGGAGGCTACGATTCATCAGGCGTGAGTCCACCTATTCTTTAACGTACATGCTGTAACCAGTCTTTGACAAAAACATCAACAGTTAAAACATAACTGAAATACATCAAGCCGGATTTATAAATGAAGTTCAAGGCTATGTAAAAACCTTTCTTTCAGGAGCGTGTGTGGCTCAACAGTGACGGTTCACTGTTTGACTTCAAAGGCTGGGCCAGTGGGGAGCCCAACAACGTTGGCGGAAATGAAAACTGCATGGAGATCAACTTTCAAGGTCAAAGTTCAACATGTGTTGTCTTTTTGATTGGGATTTTTTTTAACTGAAAAGCAGTGTGGGAAAAAATTATCAATACTGAAAAGGATCTTTTGTAACTCATAATGTGGTGGAACCTTGCATCATTATTGTGTTTCATTTTTACTCAGACTTTGGATGTGTTTTGTTTTGTTTTGGATTGTTTCCAAGGGTGCAAACTCATCAAGGAAGTTTGCACCCTTGGCCCTAGAAGACTTTTTTTTTTAAACATCAGCATTAACACATGGATTTCCAGACAATTTCACCACAGTGATATTGGGGGGAAAAAGTTGCCCTAGAATTACTGGAATCATACTGCTACAAAAGTACCTTAAGGGAGACATCAGTTCAGGGCATGAGAGAGGGCACAGCTGGGTCCAAACTGGTATGAAAGGACATTGTTCTACATTGTAGCTGTAAAAATGTATTTGGTTCTTGCGCTTCACTTTGCTATTACAACTGCTGTTTGGTCAGTTAAAGACAGGGATCAGATATGAAGATTATAAACAGATTTTACAACTACTGCAACTAAAAGAAAATCTGACACAATTCAGCTTCTGTCATTTTCAGTGAGCTTGACATTTGCCCCTTTCTTAGGCAACATGATTTAACACGTGTTGTGTTTAACTACATCACAAGTAACGTAGGTCCATTTAGCTAATTCCCAGCATTTCGTCATTTATATTAGGGATGACTAACTGTGAATTTCTGGTTATTTTGTTGTTATTTATTTCCCCTTTTGTGCCAGGGAAACAAAGAAATCATTCAAGTCATTCAGCCCGTCGTCACACTGCCTTTAAATGGGAACTAATTCAGTCATAACCTCCTTTCACATGAAAAACATTGTTTTTAACAATTGCTTCAAAGGCCTTTTTACTAGATGTAATATATCACAATTCCCTCTCTAATATCTATTTTACATGGCTGTGAAGACACAAATGACTCCTTCAACCTGAATTTATTGATGTTTCTTGTCCATAACTACATTTTACAAGATTACGTCACAACCCAGCCAACTTTTGTATGCAGGGCCCATGTGGGTAGTAAATGGGCTGAAAACTGGGCCCGATATGAGACTGTCAATGGGTTCCATAATAGCCACATGCCAGTTGCCCACATGGATGGGTTTATCTGTGGGCCCAAGATTAGAAGCCCATTTTGGGCTCATACCCACTTGGTACGCATGTAGCTGTGCCATTACCCATGTGGGTCCCACAGGTGAACTCATCCATGTTGGCATGTGGCATGGGGCCATTATAGGACCTGTGGACAATCCCATATATATCAACTACCCACATGGGCCCCACATACAAATGTTGGCTTGGAATTAACCTTCGCTCAGTACTCATTTTTACTGAATAGAGCTTGAATGCATCGTCATGTAACTCAATGCAACCAGTGTCAGTTGGTTTCAGCTGAATGCTTCCAGCAGTTAACTGGCTGTCCTCCTGTCCTGATGACGTCAACAGCTATTTGTCGTTCACGATGTGACATCATCAGAGAGGGTTACTGATTGGCTCTTCTGATCAGCCTTCAAACTATTAACTGTTCTATTGAGAATCCCAAGTGGAGACAGTGAGTTCATTCGGTATGGGGAGATTACAGTCTACAGGCTAAATGACAGTCCCAGATTGACACATAGTCATATTAGCCAAGTAAAGTTATCATAACTGAAGGCATGAGGGCAAACACGAACCTATTTTGTATTCAAAACAGCAACAAGTTTGCACCCCTGGTTTCTTTACGTTTTTTTTAAATACATGCTTTCATTTGCAACAGTGAAGCAGTTGATAACTCAGGTTTTGGAGAATGTTATTAAAATAAAGTTTCACTTAATTGAGAAAAGGCAAACAATGTCAATGTAAAAAACATAGCAGAGCCCTCTGACGTGCTGTCATTGTTTGTCTACAGGAAGGGATTTCGTCAATGACATACCCTGCGATCAGAAGAAGGCTTTTGTTTGTGCCAGAGACCTGTAATCACTCCCCTCCATGACACATCAGCTGTGGTGATATTGTCACTTCTAACAGGGAGTCGAGCCTCGACGACATCGCTGCTGGAAGATCTCTTCTCCCTCTCTTCTGAATTGATTTCAGCTTCATCAATAAACACATATATCCTGTTCAGCAATCTGCCTCACCTCTTTTTATTACCATCTCATGCATAAAGCTCAGTGTTTCCAAAAAACTGTTCTCAAACATTTTCACATAACATCTCTGAAGCACAGTGTTGTTGGAGCAATACCTTTAGAAAATGTCTGCACTCGTAATAAAGTTTGGGGCACCACCCTCCTATGGAGGGAAGCAACTAATCAAATTAATAACTCCGAAAACCAATTATTAATTTGTCAGAACGCTTATCAATTATGAATCAATCTCAATATCTGGGTTATGAATTCTCCATACAGTGATCTTAGTTCCTGCTCAAAAGAAATATTCACAGACAACGACTTGGCGATAAAAGAAGATTTATTGAGGGCTAAATGTTTTAACAACTGAGTAAATGAATAGTAAATGAGGACAATATGAAATAACACAAAATCGACAGTATGTATAGATGGATTAAGACAAGAGGTAACACTTGTGTCAGTATGTGACTATAGATAAACTGGGGACGCAGGGATGCGCAAAACCATCTACCTGACGAAACCTAAATTAAGATCAGAATAAATAAGTCTCCTATTTGACATCAACTCTTATCACAACACAGCGACTGCATCAGGTGAGGGGGATTTGGCCGACTTTGAGAAGAGATGACTCAGCTGGATGCTTCTCAGGGACCCCGGACTGCCGCTGTCGACTCCCAGCTTCACTTCACAGCCTTCCAGCAGGGTGATACAAACTGGAACACAGCAGTGAGGGGCGGTGGAGCCTTAAGGCAGTGTCCTTTATGTGGTCCTTACACGTCGGTGATTTTAGGAGGCGGAAAGTCTCTTGTTTCGACCAAAGAGTCCCTGTTCTGCAGACACTTGGACAAGTGGCTGGCAGCCGCTGGATCTGATGAATCTTTGACGGAGTTGCAAGCTGAACAGAAACTCATCTATTTAGCTATGGCTACTCGCTTATAATAATGGTGAAAACAATCTAGTTGGTCGTTTGATATTATTATCAAAGTTATTAAATTCATTAAAAAAAAATTGTTGCAATTGGCTGGCTTCGTCGTTTCAGGTACAATGTTACTGAAGGCACAAACAAAAATAAAGAAACCTCAGGAAAGACAAAATAATCCTGGATGTGTCGAGCAAAACTTAAAATTTTAAAATAATTTTGATCATAAGAAAAGAAAGAGTTATGCAGGAACCGAGTTTAAGAGTGTAACGGGGGGCGTCGGTGGCTCAGTGGATAGAGCAGGTGTCCCATGCACAAGGCTGTTGCCACAGTGGCCCAGGTTCGACTCCAGCCTGTGGCCCCCTGCTGCATGCCATTACCCCCCTCTCTTTCTCCCCTTCACACTTTGCCCCATCTATAAAGACAAAAAAGAGCGTAACGGGTTCAGGCATAAAGAGTATCACTAGAAGGAGGGACGGCAACAGAAAGAAAAAGTGTAAAGTACAAAGAAAAGTAAAAAGGAAAGAAAAGTGCGGAGATGCGCTGATCTCAATAGTTTTATCCCACCAGCTTGAGGGGGCGTGTTCCAAGTAAGGCGGGTCTCTTAGTTTAGACATTACTTTATTTCGGAGGAAACTTAATAAACTTTAATTAAACTTTATTTTGTGAGATTATATACTTTTAACATGTTACGTGAGATACACACATACTCTTCCCATTGTGGTCAAAATTGGCTCTTAACATCAAGTTACATTTAATATGATTATCATACTGCATATCTCAGCGGAACACAAGTATAAATGTTTTGTGCACAAACACTACAAACTAGTCTGCAACTGCATCAACATACTAAAAAACACATCTTAATAAAGACAAGTTGATTAATCAATCCAACTATATTTCAACTCAAAATATAGGCATAATATGGGATTCCTTATAGGAACCCTTCTTAACTATAGTCACAAGATGGCAGTATGACTCCATGTTAAATGAGGGATTAAAAACATGAAATTATAATTAACTTATACTGTGACATACAAAAGTGGAAAACAAAAACATCATTCAACTAACAAACGAGGATTAGGCACCGTTACAATGTTAGAACATGGATAAAATGTATAGTTTAACTTTCAAGAGACATTTCAAGTTGGTTACAAGAGAAACTTAGTCCCTGCTCAGGAATGCATGCTGATGTTGTACACTTAATGGACAAAAGAGCATGGGCACAGTTTGAGGTTTAACCAACGCTGTTCCTGAATCAGCCTTTTTACACCATATATGTGCACACTGAGCAAGTCTGATCAGTTTCCCATCACTTCTTCACTCTTTCATTCCGAGCCCCACTTTATTTATAAACTCTTCCTCATTAACCTGCATGGTGTGATAATCACTCCACATCACAAAACTTCTGAGTATTTTTCAGGCATTTAGTATTCCTCTGATGATCTGTGTTGTGTAAAATGGTTATTTTGCATGTCATGCCTCAGTTATCCACTTAATGCAAGACCTTTTCAGCCAGCCACCATTGTCACATACAGCAAACATGCAGGTAACACCTCAACATGTGCACTCGTACCAACAGGTACGAAGACAGTAGTGCCCACACTATAATACGATCTGGATGCTAATCTGGGAAGCAGATACATCAGATGTACAAACACAGTGACAGAGCTGTGACACTGTGTCCCAGACTTCACTAATATATGTGAAACTGTTTTTAGGCAGCAGCATTTGATCAGGTCACTACACAACTGTTTTAAATATCTCTTGACAATATGACAGCCCTGTTGTTTAGTAAACACTCATCATACATAAACAACTGTTGTGTTTAAGAAGTTAACTCACTTATACGACATATGTTTGTAAAGCAGAGATTCTTGTGATGTGAATAATGCCGACCATTTCAAAATACAACAACCACAGCAGGTTCAACCAATGCATCTGTTAGACAAACAACAAACAATCTGTTAGCTTACAACTAACACCTATGAAGACACGCTGTAATTCATCGATTGACATTTTGATTGCCCTCAAACACTGGCAAAGGTCGAGATGATGCAAATCCAGTAAAATATTCAGTCCAAACACATTATTACATCCATAAAAAGCCCCAGACTACCACTGCATCCTTTGAAACATCTGAACTCTCCAAAATGGTCACCGAACTCTGACCTTTTAATTGACACCTCATGTGACCCAGCAGGAGCATTCATGTCCTGCCCACAGCCATCCATAGCCAATGAGAGCCTGTGTTGTCAGGAAGGCCCTGTTCCATTTCATGTTGGGGGAGATCCAGCCAATAGCAAGCGGTTGTGTTCATGTCTGATGCATTTTAGAGTCAACATAAAACATCAGATCAGAGCTCATTTATTAAGAAAGTACCAGGGGAGGACCTCCTGGCCCCTGACAGACGTTCAGGCTAAGCCTCAAATGTACTCAAATCCTAGATATGCCCCTGTGTACACCTGATGCGTGCAGGTTGTCTGTGCAGGACTGTGACTGGATTTGCTTGTAAAAGATGAGAGAGGATAGCTTTTTTTTTTAATTTCTACTTATAAATATGGATCTGTGGAATATGGATTATGGTGATACAGGCATGCTGCTGCCTCAACTTTGAAGCGTCTGGAATCGGTCTATCATTCAGCCCTTAGATTTATTACTGGTGATAAATATGATACTCACCACTGTGTTCTGTATGAAAAAGTTGGTTGGCCCTCTCTTGAGGAAAGGCGCAAGAGGCACTGGCTCTTATATATTTTTAAAGCCTTTCTAGGCAAATTACCACCGTATATTGCAAATTTGCTGGAGTGGAACTCAGGCACCTACATGACCCTTTCAGCTGAATTGCTGCTACTCAAAGTTCCTCGAGTCTATACAAGTATTTGTAAGACTGCCTTTTGTTATGATGCCCCTAGCTCTTGGAACGCACTACAACACATCCTGAAATTAGACGCACTCCCTTCACTCACAGAGTTTAGGACCTTAATCATAGATAACTGTGTTTCTAATTGTAATTGTTTCAGATGACTGTCTTTCTTCTTAAATGTAGATTGTTGTGTGTAATCACTGTCAGTATTTTAATGGCTTGTCAACTCAACGGCATTGAAAATGAGGATAACCTCAATGTCTCTTGAGAATAAATAAAGGTTATATATATATAATTAATGTTTGGTTATTAACTACCCCCTGGCATTCTGTCATTTTGCAAAAGTGGCCCCTGGGCAAAGCAAGTTGAGTATCCCAGTAGTTGTATTGTTTTTATCCCAGCTCTTAATAGTGTCTGCCCAGTTCATGTCCCTTGTTCCGTCTGTTTTGTACATGTTCGTATGTGGTTTTATTTCTATGCTCTGTAAAGTGACCGTAGGTGTTTGGAAAGGTGCCTATTGAATTTAATGTATTATAGTTATTGTTAATATTAACTTTCTTATAATGAGCGTTACAGTTTTTCCTCAAGCGTCAGACAATATTTTACTAATTATTCATTACAGTAAGTAAACAGTATCCTGTAATCAGAGACAGGCACGCCACAGGTGTTGGGAGTCAGAACACCAACAGAGAAGGTATATAAACTGAAGACAGCCTGCTACCTGCTACTGCTGCAAGTGCAACCTCACCTGATCATCACAACAAGGTAAGACTCTCATTCCTGCCTGTCATCACTGCATCAGCTGTTCTCATTCATAGCTACAGAAAATACTTTTTATCTGTTCTTGTTTTTTGTTTTTTTTAAGATATTTTTTGGGGCATCTTTTAGCCTTTAATGGATAGGACAGACAAGTGTGAAGGGGGGAGAGAAAGAGGGAGTGACATGCAGCAAAGGGCCACAGGAGTCGAGCCCGGGCCGCTGCGGGAACAGCCTTGTACATGGGCTCTACCACTAAGCCACCGATGTCCCCTTTTTATCTGTTTATTACATTTAATTTTCACGTCAAGGGAAAATCCTCTTTTCAAATAATGTTGCTGCAAGAAGAATCTAGCAAATTTTAATTTCGTAATTTGAATTCACAGATTGCATTACTAATATCCTGTGTCCTCACACAAATGGCATCAAGTCTTCTTCTCATTGTGGTCCTCTGTTTGACCAGTGGGCTGTGGATTGGAGCAAATGTAAGTAATATGTATATTTATCTTAAAAAGATCTCTGTTGTTAAGACACCTGAACCTTAACATAAACCAGTCCTCTGGTGTCTCCTCCAGCCCAACATCATGTTTTCAACATGAGATATGAATGTTTTATTAATATTTTGCAACAGGGAGGAAGTGAACAAAACACATTTTGAGAAATAAAAGTCACCATCTGTATTTTTAAATTAAAATCTAAAGTTACAAATAGAAGCAAATCCAAGATGAGTCTGATACTAAAGATCATGTCTTTATCTCCACAGGCGTCATGTGAAGGTTGGTGCTTCTCAGAATGGTGGAGGTGACATCCTGTAGCTGCCACTTTGTGACTGCTCTTCAGTTTACTGATAAGACTACAAAAATGATTTTCAACATTGCTCTGTGCTCAAAAGCTTCTGTCTATAAAGACTGAGCTGAGGGACAATATTCTCACAGCTCCACTGGATTTGGACCATTGGAGGGTTTTTCCATGATTGTCTTTCTAATCATCTTCAACTGTGTTACAGATGAGTGCTGCAGAACCTGCCCAGATGGTTGGACTCCATTTGGCAACAAGTGTTACCAGTTCCACCACGCTCCAAAGACCTGGGCTGATGCAGAGGTACGTCTTGAAATGATGTCATTTCTAACTGACACACTGTATTTGTGGTGTATGCTTTAAACCAGCTGTACTAGAACCACTCAGTAGTAAAAGTGCTCATATGAACATTTTTATACTGTGAGACTCTCAAACAGCTTCACAATTATCTGCGACTGAATCTGAAACTTGATTGGTTTGAAATACACAGAATTTTATTGTGGACTTTCATGATTCATTTAAAAACTATCCGCTAAGTCCATTCATCCATGAGATATGTAATCCCTCCAGCATGATCTGGGTCTGACCCGGGGCCTCCTACCAGTAGGACGTGCCCAGAACACCTCTATCTGTAGGCGCCCAGGAGGATCCTAATCAGATGCCAGAAGCCTCGACTGACCCCTTTTGATGCAAAAGAGCAGCGGCTCTACTCTGAACTCCCTCTGAGTATCTGCAATCCTCACCCTATCTCTAAAGGCTGAGCCCAGCCAACCAATGGAGGAAACTCATTTCGGCTGCTTGTATCCGCAATGTCATTCTTTAAACCACTACCCAAAGCTCGTGACCACAGGTGAGGGTTGGGACGTAGATGGACCAGTAAATGGAAAGTTTTTGCGTTCCGTCTCAGCTCCCTCCACACCACGATGGTACGGCAGACACCGTGCCAAACTGCCAATCCATCTCACGCTCCATTCAACCCTTACTAGTAAACAAGACCCTGAGATACTTGAACTCCTTGGCTTGAGGCATCAACTCTTTCCCAATCCAGAGGGGGCAATCCAATCCATTTCAAGCAGAGGTCCATGGCCTCAGATTTGGAGGTGCTGACTCTCATCCTGACTGCTTCACACTCGACTGCAAACCACCCCAGTATGTGCTGAAGGTCACGGTGTGATGAAACCAACAGAACCACCTCATGTGCAAAAAAAAAAGGGGAGGCAGTTCTGAGGTCCCCAAACCAGACCCCTTCCTCCCCCGGCAGTGCTTTGAGATCGTGTCTATAAATATCACAAACAGGATCTGTGACAAGGGACAACCTCGCTGAGGCCCACACCCACAGAGAACATGTCTGACTTAACATCGAGTATGTGGACGCAGCTGTCACTTTGGTCATACAGGGACCGGATAGCTTGTTTCAATGATCCCAGTTCCCTGTAATTCCGTAATCCGCAGTACCCTCCACAAGACTTTCCAAGGGATGCGGTCATAAGCCTTCTCCAAGTCCACAAAGCACATGTAGACTGGATAGGCAAACTCCTACAATCCCTCCAGCATCCCGACAAGGGTGAAAAGCTGGTCCATTGTTCCACAGCCAGGACGGAATCCACATTGCTCCTTCTAAATCCAAGGTGTGAACGGTTGGAGTTTCCTTTTCAGCACCCTGGAGTAAATTTTCCCAGGGAGGCTGAGCAGTGTGATACCCTGATAATTGGAGCACACCCTCCGGTCCCCTTTTGTAAAAATAGTGACCACAACCCCGGGCTGCCACTGCACAGGCACAATACCCAGCCTTCATGCGACACTGAAAAAGCATGTCAGCCAAGACAGCCCAACACTGTCCAGAGCCTTCAGCATCTCAGGGCAAAACTCATCTGCACCCTGCGCCTTGCTGCTGGGAAGCTTTTTAACTACCTCAGTGACCTCTGCCAGGGATATAGACAAAAGTCCCCCAGTCTTCAGGCTCTGCCACCTCCACAGAGGGTGTGATGGTTGGGTTCAGGAATTCCTCAAAGTGCTCCTTCCACTGCCCACATTATCCTCAGTTCAATTCGTGCAGTTCTGTCACTCACTCTCTGCTTGTACATACCAGCTCTCGTAGCAGTTCATTACTCTGCTCCTATAGCAGCTCTACTCCTCTCCTCACCATTGATGCAAAGAGAACTTTGCAGTTGCTGTGTCTCTTGTGTGACAAAGAATGGATGACGAGAGACTTGTTGTTGAGGTCAAGAAATAAATAAAGACATAAAACAACTCACAATACCCAACATTATAAAGAAAATCGTCAAAAAGATACTTCCTGGCGAGTCATAGTGATCGAGATGTGCTGTTCAGTTGAGAAATCAAGTTTAATTAGTGGCTGTCTACATGTGATTTTAAGCTAATGCAGAGGTGGAGGAAGTACAGATCTTTCTGTAAAAGTTGTAATAACTGCATTGGCATCTGTTGACGAGATGCAGTGCAACGTGTCCAGTGTGTGCTAGGGCAGCACTTAACGTGCGTCACATGATACGCCATGCTGCGGGTGCCGGTGTATTTTCAGCTTAAGTGTCAATTACTAATTAAACCCTTGTTGGTTTTTCTGTTAGTACACAGAGTAAGGTTTACGTAGTGATGTAAGGAATTCGACACACTCAATCTCTGTCACATTCTCACTTTGTCTCCAACATAATGTAACTCTCTCTGTGCTCATCCAACTTACTTCATCTCTGTATTATTTTTTCTGACTTTGTTTTTTTTCTCTCCATACTTTATTCTCCTCATCAGCATTTCTGCACCACTCTCGGTGGAAATCTGGCTTCCCTCCACACCCAAGAGCAGTACAAAGCCTTCAGACATGTGATCCTGAGAGTGACTGGCACACATACAAACACTTGGGTTGGAAGCTACGATTCATCAGGCGTGAGTCCACCTATTCTTTACCGTTCCACATTTATTTTCTGACAGGTAAGGTAGGGATCTGGACTTAGTTGTTTTGTTTGTTATTTTTGGCATTGCTCCTCTCTGAAGTTATAAAAATAAAACTGCTACTTTGAACTTTTTACATGGAAGTTGGCTGACCTTCTTGGGAGTGGCAAGAGCGAGAGCACTTTATCATGTGTGAAGTTCATGGCTATATAAAAAACCTTTCTTTCAGGAGGGTGTGTGGCTCAACAGTGACGGTTCACCGTTTGACTTCAAAGGCTGGGCCAATGGGGAGCCCAACAACAGTGGTGGAAAAGAACACTGCATGGAGATCAACTATAAAGGTTAAAGTTCATCATCTGTTGTCTTCTTGATTGGGATTTTTAGAAATAACTTATCAGTACTAAAGACATGAAAATGATCTTTTGTAACTCATAATGTGTAACCATACATCATTATTGTTTTTGTTTTATTCATACTTTGGATCCGTTTTTATGGTTTTGAATTTGGTTGTGTCTTTTTTTTTTAAATACATGCTTTCATTTGCAACAGTGAAGCAGTTCTAACTCAGGTTTTGGAGAGTGTTATAAAAAGAAAGTTTCACTTACCTAATTGAGAAAAGGCAAACAATGTCAGTGTAAAAAACATAGCAGAGCCCTCTGACGTGCTGTCATTGTTTGTCTACAGGAAAGGATTTCGTCAATGACACACCCTGTGGTCAGAAGAAATCTTTTGCTTGTGCCAGAGACCTGTAATCACTCCCCTCCATGACACATCAGCTGTGGTAATATCACATCCCCACTGTCACTTCTAACAGGGAGTCGAGCCTCGACGACATCGCTGCTGGAAGATCTCTTAACAATTCTGAATTGATTTCAGCTTCATCAATAAACACATATATCCTGTTCAGCAATCTGCCTCACCTCTTTATATTACCATCTCATGCATAAAGCTCAGTGTTTCCAAAAAACTGTTCTCAAACATTTTCACATAACATCTCAGAATGAAGAGATCCAGTCAATGTGAGAGCACTATCTACAGGACAAACTGTGCTACAGCATGTAAACTGTCAGGATTATTAGATGGGGAGAAGATCATCATGAGTGCTTGTCATTATATTTTTTGTTTTACACTTAATGGACAAAAGAGCATGGGCACAGTTTGAGGTTTAACCAACGCTGTTCCTGAATCAGCCATTTTACACCATATATGTGCACACTGAGCAAGTCTGATCAGTTTCCCATCACTTCTTCACTCTTTCATTCCGAGCCCCACTTTATTTATAAACTCTTCCTCATTAACCTGCATGGTGTGATAATCACTCCACATCACAAAACTTCTGAGTATTTTTCAGGCATTTAGTATTCCTCTGATGATCTGTGTTGTGTAAAATGGTTATTTTGCATGTCATGCCTCAGTTATCCACTTAATGCAAGACCTTTTCAGCCAGCCACCATTGTCACATACAGCAAACATGCAGGTAACACCTCAACATGTGCACTCGTACCAACAGGTATAAAGACAGTAGTGCCCACACTATAATACGATCTGGATGCTAATCTGGGAAGCAGATACATCAGATGTACAAACACAGTGACAGAGCTGTGACACTGTGTCCCAGACTTCACTAATATATGTGAAACTGTTTTTAGGCAGCAGCATTTGATCAGGTCACTACACAACTGTTTTAAATATCTCTTGACAATATGACAGCCCTGTTGTTTAGTAAACACTCATGATGTGTGAACAACTGTTGTATTTAAGAAGTTAACTCACTTATACAACATATGTTTGTAAAGCAGAGATTCTTGTGATGTGAATAATGCCGACCATTTCAAAATACAACAACCACAGCAGGTTCAACCAATGCGTCTGTTAGACAAACAACAAACAATCTGTTAGCCTTCAGCTCACCTTTGAAGCCTCGCTGTGTTCCACTAACCGGTCCTCAAACGTTGGCAAGGGTCGAGATGATGCAAATCCGGTAAAATATTCAGTCTAAATACATTATTACATCCGTAAAAAGCTGCAGACTGCCACTGCATCCTTTGAAATATTCTAAACTTTTCAAAATGGCCACTGCACTCTGACATTTTGATTGACACCTCATGTGACCCAACAGGAGCATTCATGTCCTGCCCACAGCCTACAATAGCCAATGGCTGCGTCCTAAATCACATACCTTTTCTTTTTACTTTCATAGGTACTGCAGCTGTCCTTAGAAAGTGCCTACTGTTGCATGCAGTACACACACAATCAGGACATACTGCTTTTTAATAACGTTATGCCCTGATCTTTGACCCTTTTACTTTTATATCCATTACCTTGGAGATAAAAGAAACACCACTTACTGAGTTCGACAGAGATGAAGATCAGCCTGTTG
Organism: Epinephelus fuscoguttatus; assembly: GCF_011397635.1. Lineage (NCBI taxonomy): Eukaryota > Metazoa > Chordata > Actinopteri > Perciformes > Serranidae > Epinephelus > Epinephelus fuscoguttatus. The sequence continues at coordinate 44,781,505 of NC_064758.1, read as the reverse complement.
TTGCAGCTTAACTTTAAATTTATAACTGCAGGGGCGTCGGTGGCTTAGTGGGTAAAGCAGGCGCCCCGTGTGCAAGGCTGCTGCCGCAGTGGCCTGGGCTCAAATCCAGCCTGTGGCCCCCCGCTGCATGTCAGCCAATGTGATGTATCGTCCGCTGCACGTAGGATTGTGGGTCAGTACAGACAGAAAAGCTTGCTTGCATACAGCAAAATCAGACCTGATGTTCCAAGTTGTGAGGATTGTTTTAACAGGATAAAGTGGTGTTGTGTCCATATGCCAGGTGCCACCAAAAAAGTGCCGTCACTCTCTCTAATGTGCTGATTGTTGGAGTTAGATCAAATCAGTGGTTCATAATTGATATATTATCTGAAGCCTAAGCAATATTCATACTGGTTTAAATAAACAAGTTGATAGTATTTCCCAGCTTTGCTGCAACAGTTTTGTGTGAAAGGTATTAAAGGCCTGTTGATTTCAGTGATTTAAGCAACTAATAGCCCGGGCTGTTAAATTTAACGATAATCTGTTTTTTTTACCTTTAATGTTAACTTTCTTTTCCACCTCTGTTGATGGACTCCACTTTAGCCCAACCTGGGTTTGAGTACAGGACAATTCCCATGTTGATCCATGAAATGACTGATGAACAGGAGCCTCACACCAAAAGTGCACATTAGTATGTGCACAGGAAAGTCCATGCTCTTTTGATCATTGAGTATAAAACAAAAATTGTGACCCTGTAATGCAGCACATTTGGCCTATTGACTCATGCTAATCCTCTTGTTCAAAGTTAAACCCAATCATCTTAATTCAACACACTTGAGAGATTTGTACAAGTCAGTCAGTTTACTTTTCCCAGCTGCATTCACAGAATCCACCCAGGGTCTGTTTGAACATTTACCTGCAGCAACAGAAGGCTAACCTGGAAATCCAGATGCCCCGCCCCTAGCAAATTCAAATTTGCTCTGCTCTGCAAATCTTTCTAGTTTTGAGTCTGGATATCCAAGCTAACAGATGGCAACATACCTGTGTGAAATGTGATCAAATAGATTAGAATAATTTGATGAAGGGGTGTCAGTGACTTGAGCTAGAGCAGGTCACCCATGTACAAGAAGGCTTAGTCCTTGCTGCAGCAGCCCAGGTTCGATTCCAGCCTGCAGCCCTTTGCTGCGTGTCATCCTCTCTCTCTCTCTCTCTCTCTCCCTCTCTCTCCCTCTCTCACTACATCTGTCCTATCCATTAAAGGCTAAAAATGCCCAAAAATAATCTTAAAAAAAATAATTTGATGAATATAAAGAATTTATCTGCTGGTGCTGATCGGTTGTCTTGACATGTTTCAGAGTGTAGGTCCTCGAAGATGAGATGAGTATACAAAGACTTAAAATATAAAGTTTATCCATGAACTCACTCTTGCAAATGGTAATTTTTCCCAATCACACTTTTATTTCTAAAATTCAACCAAAAGATATTTAGTTTACAGCAATGACACAAGAAAAGCATCAAATCTTCGTATTTGGCATCTGGAGCGGGCAAATATTTGGCATTTTTGATTGGAAGATATTACAGTAACATAAAAAGTAACTTAAAAGGAAAGTGTGTAAGATTTAGTTGTGGCAGATAGCGGTGAGGACTGCAGATTGCAGCCAGATTAAACTTCTCCTGGTTAGAATTTCTTCAATGTTCAGGAGGTTTTAACTGGGAGCCGAATTCTCCGCCGAGGTCTCCCTCTCTCCAAAACAAACAGACCAGCTGATTTAAACCAGTAAAAACACTGAATAAAGCTGTTTCACATTCAAAAATCAGTGTTTCTCCAATGTGGTTTGGCATATCGAAGATGGGTGGTTTGCCCACCAAGCTAATGAGCTCAGCTATTTTCTCTTATAACTTAAGATCTAGATGTTCCGGAGGTTTTTACAGGGAGCTGAATTATCCACAGAGGTCTCTTCTTCTCCAAAACAAACAGACTGGGTGATTTAAACCCTTTAAAAACATCGAATCAAACAGTTTTACACTACAAATTAGTGTTTTTCATCATGGAGAGGCTGCTAACTGTGGTTGACGTCAAAACAGGAATGACCCTTTCTAGAGTCAGTGTTTAGTTTGTCTGTTCTGGGCTACTGTAGAAACATGGTGGTGCAACATAGTGATGTCTATAGATGAGGACCCACTCCCTATGTAGATATAAACAACTCATAATAGACAAGGATTCTGACTATCAGCTGATTATACACTTAAGAAAACATACTTATTATATTATATTTAATTCCTGGCGATATATCCCCTAAATGCTACACACTGGGCCTTTGAATTATTTAAGGTTAATTAACTTTAATAACCTAATAAGGTAACAGCATGAGAAAAATACATATTTCCACATGATTCTTTTAAAGTATTCTAAAAACATTACAGGGAGAAAACAACACATTTTCTAGAAAGAAAAAATTGATTTTAAAGATTCTTAAAAACATCAAAGCTCATCTTTTTAAAAAGGTGTTTATTCCCACTGGAGTTGCCTTCAGATTAACCTCATCTTATGTTGTGTTATGTAACAGTATCTTACATTATAAAATGTATTTTTATTCATTCTAATCTGATCTAGAAGATGTCAGAAAATATTGAAAACTGTCTGTAATCATTTCCAACGCTCCAAAAAGATCAATCAATCAATCAATCAATTTTATTTATAAAGCCCAATATCACAAATCACAATTTGCCTCACAGGGCTTTACAGCATACGACATCCCTCTGTCCTTATGACCCTCGCAGCTGATCAGGAAAAACTCCCCAAAAAAACCCTTTAATATTAATATACTTTATGTTGAAAGTATATTAATATCTGATAGTATACATATGTGACAATAATCATATGTGTATAATAACAGTAGGTGCCCTGGCAGACAAGGCCTAAGTCAGACTAACTAGGGGCTGGTCCAAGGCAAGCCTGAGCCAGCCCTAACTATACTATATATATGTAAGATGTGTTGATTTTAAATGTTTGTGATAAACTGAAGGATGTAATGTTCCTTATCATATAACTGCAGCGCATCATAATATTGTTCTGATAAGAGCTCTGTAGCCATAACAATATATCAGTGTATTTGTATTTTTATTTAACCTTTATTTAGCCAGGAAGGGTCCCATTGAGATACAGTAACTCTTCTTCTAAGGAGTCCTGGCCAAGACTGGCAGCAAAAGTTACATGTACACAAAAGACAAGACAATGGACACATACCAAAACCACGAGAACACAAGTCTGTAATGAAATACCATAAAACATATAAAACACTTGCCTGCCATGATGAGCAGAAGAACTGTGTCCATCTCTGTCTGCTGTTGTTTGCTGCTATTCCTTCGTCTGAATGTGTGAATTCAGTGTTGTAGCTGTTGAAGTAGCTCTGTTACACCTGAACAGTGCACAGTTCCTTGGTATCATGCAAACTGGTTTCAGGCAAATTGTCTGTGCACACCATGTTTACTGTTGTTTACTGCTCTCTTTATTTGCATGCATGACTTCAGTGTTATAGCTGTTGAAATAGCTCTTTGTGACACCTGAACAGTGCACAGTTCATTGGTATCATGCAAACTGGTTCCAGGCAACAATTATTTGAATGTTACGCCTTTATTTAGATGAGTTTATTTTCAGGATCATAGGCCTTTACTTGTTCAGGTGTTGCAAATATGATGATTTGAATTCTCCATCTTTCACAGAGGACACGTGACCTCTGGGTCAGAACACAGGTCAGCTAAGACACGCCCATGAACAACAGAGTGCTGAGTGCCAACTGGTGACGAAGCTGCCAGTTCATCAAGATACGATCTGTTTTTAAGGGCCAGTATCCCATGGTCAGGATGATCTCTGGCTTTCATCAAAGACTCAGAGACAAAGGACAAAGAAGCTGACCTAAAATCTACATTGATTGACATGTTATGCTGAGCTCACACAGTAACAATAGGAAGCTTTGTTTTAACATGGTGGTTTTCATGGAACCAAAACTTCTGTAAAGGAGAGTTTAAAGTAAAGAATCAACCAAACAGTTTTATTGATGGGAGGGGTTAACATTTCACACCAGTGACCTGATCTCAGATTTGGAAGAGAAACTAATAAGCATAAGATCATTTGATCTCCCATCAAGAGAGAATCATCCCTGAATTGCTTCCAAATCTTCCCTGCTGCTTTCCAAACTCTCAGCTGCTCAATGCGGTGCATTAATTCAATGAATTAGTGCAGTGCCCTTTTAAAATGTGTCTGTCCTGAATGGGCTGATTGCTCGGCCTCTGGTACATCATCCAAACAACTTGTGTCTCAACACTTCCCTCCCTGAGCAATACACCTGTCATCACCTCCTCCAGCAATGATAGAGTATCTGCCTCATTATGGTGCAAAAGCTCACACAGTGAACATTTTTTGGACTTGATGAAGTAAAGCCTGCGATTTCCAGGAACAAACGTGTTCATTCTTAAAGTTACATCGCTGACGCTTATAATGTTCCAGTTTGGTACAATGAAACATCTCCGGTCTCTCTTTCTTCATCTGTTGCGAAAACAAGCATTCAAATGTAAAAGAAATGATCAGACACAGAAATATAACTCTTCTCATCTTATGATAGTTTGGTTTGATAAATTATTGATGTAAATGTGGCCAAACAGTATTTAAGACCAATGCAATGTCTATATAAACCTATGGGTTGTTATCGGCCCTAACCTAAATACGTGGTGACAAAATATAATTTTACAGGTTCAAAGAGAGCAGGACATGTGCATTCGGTTCACGAGTGTTTATTTTAAAAAAAAAAAAAAAATTTTTGCTGCTGGTGTCCTGAGAAAAAGAGAATTATAAGTTTAGGACAAATAACTTATTTGACAATATTAATAAATATCTAAAACTTTTACCATATAAAATGTACAAACTACAATATAAAATGGAAAGCCAATATCCTATGTAGTAAATAAGTCGGCAGGGCACTTACCACGGGGTGATTCAATCCCAGACCCCAATAATTACCACCACGTGAGCCCACTGTGAGCCCTAACACTGCAATCTACACTGCAAGGAGAGGCAAATCTACAAGACACTCAAGTGACACCACTATTTGGCCTACCACACTGCATACAAGGGTGAGAATAACCATAATGAATCTTAAAGGTTTTTGAAATGTTTTCCATTAGTATTATATTAAATTGCATTACAGCTCTAAACAATAACAATAACTGTTGTTTAATTTCTTACCATCATGGTACTGTGTTGCTTCAAGGTAACAAACCCAAAAGTGTACCCCTATAAAATATTCATTGAAAATGTCTTTAAATGATGTTTACTTGGTCTATTTCATTTAGAAAAAAACAAATCAAACTTTTATTTTCCCCAGCTGGCATCATAATGTGTACCACACAGGGATATATCAAAGTGCTGTAACAGAAGAATAAACATTGATAAAACAAACACTGACCTGCTGTGATGAGCAGAAGAACTGTGTCCATCTTGTTCGCTCTCAGTTTGTTGAATGCGTGACTTCAGACTTGCAGCTGTTGAAATAGCTCCTGATGTTCAACACAAACGCCTCACAGTACCTCACTATCATTTTAACGTCATGGAAAGTGTTCTGACTAAACAATTATTTGCATATTAGGCAAAAAACTCAGCAGTTTTCCTCGTTTTCAAAAACATGTCTGACAGGCCTGCCATGTTGTTGGACTACAGCCACAAACAAACAGTGACCACACTCTGTAGTGAATGATCATTAGTCATTTAAAGGCAGTGACATTTCCATTCCATTATAAAGATTCATTCTACAATGGATCCACTTTTTCATACTTTCAAACATTTGGCAGGAGTGTTGTGCTGTACAAAGACAAAGTGTGTTACAAACTACATATTCTGTCAAAACTGAGTTAAGACCAGAATCTCACTTCTTGGCTTCTGCTTTACCATATCAAAATGATTATGCCATAGAAATTTAAACCCTTTGTTAAAACAGCATTTAAATGTCACAGAGAGAAACACAACTAGACAACTTCAACTGAAGAGCTGATGCTTTATATGGTGAAAGCTAACTACTGAGATTTAGTCTTTGCTAATGCTCGCTAACTTTACTTATTTTCTCTATCTGTGATTTTTATGAACCGTCTTGGTGATTTAGTTTATCCCATAACTAAATAAATCAGAAGTTAAATCATGTCTGTTTTAGTGAAACTGACATGAGTTGGTGTTGGTAAAGTACATTTTAAAATGTTTTAAACTGTAGAATGATTTATTATTAATTTTAATATCCTGTAAATAATTAAGGGGAATGTCACAGGGGAAATGACGTCTGGTTTACCTTGCTCAGCCTGCTGCCAAAATGACATGACCCTCGGATGAGAATGAGCAAAGAGCATCAATAATCAGAATTTTATAATATAATAAACTTTGTTCTGAATTCAACCATTCTGAATCAGAACGAGTATTTTTACTTTCAGTACTTTAAGTATGTTTTTAAACAGGACTTTTTCTATTAATCAAGTATTTCTGTGCAGTTGTATTCAGGCCCACTGTCAGGGGGTCAAAGGGTACAGATGACCCTGTAAATAATTAAAGTAGACAGGCAGATTGACACCAGCAAACAATCAAATTACCTCAAATAGCCAAGAACATTTTGTTTGTAGACAGGGCGTGCTGTATTTTCCCCTGAGGATAATCAAAAAACACACGGCAGTATCTGCAATATTTTAGGTCTAGCTTTTGAACCAAACCATGTTGTAAATATATAACAGGGTAGGTGAAAACTTTGACCTGCTGGTGGCGCTACAGGAAATGTCAGAGGATGACCAAGCTCAGAGTTCATCAGCTGTGGTACCAAAATCTTGTACTGTTGCATACAGATTCTGCATGCAGATATCTGTTTAAAGAGACCAGACTGTATCTTTAACAGGACACCACTCAGAGCAACACATTCTCACTCAGACCTCATCACATATCAGTGTGTGGTCATGGACTTCCCATGTTGAGATATGACGTCCAAGGTACCCTGGGTGTGTTGGTTGTTGACATCCTGGGACGCCGTGTCAACCTTTCCCTGATGCCGCTGGGTACCGTAAACAATAACAACGACAGTGAAAGGACCTCTTTTTCATTGGTGTCTGACACTGGGAGTCAGTGACCAAGTGCCGGTATTTGATGACTTTGTTGTGAGACCGGGTTGCTATGAGACTCTGAGACAGCCACTTACTCTTAACCGCTTTGGGTGCATAAGTACAAAGAGTCAGAGACTTCCTCTCAGCAATTCACAGTCCCATACAGGTAGACATCTTGCTCCATGAGCAGAACTCCAACAGAGCAAAGCTCAGCTGGGGGCTCAGGTAGGTAGGTTAGTGTGTGTTTGTGTGTGTGATATGGTTACCATAAATACATACACAGACAGATACATATTGAAGTGAATGAACTGTTTGTTTAGGCTATATAAATATACTTTGTTATATTTTCTTGTTTTACTCCTCCATGTTTGAACACTCATAGCTTTTAATGTATGGAACACATATGTGCTGCAGAATGAAGCTTGGTTAATGTAGTGGATATGTCACTGCCTTGAAATAATAATCATTCACTGCAGCTGGTGGTCACTATTTGTTTGTGACTGTGGTTCAACAAAATGATAAAAAAAATATGCTTTTCTAAAAAGGGGAAATGAATTTTGTTTTTCCTAATATGCACTTTCCATGAACGTAAAATAACACTGAGGCACTGTAAGCCTTTTATGTTGAACGTAACGAGCAATTCCATCAGCCACAAGCAGCCATAAGTCTGCCATCACAGGGGAAATGACGTCTGGTTTACCTTGCTCAGCCTGCTGCCAAAATGACATGACCCTCGGATGAGAATCAGCAAAGCGTATCAATAATCAGAATTTTATAATATAATAAACTTTGTTCTGAATTCAACCATTCTGAATCAGAACGAGTATTTTTACTTTCAGTACTTTAAGTATGTTTTTAAACAGGACTTTTTCTATTAATCAAGTATTTCTGTGCAGTTGTATTCAGGCCCACTGTCAGGGGGTCAAAGGGTACAGATGACCCCAGCCTAAGGCCACATGGGGGCCCATGAAAAGGTATTGTGCAGGTATTGTGAAATGGTGCGGATCAAGGGGTAAGATGGACAAAAAAAATGGCAAAAAAAATAAAAAATGAAGAAGCACCAGCACCAGGTATGACAGGAAAAGCTGATGGTGAGAAGTGAGGCAGACTACTGTTAACGCATTTCCGTGCACAGACATTTGGGGGACAAAAAAAGGGGCCACCTCTCATAATTTTTAAATAAAAAGGACAAAGTAGCATACAGTAGCATATCTTATATTTATTTAGACTATTTATTTCAATACCCTTACAGTCATGCAGACAAGGGCATCAATTGATCTGAACACTGGCGGGGACACACATGAAGCAGGGGCCCCCCCTCAGAGCATCAAACATTTAATTTCCTGCATTCTGGTGAATTTTTCTGCATCAGTTTATGGTGGAAATGTCTTGACGCTGCTCTGACACAGAGACACACTCAGAGGACGATTTCTATGTCAAAGTTTTTCAGTTAGAAATCTGTAAGTAATGATGTTTTGAATAAAAGAAAAGTGCGCAAATACATATAATTATCTTCCAAATACACTTCAAATATTCTTAACAAATACCAGAGAACAGAAGTGTGCAGCTGCTGCAACTCCCCACTACTCCTTTCCTCCTCCTGCGCCCTTTGTACACACAGTGTTCCTGCAGCACCAAACCACGTCAGATTTATTTAAATCAATTATCAGAGCTGCAATGTGGGAGATGCTTTATTATGAAACTAAACTACTGAACCATATTTTTATATATCTAACATGACATGGTGCCATCATTGGCTGTTGTGTCTTATTTTGGTCAGTCTAGCAGGATTGATAGGTGGGGGTTAGGTATCACGATACACAATTCAAATTTAGAAAAGTTAAATATTTATTGGCATTCACTTACAATAGGAAAGAGTGGCAATCACAGTAAGGCGAAACATTTATAAAATAACCACAGATAACTCAGCTGTGGCCTTTCCTCTCTTATAAAAGCCATTCATCTCTGTGATAAAATAAGTTATATACATCTGAAACAGGGTAGCATTCAGAGGTTGAAAAGGATCTACAGAAAACCTTGTATTTCAAAACTTCATCTGACAAAGAAATTATCTACAGTACTGAGAAGTGATTTGCAAACTTAATTTGAATGTACAAGAGGGAGTACAAAGACAGACTGGGACACATGGTGATGTTATGGACAGTATCACTGAGCAGAGCAGTCCAGAAAAACAAAAGCAAAATACATGATGGTACAATCACCATTATAATATCCCAACAATCATTTACTCTGCCTGCCTGCTTCTGACAGCTGTAAATGTTATCCGTGCAGAACAGTGCTGATTAACCTCTTTACTTGATTACAAATGCTAATACTTATTATTTAAACTCCTAAAAATGGGGTAACAGGTTGAAGCAACCCAAACACCAACAAAAACGTCAGTAGAATTTTGTAGATGTTCGGATTATATTCAACAAGTATTTTTTTTCTTTCTTTTTTAAATTCAATGTCAACATTTTTAAAATTCTTGCAGGTAAAATAGTAACTTAACTACAGCTGAGGTATGATTAGGGTAAGGCAACCAAAACACTTGGTTTAGTTTTTAATCTTTAATATTTTGATATTTTGATTTGGTCAGCACATCTTTTGCAATAGCCATTCAATATAGGGCTGAGTAATGTATCAATATAACAGTATGGTGATATGAGGCTCTATATAGTCTTAGATTTTGGGTATCCTAATATTGTATGTTTTTTCCTGGTTTAAGAGGCTGCATTCCAGATTGTTCTAACTGTTCTATTATTTGCCTTTACTATGGCTGCAATGATTAATCGATAAATCATCCACTATTAAATTAATCAGCAACTGATTTGACAGTTGATTAATCAGTTAAAGTAATTAAACAAACAAACAAAAAACAGGGAAAGTTCTTTGATTCCAGCTTCTTAAATGTGAATATTTCAGGGATTCTATGCTCATGGAAAACCTGGAAAAGTCATGGAATTTTACGATCATATTTTCCAGGTCTGGAAAAATCACTGACTTAGTAAAAATTAGGGCTGCACCCGACTCAGAATTATGTTAGTCAGATTTGGCTGTTTATTATGAATATTCTACAGTTCGTTTTTTTCCCTTATAAAATTTGAAAGTTTAAATGGGGCTCAGTGGGACGTTCAGTGTGACAGCAGCATTCATGTAATACAGTAAACAAGCTAACAGCGCTAATGATGGATCACAAATGTGCAACAACATTTTTTGACGACACTAGAAATCAAATGAAAGCCAGAGACTGTGTCATATTAAGTGTCTATGAGCTGTAAATTCATCACTTCTGAGCAGAAGTGATCAGCAAAAAAAAAAAAAAAAAAAAAATTCAGTCGCTAGAGGGGGTCTCTGACTGATGATTTGAATTGCTGACTTTCAAGGGGCAGCCCTAGTAAAAATCATTTAAAGTTTTGGAAGAGTCAGGGAATTTTGTTGCATGGAATGTAATTGTTACATTAATCTTCCTTTGATAACCTTCCACGTAATGTAACATAATGGCAAATTCATTTTCTGTAGTTGTTGACATAACGTAGCTCTAATAGGCGTTGACGTGTGATGTTTAGTTAACTATTACCTATGTTTCCTTTCTCTCTTTATGTATGCCAGCTTGCTGAAATTATGTTCGAATAAGTTTGAATCTGATATGTTTTAAAAATGCTGAGCAAGTGGGGCGAGAACATGTCTTTTTTTTTTTTTATTAAGGGTCCTTAAAACGGTTTTGAAATTTGAAAAAATGAAAATGTGTGGGAACCCTGATATTTTTTGGTTCCTTAAAGGCTTAAAGGCCTTACATGCATTGTAATTGTCATTGCCCTCATACTTCCATGCGTCCTTTATGATGTCATAGATACAGCCAATAGATGACATGAGAGGGCAGAGTCAGATGTTTCACACAACACCAAACGCAGTGACAGTGGAGGAGGTCTCATTACTGTACCTTTAAATGGGGGCAGTGTTGTAGACAGCAGTGGTCTGTGGGGCCATTATACATCGTGACACGTGGATAGCCAATTCTTTTACTTTACTACCGATTTGTTCGTTCTGCCATTATTTAAAATTTCTTCTTTGTCCCCTATGGTCAAATCACGCTTGAACTATGCTGCACTCTGGTGGTACTACTCCGTTTCGTCTGTATCCGTAAACTTTCAGAAAACATGCACAAGTACGGACAAAATGAACGCAGACTATGGACAAAAGGCTCTGTCTCTGTATCTAATGTTGAGCATAAATGAGCCCTTACTCCTCTAGGACAGTAAACTGAATATCTCTGGGCTGTGGACTGTGCACTCGGCTTTGGAAAACACCCATCAACATTATTAACCATTTTCTGACAATTTTTTTGACCAAACAACTTATCGATTAATCGAAGAAGAAAAAAAACAACAACCAAAAAAACAATAGACTGATTGACAATGAAAAGAATCTTTAGTTGCAACCCTAGCCTTTACCCATAAGTCATTAAATCCACATTACTGGTGGTTATTTTAAAAAAATCTCATTGTGTAAATATTTTGTAAAAGCACCAATAGTCAACCCCACAAGATCTCTGCTATACTGACCGTTTTTTTCCCCTGTTAAAGGGTTTTTTGGGGGAGTTTTTCCTGATCAGCTGTGAGGGTCCTAAGGACAGAGGGATGTCGTATGCTGCCCTAAGCCCTGTGAGGCAAATTGTGATTTGTGATATTGGGCTTTATTGATAAAATTGAATTGACTGATTGATTGATACTGATATGAAGGTGTTTGGCAAAATAGAAGGTGATATTTAATTTTCTCCATATCACCCAGCCATAAGTCAATGTATTAGGGCTCCACCCTGATCTCTGCATCCTTATTTTGCACAATGTTTATTCTTTATATTCTTAATACTGTAAGTATTTGCACATCCCCTTAAATATAAATCTGCACATTCCTGCCTAGCTCCTTCACTTTTAAGAGTTAAGGCCTTTACACACTGAGTCCTTTTTTTCCTGAAATTGTCGTACATCTAATCTCACATTGTGTCAATCATGTTTGCACACTGAGTCCAAAACTTCTGTCTGTCATCTAAGTTTTGTGAACTGGTTCGATTTCTTTCGCATATGTCAGAGCCTTTAGAGACGTTTGACGAAGAATCAGTGAAGAAAACGTGGCGGCGGGACACAGCCGCAACAAGACAGAGGAACAGGACACACAGAATCATTTCATATTTCAGTTAACTCACTTTAAACAGGTCAGAGTGTAATATTTAGGTGCATGATGATGAAGAGGAGGATGTGGACCGCACAGAGAGGGAGGACAGCTCCGCCCCTTCATGCAGCCGCTGTGCCAAATGAAAGACAGGGAGGGAGTGGTGTCAGTCAGACAGGTAACTCCAGTGGAGAGAGGCAAAGGAGGAAATGTGTGTCGTTTCGAATAGAACGACTAGAAACAAATAGAACAATAAAATACATCAGAATCAGCGTGAAAGGTTTCTGTGCGTAACAATTTTAGTTTGGATGACATCAAAAAAACGCAGCTGAAAAAGACGGACTCAGTGTGCAAAGGCCTCGACACTGCCGTTGTGGTTTGTCAGCTGCACAGCAGACAGGAATGCTCTTCAGAGAGTCATACAGTCGGCACTATAAGGCACTCAGTTACCACCACTACAGGACATTTACAGAACCCGATGTCGCAGTCAGGTGACAAACATCATTAGAGACTCATCTCGTTCAGGTCAAGACTCATCTCGTTCAGGTCAACACCTTTTCACAGATAAGGAAGGAAAGAGCTACAGCAGAGATACTCAACTTGCTTTGCCCGGGGGCCACTTTTGCAAAATCATTTAATCATTTTTTTTAGATAAAAGGACTAAATAAGACAAATTTAGTCACCACAGCCTCGCACAGGTCATGTGTACATGTGGACATTCAGAGCTTAACCCAGACCTCTGTTGGGGGTCCAGGACGTTCTTCCTGGCACTTTTTTTTAGGGCTGACCCAAATGCTTCAAATGCAGTCTTTGCCATGGTAATCCATGTCCAAATCAGTACTCAAATGCTTTGTTTTTCTATACCATTACCCCAAAATTCCCAAATAGCCCAAAAATTAAGAAATAGTAATACAACATAACTCTCAGAGGAGGACTTTAAATTTTGTGATAAGCCGAGTTTTGTGACTCAAACAGATTGACCACCAGTGACAGGCTTACAGTTATGCTAGTAAGATGTTAAAAATAGAGAGAATGGTTTCAAATTTTACAAAGACAACTCCCAAAAAGTCAAGTGTCAAAACTGGTAAATGGTACAGCCTTACTTTATTATTATCAGATCTGGCCCGAGGGCTTTAAGTTGAGTATCACGGTGCTACAGGTTCCTAAAAGCTCGCACTTCCAGATTACCGAAAAGCTTTGACCCAAGTGCCATTAAAGAATTAGAGAGGTGGATAACCACATTGTGAGATAAGTGCAATGACAATTTAGTGGAATATCCTGTGCATGTGGAATATTATCATGACAATACGGCAATATGTATATCATACTCATTCTGCTGTAATAACCCACTTTATACTCATTTCTTGTTTTAATAATCATGTATATAGTATAGGCTTGGGCAGTATCACAGTATTACTGTATATCAGGGTATTTAGAAATCCTGAAGGTCTGAGTTTAAATATATCATGGAAAAAAAGTGCTCCTCTTTCTATTAAACTTTTTGTATGTAGTGCACAGCACGTGCCACCAGAGGTCACTCTCTCGTCTCTACTATTGGAACAGGCAGCTGAGCTGACAGACATCGAGACTGAGTGGTGGAGGCATAGGTTACAGGACTATAAGCAGCTGACCATCAACGGCAGAGAGACTGGGATAAAAACAGAATGTTTTTTACATCTAACTCAGTGAATTAAGGTTATATTTCAGCCAAATTGGAATTGGTGATTGTTGGAACAGTTGACTAACTAACTAGATGACCAACCAGACTAACCAAAGCGATGTGGGTGAGTTTTATTTGATGTCTACGAGGCAAGTAAGCCAGTCTTTGTTCTGTGACTGAGACAAACATAAAGTTTAAAGGCGTACTGTTGTATTTCTCTGCTGAATAAGGAAAATAGCTGTAAGAATATAACTTTTCGTAACAGTTTGTGAGTTTCTTTTGGGTATTTATTAGCCTGAAAAGGCTAAGAGAGCTTGAGGAAAGCAGTGAACTTGGCATTTACTTCGGGGGGGTGACATTGCACACTCATAACATTGTACACCCTAAACTCTGGTGTAATTTCAGGAAAGTATGAAGGTATGAAAAATTAGATAGAGCTCCAACCTAATATAGTCTTTGATGTGTCTGCTTATCTGTGACGTTTCTTTTTACTGAATGTACCACTGCAGACACACTAATTTTATTGTACAGCTGCGCAATGACGATGAAGGCATTTATTGACTGTTTGATTGATTGACATTGTACATATTTTCTAAATTGTATTTTTTGATTTTTGTTATTGTTTATTATTTATGTTTATGCACCAAAATACCAAAGCAAATTCCTTGAAAACCTACTTGCCGATAACAGACGCTCTACTTCCTGCACTGGCACTGCATGTTGGTAGTGAATGTAAATCATGAGGTGTGGAATCATCCAATACAGGCGCTATTATTAGGACAATGGGCTGGATAGATGGTACCAATGGGATAATAACTGAAATACAACTGAGCAGGTCAAAGACCAGTTAAATGAGTGACGCTTATGTTACTTCATACATCCAAATGAATCAACAAACGTTCTCAATCTTTCACTCTTCTGGACCAGTTCAG